>NC_049563.1:4585941-5241075 GCF_013368755.1 Talaromyces rugulosus | reverse complement strand
GGTGAACAGGCTCGTCACCATCACTGTGACAAAGAGCTGTGACGGCGGCATAATAGATGGCAAATGTCAACGCCAACGTTGAGGGTTGTGCAGATCTGGGGTCTAGAATTGTTGCCACAACAGTAGCCTGTACCGTTGGGATATGCAAGATTTTAAGGACCGGATCGACCGATTTGACGTACACGTCCCATAATCGAAGAGCTAATTGGGCATCAGGATAGAAATCCAGTAGCTCGGAGTCCCTGTCTAGAGGAGCACCAGCATCTGGCTGCGTAGGAAGTCTGTGATGCCGTCGAAGGGGCGAAGGCGCTGTTTCCGAGCCAACAGACTCCTAGAAAATATGACACACATTAACCTTTCGTAGAAAGAGAAAAAGTTTAATAACCTTGAGAAGAAATCTAGGCTTACATCTTGTAGCAATGGCTCGATATCAGAGTTGTTCAATAATATCTCCCAAGTTGATTTGTTTGGGCGTCTATCAGATGGATGCTGACTAGCAGTTTCAATAGCACCAGGTCGAGCCTGGATTTGCATTTCAGACTCGGTATTACCGCCACCATCATCGACAGTGGCATCGCTACTCTCAGCAAAACGGGAGAGCAAGATTTCCAGTCGTTTCAGACAGGTGGATATGTCTCGGAGAGTAGGAGTTGCTCGTGCCGCATCTGGGTCCCTTGCGGGATACACGCAAGTCATACCATGCCTCGAACAATTGGCGCAAGGCACTCCACGATCACACCGGACCTTTCGCTGATGGCAGCCTTCACAGGACCGCTCCCCTAGTCTCGGTTTCCGGGATGGGCGTGCCGGGTCATGGTCATTGGCGGAGGAGGCAGGCCTTTTTGGTGCTCTACCCATGGTGATTGAAGTTCGGTAATATTCATTCTCCAGGATCCGGTCTAGAATGCGAAAGGAAAAAGGAGGTTGATTCAAGCAGCACAATGTTGGGGGAGAGAATGATGCGGGCGGCAGGTACTCGGCTTTTCGGAACCGAGATGTCCGAACTGACACACGTCGCCCCAGACCATCACGACACTTTCAGCCTTGCGTTGAATGTTGGGATGCGGCATTTCTGTGACTGGCTCCTGGCGCCAATTCCGTGAAGCTATGGATCAAAAAGACAATCGCATTAGACCAGTGGTCACTGCTGAATTTGCTTCGGCCTTGCAATATCTTGATTACCGAGAAGACATGGGTTTTGCTACGCTTGCCACTACTGCTGCAGGGTGGAAGCACTACGCTAGCTTGAGCGAACGACTTTCACGATCCGAGATTCCGACTGATGAATCTCACTATATTTCACTATATTGGAGGGCCGGCATTTACAGGGTTTATAAGTCCTCCGTTGCCTGGTAGTCGGCAATATGCTACTTCAACTTGATATCGAACCGCAATACTCTCAATCGACATCACCATGGAGAAGAATCCGGGCACAGACTCCAAATCCAGTCCAAATCATGGATTCAAAGAGGCCACCGTGCCTCCGGTGCGTTTCTGGATCCTCAGCGTCGGGTAAGTCTGCCCCAGACATTCAAGGAGAAGCTACTCAACGTTTTTAAAAGAGTCTGTCTTGGGCTCTTCCTCTCCATTATAGACACCTCCATTGTCGCCACCAGTATCTACAGCATCGGCGTTGACTTCCAAGACGTCCGCCGCGTCAACTGGGTCGCCTTGGCCTACACGCTTTCCTATCTTGGCTGCGCTGTGACCTTTGCTCGCGTCTCCGATGTGGTGGGCAGGCGGAATGCCTTTGTCGCTGCCTATATTATCTTCTTTGCGTTTTCCTTGGGATGTGGTTTTGCGCAGAGCATGGATCAGCTCATCGCTTGCCGGACTCTACAGGGGATAGGTGGCTCTGGTAGGCGTGTAGCTCATTGTCCGAAGCCGTGGCCGTGCTGATTTTGAACCAGGCCTTTACTCTCTTCCCATGATAATTTTGCCCGAGCTCTGTCCCGAGCATCTTCGGCAACATATTGGCAGCGTAATAGGTCTAGTCATCGCCGGGTCGGGGGCCCTTGGGCCTGTTCTGGGAGGCATCTTGACGCACTATGCCACCTGGAGATGGGTCTTTTGGATAAAGTATGTTTCCTATCAGCCTTTCCCATTTGCAGCATCGACATGGTCATTGACGTTTTGGAAGTGGGCCCATTGGTTTCGTCTCCTTGGTCATTTTCTTTCTCTCCTGGCCAAAGGCCGAACACCTACCTTCGACGACAAGACAATCTTGGAAAAAATTCGACTATGTCGGCTCCTTTCTTATCATTACCGCGGCTGTTCTGGTTGTCTTCTCCTTCCAGAATGCCGGTGAGTCTCCAGCCACGGCATGGGGCACCGCCCTCTTCATCGCGCCCTTGACCGTCGGCCTTATCCTCTTGCTAGCCCTCCTAGCTTGGGGATACCTAGCCAGACGTGTCTTTGAGGACCGTGTCGCTCTCACCTTTCCCATCAGCCTCTTCCGCAACAAAGCATACGCATCCGCTGCGCTCTCTACGCTATTCATTGGCTATCCGTATTTCATAATCAACTACGCTTTTCCAATCAGGGCCCAGGTCGTGGACGACAAAAGCCCGTTGTTGGCTGGTATCATGCTGCTGCCCATGTTGGGCTCCACAGCCGTGGGAAGCATTCTCGCGGGAGTCGTGAGCAGGACCAAGAACTATCTTTTCGAGACGATGCTCGTTGGTGCTTGCCTGATGACTGTTGGGGTCGGATTACTTACCATCGTTCACGACGCCGGCGACGATGCCAAGGCACTCGGTTTCCTTGTCTTTGCCGGTCTTGGGTTTGGATTAAACGTCGCGTCTGCCACAATGCTCACCTCGTTCGAAATACCCATCATAGACTATGGTAAAGTTTCATCAAAATCTTGTCAAATTTACCACCCCCCACGAACTAATCAAAAAGCTCCAGCACCTGCGCAGGGAATTATAGCACAATTGAGAATCCTCGGGGGTAGTCTGGGAATCTCCACCTCGACCGTTTTCCTAAACACCAAAACCAGTGAACTGCTCTCGGGGGTTCTGACACCACAAGAACAGGCCACACTCGGTCACGGCGGAGCGCCGCTTTCGCCGGAACAGCGCAGTATAGTGCACCGAGCCTTCTCGGAAGCTTTCCACAATGACATGGTGGCTGCAGCGGCGGTATCAGGGGCGGCTGTCTTGGTAGTCCTAGGCGCATATCGTCGTGGGCGGATGCTTGTGACGGATCAGAAGAAGGCCCGGGTCCAGGAGGAGATAGAGCGCAGATCGGGACAGATTAAAGCTTCTGAGAGTGTTTCGGCGTTGCGGACATGATTGTATTTGGCCACATTGATATGGAACTGACATAGCCTTGCCATGGCAGGAAAGAAACCCACTGACAAGGGTATCTGAGGGCTATTTTGAATTAAGCATGGTTCTTGAATATGCACAGCCGTTGTTATTATTTATTTATTTATTTATGCGTAAATGCAGTCGCTCGTTTCAGCTGAGCTTGTTATGTACCTTAGCGCTGATCCGGGCTCGCCGTCACCTTGCGATGATCGACAACACTGCCCCGCCGCGTCGAAAATGACATGTTTTTGAGCAGTGGCGTTACGACTGTAATAATAATACCTGTACGTAACATTGAATAGTACTAGTAGCATTTAATTGGAGGTTGTTGCCAAAATGTGGCAAACAACAAGGAAAAAGAAACAGGGGTAGATAATAAAATAATAACGTGCTAAAAATAGCCGGCGGCAATATGAATGTGACTGGTAGAGTCGTACATGTATTTTCCGGCAAAAACAATTAAAAAAACAAAATAATAAAATAATAAACTCCAAACGGTCTGGGGGCTAATATTAGTAGTAGTATCGTTTGTTAGGCCAGTATCATTTGCTAGACTCGAGCCCCTCGGTCCACTCCGACTATTATTTTAACACATGTTCTTTACACTACTATTTACACTCCTTACAGCGATTCACCCATATTCGCATATATTGAGTATAAGACATGGTTACAGGCGACTAGCCCTGATTAGTCAATTGAGCCCACGTCGCAGCCGCCAGGGTTGACTTAGCCTTTGCACAGCCTGAGACGCATCGTTAAGTGACAACGCAGTCGCTCGGTCTGTCTCTATTCTGGTTGTTTTTATCGCGTCAGTGTGTGAGTCCCTGCCTGCTGTCCTGTGTTGTCCTGCTCCAGCCCAGGACCCTCGATGCCCTCCATTTTCAGCAGGAAGAGCCGGTCCCAGGCCCACGACGGTCACGGTCAGTCAGCCGAGCCAGGTAACAGCCCGCTCCAGCAACACCACCACCAACAACACCAACAACAACAACAATTCCTCCATCAACAACAGCAGCAACAGCAACTCCAGACCCCCCACGAATACCGCACCGCTCGGCGCCCCTCGCTGCCCATCCACACCCATCTGCAGACCACCCACCCCGGGCTGTCCACCGACAACCTCAACTCGCCCGCCGTCGACCTGCCCTACGACGACATCCCACCCGACCTGCTACAGCGCCACCCAGCTCATCGCGCCCCCTCGACTCAGCCAGGCGCTGCTACTGCTGGTGCTGCTGCTGCTGGTGCCGGAGATCGCCCGACCATTAGCTTAGTCGGCCCCGCCAGACGAGACCAACAACACGAGGCCGCCCTCTACAGTCACGACAATTCCACCTCCGACCACCTCGACAAGAGCTCGGTCGAACAGCCCTGGCCCAGCCCCTCGCACGATCTGCCTGCAAAGTCGTCGGCCAAGCTGCAGAAGAGAAAGGGCTTCTTCAGCCGTCACCAGTCGTCCGCGTCCACCAGCCAGGGGAATCCGCCCAAGCAAGAATCCTCACTGGGCCGGTCGGTCTCGTTCAAGAACAAGTTTGCGAACAGCAGCAGTAACAATAGTATCCAGCAGACAGTCTTGGAGCAACAGCCCGAGGAGCATGCGCTAGGCCGTCTGCAGACCACACCACAGCAGTCGACCAGCGCCGACTACGCCCAAAACATAACATCAACAACGCCCACCGGCGACCCCCCAAGCAGCCCGACTGCATTCGCGCCGACTACGCCCCAGACTCCGCTGGACCAGCAGCGTCTCAACGACCACAGCTACCACTCGCTACAGCACCAGCATCACCACCGCTCCGGTAGCGCCGACTCGTTCCCAAGCCAGGTAAGCTTCCATATACCTTCTTTCCGCGAGACGAACACCCAACCCCCGTCTCCTCTGTCACGTCCCTCGTCACGCCCCGTTGCGTCGGACCCATGGCCGCAGCCGCACTCATTGTCCAGATCGGAGCAACTTGGTTTCCAGCCACGGCCTGTTTCGCAGCAATCCTCGTCGCAGCAATCCCTTGTCCCTCACGTCCACAGTTCTGATCTCCTCATTCCACAGGCTTCCTCCCGTCGCCCTTCTGCCCAGCACACGCTGGTCAGTGATATGGCCGCCATTGACCGTACTGGTGGCGGCGCCAGGCAGCCCGACTCCCAGTCCCAGTTACCTACGCGCAAGGACTCTCTCGCCGCGCAGGGTGGCCAGTCGCCATATCCCCCCGTCACCCAGGGATCGTCGTTCAAAGGCAATATCTCGCAGCAGAATCTAGCCGATGTGACCGGGCGAGACACGCCGCCAGCCGTGCCGTCTTCCAAGTTGCAAGACGATCTCGATGGCCAGGATATCGCAGTCTTGATTCAGAAACATGAAGAACTCCGTATGTCTTATCTTTCCATATATATATATATATATATATAGGTATGGGTATACGTTATGCTAACTCGTGGCAGAGGCAAAATATGTCAAAGTAAAACGGTACTATTTTGAAAAAGAAGCCCAGGTCACTCAGCTCCAAAACACAGTGGCGCACCAGCGCATGGCCGTGTCTCGTACGGTGCTGGATGACAACGAGTACTCGGCCCGTTTCAGCCGTCTAGATGGAGCTATTAAAGAACTGTCCTTTTCGATCCGCAAAGACTGGAAGACCGTCCCGGACTGGCTGCACCCGTCGGTGAACGAAGACGCAGTGACTGTGGGCACAAAAGAGATGACGGGCGTTGGACGCGCCGTGATTTCTCGCTGGATTGCCGAGGAGATTTTCGAACGCCATTTCCACCCCGGTCTAGAGCGCACTTTGAGCGAACGTCTCAAGACGATTGAGTGGAATTTGCGCCGTCAGCAGCCTCAGGCGTTCAGTGAGGAAGACAAGGAAAACCAGCTCGCCCGCATTTCCAACTGGCGACGCACGACTTTGGATGGGCTGTCGGATATCATACAATCCAAATCTGCGCTGGAGAACCAGGGTCATTTGGCCGACTACCTGGTGGAAAGACTGCTGGCCACGTTGCAGTGTGATCTCAAGGACCCGCCTCCCCCGGAACTGCCGCACGGCGTCCGCACTATCGTGGAAAACGCCATCAACATCATCGAGAAGATCCCCCAGGAAGCTCGAGACATCGTGGTCGACTACATCGTGCCGGGCACGCCGCTCTCGGATGTCAACATGAAAGTCGAAACCGGCCTTCCACCGTTGACCCGCCCCCTGGGCAAAGAGCACAGCCCATCAACCGAGCGGGGCCATGACAGCACAGATGATATGGACCTTGACAAGGAATCATCCAACTCACCACAAGGAGGAGACCACAAAACATCGCCTCCTCATTTCCCGCAAAACCGCGAGCAGCGCAAGAAATACCCGTTTGGCAGTCTGATGAGCAAGAAATCCGCGACCCCGACGCCGCCTTCGTCGTCTGATACCCGTCCTGTGAGCAACACGGACGCTACCAAGGATCGCGACGAGCAGTCACCATCTGAAAAGCGGTCTCGCGTGCGGTTCGCCACGTTTGTGGCTGTTGAAGTGCGAGGCCGCGGGCCTAATAATGTGCTCATGCCGGCGCCGGTATTTACTCTGGAGTCTTGATCTCTTTTTTTTTTTTTTTCTGTTCTTCTCCGTTCTTGTGTGTCTGTCTGCTTTGGGATATCCCTTGTGTAGCAAGCGTTCATGCGCGCAGGTTTAGAGAGATGACGATGATGATGATGGTTCTTGCTAGATGTGTTTGTCTTTTGTTTATCTCGTTTATGTTGATTTTGGTTTATAAATGCCGTGCTATTTGGAGGAGGTGAAAATATGGATTATTATATGATTGATGATATTGATGAACTCTGGATATTTCAATAGTGGAAAATATTTATTCTATTATGTTTAAAAAAAAAACAAAACAAATATCATTGCGGACGGGGAAAGGATATGTGTACATTCAATAGAAAGAAAACGAGAAAGCCACAACCCATCACCAAAAATTGTGACAGACTACAGTTTCCGTCAATCTTGATCAGAATAGTTGTTCAAAGTTTCTGATTCACTTCAATGTTTTGGTCCCTGAACATTACTGCCAATTTCCGCATCCTGCGACAATAACCGCTTCTTCTCGCTATCAAGCTTCCACTTGAGGAAATTCGAGTAGATAGTCAATGCGAGGAACCCTAGTATGATGGAATAATGCATATAATGGAATCTCCGATCACAGACTTCCACGTCATCATTCCAGATGTTGCATGTGATCAGAGGGCCATAGACAAAGACCAAGATGACGAGGATGAGCCTAGTTTAATGAGTTCCATCTCTTCTACCAAAAATGAGTAAATTGCGTGTTTCTCACCTTATAGGATGGTTGGCAAATGGTGTCATGATGTATTTCAAAACGAACTTGTGAGGTCGAGAATACGAGTCCACAATTAGGCGATCAATAGCATTATCATCCAATTGACCGAGGTCGGCTGTTGGCCCGCGACCTTGGAGGGAGGTTTTTTCCATATTGACCGGTAGAGTGAAATTGAAGTATGGGAGATGAAGAGGGTGGTTAGAAGATGGTTATCTCGGTGGAAGAAGGGCCCTGCTGCTGCGCCTCTTGTTTGCGCTTTTCCATGTTCCGCTTTATGGCCCCATTGAACTAGAGATGTATATCATCATCAATAGTGGATTGATATACGTCAGTTGGTATGCTGGCCCGTGTGGGGAACGCGAAGCGGCGACAAAGTTACGAGACGTCGAGACGTCAAGCCCCGCTTTAAGTTGCCTTCTGCATCTACGTACTCGAGATTCTCACTCGGAACAACAACTAAACACCGTTATACCCAGTGCTTCGTCACAGAGTTTGCACCAGGGCTGTTTTTCATGGAGCGCATCTCGACCGCGCGCAGGGCTGGAATTCGGGGAGGAACAGTACACTCTGGCGGACGTCACCAGAGACAAGACTATGATGGCTGGCGCTCCTGCGACAATGCCTCGTAATGGCGGCGCAGATACAGATACGGAAAAGTCTAAGCCTGGCCTCCTGGCTCGGGTGTATGCCAGAATGGACATTGACCTGCACACTTTTCTGAGAATGCTCAAGTTCGTGACAACCTGATGAGCGTGCAAGTTGACCTATACTAACATGCGTGTAGAGCGGCAATTCCGTCAACAGTTGCTGTTGCCATGTAACTCTCCCTCTCCCTCTATCCTTTTTGATAGATATACTGACTATCCAGGTACCAAGCTGGCCCCGTCGCCAGCGAGTACAACATCATCGGTTATCTAGTCGGAACCATCGCCCTATACGGGCAATGCTGTGCGCCGCGCGGAAAATTCATCCAGCTCCTCGTGCGAAGTCTGCTATGCATGTGTTTTGGCGCTGCGAGTGCGCTTCTCATGACGATTTGTTGTGTGCAGGCGCGCAAACATACGTCAACTGCTACGACGACGTCAACGTCGCCGGCGGAAGCTCCATACAACTCGGCTGCGTCTGCTGTCGCCGGCGTGTGGCTCTTTTTTGAAATGTATATTCTCAACACCCTACGCGCAGACAACCCGCAACTCAACTACCCCGTCGTCATGCACAATTTGCTGTTCAATGTGGCCGCTGTCAACGCGCCAAGCTACATGACCATAGCCTCCGGCACGGCTTTTATCGTGCTTCTTCTGAAGTCGGTTCTGACTGGGCTGGGGCTTTCCATGGCTACGCATTTCCTCATTCTTCCGGATACCTCGCGTGAGGCCGTGTATAGGCTGATGGGCGAGTATGTCGATGCGCTGCAAAAGACGCTCAAAACACACACTGCGTATTTCGAGTCTATGGAAAGAGTCGACATGTTTGTCCGCATCCATACCGCCAATATGACCGAAGAAAAGGAACTGTACCGGAAAAAAGCCGACGCTATCAAAGAGGCTGCCCGCGCCGTGTCCCGAATCCACGGCAGTATCAACAACGAGCTGCCCTTTGCCAAGAGCGAGGTAGCCTTTGGCAAACTAGGTCCGGGCGATTTGTCTATGATTTTCAAGCATCTGCGCGCTGCCATGACGCCGATTATCGGGCTGAGTACCGTGGTTGATATATTTGAGCGCATTATGGAGTGGAATAACTGGGACAAGCCCGTTGAGGAGGGTGGTGTTGATTTGAAATCAGACTATGTGCATGCGCGAACGGTGCATGATTGGAATATGATTATGGCGTCTACGCATGACTCTTTTGTGCGCATTATTGACGATATCAATGATGGCTTGCAGCATGCCAAGTATCAGCTGCGGTTTGCAAAGCGGCCAAAGAAAGAGAAGGGGAAGGATGTCGAAGCTGCTGCTACTATAAAACCAGGAGACGACGGGTTCGCTGAATATCTAGAAGCGAAGAGCAAAGAGTTTTACACGGCAAGACTGGTGACTTTGAGGGAATGGTGCGAGAACAAAGGTATCGACCTTCCGAGGGACTACTTTGATCGCCCCATAGACCAGCCTATTCACCTCCCTGAGGACTTGCCCGGCGGGCTATCACGAGAACGAAACGAGCGTCAGTTGTATATTCTCCTTTATGTACGTTCTATAACTTTTTGGGCAGTGTTGATTCTAACAGACTAGGTGGAACACATGCTGTACTCTTCCAGTCGGGCTACCCTTAGCCTCGTGCGCTTTGCGGACGAACGTGCCGCGAGCGGAAAGCTCTCACGCAAGAGACTAGTTGTCCCCGGAAGCAAGCAGTTTCGAAAATGGATCTTGAGTTTCTTTGAAGCGCAGGATGACCATGGCGAGGACTCGGTAGACGGCGGCTACCGTCGACGTATGGTGCTCGATTTAGGCCAGGCATATCAGAAACGCAAGGATCCAGAACATTTACCGCCTGAGAATATGAGTCAGCGGATTGGCGAATTTGTGCGCATGATACCGAGCTTTTTCCGATCGACGCAGTCCCAATTTGGCGCGCGAGCGGCGTTTGCCACAATGACAATCGGGGTTATTGCGTTTACCGAGTCGTCGCGCTCGTTTTTCATCACTCATCGGCTAGTCTGGGCCATGATCATGGCGACGATGAGCATGAGTCCCACGGCGGCGCAGACGGTCTCGAATTTCGTGTTTCGCTGCGTCGGAACGATCCTTGCCATGATTGGGAGTATGCTAATTTGGTACATCCCCAATGGGAATCCGGCCGGCGTCGTTGTCTTGCTGTTTGCTTGGACCACAACTGCCTGGTGGGTGCCGCTCAAACGGCCAGTGCTGCAGGCAACGGGGATAGTCAGTATGACCACCACCCTGATCATCATCGGATATGCAGTCGAAGTCCAGAAACTGGGCAAGGAGACCCTGACGGCCAGCGGCCAGGAGTACTATCCCACCTACTTGCTTGCTCCATACCGGCTGGCCACGGTGCTTGCCGGCTTGTTTGTAGCTTTCATCTGGACCATTTTTCCATACCCAATCTCCGATCACTCGATTCTCCGACGCGATCTCGGTGCTTCGCTGTACTTGTTGGCCAGGTACTATTCGCTCGTGCACGAGACTATGACAGCGCGCGCCCGCGGCGACGAGGGAGATCTCGCCCTGAAAATGTCGGCGGGGAGACGTCTCGAAAAGGCCAGGAATAAGGTGTATGCCAAGCAGACACTTGCGCTGAACGGGCTGCGTGTGTATTCGCAGAGGCTTCGGTGGGAGATTCCCATTGGCGGACGGTTTCCAAAGGAGCGTTATGATGAGATTATTGAGTATATGCAAAAGTTGTCTTCTCTTTTTTTTTTTTTTTTTTTTT
This sequence comes from Talaromyces rugulosus, assembly GCF_013368755.1. NCBI lineage: Eukaryota > Fungi > Ascomycota > Eurotiomycetes > Eurotiales > Trichocomaceae > Talaromyces > Talaromyces rugulosus. The sequence continues at coordinate 5,230,066 of NC_049563.1, read as the reverse complement.
CATTGTGTTAGGGCTAACATGGTATAATAGCATGGTGAACTATCTCAATCTGGTCGAGTTTGCATCCAAGACCTTCTCCGCCTCTTCTTCAAACCCATCCAACCACCATACCTCGTCTAGTCTGGATGTCACGACCAAAGAAAACATAGGCAGCGATTGGTTCCAGGACTTTACCAAAATGATCTCCACGACAGAGTCAACCTCGTACCAAGTCGCGTCTATTCTGGCCCTGCTCTCTGCCAGCATCCTGAACGCACAGCCGCTGCCTCCATATCTAAAAATTCCTCGCCCGTTTTCGTTTAGCGACAAGTTGAAGGAAGTTGACAAGGATATTTTGAATATCTGCCATGCGGCGGAGCCGGGGTATGCAGCGTTTAGTGTGTTGCAAGTTTCTAGTCGGTGTATTATGGGGGATTTGCAGCGGCTAACTGGGTATTTTTCCTTTTTTTTTTTTTTCCTTCTATTTTTCTTGATGCTAATTCTGGGCAGAAAAGTAAAAGAGCTGGTCGGAGAGTTGGACTTTTCGTTTCACGTTACTGAGGCTATGGAGAAGGAGGATTAATTAGGTTATGATTTTATGAGTGATGAGTGAGTATATTAGCATATGTTATTGAAGGTCTAATCTGTACTATTTGTACATATGTATAAACAGGAAGATCGGGGGTCGCTATTATCCAGTATTTGGAATGCTTTATATGATTAATTGAACCCATTATCAAATGATCAAGTCGTGTTGGGACATTAATGCAATGAACCTGTGATTACTTGAGCCATACGGATTGTAGGGTTGTTGAATATATTACGTCCTTTAGATCTGTTATGGGAGAGAATTAACTTTTATTGATAATCTGACAGTTCTCAAGTCGAAATGAGAAAAACACACAGGACATGACTGATTCAACCTAGCTCACAAAACCCATTCTGGCCGATCTCCGTTTCAAAATGAGGCACCTTTCTCCAACAGTCCCTAGCGATTGGCAGTAGAGACTTGTGCGTTCTTGGTGTCAAAAATTTCCACTTTATATGGAATCCTCAAGACGAAATTTTGAACCGTACCCATCACAAAGACCACCACCTCTGTAACGCCAGTCTTCACTGGATCAAAGGTCCAAACAATGTCACCCCCTTGAATGGAAGCATTCTTCAACAATACATATTGGTCATTGTAATTGATAGAGATGTCTCCAAGTTGCGAACTGCCGATATTCTTGGATTGTTTAACCTTGAAGGGGGTTCCAATCCTGGCAGATATGGTCTCGGTTTCAGGGACCACAATGTTTGTATCACCGTCTTTGGAGGCTGATGGGACGCGGGTGCCTGAAGGGGTAATTTCAACAGGCACGAGCTTACCGTTGGGATAGTTGGCAGTGACGATAACCACCTCCTTTGGGATAGGAGGTGCAATGTCATATCCCTGCGTCTTTTTGTAGGTGGACGTTTTGCCGGTCAAAGGCCCAACCCAGCCTTCAAGGTTAAATTTGAGCCCACCTGGGAAGGGCTGACGAATGAATGTAATACCAGTCGTGACTTCTTTAGTTTCTCCCTCTGCATTCAGGGCTAGCTGTCCTTCGTTGACGTGGTATACTGCAGATAGTTCATCTGCGGAAATAATTTGCAAAAATCCCATTTTTAATGGCAATGATGAAGAATGATCTAGTCACTAGAGTTAAAGATACCACTCTCGAGCTTCTACTCTGAGACGAGCATTTCCAGATCTAGGGAAGGGATTGCAAGGAGCTAAATAGCTCCTGTGCCGCTCGCTTGTCCCATGAGAGCTAGCAATGAATGTGCTGCAGCAGCCTGATAATCGCATCACTCTCTCGTCATCACCACCTGTTATATTGGTTGAAGGTCTAGAGCAATTGATGAAAACAGCGCAGTAGAAGGACTGATATCCAAACAAACAGAGGCGGCTGAATCGAAGTTCATTCTCGAGTTGATCCCAACCTAAGAATGAGCTATAATATTGGTTCTCAGACCAATAATGGCTGTATTTACCTCAAGCCACAGAGTCACATTCTCGTAATACATGTCGGCAGAAATTTGAAGGCACCGTAAGGTAGTTCATGCAACACCCCCTTCATCACTCAGCCCAACATGAGATCATATCGGCTGCGGTGCTACCGGACCGTGACCGTCGTTCTGTAGCACGGACGCAAGTGTCCCCTATTTGAGACGAGTCGCGGTCATCTTCGAAAGGAGGTGAAAAGCGGCCTCGGGTGTTCCCGAGGCATCGCTGACCAGAGCGAGGACGCTGCCTCATCCCGATCAACATCCAACATGGATAGTCCAGGCGCCTCCACAAGCTCTAGCCACGTTCCGTATTCCCAGGGCGGAATCTAAAAGTGGCCCGACTGGCACGACGTAAGGAAGACATAATGTTTTATCCATGGCGTGATGAGAATCTGAGATAGCTGTAGTATAGCCGAAAACGGTCCCCTAGCGCGTCTCACACACGGCTACGACGCATGCATTGTGCACAAGTCCGGCCAAGTCGGGGATTGTTGCAAACGGAGATTCCCCGGCTAATCGATACCCGCCATCTATTGATCCTAGGAGTTTGATTGCATCTGGCAACCAGGCTATGAGGGATGCGAGACTACGAGACCGTCTTGGACAAGAAAATAACGTGCACTGCTTTGATATGGAGGCAGCAGGTGTCGTAGGAAGCACTGGTTGCCTTATCATTCGAGGAATCTGTGATTATGCAGATTCTCATAAGAATAAGGACTGGCAGAAATATGCATCTGCAACCGCCGCTGCTTACGCTAAGTATTTTCTATCTCAGATTCCAGAAAATCATGATATATCCTCGTGATCTGAGCCGTGGGGTTCTCTTGTACACATATATTCCTATTCATAAATTTACTGCATCGTAAATATGTAAAAATAGTACAGGTAGTAAACCTTGCTGCAAATGACGACGACTTAGGCTTACATACGCACAATGAATGAAGATTTTATTGGACACAAGAATCGAGCAGGAAGCCGAGAGAGACGAGCTGCACCATGCGGAAAATGCGTGGGTACCTGACAGAAGCACTCCAAATCGAGGCCTAAAACGGTCTTCATGTAGTACCGTTCAGATATTCGGTCAGGTAACAAAGTAATAACATAGGGCTAACCCTCAACAAAAGGCGATGGCGGTATATATAATTGGTTCCTATACAGCCATTTCATCTGAAACAGATGTTGAATAGATCATATCAGAAGCAATAGAAGACCCAGTATGTATATTTGCGCTACTTTGTTACTCAGCTGTCATCCTAAAGGATCACGCACGAGGTGATACGGCGTGGTCAATTCAAGCACCCTTTACTAAACCCTAACTTCCTACATACATGTATATGGTTCTCGATCAAGTTTGCAAAAGAGATGGTCCCTGGCTCTATAGGAGCTGTTGGGCTATAACTAATTTTGCTGACCGTGGATTTCACTTCTCCTGCGTCAGGAATTCTCCAACGAGTCCAAGGACTTTCTCTGTAAGCTCCGGTCGCTCTAGATGACACATATGTCCGGCATCTGGAAATGTGATCCATCGTACGCGGGGTATGTGCTCAAAAAACGGCACTGTAGTTATATCGTTCGAGGTATCAAACTCGCCGTTATACACAAGCGTCGGCACAGCAATTTGATGTAGGCGCGGAATGCAGGTCCAGTCCCGGAAGGAACCCGTGCAATTTAAGGGTGATGGTCCTGCTCTGAAGAAGAGTCAGCGAAAGCGTGAATGATGTCGGTAGTTTAAGAGCTGCATTATGAAAGGGAGATATTTGAAAAAGGCGTAGAAGACTCAAAAATGACAACGGAATAAAACTAACATTGTCTCCCGAACAGTCTTGTCCTCACTCATATGCTTGAAGGCTGGTAGAAGCTCCTTAGGTGGAAAAGGCTTCGCCCGACAGAAGTAATTGCGGAAAAACACGTCCAGTGCATCTCTAAAGCGAGCACTATCAAAATTGCCCTTCTGCTCCTCTTCATTAATCGCTAATTGCGTATCAGATGGCAACTGTCTGCGGATAATTTGAATACCCTCTACCCAGCTTTGAGAGCTGGCTATACCGCTAGCGAGGACCAGTCGTTGCAAACCCCGAGGCTGAGTGGCTGCAAAAGCAGCGGCGATTCTACCACCCCAGCTATGGCCCAGAATGTGATAGCCTGGCCCGTCCCGAAGCTGAAGGGAATCGAGCAGGTTGTCCAACTCGGCTAGAAAAAGGCTTTCCTGCCATAAGGAGTCATCTCCAGCGGTGTGAGGTAGATGAGTGGACGCGGCACAGCCGATTTGGTCATAGAACACCACGGGGATACCGAACTGATGCCACAGGCGGCTAAAGGGAAGAAGATACTCATGGCCAGTGCCTGGACCACCGTGAAGCACAACCAGCCGAGGCGAATTGCTTGACAAATCACCAATGATCTTGTAGTAAGTATGACATGTGGTGTCGATGTGCTGGATTTTGAATGGCACAGTCCCTTCTCCATGGTTATTGTCGGCCATGATGCTCCAGATCTACCCAGTCCTAAGAGGGGAAGCGTATCCCCGGTCAATGTATGTGTTGGATCGTCCGATACGAAGACAGACCGAAGATGGCATGCAACTGGATCTCGTGAGGGCTTTGTCTCTCACGGACTGAAGGGTTTATATAGTAGCTTCTTTGTCTGGGTTGGTAGTTTCCGGTAAGTTTGGGATAGCGTATTGGTATAGCGGCAGACGGCGCGTTCATGCGGGCTGGGGCTATGTACGTATTAGGCTCCATCGTATATTTTTGGAACGGACTGTTAAACACTTGGGATATATCCATAGCCAATCGGTTAGTCCTGCATATGCGGAGTCAGAGTGTATGGCTGAGCTATCATATTGTCCCCGAATTCAGCCCCAGCAGCAAGTTTCGGTCAATATTGAATAATACTAGCACTCTCCCAAATAGAGACTTTTTGCAAATGGCTCCTAAAATATATAAATTACCATTAAATAGCAATCATTATCGCCTGTATAGTAGTCCTTTTACTATTACTGGACCTTATATAACGTCCTTGAATGCTTTGTTTATTGCAAAGATTTTAGAAATGGAAATAACCAATAAACACCCATACTTATGCTTGGATTAGATTATTGAAAACAGAGTTATGCTAGTCATCCATATCTATCCAAATATAAATGCAAATTCGCCTTCATTTTGGCTGCAGTAGTGCCATGTTGATCATAGCCCTCCTGGGACTATGTGACCCCAAAATGCAGCGAGAATTGATTTAATTTCCAGATGAATGAATGGTGCCCCGTGTGCACTTTCCGCTGTTGAGCTTGACGAATCAAAAATGCAAACATCTCTCAAGTTGTCAACCCTGGTCTCGTAACCGGCCAATCGTGGCCATCCGATATGACCGGGCGCCTATGTTGTTTATATTGCCTGCTTTGAGACCTGTGTACAGTCGCTGACAGATCTGTTGATAAAGGAGCTGAAGAGAAAAGGCTAAAATGCCTTATCGTAAACTCAAATGAGTTACTCATTGGATCCTGGAAGATAAGAATACTTATTTATCTATATATATCTTATTTTTTAATAGTTCTTTAATCCAAGTCACTTCATCTTAGCCAGTATAAAATTTACTAGTTTACTATTATATCTATTTTTATTACTTAATCATTACTTTGAGGTTAGCAAAGCCCAAGAGTGTCATGAATTTTGCAACCGACAGATCTCCCCTCCTACTATCTATGTATTCTACGGCTAACGGTCAATGACCAGTTACTTTATAGTATTGTCGCATAGTTGTATAGACTCGTATCGAAATGGCTAGACGTCATCCCACCCGTTTGCCGTGTTTGCATCCCTTCCATGCGGGGGATCAACTTTTTTTTTATCATCTCCAATTTCGTCCCCGGTCTCTTGCCTCTTGTTTCGCCTACTCTTTTTTCTTCTCCATTTTTTGTTTCTTTTTTTAAATAAGAAAATCGGCTCGAATAAAAACCATGGGCCAAGTCGAAGAACTCCCCGACGACTACGACGAGTCGCAAGCTCCTCCCCCTCCTCCAGCAGAACCAGCACCACCAGCAGCAGAACAACCCGGAATCCCCGCGTCCGTCCTCGCCAACAATATACCATTCCCAATCAAAGAAGACAAGATCAAAAATGCCGATCCAATGGCCCCCGAAATGCCGCCGGCCATGGCCGCGATACGGTCATACACGGCCGACGAATTGGCGGATATGATGAAGAAGACACCACTGTTTATGACGGAATTGGACAGCGAGGAGGCCCAAAGTACCGCCCCATAAACATATAGAGACGTAAAAGAAAAGAAGCTAATAATATATAGACAACGAACTTCTCCAAGCCCTAAACGCGCTGCAATTCGAAGGCACGCGCGGTGACGTCGCGGCAAGTTTCCGCGAACAAGGCAACGAAGCAGCAAAACTCAAGCAGTGGATCGACGCCAAGGAGTTTTACACAAAGGCGATTGCGATGCTAAACGTCAAGCCAGAGGACGACAAATGGGAGAAACCGACGGATCTCGCCAAAGAGGCAAAATTACAGAGGGAGGCGCGCGAGGCGTGCCATGCGAATAGGGCGTTGTGCAATTTAGAGCTGGGGAACTACAGAATGACCATACTCGACTGCGCAGAGGCGCTCAAAGTGAACCCAAAAAACGTCAAGGCGTATTACCGCTCGTCGATGGCGTTACTCAAACTCGACAAAATCTCCGAAGCCGAAGACACGACGCTGCGAGGCCTGGCCATCGATCCATCCAACAAAGCGCTCAAACTCGTCTCTGAAAAGATCGCAAGCCGGAAAACCGTCCTGGAAGCCGTGGCTGCGCGCAAACAGGCCGAGCAGGAACGCAAGGAGCGCGAAACGCAGCTGCTCAACACGGCGCTCGAGGCTCGCCAGATCCGCGTGCGCACCACAGATAAGCAGCCGAATATGGAGGATGCCAGCGTGCATTTGACGCCGGATCCGCTGTCGCCAGAGAGTACGCTGGTATTTCCTACCATGATTCTGTACCCGTTGCACGCGCAGACGGATTTTGTCAAGGCGTTTTCGGAAATGGATTGCGTCGCGGATCATCTCGAGTATTTGTTACCCCTGCCCTGGGATGAGGACAAAGAATATCGGGTGGGGAGTGTGGACTGCTATATGGAAACTGTCACCGGCGGCCTCATCAAAGTGGGCAAGAAGCTGCCGCTGTTAAAGATCTTGTCTGGCGGTAAAGTCGAGGTCGTTGATGAACTCATCAAGATCATGGTTGTGCCGAGTGCAAAGGCGCAGACATTTATTCAGGAGTTCAAGGAGAGGAAGAAGTGATCTCTACACACATGTAGTGTGAGATCTCATTCATCGCCACAACGCATTTTATGATATATCAAATCATATAATTGCACAGGCAACCCACGACAGCAGTCTCCAGACTCGCTTCGTCTACTGTCTACGAAAGATGTATATGCAACTGCTCAACGAGAATTAGACCTGCCCATTCGGGTCGCAGCGAGGGAACCGAGTGGTTCTTGTGTCGACACTCGGGGAAACCTCAGCCCAGGTCGCCAATGCATTGGGTATCACTATCTAGAAATACTCAAAAGACGTCATACGTCGTAGGGTATCATCTAAAATAAACAAAAACAAAAAAGCAGAGCTCTGCAACATGATAATAAAAAACATCCAAAATCTTCAAATCTTCCAAAATCCTTCCGAATATATTGTCGAGTAAATAAAGTAGAGCTTAATAATCTTCTTCCGGGATGGTGGTAATCATCGAGTTTTCGCTGATGGAATAGAGGTAGTCGTTGTAAGTGTTGTTGATATTTTCAATTTCAGACGAGGTGTCAGAAGTATATGCCTGAATCCAGCAGGCGCGCACATCGAAGGTGCGATATTTGAGGTCTGGCATAGCTGCCTTCTTGGTGGTAGTGGTAGTGGTGTTGTTGATAGTAGTAGTATCAGTGATATTATATGCATCCGGTCCGAGACCAAACACATAGTCGATATGGATTCGCTCGCGTTGGTGGCGGAGTTCCTCTTCCGAAGCAGGCCGGAGACCGTACGCAGTCGAGCCGGCTTCGACGTTGTCGTGTCCCTTGAGTAGTTCTGGGCTCTTCGAGGAAGTATTGAGGTTGGTGTTGAGCATAATGTTCAAGTGTTGCTTGTAGCTGTGGGTGATGGCGCAGAGGCCATGGTAGGGTTTCATCATGAGTGATCTCATGGTTTTGCCTGCGTTGCAAAGGGGGGATGGGCAGAGCTTTTGAGGTTTTTGGGCCGGATAATGAGCGTCGGCCATGTTCGACGAGGTAGAGTCGAGACGAGTGTGTTCAAAGTTCTCGGAAAAGCGAGAGACACCAGCCATGGTGTCAGAAATGGATAATGCTGAAGACGTTGCTTGTGTTTTTTTTTTGTTTAAAAAGGCAGGCCGGGAAACGATTTTTGTTTTTCAGTTTCAGAATGTTTTAATAAACCTGGCTTGTTTTTGTGCCAGGGGCCGCAGAAGAAAGATTGTTGGCAACGATGTTATATCAAGCGAATGTAATGTAGTGATGTGACAGATTCCGATGGCTGTGTGGAAGAAGAAAAAAAGAACAGGCGACAAGGGGAAGATGTTGACGCTTCTTATAGTTGAGACAGGCATGTCTGCCTGGTTGGATCCACGGTTCCTCACCATGGTTGTGCCTGTCGAGTTGCCTAAATAGGGAAAGTACTGAGGCTCGTTGACGACAGCGGGAGACGGACCACGGAACGGGCACACATCAGTCTATATATAGGTGTATATCGATATATTTTGAGGGGTGGATGACGAGGATATTACCAGGACACCTCTTCAGAGGACATCTTCAGCTGGTACTTGCCCCAAGAGGGACGACGTTGGGTGGCTGTGGTGGTCATGATGAACGCCCACCCGTTACAGCCATAAGAGCGGTTTCAAGTACAGAATACAGCAGACAGCAGAGAGAAGAGAGAAGAGAACAGTGAATATCAATCAACAGGAAAGAAGAGGAGGAGATGATATAATGTATAGATATGTTACATGTTATGTAAGCACAGCCAATCGGCGGGGCAGCAGCGGGTGGGGCACGCCCAGCCAATAAGCACCGCCGCCAAGCCCGAGCAGGTTCCGCGCCTCGAGTTTTCACGCGATCCGATCGATCCTCTAATAATACGAATTGCTTGCGATTGTTGCTCCTCGCTAAGTCGCTCGCTATCGCTAATTAATTGCTGCTAACTCGCCATTACTCGCTGACCGTCCCTGTGGCTCGCCGTGACTCGCTCTTGATCTCCTGGTCCCCCGGCTCATCCTGCTACTAGCTACCACATCTCGAGCCCAACTTAACACCCACGGGTCTCTGCCGCCCTTCTGACAGTGCTATCTGCTGCACCCCGCTTTTTGTGTCCCATCAACGCCTCCTGTGCTGCCCATTCCTGGCCATCTGGTGCCTGGACTGGCTCGAGCTCAGTAGCTCTGGCTGTGCCGGCAATCTGCTGTCCACTGCAGATCCTCATCCCCCTTTCTCCTCAGCCATGAATCCTAACCCGGCGGGATACGCCGCCATGCAGCAGCACCACCACCAACAGCAGCAGCAACAACAACAACATCTTCATCAACAGCAACAGCAGCAGCAGCATCAGATGGCCGCCGCTGCTGCCGGCTATCCGATGCACACTGGCAGCCCCGCGAATCAGCAGTTCCCCTTCTACGCCAACAACAACCCCATGGCCGCCGCCTATCCTCAGATGCGACCCGGCTCAGTGCAACAGCAGATGCACGCCTTTAACGGGCTGCCCACCCAGACTACTGGAGGTATGATGCCTGCCAATATGTCCGGTACGTATCAGTCCTATTTAAGCGCTTGCGCTCCCTGTTGTGGTGTCATCTGCATATCCGCCTAGCCCGCCCCGTCATTCCTGCGCCCCAGTCACTCTCTCTGTGATTAAACCCCATCTGTCTTGTCACTTGTGTACCCCTATGTACCGTTGCATGGAGTACGTGCTCTATACTCCGTTCCCCATGTGTTTTATTGGATGATTTACCTAGCGAAGCCCGCGTCCCGTTTGACTTGGACTCGCACTATCATCAGCGCTACGTGTATCCACAGCCTCGTGGCCTAAGCTAACACAAGCCATTCTCCACTGCAGCTCCCCACGCCAACCTGCCTTATTCTTCCCCCTCGCCATACCCTCCGACCTCAATTGCGACTTCTACGCCCTCGCCCTCGCACGCTCAGAGCCCCTCGACAGCGCCCACCACTTCCGCGCAAGCGTCGACGCAGAATATGGCTGCCTTTTCGAATCCAGCCATGATGGCTGCCCAGCAACGCCCTAGCCCTACCATGCAAACAGAAGGACAACAGCAACCGCAGCAAAGTGCCCCCCAGTCTCCCGCCGCAGCCGCCGCAGCCGGTCGCGAGCGAGATCGCATTGGCGCGCTGCTCAACATCAACTCGGCTCTCTTCCGGGAAGTGGTGAACTTGCAGGCCGCAGGCAAGGCTGGTCCTCCTCCACAACCGCAGGGGCAAGATCAGGCTGGCTCGCCTGCTTCCAAACCGGCGGCGAGCGACCCGTCCAAGAAGCCGAGCCAGGAATATGTCGACTGCATGCGCCGGCTCCAGGCCAATCTAGCCTACCTGGCCACCATCGCCGACCGCAGCAAGAAGCCTGGCAACGTGGTGCCTCCGGGACCCCAGATCCTCACGCCGCCGCCAAACGTGCCTGGCATGGAGGAACTATATGCCAGGCTCAATGAGCTTTTCCCGGAAGCCAGCCGACACGCAGCACAACAGAAAGCTGGGCAGGCTGGTCTGCCAGCCGAGAATGCGGTGTGATCACGTGAAATATCTCTACATAAAACCACGTACTAGTACACCCAGGACAGGGCTATCGCGAGATGCGCCCACCCAGCTGCAGCCACAGCATAAAGATATACCAAACAAGCACTTCCAGGCCTGGAGGGAGTGCTACGCTCGAGTGTCTGATTCAACAACGAACGAGCTACCACGACTCTTGTCTGCTATGACAGGTTCGATTCGACCCTGCCGAGGACCAAAAATAGATAAACCGTACCAACACCACTGTGTGTGTGTGGGGGGGCACTTTTGTAACAATATTATACTATACCATAGTCCGTACTCCATACTCGAATGCATATTTTTCTTCATATCAACTATAGTTGCTAGTCGCGCATGTGATGCAGTCACGCCGAGCACAGTGCAGCCTCCTCCAGGGGCGCCCCGTCGATCCGGGCCCGGGTGCCCAATCACCAGCCGCAGAGGTGCAACCTTACGTTTTTTGCCTCAGAGGCTGCGGCTCGCCTGACATCTTCACGCGCCCTCTATCTCGACTCAACTCGACTCTTTTGTGGTGGGAACGAAGAGACGAATATACCAGACCTCCGCAGTCTGCCCCCCTCCTCTTCCTCTGCAAGCGTTGTTGTGGATGCCTGCGGCCCTGCTCCGCGCGCGCACCGTTGCTGCTGCTGCTTCTGGTCCAGCTGCATTGCTACCTTTGGCGTCCTGGAATCTTGCTTCGTGCACCTCCGTCGTGCATATCGCGAGCAGTCACAAGCGACCCCTCTGCGTCGCCAGCTCGAGAGCTTCTCTTCTGTCGTTAAAATCCACCAATCTGCCCCCAAGGTCTCCTTCGTCGGCCCGTGACAAATCTCCGCTTCTTCTCCACGCCGCACAACATCAACAATTCCAGTTTTTGCAACAGCAGCACGCCCGTCGACTATACACCATACGCAGTCATCGCCGTGCTTATTCCAGTGCTGCTTCCACCATGACCGGCGAAGCTCGCCCCAAGCGGAAGCAAAGCCCGATTGCCGCATCGGAGAGACCCGCGAAACATCTAAAGCCAGAATCGACCGTTCTGCCACCCGGAGACGAGACGCCCTCGAACGGGGCTGTTTACAACAGTAATAATAATGTCGTCCTCGACGAGGAGGAGGAGATCGCGCCAGTCCTGGCTCTCGGCGCCGGTCCAGCCGACTCCCCGGAGTGGCAGGCCACGATCGAGTCCGTGGTGAAGAGCGTGGTCTCGATCCATTTTTGTCAGACATGCTCATTTGACACGGATCTGTCCATGTGCAGCCAGGCGACTGGGTTTGTGGTTGATGCAGAGAAGGGATATATTCTTACCAACAGGCATGTCGTCTGTGCCGGCCCGTTTTGGGGTTATTGCATATTCGATAACCATGAAGAGGTTCGTTCTGTTGTACATACGTACTATTTGATGTGCAGTGTTAACCTCCTTTTTTTTTCATTTAGTGTGACGTCCGTCCGGTATACCGGGACCCCGTTCACGATTTTGGTATTCTCAAATTCGACCCCAAAGCTATCAAATACATGGACATGACAGAGTTGAAACTGAACCCCCAGGGAGCCCAAGTGGGCGTGGAAATCAGAGTTGTCGGTAATGATGCTGGAGAGAAGCTCAGTATTCTCTCTGGCGTGATCAGCCGTCTGGATCGAAACGCGCCGGAGTACGGCGAAGGTTACAGTGACTTCAACACCAACTACATACAAGCCGCTGCTGCAGCCAGCGGTGGAAGTTCCGGCAGTCCTGTTGTCAACATCAACGGCCAGGTTGTCGCTCTGCAGGCCGGTGGTCGTGCAGATGGTGCTGCCACTGATTATTTCCTGCCGCTCAACAGACCGCTACGAGCTCTTGAATGCATCCGGGAGGGCCAGCATGTCACGCGAGGTACCATTCAGACACAGTGGATTATAAAGCCCTTTGACGAGTGTCGGCGTCTGGGCCTGACTCCTGAGTGGGAAGCCACTGTTCGCAAACTTGCACCCAAGGAAACCGGCATGCTGGTGGCAGAGATTGTCCTCCCGGAGGGTCCAGGCGATGGGAAGCTTGAGGAGGGTGATGTGCTGCTAAAAGTCAACGGCGAACTACTCACCCAGTTTGTTCGTCTTGATGATATTTTAGATTCCAGCGTCGGCCAGTCGGTCAAGCTACTCGTACAACGGGGTGGCCAGGATCTAGAGGTTGAATGCCAGGTTGGCGACTTGCATGCAATCACTCCAGACCGCTTTGTGACTGTGGCTGGTGGCACATTCCACGATCTTTCCTACCAGCAAGCCCGTCTTTACGCCATTCCCACTCGCGGACTGTATGTGTGTGAAGCCTCAGGCTCTTTCAAGGTCGAAAATATGCTTTCTGGCTGGATCATCGATTCCGTAGATTACAAACCTACGCCTAACCTGGATGCTTTCATCGAGGTTATGAAAAAAATACCTGGTGTGTACATGAGGAACCAAAAAGGCTAATTCACTGCTAATGAATGCTATAGATCGCGCTAGGATTGTCCTCTCCTACAGACACATCCGAGACCTCCACACCCGCGGCACGAGTATTATACATGTAGATCGCCACTGGCATCCAAAAATGTCTCTTGCCGTCCGCAACGACGAGACGGGCCTGTGGGATTTCAAAGACATTGGCGAACCGGTCCCAGCTGAGCCGCCGGTGCCTCGAAAGGCCGATTTCATCCAGCTGGATGGCGTCAGTCAACCAGCAGCCGCCGAGATTGTGCGAAGCTTTGTGCGAGTAACATGCTCAATGCCCCTAAAAATGAACGGCTTTCCGCAGGCCAAAAAGACAGGGTTTGGTGTGGTGGTAGATGCTGAAAAGGGCCTCGTGGCTGTTTCCAGGGCTATAGTTCCGTACGATCTGTGCGATATCAACATCACGGTTGCAGATTCGATTATCGTGACTGGGAAAGTCGTCTTTATGCATCCTCTGCAAAACTACGCCATTATCCAGTACGATCCAAGTCTCGTGCAGGCACCTGTGAAGAGTGCTCGGCTCAGCACGGAAAACATCAAGCAGGGACAAGACACAATCTTTGTCGGATTCAACCAAAACTTCCGAATTGTCGTTGCAAAGACCACGGTTACCGACATCACCACTGTTGCCATTCCAGCCAACGTCTCTGCGCCACGTTATCGCGCTATTAACCTGGATGCCATCACTGTAGACACGGGCTTGAGCAGCCAATGCTCCAGTGGTGTCTTGGTTGGAGAGGACGGTGTTGTGCAGGCCCTGTGGCTGAATTATCTTGGAGAGCGAACGGGCAGTTCACACAAGGACGTTGAATACCACCTCGGTCTAGCAACTCCGTCTCTCCTGCCGATAATTGGCAAGATCCAACAGGGAGAAATTCCCAAACTTCGGATCATGAACATGGAGAGCTACGTCATTCAGATGAGCCAGGCCCAGATTATGGGCGTTTCAGAAGAATGGATTGAGCGTGTCGCCGCAGCCAATCCGGCGAGACACCAGCTGTTTATGATTCGAAAAGTCGACACGCCTCCGCCGTCTTTTACTGCTACGCACGACACCGGCGATGATGAACACAACACGCTCAAAGAAGCGGATGTGATTCTCACGCTGAATGACAAGCTGATCACGCGCGTGTCCGAGTTTGATGTCATGTACGACAATGAAGTGCTCGACGCGCTGATTGTCCGTGATGGGCAGGAGATGCGTATCAAGGTGTCTACTGTTCCCACAGAGGATCTAGAGACTGACCGCGCCGTGTTTTTCTGTGGCGCCGTCTTGCAAAAGCCACACCATGCTGTGCGCCAGCAGATTTCCAAACTTCATAGCGAGATTTATATTAGCGCCAGAGTACGTCCTCCCCTTTTTTTTTTCAGTGTCTATCATTTCTAATCTTTCTCAGAGCCGGGGATCACCTGCCTTCCAGTACGGTCTCTCACCAACTAATTTCATCACCGCCGTCAACGGCATACAAACCCGCGACCTAGACAGTTTTGTGCGCGAGGTGAAGAAGATTCCTAACAATACATACTTTCGACTACGCGCAGTCACGTTTGATAATGTGCCGTGGGTGGTAACCATGAAGAAGAACGATCACTACGTGAGTATCCTTTTCTTTTCCTTTTGGTTTTTTTTTTTTCCTAACGTGGTACAGTTTTCCATGTCGGAATACGTCAAAGATAGCACGACCGACTCGGGATGGAAGGTGGTTACGTATCCCACCGCCGACGAAGCTGGCGCGGATACATTGAATCTTACGGCGGATGCCATGGATGAAGGCGGAGCTGAGGGGGGAAGCGATATTGAGCCTGATGAGTCTTAATATATCTGGTAGACTGGGTGTACGATAGTATATAGATATACATTGTGTGTGTGTATAGGATGCGGTGTAGACATAATGGCGGTTCAAAATGTTGTTGGCAGGGACATGGTGCAATTTTGGTTTGCAGGCATGTTTTAATACAAAATATAGAGGTCAACTGGTCAATTCAATGCTGTTCCAGGTACTACATGTAAAAGCTTCCTTTTCAACCAGTATAAAAGTATATAACATTGAAGCATTTAATGTTTTAAATCAATTGATTGCGCCAAACGTCTCTACCTAGACACTTTATACTACTACTTTTCTCATTACTTTATAACCCTCAAAACGCACGCAGCCCTGTATTAACTCGCGTCGGACGCCCTGTCTTTTGCAATGCTTGAATAGCCCATTGAAGAAGCGATAGGTCGCCCTTTGGAAATCCCATGAGCGAGATGACTATCGGCATCGTCACCTTTTTGCTCACATTCATAATGCGAGATCTGTGCTTAGGATTCTGAAATCTGTACGAGGCTTGTGCGACTGGAAGTTTGTTGGTTCAAAAAGTCCAAAAGCCCAAAAAAAAAGGGGGGGGGTACTTACTTGGAATAGCTACTTCAGGAGCACCAAGTATAGCAGCAAGATACGTTGGCTGAAGCCCCGATGTCAATGGTCCAAACGGATCTCCTTTCTCGCTCATTGGTTTGACAGCGTCAATATGAATCGCCACGACCACTTTGGGCGACGAAGAATAATAACGCTCGAGGAACCACTTCTTAAACACGGACATTCGCGTCTCAATCTCCATGTGCTGTTTCGGACCAACCTTGTTGCTCCGATCCCTGATTTTTATAACAAATTAATTAGAAAATGGAAAAATAAAGGAAAATTTTTAAATATACGTACCAGCATTGTGGTATAGCATTGCCTGACAGGGCGGTTTTCAAATTGTTCGATTTCCCATAACTCTCTCGGTATTTCTCAAAAGAGGCGTAGGCTGCAAAATACAGTCCGTGGTGGGTGAGCTGTGAACAAATAAGTTAGTAAATGGCTCTATCACACAAGAATGTCAGAACATACACTGTAGAGATATTTATTCAAATCCTTCTCCTCAACGGGGCTTGAATCGCGCCAATCCTGTTGGATAGAGATGCGTCGACACCAACTTCCGGTTGCTTTGCAGATATCGTTTAAAAACTTTTCCGTGGCCTTGATTTGGTCGGGGTCGTTCTCGGGTATAAAGTCGGTTGGATATAGAATCTGGAGCTGGTCTTCTTGATTTGGGCGTGCGTAGTTGTCAGGTTGCTGTGGAGGATTCTTGTCCAATTGTTCTAAAGGGGCTTTTTCAAACTGTCCTGGAGCCTTTCCAAATTGTCTTGGAGTCTTTTCAAATTGTTTGGGATCCTTGGTATCTGCACGGCGTTTCCCAGCTCGAATTGATGCACGCACGTCTTCTTCTGTTTTTACTTTTTCTTCTTTTTCTTTTTCTTCTTCGCTTTCATAAGATGGCGGAAAGTCTTCTTCAGTTGGAGAGTGTACAGCAGTCTCGAAATAGCTAGGGGAATCTTCATTATCTCTCCCGAACGTGCTAGGTGCGCCAGAAACGTCTTCCTCTCCTTCACTTGAATAATAATCTGGCGGGGCTTCTTGATCTAGAGAATGCAAAGTCTTAAAAACGTAGGGGAAAACTTTAAGATCTCTTCCAACCCAGCTAGGCGTGTCCAAGCCTTCCCATACTGTGAACAGCCCCTTTTTCGATACCGCACCAGTTGACGGGTGAAATCCAAAGACTCCGGCGTGAAGCGCTGAAAATCGGGTACCTCCAGTAGCTATATATTTCAAATCAATTAAACAAGATCATTACAATGTAACTGAAATAAACTTACTGTCACTGCAGATTGCCAAATCAAGCCAGTCGTATGCTGCAACTGCTGCTGCACTGCCACCACTGCTACCACCCGCGATCAAACTGTCCTCCTCTCCTCGCGGATTAAGCGGTATCTGGCAGTGTCCCCTTTTGGTTTGATCACTGATAATGAACAAGGGACTGCATGTGGTTTTGCCAATAACGGTGGCGCCCACCTCTTTTAATAGAGGTACCAGATCTGCAGTTTCGACCTTTCTGGCAAAGCGGGAAAATTCATTATGGCTTCCGAGCGATATACGTGTACCGCCGATATAGTAGTTGTCCTGGACAGCAATCCTCATTCCTTCTAGAGGCCTGTTTTTGTTCTCTGTCAGCATGATATTCTTGCAGTGTTCTGTGTGTTTTTTCTTACCAGTGAAGACCATTCCGTGTAGACAACGGATATGGTATCGTGGAATAGGACCTTGGGGGCACAGCGATTTCACGTGTATTCACAACATCTGTAGACCAGTTAAAGTAACTGGTAACCCGAATTAGATATATACTAGTCCATGAGTTAAAAGGGCTAACATACCGGCTCCTTGATATTTATCACAAGGCCATATAGCTAGTATAAATGCGACCTGGGGGTCGAGACAGACTTTTGATACCGAGTAAACAAGGCCCTCATGGATATACATTGGCCCACTCTTGTCGATACCCTGCCGACCCCCACCATAGAATACACTGTGTGTTGGCCAGTCTTTCACGGCGGGATCCTTCCCATCCACAAAGGTGTTATCATTATACTCGATACCATCAAGTACGATGCACTCGAGAAATTTATCATGGAAAACGTCATCCCGGTCTAGAAACTGCTCTCTCCATTGTGCCAGTATTTTTAAATTGAGCTTTTGGTCCTCTCTGACATATAAATACGTCGCAAACATACATTCATCGAATGAGGCCGCCCACAGCAAGTTAGGAGATTCATCTTCTTCCGTGCCCCAAACCGTGCAATCTGGGGATAAACCTCCTTCGATTCGCCCGAGATATTGGTGCTCGCCTATATTGAACCTATGTCTGGGATTTTCGGCGCGCTTATTTGCTATACGACGTCTCAGTTCTGTGGTTGTGCTCATTTTGTCTTGTTCCGATTTTGCATCTTTCGACTCTGGATAACTTGCATTGGAGAACGATATCTAAATGTAAATATGGGAGGCAGACTATTAATGTAGAGAGTGTGTCATGGTCCATTTTTCCTGTCGGGAATTTCTTTTTATATTCAGCTTCTTTGTCATTTCAAGTGTGTCGCATAATGCGTAACCATTATTTTCCCCTGATATGGGCTCCAAAGCAAACGGACTTTGTTTCTTCTAACGCGAGATCCACCAACGGTTTTTATCAAAGTGCTGCAGCCCATGGCAGTCAAAAGGACAATGCTATACAAAAGAAGCTAAGAAACGCTCTTCAATATATCAATGATGGTTATGTATATATACCATTTGACATGAAAAATTGGGCTTTTAAACACTCTTTATGATTTGAGCCGTCTCTCATTGAAATTCCCGACGTTGCAAGTTTCAGTTTGTCGACCAAACCTCCATAAAATTGAAACATGACTATTCAAGTTCAACTAAGACGCCAAACTTCTTTCAACCTCAAATATGCAATTATATTCGCAATAATTTTTATTTATTTATCGAGCCATGCAGTCTTATCAACCAGCAACCTTCTTAAAACCGCCACTTCCTCTTTCAGGAAAAGTCAATTTGCAGGGGTTTGAACATTAAACTTTGCTAGCTGGGCTAGTTGCTATAATTAAGAAAAATATTACCACAAAGTCGCCGTTACGGTCACTAAAATGTATTAATGTATGTATTTATGCATACTGGCTGAACAACACATGCAGATGACAGGGAATTTGCCTGCATGCATTCCAATCAAGGCTGAATTTGAATGATACGAAGTAATAGCATGTCTCTTGGAAATAGATACCACATGCATAGAGCTTGGGGCCGTGTACTTGTTGCTTAATATCTTCAGATTTCTACTATAATTTAATGAGTTTTAATATTCCTTGTCTCTAGACAGGCTCTCGGGATCAGCAGATCAAGTCTATACGAGGATGAAATGAAAACAAAGAAACGGAAATAAAGAAATGACAAAAGTGTTTCCCATTCGGGGATAGGCAAATCTGTAACATGAGTCGTGTCAACTAGGATACAAGTACATTTGTATTACCATTACTATACAATGTATCAATTAGCACAGTTTGCGGGACTCTATTCAAGCATGTTTGGGGGTATAAAAGCGGCGGAAATTAAAATAGAAAAGTTACGACCGTAGATTTTCAAATACACAGGCCACCAAAAATGCAATGTTCCGGTAGTTTCAATGGCAAAAAAACCAGTCTAGCAAGTACATGCATACATATTACATAGATCATGCAGGTCAGCCGCACTAAGTACATACACCCTCCCCCCCCCCCCTCTTTCCTGTTCTTTCTTTCCTTTTTCTCCTGCCAATTTCACGATTATGCAGTAGATCTTTCCAGAATTAAGACGTGCATGACATGCAAATAAATCGTCGGACGTCACATGAGTAAGGTTTGCCCTAAATTTGAAGTATTAGAGATAGAAATTAGTCAAAACATTATGCACGAAAATACAACTGTACACATCCATGTAATCCTTGTCTATGCACTAGGGTTAATGCGCATGACATTGTATTGATAAATCAAGTGATCTACTATATGCATATAGATATTCCCCGGGGCCATACACTGCCCATTCCTGGACATATCCCAAAACTTTTCCATTACCTTGCTTGCCTTGGCCAATGGCACTTTTGCTGATCTTGGAGTCAAAAGAGGGGGTTCTCATCTGTAGTCTGTACCAGTCTAGTTAGGGAGCGAAGATCTCACGTGTAACTCGGTGCAGCATACCTCCGACTTTGCTGCATGGCGAAATTTGAATGTGGATCGATTGACGTAAATGTACGGCCTTAAACTGACTGTACCCTCGAAGCCATTCGTAAGTTTGTATTGCTTTCATTGGGGAAAAAAAAGGCCATGTCAACAGGGAATTTCGATCTGAACTAGGCCGAATAAATTGGCCGGAAGCTGAGTTTCAAAGTCATCCCAAAAGGTGCTACCTTCGCTGCCCAAATTAGTAACAGATTTCCTCCGCACTGATTAAAAGTAGACTTGAGAATACGAGAAACGACCAAAAAATCAGAAAAAAGAAAAAGAGCTTCTTCGTGACTGCATTACGGAGTCATCAATTTTGACGATCAGGTAGCAAAACAATACTCCGTACCCCGTGCACATTCAACTCGGATGTTAAAAACCCGCATGAGCTCCCAGCGGAATTGGGGGCGAATTGTATAACCTTGTCGGATCAGAATGACCATTGTATTACAGCCAACCATACAATAATACATGCAAGGATACACTCCCGTATATTCCGTACAGAGAGAAAGAGAATAAAAGCCGTTACGCATGCAGCTAACCAGTTTGTACATAAATTTTGCCTAATAATAGTACTATGGCTTGCACTCTCACCCCCCTTCATTATTATCTCCAACTTTTTATAACTCCCACCTGCATATGCAGCATCTTTGTTAGAGTGCGACCAAGAGCGCAGTCAATAATACTTGGCCCCCAAGTACATCGATCAATCGCAAAAATAGTCTTCCGGAAGCGCGCCGGGGTCCGTATGGGGAGGCTTTCAAGCCCTGTGACATGCATATATATCAGGTATTGTTATTCCCTAGTAAAAAAAAAAAAACATACGACAACATAGCGGCGTCTTTCAATGAGAAAACTAGCTTGACCGCCCTGAACCCTTTTTTGAATTGTCAGCGTATTCCTTCACTAGTCATTCACAACTTACTAGTCAACAGTTAAAGTAGCTCGAGTCACGATTACGGAAGTTGTTTCGATATGCATGAAAACGGAGCTCCCCAGTGGGGGGATCTAGGTTCTATACGGTGTTTGACCCGTAAGGCTTCGGTCAACGGTACACCATCTTAGTTAGTCCCTTGTGAGTTTGTCTACACGAAGATCTACCAGCCCAGGCTTTCAAAAGTGGCCAATGACTGGACAGTCTTAGCGATGAATCTCGTCTATTCAAAGTTGTTTTTTTTTTCCCTTCCCAAACGCGTATAAATAGCCCTGTGTTTTTTCACCAGACCGAAATCGGACCCAACAACCAAAAGTACATTCGGACTTCTTCACCAGTCCGTGCGAACCTTGAAAGTCAAAAAACCAGTGCTTGGTCAGGATGTCTTGTTTCAAAAATCCCGAAGAATAATGAATTAGAAATTAAGAGTGACAGAAAGCCTACCCCGGTACTATGCTTGGCTTGTGGAGGTATTGGCTCTATACCTGCTCTATCCCCTGAAATAAACCGAAATTGTGCGGCCATTTAAACTGCTTCGGGCTCTATAACATGCACCAGTGGACAGAATACGAACGAACACGAGCAGACCCCGATCCACATGGAAACGTCCGTAGTCTCCGATGGTTTGTACGTACATACATAGAAAGCACCGCCCAATCAATAATAACATATTAATTAATATAGAGCACTAGAAGGTCTTAGAAGACGTGAAACAGTAAACTTAATTTAATTTCCATACTATCATTTCCCGGGCACACAGCGTTAGTCCAACAAAGGAATGTTGGCCGACAATAATAATGATGATAATAATGGAACAATAGTAAACTTACCCACATAATTAATAATCTAACAGTACGTATTACTCCGTTCTTCAGAATACGTAATTAGCAAAGTAACTAATTAGTTGGCACCAGACAAGATCCTGATGCAGGCCGCCCCATGGGAGCTTACGGCTATGCAAAGCTAGAACACGGGGGCTGAAAACTCTAGAATCTGAATCAACGATCTTTTTAGCCCTGTGTCTGCTACTCTCGTACGCTAAGAAGGAATCTCGTAAATAAATAAAAAAACAAATAACTACGTAATTTGCTGCGCCTATCCTGCCAAGGCTATTTGATCGTCCGCCTTCTTTTTATGTCTTTTTTTTGGGTCTTTCCCTACGCAAGTTAGTTAATACACTAGTCATTCACTAGCTAGTCCAGTACTAGTCAAGGGCTGAAACTTTGAAAATCGAGGCTTCTTCGTGTTGTTTCTAGAAATTCTATTACTACCCACTACCCTAATTAGTGATAGTCAACGGGGTCATTCTTCCGGGTCGTCCCATCTTAGGGTTAGACTGCGGTGCCAGCGGGGCATCAGAAATGTTGGTCTTGGAGTCGTGGTTAATATTATTGCCATCCATAATAACAAACTAGTATCATTATTTAGATGTTTCACTTCTTTCTAGTTTCAGATGATTTTCCTGTTCTGGAATTTGAAATATCCCCATACCAGGAAAAAAAGAAGAAAAAGGGGTGGCTTTGCTATGATTAAGTGGTGTAAGCCCTATGACTATGCGTATATTTGAATCCTGTAGCAATGGCTTCCATTGCGACGTAATACACATTCTAGCTCGTCGCTCCATCAATTACGGCGCCATGGCACTGCAATTTACCAACTCGTTGGTAATCGGTAAGTCATCCATGAGGCGGTAATCAAAGTTGCTCGTAGCCTTTATCTGTAGAAATATCAACGGTGTCGAGCAAATATCGAATATCTCATTAGAGAAAATAAAAAGTAGTATAGACCATGAAAGTACTATGCTGTTTTTTGTGTGCGTTCCGAAAAAAAAAAGAGGTGATATCACTGTGAATTATCGCACGTTGCATCGATCCACCTCTCCGAGTCCAAGGCCATCACCACAGCTCGCCACAGCTCACGTAAGGCGCACCTCGGCATCCTTCGATCCTGATTTCTAGAACATCTTCATTCCTGAAGGAATAATTCTCCGCGAGAGTACTAATCAATAGTGAGGTGTGTATTTCCGTTTCGCCTCAACATTCAACATGCAGTCCCTGTCGATCGTGTTCGTAGCTTATACCAGTCTTGTAGTATTGGCCCACTAAGGGGGCCAGATCTTCCTGCCGCTAAATCAATCCACGACGGAAGGGAAAAAAAGAGGGTACTTCCAGCCTAGACGCGAATTCTAGTCAAATATAATGGAAACACTGGTTCTGGAGGATCGTAGGCGTATGGCGAGACACCGAGAGAGGCATAAATATTGCGAATAATACAAATCAATCTGACTGAGACCGACGTATTCGCCCGAATTCGTTCTCCACTTCTCTTGCCTTATCCATCCTGCCTAATTGTCGATACATTAGGACCAAATTCCGGACCATAAGGCTCGCCGTTTCCGTGCGTACGCCTAGTTGGCGACGGCACCAAAGTAGCACCTGTTCCTGCAAGGCTTCGGACTCGTGAAACCGCCCGTCGAGACGCGCATACGCGACCGCTAAGTAGTACTTGAGGGATACCGTGTCGGTATCGTCGACCCCAATGCTTTCTTCCAGGATCTTGATGGCTCGCTCGAGGATAACGACCACTCTGTCGTCGGGGACTTTCCCGTCCCCTTCAGCTGTCATGCGCCCGTATGTCTCGGCCAGGTGTACAATACATCTTCGCGTTGTTGCATCCTGTTCTCCCAAGTGTACTTTCCCTGCCTCAACGGCATCTTGTAATAACCGGACAGCTTCATGAAGGCGTCCTTGGGATACATAATCCCTTCCAGTGCTATCCATAACAGCGATAGTGTATGGATGACCTGGTCCAATAGAAGCCGTACATAGACGTAGGACAGTTTCATGTAGCTGGGCCGCATCAGTCGGTTGGTTGTGGGCAAAGAAGGTATCAGCCAGATTGCACATTCGGATCAGAATATCCATGCTCGGAGATTGATCAGCAGTCACAGCATGGTTTTCAGGCCAGTAAGCTCGAACAGCCGTCTCCAGGACGCGTCTCTCAAGAGCCAGGCCTTCCAACAGGCGCCCCGTTTGGAATTTTATGTCGGTTGCAAGATTATACATGACGATCAACGTTTCCTGAGCTGTTTCGCCATGTTCACGCTCCCGAATAGTGAGAACCTCGCCATCCAACCGCTCGGCATCATGAAAACGACTGGCTTGGCGAAGTACATGAGCCAGCATCAACTTTGCCTGTTGGTTTTCTGTGCTCTCGCGGGGAGAGGACGGTGGATGATGCTCTGCTTCGTGAAGCATGCGGAGCAGAACGCTCTCGGCGTCTCGCCATTGGGATCTTTGCACGAGGCCATCTATCTCGTTCCCTATGACTGGAATCTGAGATAGAAAGCTCATCCTTGCCAATTTCTTTGGGCGACATTTCAACTGATGAGCATGAGGCAAGTCTGCTAGCCCTGCCTCCACAGCCAGACACATGCGAGTATAGAGCACCGAGAAATGATGGCGTTAGGGGGGGGAGGTAGACGGGATGTTTTTGAGGTGAAAATGAAAAGGAAGAGACGAGCTTCCCCAACGAGATTCTTGAAGGGGACTGACTGACTTCACGTGCACGGCCTATCAGTAGTACTTGCTTGCCATGGCGAAGCATGTAAACTAATATTAGTTCCGCACATAAATAGTGGTTCCGCCTAGAGGAGGACCCCGTCACGAAAGACCCGGTCAAGCCTCCGAGTCAACGCATGGGAATACATAACCATGGCGGGGTCACGACATTGTATCCCTTGATCATTCGGTCAGATCTCTGTATTAACCACGCATTGGCCCACCGCCATACCGGCCCAAAGACTAGTTAGCTACGTTCCAACAGCCTACCCCGCCATGTAGGTCTCGTACATGCCGTACTACTGTACGAAGGGAGGGGGGGATAACAAGTTAGGATTTGCTCGAGAAGATTCCTCCATGTGTGGCCAATGGCGCAGGGTGATGCCGGGTCCCTTCGGTTCTTCTCTCAGCTTCCGACACATTGGTGTCCAATGGCATCTCGTCAGACAGCAGCGGCGTATAGTCCTGACGGCTATACTTAGTACGCAGGCCGAGATCAGCAACGAGACGGTGTAAAACTGGTACCAATGGAAACCCCGGCGCTGTATTATGCTGTACTATGCCGTGTTATGCCGTATTATTGTACGCAGATACGCAGACAGATGCCCCGAGCAGGCGTGCTTACTGCTGCTACTGCTGTTGCTGACTCGGCGGCTATCAACGAAAAAGAACAGGAAGGCAAACGGGGCTGGCGCGTGCATTAGCTAGCTGTCGGCGCTAGTTTTCCCCCGGCGTCGCGTGAGAGTTCGTCTATCGCTAGCAGTTTCACATCAGACTCCAGAGGGGGGCGCAAGTGGTGATGGTGGGAGTTGGTGCCAGGTGGGAAATGGTGTTGGGGAAAGTGCTTATGGTAAGGCCCGGGGTGGATCCAGGTCATCATTCCCGGACCATTGTCATGTATCGTATTCGCTACTCACTACAGAGCCCTCCAATACACGCCCTTATTTATTGCTGTTCCATGCAGCTGACACGCTCTTGCGTTACCGTAATAGTACTGTATCTTATTCCTAGGCTCCAGATAGAGTTGACACGGCACATTCCAATCTTACGGCCCTGGATTCGGCCCCCCGATTGCTGCAACACGATGTAGATCAGTTCAGTCCTCGTGGCCGCCATCCGCCGGACACCTGTCAGGCCTAGCCTGATGAAAATACCACGTGGAGCTGGTTTCGTCCATAAAAAAACACTAATAATTGAGTAACAACCAGAACGCCCCGTATATAACGCCTAACTATGTTCCCCGAAACACCAATCACAAAACCCAGCACACCCAGGGCCCGCCAAAGCATGTGGATGCTTACTAAAAAAAAGAAGAAGAGAAAAGAAAACGACGATGGAAAATACGAAGCTTGGTCACCGTGATACATGGTACGACCACTGCCCGTTCGTGCGCAGTCGCTGTCGCGCAGCCTGGTCCCGGCTGATCTCTTCCTGCGTTAAGCCGTCCGGTCCGCCCCAGTTGGCGCTGCTCGTGCGCTCGCGGAATTTTTTCAACTTCTTGTCCTTGCTGAAGACCTCCTCCATCATAAACGGCGCGATACTTCCGAAAATGTGTTCCGTTGGCAAGTCCTCCTGAGTCGCCAAGGCCCTCTGAAGCTCGTCCGTCTGGGCCCAATCAGGAACGGGAAGCATGTCAGCATCGGAGTCTTCGTCCTCGCTATCAGTGTTAGGCTCGGGCAGGTGAATGCTCTCGCTAGGAGGATATTGCGGGGACACTTTCGCCGGCGCTCGTTGAGCTGCAAGATTAGCTGTCTTGTGACTGGGGGTCTTGTGAACTGTCGTTGCAGGGGGGTTGCTCGGCGCAAACGGTATCTTCCCACTGGTGTATTGTGTCATGTCAATGGGAGCACCGTGCTTCAGCTGCCGACCTGATGCACTTTGCTGCACGGGCGCCGCCTTGTACACCGAGACACCCGGCTGAGGTACTTGTGGATAGCCGTGTCCCATAAGTGAAAGCTTTCCATTTTCCTAAGCCACGGTTAGTTGCCGGGTATTCTTCCACAATGACACAAAAATAGCTTACCTTGCGAATTGGCTGTTGCTTGAGTGGCGGAGGCTGGTTAAGTTGTTGGTTATATTCGTCCTCAGTCCTCCGCCTCTTTGCATCGGCTGGCTTTTCAGACGGGCGATAGGCAGGTGCTGCCGATCGAGTTTGGGGCTCGTCATCCAATGGCCTCTTTGCTGGCTTAGCAGGGTTCGTTGGGGGCTGGTTAATAGATCGATTGAAAGACTGCAGAGTGGAGCCCAATCGTGAGGGTGGCCGTGTCGGACCTGGGTCAGCCCGTTGAGCTGTCTTGTCCTGTTGTAGAGATGATCCCTGCGCGTATCTTGTCAATAGTGTGTCGACACATTTACTCTGCCATGAATAACTAACCATGTCGTTTGCCGGTTTGGGTGGCTGGCTGCCCTGTCTTAGGCGCGAATTTTCGAGCCGGCGTTGCTCAATAACTTGTCGTTGGGCTGCTTTCTTTTGGTCTTCCACAACAGACCGCTCTCGTTCCACGCGTCGAGCTTCTTCCTGTTGTTGCTGCTTCTGTTGTGCAGCTCGCTTTTTCTGTTCATCCTTGCGCAATGCCGCTTCCCGTTCATCCTATAAAAGCGTTAGTACATGATAAATAGTAGAGTAAAATGGCGGCCTTGCCTGTTTCTTTTTCTCTGCAGATGCTGCGACTTGCGCTTTCCGCTGCGATTGGCTAGACACTGAACTCTTGAAGCTCGTGTTTGACGCGGTAGTCTGTAGCGAAGAATTGCTAGCTTTCTTGGAAAGATTGGGCTGCTTGGTTGTCCCTGGTGTCGGAGCCGCAGTAGGCTCCGGAAGGTAAGACGTTGATGAAGCCATCGGCACACGGGTCAGTGTACTACCGACACGGATCGACATTGGCTGTGGTTTTGGCTTCTGAGAAACTTCTCTCGTTGGCTTCATAGGTCTCAGTTTCGTAGATTGGGCCGGCTGAGCGGGCTGAGCAGGAGGAGCATGAGACATGCTAGGTGGAAGGGGAAATTTATGTTCGGCGTCATTAAGAATTTCAGCGTCCCTTGGAACATGTGGCGGGGCTTTTTGAATTTTCGTTGCATTTGCTTGCACAGCTTGTTGAGAGGGAGCAGAAGTTTCACGCATGTCACGCTCCTTTGTCGACGCCTTCTCGATTTTATCTGGTTTGCTGCTAGGTTGTGCTTTTTCTTGACGAACCCGGGGTTCCTCAAAAGGGTCTTCTAGTGCGTACTGTGGTTTGTTGTTCCTTTCAGGTTTATCCAACTCGGTCATATTTTGAAACCGCATTGGAGCTCTTTGCGGGCTTGGGGAGAACCTTTGAGGGCTAGATAGGGGTTGCGAGAGGTTGGGCTGTGAGCGAGAAGCACTAGGAGAGGAGAGCGTTTCCAGTTTAGCAGCCGCAGAAATACTCGCACTGCTAGAGAAAAGACTCTTTGCCGACTTCATTATCGACTGAAACTTGGACTTTGGTCCACTCGTTGTGCCATCAAACCGTCTCGGCGAAACGGAGGGTGTCGTAGACTCCACATCCACATTAGAGGCGGGCATTGCAGCTTGTTCGAATCGTCCAGCAGGGGGCGTAGATGTAGATGCTGATTTATGGTGGCCGAAAGCAGAAAACACCGAGCCCTTTGGCGTGGGTGAGCGTTTGTCACGCAGGTCGTGGAACGTTTCAGTACGTGCGAGCTTTCCTTTTTCAAGTTTCCCGACTGAGTCGCTCCCTGCGACAAGCTCCATGACATCCGCTGTCTGGCTCTTCGGAATAGTTGTTTTGTGAGGCGATTTCAAGGGCTTGATCCAGTCATCTTGACTTGTCATCGCTGATGTAGATGTAGACTCATTGATGGCAGTGTTGGACTTGTTACTTGGCAAATCAGGATAATTGAGTTGAGAGGTGCTTTGTGATGGCGCGATAGATTTTGTTGACCTTGGTGCCTGAGTCTTGCCGAGCATACTAATCTTATCATGCAGTCTCTGCGTCCGCTGCGTTGACGACTTTGAAGTTCCATACCCGTCATCAGGCTCGGCCTGCAATGATTTTTGTTTCTTGTCCAGATCCAGATCCTCTGTCTCCATATTGAGACCGAGGGTAGATGGTTTTAGCCCTTCCCCTTGGCCACCAAAGTAGCTTTGACGGCCTGGTCCAGTTGGTTTAATCATATCCAGATGACTAGTGCGAGACATTCTTTTCTTGATCAACGGCTCCCGAGCAGGTAGTGATGCAAAACTCAGGCTGCTCTTTTTCCGCATAGGAGGGCGAGCAGGTGTCGAATTGTCGGATGGAGATCCAAGATTGTCAAAGTTTTCGTCAAGGGACATATCTTCATCCTGATCATGTCCATCGCTGAAGTCAGACTGGGTTTCAATCATTTTTTCCGGTTGAGTCGGAGATTCGGATTGCTCTTGTCCTGCTTTAGGGAATGGACGAGGAGTGACCTCGTCTGCTATTTCTTGGTGATCTTCTGCAACATCCATTGGCTCCACAGTTTCTCCACGAGACCGGAAATTTTCCTGAGCGGAGTGGAATGATTGATCAGTCGTGCGCCTGTCAACCGACTCACTCTTTCTATGTGGTCCTTTGGGTGTTGTATCAACCTCGAGCGGTTGTGTAGACGGGCCTGCTACAGCTTGCGCATCCGCTGGTTCTGGGCTGTCGGAAATTATTTGTGTGGCAGCCAGGATAACCTCGTCTTCTTCTTCTTCTTCTTCTTCATCGGGAAGTCCGTGATAGCCGGAATCGGTATTATACGTAGAGAAAGAATTGAGTGCCTTGCTGTTGTTGACAGGTTGGTCGCGTACGGGTTCTTTGCCTTTCGAAACAGAAACACTAGCACCTGTTTTCTCCGTCTTGTTTTGAACTGGTTGTCCAGATGGCGCGATTGTTTTCTGGTTTGGTTCGACAGGTTTCTTATCGAATTGCTCCTCAGCTGGTTTCGAAACTGGTTTTTCTGATGGTTTGGTGGATGGTTTCGAAATTGTAGCCGTCTTCTCGAGAGCAGCAGTAAATTTTGAAGGTACTTTAGGCTTCTGGTTCGAGGATGTGAATATCTCATTCAGAGGCTAATTCCCGGTCAACACAACACAGCATACACATCAGCAACGGA
This sequence comes from Talaromyces rugulosus, assembly GCF_013368755.1. NCBI lineage: Eukaryota > Fungi > Ascomycota > Eurotiomycetes > Eurotiales > Trichocomaceae > Talaromyces > Talaromyces rugulosus. The sequence continues at coordinate 5,200,589 of NC_049563.1, read as the reverse complement.
AATACATACCACACGAGATTCGTCTGGATTGCGCTTGCGTGCCGTGCGAGGCGTTTTGCCTCTCATCTTGCCTGGTGTTTTGAGAAGCTCGGTCATGTTACTGTGGTGTGCTATTATTAGTTCCCGGAGTCAGGTAGAGACGACAACGCCCACACATACAATTGATTGTTCGAGAAGATCTCGGCCATGTGCTCATTGAGCCAATCGAGTTCGTGGCGGACAGGGAACTCGACTTCTTCGAGCTCTTGCTCGACCAAGCGCGTCACATTTTCCTTTTCCCCAGAAATCCAGGCCGCAGAGCCGACGGGCTTTCCTCTGGCGGCAGCCATGGTGCACGTAAACAATGGGCGATCCGTGTGCTGTTTCAGTGGTCGATGTCGTGGTCGCAAAATCGCGCTCCTGTTGATGGGTGCGAGAATCGGTCTATTATACTGCGAGACTCATTGCGGGTGTTGGACGTTGAGTGTTGAGTGTTGAGTATTTGGGGGTGGTCGTCGTCGTCGAAGCGCGCTTGCTTGTTTGGCGGGCATCAAAACATCCGGAAATGACGACGGGCGACGCGCTAGGACGCTGGGTCACGTGATGGTGTTGCGGCCTTGGCTTTCAGGCGCCAAGTCAGCTCTATCCCCCGCCCCTGATTGGCCGATTGTCCTCGAAGTACTCCAAGAGCTTCTCGAGCTTCCAGTCTGGCATTTTTAGCTATATTTTTTATGAGTATTGTAAAGGAGCTATTGAGGGCGACCAGGAAATTACTCAAAGAATTTTTAATTTCTCGTAACTGCATGATTATGCGATCTTCTACAGATCCTTTCCCTATCTCCCCCCCCGGTGACTATATATAGAGCTCCAGCATCAGCGAGAAGCTTCCAAAACCACGCACGATTAAGCCATTAACCTGTTCCCTTACGACAGATTTATATAAACAGAGCAGCATTATTATCATCAATGTATTATGCCGTTGAAAAATGGCCAAACACAAAAATGGAAATGACCGATCACATGCTAAATGCTCCTGCTGATCAATCCTCGCGGGCAAACCAGGCAGCAAGGAAGAGCAGTCCATGCGAGAGGAAGTAAAGTTGTAAATTCACACTATTGCTGTTCTTGTTCTTATCGCCGCTGTTGTATTATTATTCTTGTACTAGTAGTAGTAATAATAAATTTTATTCCGCCCAAGGCAAATGTTTGTTTGTGCCGAGTGGAGACGCTCACACGACCCTCTTTTCTCGGCTCGGCCGTTGGATCGTCCTGCATCGCCGGATTGCATCACTTCAGCCAACTTCCTGCCATCTGCATCGTCCCACCAGATTTTTCGCTCGCCTCCTTTGCACGCCTCTGCTAGCTTGTACGAGAATCAACTCTGCTCGCGCTCTTCATTCCTGAATCGAGACCCCGACAGGAGATCCTGCCAACTGCCTTCGACCCCTTATCAACTCGGAGGAAAAGCGTGGTGAAACGCACAATAATCAAAATGGCCGACTCTGGTGATGTCCAGTACCCTGCTGTTGCGAAACCTAGTAAGGTACGTTATGATTGCTGCATTATTCTCATCGCCATCGATGACCTCGGTTGTGCCGAGTGCTAACATTGAGTCTTTGTTAAGTAGTGATGCCTGACGCTATCTCTCTTTTTTTTTTTCCCTCCCTCGATCCGCCCTTCCCAGCAACCAGGCCCTTGCGAGATAACACAACCAAATCAGCTGCAAGACAATCAGCAGTCATCGATCATGTCTATTTCCAATAATTTGATTAAAAGAGTCATTCTTATCCGTACTGACGGATGATCTAGCTTCTGTCGCAGACAATGTCGCCTCCGAAGCTTCCAAGACCAGTGCTGAGCTTCAGGGCTTGAATGCCACCAAGGTCACCCCCAGCACCACTACCTCGACCGGCCAGCCCTTGACTCGTATGCTGCCCGCCCTTCTTGATGGGATATTTGATTGCTAACATCGCATTAGACTATCATTCACTGTTGTACAGCTTGTTGAGCGTACGTTACACTCCGAACTTCAATTGTATCGGCGTATAAACTGACGATATCAACAGTGGGAACGGCCACGCGCTACTGCTATCTCTTTTGCCAGCGTTGTCACCTTTATTCTTGCTGCTCGCTATTTACCTCTTCTGCGATGGGTTTTCAAATTCCTTTACGTCACCCTTGGATGTAAGTCGCCCTTGATTCATACTTGACTTGGTGGAAGCTAATTTCTGGCTTATCTAGTCACCGCCGCTGCTGAAGGAGCCGGCAAGCTTGTTCTCAACAAGGGCCTTGCGAGCTCTTTCCGTCCCCGTAAATACTACACCCTGCCGAAGGAAACCGTCGAGGGAATCCTGGAAGACCTAGGCCAACTGTCCGACTTCTTCCTGATTGAGTTCCAACGCATTCTGTTCGCCGAGAATGTCGTTTACACTGCCGCCGTATGTTTTCTGAAGGCATTTTGATAGAACTCGGTTATCTGACTATTTACAGGCTTTCATCGCCGCTTTCCTGTCGTACTGGCTCATCAAAATTGTTCCTCTTTGGGGTCTGTCTTTGATCGCCGTCAGCGTCGCCTATCTCGGCCCTCTGATCTACATCAGCAACCGCGAGATCATCGATGAGCAAATCGCCGAGGTTCAGAAGCTTATCAACGCTCAAGCAAACCAAGCCAAGGAGCTTGCCAACCAGCACACCTCACGCGCCACCGGCTTGGTGAAGCAATATGCCAACGAATACAGCAGCAAGGCTCAGGACTACATCGGCAGCCGCCACGCTGCCGCTCCTGTAGCTACCAAAGTCCCAGCTGCCAACCCCGAGCCCGTGAGCCCTCCCAAGTTCGAGACCACCGACTTCCCCGAGGCTCCCAAGACTGAGCCGGTTGCTGCTGCTGCTACTCCCGAGACCGAATCTGCTGCGTCCACGGAGAGCCAGCAAGAGCCTCTTTTGGCTCTGTAAAGCAATAGGTATTCGGGTCATTCACCGGTAAAGCCCAATGGACCCAGATGCCTAGTGTTTGCTCGCACAGCAACTCTCACGACTAATGACTGATTGATCCGGGCTCGGCCCTCTATCTCACCAATCGATCAGATGACGACACCATGGAACATGAGCAATGAGCTTACATAAAACTCGTGCCCTCTTGTTTGTTTGTTTTGGTAATTAGTTTCTTATTGTTATTTTTATTGTGGAAACAAAAAAAAAACATAAATGTGGTAAGGGGAGCGGAGAAGTGACGAGTTGTGTTCGAGTTGTGTGTTCGTGGTTTGAGATTCATTCATTGGGGGAAGGGACTGTGTAAGACGTCTTTTCTCTCCCCCTGTTTTTTTTTTTTTTTTGTTCTTTTCATTTTTTATCACTTTCGGATATGGTATATTGGTTTCCTCTTCAATTAATAACTTTTTTTTGTTCCTTTCATCATCATGCGACTTGTATCTAATGTCGATTCGTTATAAATTTGTCAATTTTAATCAGCTTACATTCTACACCAGGCTTTTTACATATAGAATAAAAAAGGTAGTAGGGGGGAAATATCATGTAAAATATAAACTTTGAAAGGAATGTATTACTATTATCATTGATGTCTATCATCTATGCAACTGCGGACATGGACCCTCGGGAATCAACTCGAGAAGAAACATGAGAATGAGAGTGAAAACAGACAAGAGACATTGCAAAAAGTATCCTCCAGATATGGCCAGAATATCAGACAGTCTATCAAAAGAACCCAAAAAAAGTAAAAGCAAAAGCAAAAGCAATCGGTTGACGTAAATACATCACGATATCTTGAACCCAAAAATTGACATGACCAGATACATCCAGCTAGTCTTCAACATGTGAATCTAACCAATCAGAAACTCACTCGACACAGTCGTTTGATAGCGTGTTCCTTGGACGCAGCAGTGTTATTAGTAGCAGCTCCATCCGTCGTCTGTTTCGTGCTGTTGTTCGCGGGCCGCTCCTCGACGCTCGACGAGCCAGATCGGGACGAAAGCGTCAGCAGCGTCTCAGCAGCTTCGCGGTCGCGCGGATGGTGTTGTTGTTTAGAGAGTAGTGTTGATTGCGGTGGTTGCAGAGATGTCGTGGAGGACAAGGTACTGTCATCATGTTGATTCTTGTTGTTCTTCCTCTGTTGCGGCTTTGAATGGCCATGGTGACGGCGACGACGACTACGACGCTCAGGGTCGTCATTCTCTCCATCGTCGCTCTCGGATGAAGTCATCATGGACAAGTCGGAGATGAGATCAAGGTCTGCATCGGAATCCGAGGAGGTGGAATCGTTATCGTCCGTCGTAAGATTCAGATTGATGTCGTCGTCCGAATCCTGTTCGTCCTCGGCTGAAGACTCGTCATAAGGATATGACCTCCTGGCCGAGCGTGCCTCCCTGCGAGATTTTCCAGCAGCAGCAGATGATGATGATTCTACTGCGGCATTCTCGGTACTGTTCTCGTTCAGACGTCTTTTCAGTGGATTTGCTTGCGAGGAACGGGTCACTTTTTTATGATGGGCACGGAACATTTCTTCAACCGGTGGCAGCATTCCGGTCGTGTTTGTCCTTTTCTCAGAACGCCGTACTGGTTTTGTGCGTTCGGGAGACAATGAGTTGACTGGTGTCCATGAGTTATCGGACGTAGTAGTAGTAGAAAGAGAACGGTCCTCTCCTTTTGAAAGCGTGTGTGCTGTGGCATTGCTGATACCGTCTCGCCTGGATGGAGATACATCCATTAGCACTCTCTGTCCTTGATGCTGCCGCTGAGAGTTCGTCTTCGACTCCAGTTCCTGGTTCCGGTACAGGTTTGCCGTGCTGGTCGATTGCTGGACGATTTCCGGTTTGACAATCATTTTCCCATACTCGGGGCTTCCGGGAGGTTTACAGATGTCTGGGAAATCCTTCCCAAACAGCGGTGTCAATGCGAACCGTATGCTCCAGCAAAAGGTAGCAGAGACCGCTCGGGCGGCGTCGTAAGGCATCCAGTAACCTAAACTCAAGAGTAAGACCATGTACAGTAAGGGATGATGGTGATGTTTCCCACCTTGTGCTGCAAGAGCTCCGCCCGTGATACTATGGCAGATCTCACGAAGGCCGGGGTTGGCATTGAGCATTTTGGCCGGAGTTGTCTGCAAACTCAAAATTTAGTCCAGAACAATACAAAAACAGGAACCAAGGCCGCTCACCTTGGAGTACCCATTGCACTTGAACAGATGAGTCGTCCGAACAAGACCGATATTGTAATCCCACATGACCGTCCAAGTCTTCTCCGTGTTGGGTATCTTGAACGTGTATTGGAAGACTTTTCAACACATTAGTACTATTACCAAACATAGCATCACAGCAACGAAAGAGAAAAAATAAAACTCACCTTCAAAGCTCTCCCTCCCGGTCTTTTCCAAGAAAGCCTTCTTCTCACTACTATAAGGAATGTGTCGAGGATAGTCGGCGATATGGCCGACAGGCGGATGGATGTCAAACAAAGTATGCTGGCTAGCGAGAAACTCGTCTCGCTCTTCACATGGCGGATACCGAAGCTCGCCTCTGGCTTCACCGGGGTTGAATACCGGGGCGTCCTTGGGGATGCGAGACGGTCGTCTGCCACTGGTATCGGGCGGGAGAGTGTTGGGTCGTTGTTGCGGTTGTTCTTGCTGGCGCCTTCTGACCGGTACTGGGGGAACCGGGTTGAGAAGGGACTCAATAGAGGCCATGTTGCTCTCGTTTGGATCCAGCTTGTCGGTGTTTCTAGGTCTTTTTTTTCAAAAAAAAAAAAAGTATGAGTAAGGATAACCTTGGAAGAAGAGAATGGGAATGTATGTATGTGGTGGTGCTGCGTTCTAAACATCAGGCTAACCAGAGCCAAAAGGATATGAAGAAGAATGGAATGAGGAGAGAAAAAGGGAAAGGAGCGAGCCAGAGAAAAAGCCAGCGCTTTTATCAACTTCAAGACTCCCTCTGAAACGTGTGAACGGCTATGGGGGGATGTGCTCAAATAGATGTGTTTACCAAGATGAAGCCCGATCGCAACATATCCAATTTCTAAAACATACGGATCTGAAGTCTATCCGCACACCTATACCCATCCATGTTTCAAGCTCTTCTCAGACACTCACTCCTGGGAGTGAAAAAAAAGTGGATGACACCTTCTAGAACCTTGTTCAAGAGCATTGGGGTGTGAGGAAGCGAGCTCTGTTTGTTTGTTTCCTCACCAAAAGGAGCAATTGAGGAGGAGGGAGACTCATAGACCAGGTTTGGTCTCCATCTTGAAACTGATATGTGTACTTGACGATACTTGGCGGAACTGGAATTTGTGTGCACAGCCCAAGTTTCATCTGGAAAACGGAATGATCGGGTTTTAAAAGGCTCCATGCTTTGATCAGTTTATCATATCTCATGTGTTAGCCAGCACGTACCATGTACAGAAAGAAAGAAAAAAGGGGGTGAACCCCCAGTACAGTTGAATGTCCCATGGCTCATTTCCAGGTACTTTCTTGTCTCCCTCGAAGCGAGATTTGTCGAAGGCAGAAAGGAAACACTCGGACGAGACTGGTGATACAAATGATGAACTGCCCCCTGGTTAGAACTTTTTTTTCGATCCGTTTTTTTTTTCCGGTCCAGAGATCCCCGCGTTTCATGCTTCCTTGCACAACAGCCATGGGCCAACGGGTGACACAGCACAACCGGTTCTGTATGCATGCAAACAGAACCGACCAGATGAGTTCGTTTGAAGAGAAACACCATCATCATCTCTCTCCGCAATTAAATGGGTCAACCGTTTCATTTTCCCGCCTCACAGCAATTATGAAGCAAATACTGTTTGTTTTTTTGTTTTTTTCTGCGTCAAAACCACCGCCCGGGGGGGAAAAAGACAGTAGTGCAACCAACCCCTCGTGGGCAAATGCTGTAGAGCCGTCTCACGTTGCACAGAAATCTAGCTGCCTCGAAAGAAAGAAAACAAAAAAAGAAAAGTTACCCCCGTTGTTTTGGTCTTTTTTGGATGTCTCAATTTCATCTTCGGAAAGTTGCAGCAAGATGCCCAAACTTTAGAACATGGAAGACGGGGCTAAGAGCTTACTCCCTCCCCCTGTCTTCCTCGTGGGCAGGATGCACGCAATAATCTATTCTTCCCGGTCCTGGGCGGCCTGCTACGGTGTAGGCTGTAGCACAAATGTTCAACAGACTTCCAAAAATTGTTAGAGTGGCATGGCTTCTAAGTAGCACAAGGGTCTCGAGTTTTTGAGTAGCAATGCCATCGTTGAACTGGCCTCGAGATCCTTTTATCCGAGGAAAAGCTATGTTGAACGATATTTCTGCCGTTGGCCCTAGCAGGGCGTGGTACAAATTTCAATTGTGCTCGCTACCTGTTGCTAATTGCATGTGGCTGACTCGTGGGCTTTTCATTTTAGTCTCATCTACAAGGAACAGGGGAGACGTTGAATAATCGACAACTCGACATTATTTCTAGGGAAGGGAAAAAAACTCAAATAATCAAGGGAAATCTGAATACATGTAACCTCGGAATGACGCGCCCCCGAAGAATGGAGGAAAGGACAAAAGGAAGATATAATCCAGGGGTTAATACGCCGTTGTTCCCTGCTCAACATTGATAACAAATATCAAGGGACATCCCTCCTCTGACCGGGGTTTGTAGATATACGAAAGGAAAAGAGAGTCGAAGATAAAATACAAAAAATTGTGCAGACGCAATCGGTCACAGCATCACTTTCGTCACATGTAACTTGCGGGAATTACTCAGAGTCATCAAAGTCATCCGCAGAGTCGTCACCAGCAGGATCATCCAGCTCGCTATCGTCGTCGTCAATAATATACGTCTTCTTCTTGGCCACTGCAGCTCGGCGAGATGGACGGGCCTTCGGAGCTTCATCCTTGTCCGAGTCATCCCCTGCAGGAGAGTCGAGAATGTCGTTGGCCATAGCATCAATGTCGTCATCAGAAAGATCAGCCTTCTTCTTGGCCTTGGGCTTGGCTTTAGTAGCGGCCGGCGTCTTTTTCACTGCTGGCGCTGGGGCATCCTTCTTTGCACGCCCACGACCAGTAGTGGCCTTGGAGGCACCCGTGGTGGCAGCCTTGCCCTTAACCGCTGGCTTTGCCTTGGCCGCCGGTTTCGGAAGCTCGTCATCCTCGTCCTCTTCTTCTTCGTCGTCATCCTCGATCACCTTTTCTTTCTGTTTGACGAGCAGGGAACGACGTGGCGACTGCTGTGGAACAAGTTTGCTGTAGTCTGTCTCATCCGGGTCGAAGTCGGCGATGGGCTTTGACTTGGCTGACGCAGCCTTTAGACCAGCACTAGTACCTGGTCCGGAGAAGTCCGAGATGAGAGCTTTGCCGCTTGAGTCTCCAATGCCTTTAACCATCTTGCTCACATCCAGCAAGTCGTCTCCAAGTCCGCTTTCTTCCGAATCACTCAAATCCGCTTTGGGAGGTTTCTTGCTAGGCGCAGGTTTGGATGCTGCTTTCGCAGCGGCTTTTGGAGCGGCTTTGGGTGCTACCTTGGTGGCAGACACTTCAACCAAATCATCCTCCACGTCGTCTATCTCGTCTTTGACTTCCTTTGGCGGGACCGGTTTAGCCTTCGGAGCGGCACGACTCTTCTTTGGTATAACTTCAGCTACAAAGTCATCATCCAAGTCCATGTCGTCATCATCGATCCCGTCTTTCTGAGCGATCTTGGTTGTTTTTGGAGATGAGCTCTTGAGGTAACTCATTAGGCTTCCTTTGGGATCTGCCTTTTTGGCGGCGGCAGCTGTAGCTTTCTTGCTTTTCGGGACACTGTAATCATCGTCATCATCCGCCTTGCGCTTCTTGGTTGCCTTTGACGTGGTCATGAGTTTTGCAGACTGGCGACGGCCCATGCCGGCCACCTTGCGTTCGCGTCGGCGCTCATCTTCAAGCTGGAATCGCCACTCGTTGATGAATTCATCAAGGTCTTTACGCCAGATGTCCTCCTTGGAGAGCTTGATGAGGTCGTCGATTTCAATCTCCTTGTCTCCAATTTGACGGAGAAGTTTCTCAACACGCTCCTGGGTCAAAGACCAGATCGGCATCTACAGTTGTGTTAGTAAACATTGAAATTTCATAGGATTAAAAGAAAGTAGCTTACCCCCAGCAAATAGTCATACGCGCTAGAGTCGATTTCAGTATCGGCTTCTTCAGCTTCCTCGTCTTCGACAACCTGTTCCGTTTCTCCTGCTTTGACTGCCTGGGAAACCTTGGGGAAGCCTTTGAAACCTTTCTCCTTCAATTCAGTGATAAGGACGGGCTTCTTCTTCTTGGAAATAACGAGTTTGCCATCGATGATCATTTGTACAAAGCGAGCTTGATTGGTGAATCTGTCCAGGTCCTTCTGAAGTTCTGACAGTTGATGCTGCTTGCGCTTCTCGTAGAACTTGAGACGAATAGCAAAGAACTCCTTTAGAATATCGGTTACTGTAGCGTATTTCGTGATCCGCCCTTCCGGGTCGAATGCAACCAGGTTAGTCGTCGCAAGAGTCCTAGACAGCTTGAATTTTTCTTCCAATCCATCAGACAAGGCGGACTTCATATGCTTCTCGTCCATCTGGATTATGAAGTGGACTTTCGTGTGGGTATTGTAGTCCTTGTAATCCTTGATGAAAGATGGGTTCTTGTCGGCCTTGATGATCTCTTCAAGTTTGTCTTTGAAATCCTGAGTCCAAGTGCGAATTGGAAGCTCGGTGATTTCGACTTCCTTTTCGCCCGTTTCTTTGATAATACCGCTGAACTTGAAACGGTCAGGGCCCTGGGCGGTAACTTCACCAGCGAAGCCACGGAACCAAGGTTCCATAGGCTCGGGCTCTACGCCGTCCATCATCCGCTTAAGGTTCTCAACGATTTCTTCGGGGTTGTAGTTGGGAATGGATGAACTCCATCCAGTACCGATACCATCAGCACCGTTAATCAAGATCATAGGAACCACAGGAACATAGAGTTCAGGTTCAATCTTCTCCCCATCATCCTCGTTGTAGGTCAAAAGAGCTTCATCGGACTGGTTGAAAACACGTCTAGCGAAAGGTGACAGGCGAGTGTAAATGTAACGAGCGCTAGCAGCGTCGGCTCCACCCATAAGACGACTACCAAAGTTACCACTAGGTTCTAAACAATTGATGTTGTTTGAACCGACAAAACTCTGGGCTAGACCAACAATAGTCTGTTGCAAGGACGTGTCACCATGCTGGTAGGCCGTCATACCAGACACATGGCCTGCCAACTCCACGACCTTCATGTCTTTCTTGATGTTGCGTTTGAAACAGGTGTAGAGAACTTTGCGCTGACCTGGCTTGAGGCCATCGACGACTGAAGGAATGGAACGTTGGTTATCAGCCATACTGAAGAGGATCAACTCTTTGTTGATGAAATCGGTGTATGTGATCTGCTTGGTGGAATGGTCAAGGTATGTGCCGGGTTTGAATTGGCGAAGCCATTCTTTACGCTCGTCGGCCTTCTTTTTAGAGAAAGCGAGGTCGATGAGCTGGCTCTCATGTTCTTGCATGACGTGAAACTCTTTCAAGTGGCGGTCAAGGTCTCGGAAGTAAATCTGGGCATCCTCTGTTGTGCTGGTACCCAAACCCTTGTAGTACTTGTGCTGCCAACCGCGGTCATTTCCAACCTCTCCTTTCCATTGCTCGTACTCAGGCATAGTAAAGAACGACTTTGATCGAGTAGGGTTCTTTGTATCACCTTTCCACACTTTAATAATTGGCGTGATGAACTCGATCAAGAACTCGGGAATCTTCAGCAAACTAGGGAACTGGACTTGCAGGAAGTTAATCAGCAAACCCTTGATGTGACTTCCGTCGTGATCCTGATCAGTCATGATCATGAGATGACCATATCGTAAACCACGAGTGTCGGCATATTCTTTCTTGTGCTGCAAACCGATAAAGTTCTTGATGTTCTGGATTTCTGCGTTTTTCGAAATTTGATCGACTGATGCATCACGAACGTTCAGCAGCTTTCCTCGAAGCGGGAAGACACCAAACAAATCGGGACCAACGACAGCACGACCAGCCATAGCTAAGCCCTTGGCTGAGTCACCTTCTGTCAGAATAAGCGTGCAGTGGTGGCCGTCTTTGGTACCGGCTTTGTTGGCATCAGTGAGCTTCGGGTTGTTCATGCGAGATCGTCGGCTTCCGTCTGTTTTCTTCAGAAGCTGGTCGGCTTTCTTTTCGGCAAAGTGGAGGATGTTTGTCATGACCTCGGTCTTTAGGACTTTCTTATAGAAATCGTCATCGAGAACACATTTGCTACCGAATTGACTCGGCTTCGTCGTCAACTGTTCCTTGGTCTGTGAAGTAAAGGCAGGGTTGACGATCAAGGCATTCACAAAAACGAAAATATGGTTGCGAATCTGCGAGGCTTTAAGAGTTGCACCTTGTTTGTTCTTCTTTTTGACTACATCAGCAAGGCGGTTACAGATCTGATCGGCGATGTAGTTGACGTGAGAGCCGCCTGAGGTGGTCGCAATAGAGTTGACGAAGGATACTTGTTGGAAAGATCCATCCGATACAGCAAACCCGATCTCCCAGCTTGGATCTGGGCTGGCCATGACAATCTCGCTTTTGTCGTTGGCCGCTTCTTCGCCGCGTTCTTTTTTGATTGCCTTAGTATACATCTCCATGTACTTTTTGAAGTTACGAATTGGCACTCGAGTCCCGTTCAGTTTGACAGCGACCTTGGTAGTACCAGCCAAATCGTAAACACGTCGCTTGACAAGAGCCTCGAAGTCGTCATCCATGCCCTCCATGCCAAATTTTTTGTAGTCAGGTTTGAAAGTGACCTTTGTGTAATCGTCGCCTTTGCATTCGGTGATTCTGGCCTTGCCCATTTTGCTCATGTTCTCTGTCCACGTTTGCCTGTATTTCTTCTTTTGTCGGCTGTCATAAGTTTCAATGGAAAATTCTGTAGAAAAGACGTTGCAGAGCTTGGCACCGAAACCGTTTCGACCACCGGTGACTTTCATTTGGCCATCGTCGTAATTAGAGGATGTCAATAAATGGCCGAAAATGAGTTCGGGGACGTAGATTTTCTCCTTGCTATGAATTTCGATGGGAATACCACGACCGTTGTTCCACACGCTGATTTCGCCGGACTCTCGGTCAATCGTGATCTTCATCTCGTCCATATTCTTGTCGTTGTGCTTGTTGTCCGCGGCATTGACAACGATTTCATCAAAGATTTTGTACAGACCGGGAACGAAAGTGACCTCTCTGAATTCCATCGCATCGCCGGTGGAGTCGTAAACCCACATCTGCTGCGTTGTCTTTTCGATAGAGCCGATGTAGGTATCTGGACGTTTGAGGATGTGCTCCAATTGGGTGAGCTGCAGTATCATTAGCATACAACAAGTCTTGTAGACTGACGAGTTGCCAGCTGCCTACCTTTTGGTATTTATCGGCGGCGCCAGTGTCCTTGGACGGCCCCGTCGATTCGACTTCATCAGTACCGTCTCCTCCAAAAGACTCGTTGGCAATGTCGGCAAGCGGCTTGGAGCCAGCCTTCTTGGCTGGCGCTTTCTTGGGTTTTGTCGTCTTGGGAGGCGTGCTCGTCATGACGGAGTCTCCGAGGTTATCATCGTCATCGGACGGCTCGTCTTCCGATTCGGCCTTTGCTTTTTTCTTTGTAGCCTTTGCAGCAGGCTTGGCTTTGAGGGTTGTCTGGGTCATTTTTTTCGCTTTCGTAGCGGCGGGCTTTGATGCCTTGGCCTTGGCTTTCTGAAATTCGCAAGATTAGCATCCCTGAGGTGATCAGACACGAAGTCGGTCGGGAGACTCACTGGCACTTCAGGCACGAAGTCGGAGCTGCCACCATCGTCTTCGGGGAACGAGTCGTCGAGTATGTCATCCATCCGTAACGTTGATCTCAAGAGACCCGCTCAATCAGAATCAAACGATGTGAAATTTTACCAAGCGGTTGAAGCGAGGGACAAGCAAAAGAAATGAAGGAAAAGTGAGAAATGTTAGTTCATGCCGAGTGCGAAAAACACAGCGAAGGTGATGTGGACAGCGACGATGGCGAGTGCTTGCGGCGCAGGCAAGAGAGTCTTCGTTTGTTGATTCTTTTTGGCAGACGCGCTGAAAGCCTGAAACTAGTCGGTCGCGGCTACCCTGTTTGGGGTTAGCGAGCCGGATTAGCGTTGTTCCGGTGGCATCTGAAGCACGTGTTAGTCCCAAAGAGGAAATGTAAAAACAAAGGGCCCCACTTCTGTTGTTTGGTCACGTGATGCAGGTTATCGTACGTGTATCAGCTTGTTGATTAGCAGTCGATACTCGTTAGTATAAGTGCATGCAGTACATGTAGTTATTAACTGGTATATTTAAACGCTGGGATTACCTTTGCTTTACCTCGGCAGAATGACAAACCAGGTTGACCCTCAAACATGTGTACGTCATGGATATATATATGTGTACACAAGAGAGTGTTATATATTTATACATGTCACTGAGGTTCAATGTTTCAAATATTCCCTTGCACAGCCTTGAATTCCGTGCAATATCAATGCTATCAATAAAAGTTCAACTATTTTAAACATTGACGCCTTCACATAGACAGATATTTAATACTTCAATACTGGAACATTGGTCGCATTATCAATTGAGATGTAGATAAAGGACCAAAAATCATCTAGTTTCCACGGTGCCAGCCACACTTGCATGTAAAGTTAAATATTACCAACACCCATTATTTACATATAAATCGATATTTAATATTCGAGCATATCTCATAAATTGATCAATCTATTGATACCAGTTATATAGGGGACCAATTATGTAAATATAACAACCCAACCCACCTCGCACTAAAGCTACCAAAAAGAGCCTATCAAGGTCTGTGTGTGTCGATCAGCGAGCTATCGGGCCAGAACGACAGTGCTAGCAGTCTAGCACGAGCGGACGTTTTAGTCTCTAACTCTGGACTCAAAATAGTCTTCTCCTTTAAATTCCATTTCCATTCAACGCAATTTGCAATGTGCAAGGAGATGGTTGTGACAGTAGGCAGTAAACTATCAAACAAAGCCATGAACAATAACAATAACATAACAGTGGCAGGTGCGAACAAGGAAGAACAAGCAAGAACAGGAAGGGGCGAGGGGCAGTCATCCCCTGGACTCGGCAGGCAAGAGCCAGGGGGGCGAGCGGGTCAGCACCTGCGGCAGCGCGGCTTCCCATTAGCCCGTCGGTGCGCCGGCCGAACAGGACCCAAAAGGAGATGAAACGCTCATCCGCTCTAGCCTCTAGCCTCTAGCATCCCCAATCCAGCATGTCTCCCCTGATCCCCTCCCCTGTCTGGCCACCTTGGCGTGTTTCGTTCTGTCTCCTTCATGCTTTTGTTTCCTCGTGTGCATGTCTGTGTTTTGGAATGCAGTCAACGTCGAAAGTCAACACGGAAGTCAACACAGGTCGTACACCATTGAGCATCTGCTAAACTCGGTCGGTTCCTGCGCTAGTTGGTCACCGCCCCACGGTTGCTCTCCGACGCGGTGTGAATCGAAGGGACCCATATTATTATTGTTGTTGTGACCGCGAGCCTCCAACAAAGAATCGGGTTCTCTGTTCTCTGCATGCGCTCTCCACCGCGATAGATTCGCTAGATTCGATAGATCCGGCCAGGAGACCACAATCATGTCGAGCCACAACGTTTCTGTCTCGTCCGTGGACGAGTTGATTTCTCCAGTGACAACCGACTCCATGGTCACCGTGGCCCTGTCGGACCGGCAGTCGTCGGCCATTGGAGACGAAGACGAGGCCGGCAGCATCGAGCTCCCGACTACGCCCGTTGCCGAGAAAGAAGACGGCTACATCTCTCAGGAGACCGAGGTTGAAGCCGACACGACGCCGAAAAACGAAAGCACAGTCAAGCTGGACGTGGCAACTCTGGAGGGTGACGTTCTTGAGGGGAATAATCGTAGTTCGACCGAGTTGGAACTCGAAACAAGCTCCAATCCCCCATCGCCAACTGGAAGCGATGGCGTGGACTGGGAGAAGCTGGATAAAACGGAGGAACAAGAACCACGCACAGACACATCGGACGAGGTTGGTATTGTTGTATCCAACAAAAAGGCTTTCACTGACTGTTTTTTTTAATTTTATAGTCAACCTCTTTGTTGCTCGCTCGCTTGGAACAAGAGAACAATGCCCTTGCTACAGATCCGAAATCAGCGCTGGTTAAAACACCCGGCTCCCGTCAGTCGCGGCCGCCATCGATCCAACATTTGCAAAAACTTGTCAACGATCCACGATCATCTCTACGCTATTCCCGATTACCCCCACCACCCATGACCGAACTTGAA
Organism: Talaromyces rugulosus; assembly: GCF_013368755.1. Classification (NCBI taxonomy): domain Eukaryota; kingdom Fungi; phylum Ascomycota; class Eurotiomycetes; order Eurotiales; family Trichocomaceae; genus Talaromyces; species Talaromyces rugulosus. The sequence continues at coordinate 5,185,298 of NC_049563.1, read as the reverse complement.
TTCTGGGCTGCCCTGGTGGCTGATTATCCCTCTACCGCGCAAAGATTACCGACATTGACATCCAACAAGATCCGCGCCGGCGTCCCTGCACCTCTGCGAGGCGTGGTCTGGCCGAGTATAGCCGGAGCCAGAGACACGCAGTTGTTCGAGGAGTTCGGACGACTTTGCGGCGAATCTAGCCCTTACGAGAATCTCATTGGAAAAGATATCGGCCGTAGCTTTCCCAATGTGGAAATGTTCAGAGACCCTAACGGAGAAGGCCAGCAAATGCTGGCCAGGGTTCTGAAATGCTTCAGCCTTTATGATTCGAAGATTGGCTATTGTCAGGGGCTTGGCTTTGTTGTCGGGCCATTGCTCATGCATATGACGGACGCCGAGTCGTTTTCTGTTTTGATTAGGTATGATTTAACGATGGCAATACTATCGGCAAGGCTAACTAGTATACTAGGCTCATGGAACACTACGACCTCCGCTCATGCTTCCTTCCAGACCTGTCAGGGCTGCACCTACGAATTTACCAATTCCAAAACCTACTCTCTCGCCATTTGCCAGCCCTCTTCACCCACATGGAAACACTGGGGGTCGAGCCCATCTATGTCTCGCAGTGGTTCTTGTCGTTCTTTGCTGTTACTTGTCCGCTGCCTATGCTTCTCCGCATCTACGATGTCTTGCTCCTGGAGGGTGCATCGGAGACGCTGATGAGAGTTGCGCTGTCGCTCATGCAGCGGAATGAGAAGAAGCTTTTGTCGTGTACGGAATTTGAGGATGCGATGCAGATGTTGTTGTCTCGGAGTTTATGGGATACGTATGCCTGTAACGCGGACGACCTGGTTAATGACTTTGTTTCCTTGACTCCTTTGGTCACCAAAGAAAACCTGCGGGCCCTGGAGGCCAGCTACAGCCAGTCCCAAGGTGTGCCAACGGGACTTACGTTTCCTCAGATGCAAGCGTCTGCCACTCGGCTTTTGGGACGTATGTGGGCAGGATCAAGCTCTCACAAGTCGTTGAATCTTCCGCCAGCACGACCCGAGAGCATCCTTCGGCGCTCGGCGTCTAAACAGAGTATGGCCTCGACCCTGAACTCGATGGAGAGTTCAGTTTCGGATGGTAGCACTGCACCGAGTGAGGTTTCTGCAGGCGAGCTAAAGCCGCGCACCAAGTCGGCTATATCTCATAAAGACAAAGACCTACATGGGCAGATTGAAGATCTTCTGATGGCTTTGAGTGACCTGCAACGCGAGCAGGCCGATCTTGCTCGAGACTTGCAGCGCGAGCGCGAAGAGCGGGAGGAAGACCAGCAGCTTGCCAAGGCCATGCTCAACCATATAAAGCAGTTGGACCAGAAGGAGTCAAACAGTACAGAGTTGGGTGCTGACGAATTAGAAAACGTTCAGCTGGACGGCGAGGAAGGCATCGACCAACTTATTAGCAAAGCCGAGGAGCGATTCTCAAACATCAGCAGGCCTGCATCAATCACTCAAACAAAACAGCAACTGAAGGAAGATGCGGGCCAGTGGAAGGAAAAGTACGAGATGGAAGCGTCCAGATGCGCCGACTTGGGCAGACGGCTCGACGCGCATGAAAGCGACAATTCTCGGCTGAAAGAAGAAGTGAGAGAGGCGCGGTCTCGGATCCAAGACGGCCACCGAGAAAAACAGAAGCTCGAAAGAACGATAAACGACCTGCGCGCTAACAAGGTGGTGACCGACAACGGCCAAAGCCTGTCAAGCAGCCCACGTGAGCGTGACGCGTCGCCTGGACCTTCGGGCCTGCGGGAGTTTAAGCTTGGCCGGTCAGATTCGTACAAGGCCAAACTGCCCAAAAGGACGAGTAGTTTGGGCATCCAGTCAATACTTGGAGCTGCTATGGGAACTGGCACTGGCACTGGCACTGGCACTGCAACCTCAACTGAGAGCAGCCCAGCGGCAAGCCCGAACTCGGACGATGCACTGCTGCTCGAACTAGTCCAGGCCAAGACGGCAGAAGCGGTGGCCAAGCAAGAACTGGAAGAAGTCAAGGCAAAACTGGACTCGCTTCGCAGACTGATGAATGGCCCTGCACGGGCGAAGACCACGATAGATCTGAACACGACGAACACGACGAACCCAACCAAACTATCGCCTGACCCGGTCAAGCCAGCGCCAACAGGGGGAGGGTTTTTTGGTTGGGGGAGGAGAAGTGCATCGACGGCGGGGCTTGAGTCGAAATGATTGATCATTGATCATTGAGCACCTGCACCTGTAAAATGTGCAATGCATCTTTGGAGTTGTCGGGCGTGTTATTTTTTTCTTTTTTTTTTCTGTGATGAGCTTGATGATGATACATGGCCTGCTGTCTTGACGTCAGTCTGGCACTGTAACGATGTATATATGATGTATAGCTTGAATTAAAAAGTATGATTCAATTGTCTACTGTTTACATACCGGCTGGCTCTGGCTGGGAAATACCCCGAATGCCCGCCATGAGGCATTTATGCAACTGACATGCACAATAGCAAGGGATGATGGACCAGTTGACCACGAGGCATTTTCTCTCTTTGGTCTTAACACGTACGTAGTACTAGTAATAATAATAAATACTCCAGACTCAGGAGTCAAGAGTCCAGTCCATACAAACCGGCCATTTCTGGAATCTCCGCGGAATGTTTAGTATGTACGTATCAAGTTATGATCATCTGTGATCAACACAGATCAGCAAACACGCGAGAGTTCTGGAAGGCTTGAGCTGTTCGGTCTGGAATGTAATATGTAGGAGTAATGAATGCACCATGCCCCATGGCCCATGCCCCATTACCCCGTATGGAGTCCGTCTGGAGTATATATACATATAGTAGTACGTACTATGGTAATAAATTACTTGGTATGCTGACCCGACCCCAGATCCCCTGGTGGTTTGTGTTTTGGTTTTCATCCCTGGATTGCGGGATTTAAAAATCAAAAATCTGGGGTTAGAAGTTAGGGCTAATTACTCCGTAGCTGTACTCCGTACGTACGTTAACTGGGCCGTGCAAGTTACGGAGACGCGAGGCAGCGAATTAGCTTTTTTATATTATTTTTTTTTTTTAGAAAAATCGGTGTGACGTGGGATGACAATTTGTGGAGAGACCAAAAAACCAGAAAAAAAAAAAAAAAAAAAAAAAAACAACACAAAAGGGGAATATCCTGCGACTTGCATACATGGCGATGCGAGTGTCGCGTGTCTGGACAATAACATTCTAGGCAGTGGGAAAAGCTGCAAGCCCCCAAACTAGATGTAACGTACAGGATTACTTACTTGCACGGTCGTTGTTGCAATAAATAATACATAACAACAATATTTCCGACTGTTAATAAATAATACGCACAACTTACTTCTCAGTAATCGGTACCGATAGTAATGAATAATAAATGCAATCGTAATAGATTAAATAATTAATAAATATCGTGAACCACGGTCGAGCATCGGAGGTCAAAGACCGAACTGGGGCCCAAACGGGCAGGTGGAGCGAACGGAAAACATACGTGGAAGAAAGAGAAAGTGGAGTCAGCGGCACGCTTTTGCCGACGTCGGATTTCACCGGATGTCCGTTTTAGGTGCTTTGAGTATGCAGATAATAAAGATGCCTGGATCGCCGCTGCAGCAAGAGCCGCGCCTGGCGACGGAAATTATCGGCCTATAGGCAGGTGGCATGAGAAATAGGAGAATGGAATGGATAAAGAGAAAAAATACGAGGAATAAATAAAAGGAAATAAGATGCATAGAGATCAGATCCAAATCGGATGACGTCAAGTATGTAAAAGACGCGATTGGCTGGATTCTTAGATTGGGGCCCGCAGAAGCAGCCAATCAGACCGTGGTCTGCTGTATTGAAAGTATGAAATAAAATACGAAATGTATCAAATAATACGGCCTGATTGGCCCGAGCACTTGTAATCTGGATGGAACCGTGACGCTGGGGACGGTACCCAGCCAATCAGCAATGCTCTCCCGCGAATTAAAGTGGGGCCTGGCTGAACGCTGTGACGCACGGCTGGCCGGCATTGCCGCTTGGAGCCAAGGCGGATTCCCTTCCACTTTGTCTCACGATTGCCTCTTTCTCTCTGATTATTACTACTTCCCGCTATTAGTATCGCCGCCCCCCGCGCTTCCTCTTCTTCTCTGGCGCTTCTTTCCTCCACCTCGCAACCTCACCTCACACCTTCAAAACCACTCTCCGCTCTTCCACTTCTCGTACAATGGTACCACGGGACCGTATACACTTGACGCGCTGCCTCTTCTTGAGCTTCTCTCTCTCGAAAGTCGATTACTACGATTACTACTAGACCACCAACATGACTTTTCGAGACCGCTTCAAAAGGGCCTTTCACCGCTCGTCATCAGACAAGGACAAGGACGCCAAGCCCAAGATCGAGTACTATCGACGTGGAGAATGCCCTCGCTCCAAGTACCGGGGCCCCGTCGACCCAGAACACAAACGGAAACTGTACGACTGGAACTTTGCAACAGCTACTGAAGACCGCCGCCGGTCCTTTGACCTCGACCTGTCACCCTGCACCAGCCTGCCCGAAGACCCTGACAATGGCCACAAGACCGACGACACCTCTGAATCCGAGCCCGAGGTGGCACACATGCATGTGCTTGGAGGAGGTACGATTTTCTAGCTCTCATACGCGCATCATCGACTCTCTCTAATTTTCCCTCCGTTGTATAGGTTCCATCACTGTCGCCCACCATGAAGTGGCCCCGTCCGGATCCGTCGATTCGGCCTCTGACTCGTCTACCGCCGTCGCCTCCAGCTTTGGCTCGTCCACGCTGACCTTGAAGGAAAGCTGGGACTGGCCGCTGATGAAACGGGATACTTTGGCACCGCTGAAGGAGTCCATTGCCTGGACTACGCCTTTGGCTCGTCGTATCTCGGCGCCGGAGAGGTCGCAGGCGGTGCGTCCTGAAGACCTGAGCCGTGCTCTGAACGCTGTTGGCGCGGTGTATTAGATTCACTTTTCTCTTCTACTACATTTTACTTTACACTTCGACCTTTTCGACATTTACACTCCGACCGATTCAGTCATTTAACTTTCTTATGATACCTACACTACTTACTACACATTTTACGACAACCTGACCTGGGCGGTTGCCACGGTCAGATGCAATGGCCTGCATGGACAAGACTGGCGTTTTTTTTTTTTTTCCTGCATGAATTAGCGATGGGAGGCGTCCTACTTAGATACTAGAGTCACAAGCGTGATAGACTAGATTAGACCAGCTGTTCTCATCTAGCGATGTACATAGAATACAAAACAATCAATTTTATTTACAGTGTACCAACTGCCAAGTATTGATCTGTAGTCAACGGCTGATCACTGATCGACATGCATAGCCTCAGAGCCTGATCTGACGCGGCAGTCTTGGCGTGCAGATGTAGTTCAGCTCAGCCATCTCGCTGAGCGATTGCCTGATCGACTAGTAATAAATCCTGACGTGTCTTTTATTATTGTTTTTTTCTGGGATCTCGTTCATGCACTGCTGCCTACTCTGTACGGAGTACATCCACATATGCAGGCTTTATTTTTGTGAATATTCTTTTTTTTTTCCTTGGAAGGATCGTAGATCGTAGCAAATCAGAAAAATGCCGCGTCTGGGGATAATAATCCTTGCGACGTAGTACGACGCACATATGCTGTCTCGGTGCAGGGATTGTGAAACGCATCTGTAACTGCTTCATAAATGTATATATGCAAGTTAATACTTTGTACTGTACTCTTGTAGTTTACAGTTGAGGTTGTCCGATCCATGACGTCATGACACCGCTGGCCCTGTCGATCACGGAATAATCTCGAATGCGTCGATCATTAAACAAGGTTAACAAGGTTAATAAGGTTAACAAGATGTCGTTGCGCTGTCATCATGTGCCATTTCCGGAGTTTATGCTCTTAGATGTCGATAAAATCGATGACACGTTTTTTTTTTACAACACCCTGGGCTCGTATATCTTCGGCTGCAACGTTAGGCTCTCTGCAACCATGGCATCCAAGTTTTCGTCATCGTCGTCGTCGTCGTCGTCGCCTTTATGATTCTCTGTTACAAAAAACGAATCAAAGTTTAAAAAGTTTTTGCGGCGCGCGTCGTGGTTTGTTGGAATCTTTTCGGCCACCATACGCTCACGCTCACGACGACACGACGACGCCTCGCAGATTTGTACGAGTGCGACGCACAGGTCTTCGACTTGGGTGGCGAGATTGTTGTCTTTGTTGTAATCTGAGTTCAGACCGGATACGATGCGCGTGTAATCCTTGAGTAGTTTGAAATCGCCGGTATCGTTGAAGCGTAGTGTATGTATGCATAGGATCAGCATGGGCAGTACGCCGCTGCAGAGCATGTTCCTGGGCATCCCTGGGGTTAGATAGATGTCCTGTTATTTCTTTTGGTAGAGAAACCAACCAATGTAGAGTTATGTCGGCTTCGCAACTGATTGGGCCAGGACGGGGATCGACTTGATTCAACAATTTCAGAGTCTCGCGTGCATAGCCCGTCAGCTGCGTCTGTATGTGCTTTTTGCTGTCCAAGTCCGGGTGCCCATGCCAGAGGACTGTCAGAGTTGCGTATAATCGAAAGTCGAGTCTTGTATCGTCCTGTAGACATTAGTGTGTGTGTGTGTGTGTGTGTGTGTTGGACGAAATGGAATCTCTCACTTTCTGCATATCGGGATGCACTTTTACATAATGATCAAGTTTCTCAATTTCAACAGCCCGCTGCGTCACATCTATTGTTAGAGTCTCAAGGTGCAAGAGCCTGTCTTGCAGATGATACAATAATCCCTCGTATATACCTAAATCCCCCTCTCCCGCCTCGTCCAATCGACGCGACATATGTCGCGATTGTCGCAAGAACACACTCATAAACATATCCGCTCGATAGCACCATTTCAAACAGTTCGCCACTGCTTCAGTATCGGGTGTCTTGGGAAGCGGGTATCTCAAATCTACCAATGCCTCCGACCACTCAGCCATAATGTACCGCGTCTTCCATAAATCCCCGAAAAATTGCGATACAATCACTTGGACATAGTATGCTTGAAGCAAAGATACAAAAGAATAGAGTAAGCACCAGGATGAGCACCGCTTGAGATGGCCAGGGCCAGCTGATACCAAGGAAGCCTCGAATTTGCGGGTTTGGATGCGTTTTATGTGACGGGCGACGACGTTTGTGGTGCTTTGCGGTGTTTGTTGACCGAGTACTAGAGCAGCTTTGAAGGACATTATGGTTTGATATGTGAGCTTTTCTTCTTGGACTAGCGGATCAAAGTCATCAGAGAGTAAAGCCAGGCCCATTTTGTTGACTGCGGCAGGCTGGATCACGTCTGCGGGGTCGTTGCTCGGTCGTGTCATGGCATTTAAAATATCCGTAGATGTCAGGCTCTCGCTTTCTATGTTCCTCCGGGGTGACCTGGAGGATGAAAAGATTGTCACTGCTTCACGGACTTTTTCTAGCGCATCGGCCAGCCGAAGAGGCCCTGGGGGGAGATTGAAGGTTGGGTTTGGCGTTGGAGCCGGAGGGCCTTGATCTAAGATATCTAGAACGCGGGAATTTCCTGGAGAATGCTTTTCCATATCGCCGTCATGATCAGCATCAAGTACATCTGTCTGCGTCACCATTTCAGACTTATCCGAGTGCTGCAGCAGATTCTCAAGATGATGGACCCTGTCTTCAAGCGTACGAACCGCATCCGCTCTAATCCGAACACATAAGAATTTAGATGGTAAATATTTCAGGTGATGCTCTCACGTATTGGGTTTGCGACGACGCTCACGCACCTGCCGCGTCCATTGGCAGGTGGTTTTGGTTGCGATGCAGTTTTTGCATGGATCTTGTCTGTCGCATTTTACCTGGGAATAGTTAATAATAGCATAATATGTAAGATTGTGAAAGTACGTACCTTGCGTTTGTAGCATGTATCGCACTGTTTTATTAGCGAGTAATCACGTATTTTTCTATCACCACTATGAGACTCACCGCAAGGGTGCCCTTTGGAGGGTTACTCTTTTTACCGGCCATGTTGACTTGGAACTTCCACTCTGACTGATGATCAACTTGATGTCGCTCGGAGCTCGGAGGTTATCTTCTTCCTAGTGCCGGACGGACTCGTGCCCTACCCGTGCCCTAATGCTCTCAAACTAGACAGCGGTGGGATGAAATGCACCGTAACTAAATAAATAAATATATATATATATATCTGCGCAATTGAATAAAATGACAAAAGCATGACTGAAGAGTTTTTGGACCATCTTCCGACAAATTCCCCCTGGTTATGTGCATTCGGAGCCTCGGAGGCGCGTTGGTTCCGTCGGAACAACTTGATACCAACGGCTTCGGAGGAACGACCAGCCGTGTATACTTTATATACACTTGTTTTTACAAGTATACAAAGAGTATAAGTAATTAACAGATTAAATTGTTTTGCTGAAATAATAATTTAGTATATATATATATATATATATATTATCATGTCTCAGACCAAAACCATCCTCATCCTCGGCGGCTCCTACGGCGGCGTCGCCACAGCCCATTACCTTCTCAAACACGTTATCCCCTCTCTTCCCCAGAAAGAAACCTACAAAATAGTCCTTGTCAGCACGTCGTCGCATTTTTTCTGCAGGCCAACCAGTCCCCGCGCTCTGACCTCGGAAGATGCTTTCCCAAAGGACAAACTGTTTGTACCCCTGACCAAGGCCTTTTCACAGTATGACTCTGGTTGTATTCAACTGGTCACTGGAACTGCCCTTCGCCTGGATCACATAAACCGAACCGTCTCTGTTTGCATATCTGCAGACAGCGCGGAGCAAAAAATTGATTATCATGCTCTCATCATTGCCACCGGTGCGACGGCGACGTCTCCTTTATTCGGTCTGTTTGGGGGTCACACCAAGACTGAGGAAGCATGGGTGGAAGTACGGAAGCAGCTTCCAGATACAAAAACGATCGTAATTGCTGGAGGAGGTCCCACAGGCGTTGAGACTGCCGGTGAACTAGGACAGTATCTGAACGGCCGAGGTGGCTTGTTTGGTGGTAGCAGCAGCATCAACAAGACCGCCATCACAATAGTCACTAGAAGTAGCCAAATACTTCCAGACCTCCCACTCCCACTTGCACAAAAGGCTGAAGCGCAACTAGCCAAACTTGGTGTCTCAGTGATCAAGAACCGCAAGATCATCGGCGTAACACCGCCAGATGCAGGTGCCATAGCCAAAGACGATAGTGATCTGATGCACATCACAGATAGCGTGGAAATAACCCTGGACAATGAAAAGTCTATCAAAGCGGACCTCTACATTCCTGCTACTGGCGTTTCGCCTAATACCGCCTTCATTGACAAAGTACTGTTAGACGGCGAGGGCTATGTGAATGTTGACTCCACCTTACGCGTGAAAAACGGCGCGGGCCCCAGGGTCTATGCTATTGGTCATGTCAGCTCAAGCCAGCCTCGAGCGATTCATGCCATTATGAATCAGACTCCCGTGCTATGTGAGAATTTGAAACTGGACCTTTTGGCTGGCGAGGGTCAGAATGGTAGTGGGTACCGCGAGCTCGCACCTGAGACCAAGAAAAGCCAGCTTGTGGTTATTGGAGGAGGAGGGGTTGGGGTGGCTTTTGGATGGAAGATTCCTGGATTCCCGGTGTGGTTGATCAAAGGAAGAGATTATTGGCTGGGGATGACTCCGGGGATGTGGAATGGCAAGCAGTTTGAAAAGGCTGGATAATATAAATCCTCAAGTTCGTCGTACGAATTCCAAAATGGAGTAAACACTTTTATTCATGAGTCGTCACATCTACATGGGTATACGTTAAAAATAAATGCAAACCGCTATCAATCTTCATGAGTCACCGCCATGTCCAAAACCTCAACCCTTCCCCGGCCGCGCGTATCTGTTCCCACAAACTCGCTGAGACCTTTAAGTGCCCCGGGTTCAGCAAAGCCCACGACTTCCCACTCCTCGCCGACAATCTCTTGCGATTCAACCGACTCGATAAAACTCAGAATCTTGTCTTTGACGTTGGAAGGCGCCTTGGGCGCCGCCGCCGCTGCTGCCTGGGCCTGGGCCTCGTCTTCATCTTCGGAATCTTGGTGCTTTTTGCCCTTGCCCTTTTGACCCTTTTTGTTCCCCTTGGACGAAGGCTTTGGTTCTTCCTTGCCTCCGCCGTTGGCGCCTGCGGGCGCTTTGACGGACTGTTTCAAGAGCGATGCCGGGCAGGTTACTCGAAGACGCATTCGGGCGCGCATCACGGGGATAGGCTGCCACGCAATGAGAGCCTTCATGGCCTCTAGCGCTTGGCTCTTGGCTGACTTGTTTGTCGAGACTCCTTTCCACAACGGCTTGCGCTGTTGTTGTTCCCCCGTTCCGGCATTTTCTGATGTTTCTGCCGTAGTTGTAGATGCCCCGTGTTCTCCATTTTGTTGTTGATGGCCACTGGCCACAGATAGCTGATTCAGCGCCTTCTCGATCATACCCGGTGTATACACGCGCTTGGTAGTCGGGTCAATCAACCGTCCCGACACGATATCAACAACCTCCTTCTCAACTCTCTCCGAAATCTCTTTTCGTTCGCGCTCGCCCACTTGCACTTCTCCCTTTCGGAGGATTTCCTGGATGATTTCATCTTGGGGCACACCGGCGCCGAACGCCTTGGCTAGTTCCGCGGCTGGCGCGGTCTGGGCTTTGGATACGGAGAGGAAGACGGTGTGGATCTGGAGCACATTGTCGAGATCCTTTTCAGTGCCGGAACGGTATTCGAGGAGCTTGTTTTTGTAGCATGCTAGTTCGAAGCGCTTTTTGCCTATCGTCAGGATGTTAGCGGGGGAGATTGCGGGGTAAAAGTCGAGTTCGAAGATATGAATATCGCGACGCGAGGGAATGAAGGAGGGAATGAAAAGCAGTTTGGGATCGCAAATGAACATACCTTTCTTTAACCGCACAACAGACACATTTGTGAACTTGATCTGGTTCGAGGGTTGGTTGATGCCGACAGGCATGGTGGCGAACAAGTCTTGTATGCAAGAAAAAGAAGCAGTTGACAGTGTAAAATGAAGTCGCGTGAAATCCCTATATCAAATGTTGCATAGACAAGCAGTCGTAGGCAATAATATGGCGAAAGTAAAATGTGTAAACAAAGAAAATGAGATCAGAAGAGATCGTTGGATGTCTTCGTCTAAGCCTGCTCGATGAGTAATACTGCGCGACAGACCCGGCCAATGAGGAACATGGTAAAATGACGTAACTTACTGTATTTTACCACGGTTTACATTAAATCTGGGGCACATTCTTCGTATGCTGTTACGAAGGGAAAGAAAATTATCACGAGGAAAAAAGAACAAGTAGGTATGGTGACTAGAGTCTTTCTAAGTCGTTGAGATATGCCATTTGCAACTAATTAATGTATTCAATGCAAGACGTATCATGCAAGCTCGCTCGGAAAAATGCTATCAACACCACTAGTCGTCTTCATCTGGATCGTACAAGTCCAAATCGAGCAAGGCCTTGGGCTGCGGCGCCGGCGCTCTCGCAGCTGAAGCTGTTCCTCTTTCTGCGACCTGCGATCCAGCATGTGCTGCTGCCTTTGCGGCCTCGCTAGCAAGATTGTTGTCCTGACCTCCGGCCTCCACTGCGGACATAGCAGTAGCAACACCGGCGCCTTCTGCTTCCAGGACCATACGCTCTGCCTCCTTGTCTAAATCGAGGTTTTGATCAATGGCTGCCATTTGTATTTGACCCATTAACCCCATGCGAATGCGATCCTCGTTTGGATATGGAATCATGAACGTCTGTCGGTCTGCGTCGGCCGTTTGATCCAGCCAATTTGTGGCTTCTTTGGTGACGTTTTCCACAGGGGCTTCTTGACCGTCCGTTTCTGCCGTCGTGTCAACACCATTCGCGTCTGTCTGCGTATCCTGCAGTTTCTTCTTCTGCCCTGTGCCTATCCCCGCCGCTGCGTCTGCTGCCGCTTGTTTATTGTACTTGCTGATTCTTCGCGCAAAGTCGAGCAGTAGCCTGTAATCCACCTCTTTCCTGCTCCCCTTCCTCGGCTTTTCTTTGACATATTCGCTGTCGCTCTCTGTATCCGATTCCGACTCGTCGTCTGTATAATCGCCATTGTCATTGTCGCCCGTGGCGTCAACAATCTCCTGTCCAGCGCCGGATATGTCACGCACAATGCCTTTGATGCGCTCCTCTAAATTCTCCTCTTCGGCGCGTAGGCGTAGGATCTTGTTGTAGTTGGCCTGATGGGTGCGTAAGGTGTCGAGGGCGGAGGTGACGACGTCGTCTGCTTCGAGAAGAGAAATGGCGGCTGTGGGTGCGCCAGCAGCTGTCGGTGCCATGAGTGAAGATAAAAGTGTGTTGAGTTTGTTTTCAAGCCCATCGAGGGCGGAGGAAAGTTGCGCGTTCATGTTTGTAGAGGTTATTGTAAGGGCTCATTACTTGTCAAGCAGTGGAAGAGTCGCCTGGGGAACAATAAGGTCGCGAAAGCTAGATCAGTTCCTTTGCACACGTCGACTGAGTATCGTTTTGACAGTCAAAGTTCTTTCGTAATCGTCGTTTGGTTTATCGGCAACAAAGTCGGGGAACAAGCTCCAAGTCATCCGATATCGTAAAGGAAGCAGCGCTAGCCTTATTAGATGTACCCGCTAACACAACTACGGACTAGCTTATTTCAAGCGAAGCCCTCGGACCCGCTATTCCACATCTGGTTAGAGCGCACTACATCCCACAACGCATTGGGAGAAGCGAAGCCGACCTCGTTCTTTCTAATCTCTGCACTCGCCTTCGACAATCTCGACACCACATCATCCGGCTACCGCGGAGCGCCATTGCCCATCATGTGTACGTGCTTTTCCTTTCCAGCAAATGTTTCGGCTTGATGCGTTCCTCTGTTTTTTGGAAGACCTGTGCAAATGGGGGTTGGAAGTCAAAGGGAGGACGACGAGTCGAGAAAACAAAAAAATCACAGAACCGATCGAGCGCATCAAGACACAAACTGAAAGCCGTTGGAAATATCAGTCGCTAACTTGGTTTATGATTTACAGCGCTCGTATCCGGCGAGAAGTCAAACTTCCAGTACATTATTCGTCTGCTTAACACCAACGTCGATGGCAAGCAGAAGATTATGTACGCCTTGACCAAGATCAAGGGTGTTGGTCGTCGTTACTCCAACTTGGTCTGCAAGAAGGCCGATGTTGATCTGAACAAGCGGTATGTTGTGGGAAAAAACACACATTTTTTCTTTCTTTTCGAAACAAATGTACTAATAAGAATAACAGCGCTGGTGAAATCACCTCCGAAGAACTCGAGCGTATTGTCACCATCATCCAGAACCCCACCCAGTACAAGATCCCCACCTGGTTCCTCAACAGACAGCGTGACATTACCGATGGCAAGGACTTCCAGGTCATCTCCAACGGTGTCGACTCCAAGCTCCGTGAGGATCTCGAGCGCCTGAAGAAGATCCGCTCCCACCGTGGTCTCCGTCACTACTGGGGTCTCCGTGTCCGTGGTCAGCACACCAAGACCACCGGTCGCCGTGGCCGCACCGTCGGTGTCAGCAAGAAGAAGGGCTAAGACTTACGCGCGCGGATTTCTTTTGCATTTTTTATTGCGGTGTTGTTTTGTGCTCGGTTGTGTGTGCTTGGGGGGCAAACAAAATGGCTCTTTCATGAGATATATTAGCCAGGGCTTCTCGGTGTTATCATGTGATTAGTAACACCACCAAAATAAAGATTTTGAATCAAAATGACAGATAATATACCATTAAATTTGCGGTATCCATGTATATCAAGTGGACTGAGTATGTCACTTATTATGCAGGATCTTTACATTCTATTAAGATACATGATCCGTCCATGTAATTCGTACTTGGCCACCAAATTTGACCCTCGATTTTCACTGCATCTACTCAAACAAGCTACTCATGTTAACAATGACGAGTACATTCTCGATTTCTCTAAATACTAACATATCCATCTCAACTTCTACTACCTTGTGTAGCGTCTCGTACACGTATACTTAGACTAAAGCATAAACAAGCAAACAAGACAAGTGAAGCGATACAAATCAACAATGCAAACAGGAAATAAGATGGTTGTTGAATCTGGTTACTTTATATACCAAGGCATTTTAAGCCCACTCGCCTCCAATCCAGCGGTTGAAGAACTCAAGACTGGCCTCTGGCTGGTCCATGGGCACCATGTGTCCACCTCCATACAGACGCATGAAGGTGAGGTTGCCCGAGGACTTGACCTGACCAATCGTCTTACCCTTGTGCTCCTGATCGATGATCTCAAGATCTTGGAGCTGGGTAGCGGCATAATCTTCGTGGCCACTCCATTCAAGAGCATCAGTCCAGGCCTTGTTGCCAAGCCAGTTGCAAATGAAGTCGGCATCACCAGCATAGATCAGAACTGGGATTTCTTCGAGAAGGCCAGGAACGAGCTTGTGGAATGGCTTCATCCAGTCGCCGTGGAAAAGGAAGTTGCGGTTGATGTCGAAGTTGCAGGAGTCAAAGTTGTCGACTTCAGCTCCAACAGCCTTCTGAACCTCGGGTTTGTTGAGGTATTCGCTAATGAACTCAAGACCAGAGTAGCACAAGCTGCTATCCTCACAATCAGTGCGGACATCGTAGACGTTTTTACCGGTGCGTTGGTAAGGGCCCAAAAGAGCATTGTTACAATAGATAGAAGCAGGAACACAAGTCCAAGCGCTCTCGCTGTCGTAGCAAGCCTGAATCATGGACTGGCAGCGTCCCAAAGCGTTGTCCATAGACTGGCAAGTGCTCTCGTCAACAACGGCAGGGTAGCCGCCGTCACCGCAGGCCATTGGTCGGTAGTGAGCATATTGGGTGTAGCCATCAGTCAAGCCATTACCGATCAAGACAGACTTGAGGTTGATGTTACGCTTCTTGTGGGACAGAATTTCAGAAGCAAAGGAAGGAATGTAATGGCCAGCATAAGACTCTCCAGCAATGTGGAAGTCCTGGGTAGCATATTCGGGGAATTGCTTGAAGAAAAGAGTGAGAAGGGCGTAAACATCCTTAGCAGCAGCACTAGTTTCGCTAACGGAGCTACCGCTGTAGGAGAACCCGACGTTGACGGGTTGGTCGAGGAAGATAACAGAGGCATTGGAATTCCACGAGTAAGGATTGTAGATGGGCTTGACCTTCTTTCCGATGGCGCTAGGTCCGAGCTCGAAGAACAGGCCGGTCAAGGATGAGCAGCCGGGTCCGCCGTTCAACCAAAGAACGACGGGGTCGTTCTTGGGGTCATTTCGTGATTCAAAGAACCCTAACAACATAAATTAACGGTTTGCAAGGTAATTAAGATGGGGAAAGGTCTTACAATAGAATAAATGCTTGTCTTCTTCGTTGTCGTCCAGGTATCCACTGTACTGCTTGACGTCGGGGTCAATGCCGAGAGAAGAAGGGTCCACAGCCTTCACACGCAGGTCATAGGCCTCAAGCTTTCCGCCAACTTCACGTTCCTTCTGGCCATCAGCATTCTCGACCCAGATGCTCTGAACATCCGAGCCTCGAACGATGTGGTCCCAGTGGGAGTCAGGACGGCGGGTGTGTTTCTTAGGAGATGAAAAGAATGGAAGGTTATCAAGAGTTTCGGGGAACATGTTAGCCATGTCCTCCCAAACCTCCTGGGCCTCGGAGGTAAAGGACTTGAGCTGTTCCTTGAACTCGTGGAGCGGCTCGAAGATAGAATCGGTAGCCTCGGGGCCCTCTTCGTAGTCCACATCAGAGACTATTTCGTAGGTACCCTCCAAGGGCTCATAGGCGAAGCCAAAATCATCGATCTCTTTAACATCCTCTGGAGCCTGAAGGACCTGCTGAGCAGGGCGCAGGGAAGCGGCCGCAGCTCCGATGAGGAGCGTCGTAGGAAGCACCCTCATGACGAACGGGTTAATCGGAACCTAGCTCGATGACATCGGGGTTAGTACTGGGGATGGGCAGAATCAACAATAATGGAAAGGAGCGATAGCCATACAGATGATAAATAAGATAAAAAGTTGTTGTTTCCAAGGTGGTTGGAGAGAGAGAGTTGATGGGAGTGACGATGACAGTAGTGGCTGCCGCCTGCAGGTGTGACACATGACGAGGACCTTGGCCGGGGGCTTATCTCAGCCATTTTGAGAAATATTAGTTTGCAGCGCTAGTCTTGTATAGGCCTGGAGGTCTTGCATTGTAAATAAAGCTATACTGTATTAGGCTATCCGGAACGTGATACTCAGACAAATCCGGCCTGTGGGTCCAAAACTATTGGCTGTGAGTAGTGAAAAAGACTAGCGTATTTTACAGCGGCTCTTGGCAGTTGCCTTCCATAGCGATAAGCCGCGGCGATGACGCCACAGGACGCAGGTGACCCAACTACCAAACTAGGGAGTCGTATTGTCAGGGCCCACTTCTGACATGACACGATTTTCGGTCAAAGTTTTCAGACGGCCTGCGTCAACTGGTGATTTTATACAGAAAAAGCATGCTCAGAGGGTGCAGATGTTGCAGTGATTTAAAAAGTCGTAAAGTGAGGGCTGAGAACTCTCTTAATGCTCAAGACTTTAATTTCTATAAGAAATTATTAGTATTTAAAGATATAAAGTTATTTGTATGTTATCTAGATTTCCCAAAAGCTTCTTGGGTCAGTTCTATAAGGCCAACAACCTGATTGGAAGAATTCTCCAGCAGACATGCAGAACCGAGCAAATTGCAATATAGCCCCTTGAGACATTTAAAAGCAGTAGTGCGTAATAATATAAAAAATCCTTATGCTGTAGCGAGCTGGGTATCTCTTTATAGATTATGAGAGGATTTGAATAATAAACTGCCTAATGCAGATCCTGCACTTGATAACATATTTAGTCATGAAATCTTGAAGCCATATAGCTGCTTGTATCATTGCTAACTGTATGATTTTTAGAAGTTCTTAACAGCTAGCATGAGATACCACCCCTTTGAAGCCTTTATATGCTCACAGATAGGCTTCAAAAAGTAAAGAATTTAATTAAGATTACCATAAAAATCCATAGAGCGTATAACTGCCTTGATCTCGTCCTTGTAAGGGTTATATAATATATACTAAGTAAGCGCTTTCTTGTTGTTCTTGAGGCTCTGCAGCATGAGATATTAACTGCCTCCACATATAATTATTGGCCTATGTAGCACATTCTCTTCCCTATATCTTAATTAGCAAATCTTTGTCTTAGGAATAGTGGCCTACCTTAGTAATTATACAATCTGCAGAGATTTTCGGCGGTTGCAGTCTCATCCTACGGATCTCGCAGTTTAATAAAATATGATCGCTTTGAGTCAGATATAGATATATTCAGAATTAGACGCTTTATACTATCTGTACTCCCGTCTAAACTGACGGTGAGGTATTGGGATTTGGCAATCTTTTGAAAAACTGTAATGCAGCCTGGGAGCCTTAATCCTGATTTCCGGGCGATTATCCTAAACTGTATATGCCTACATCTGATATATCATATAAAACATAGTTCTATGCCATAGCATGGAATCTAGAACTTAACTGGGAAGCAATTGAGACCTCTAGGTAATGTTTATAAGTTTGAGGACTTATCTAGGCAGGGGGAGACCTCAAGCAGTTTATTCTGTATAATGTTATTTTTTACATGTATATAGAATATGATATATTAATTTTAAGTTATAAAAATTATTATTTGTTAAAATTATAGGTGTATTACAATAGCTTCCTCTGTTTTTATATTGCTTAGATCTCATAGTTGTAGAAAATTCGATAGTAATATTGAAAATTGAGAAGAAAAAAACATGTTGAACTGGAAACTTGGTACGCACTTGCCTGCTCTTGCGTGTCGGCGCGCTGGTGGCATGGCTATATAAGACAGCTATCCTGCATATATCCTGACAATAACAATATTGCCTCAACAAATACTATCATGTGCCTCAACATTCCAATTCATATCTTTCATATTCGCAGATTCTCATATTTCTTTAAAAGCCTTAGTCGCCCTTAAAAGACACGTAAGATTTGATAATCAATGATAATTGATATTCAAACAATTACTTACCCATCTGAGTAATCACAAAAAAATTGATTCGGCTTTCCGGATTGATTTTCCCATCTATGTCTTTTTACCACCACATTTAGTGCATATATAACTGCCGACAATGCCCGTACCGTTGCATTCAGTACATATGGAAGTAGACATGATTGGAATATGCTGTTGCTGTTGTAATTGCTGGTGCTGGTGCTGATGGTGGTGGTCTGTTGCCCGTTATTTTCAGGATGCCGTACCAAGAAGCGGATAGCCGAGATTTTAATGCCCAACGACTCGGTGACAAGTCACAAGCCCAACGCAGCCACATGATAACTAACCGGGATGTCATTTCTCTACGTTACCTCCATGAATGTAACATATTACAGTGTGTTACACTATTTCGGTAATTATAAATGCCATAGAAAAACCACAAATATATTAGATATCGCCCATCTGATGCACACTCGAATGCGCAGTCCACTTTCTGCACTGCTTTCCCCAGACATAAAAGGCGATTCCAAAGGAGCACCACAGCACTATCAAACACATGTTCATCATTATTGGCGACACATAGCCGTCCCTCATGGTCCACTCGGTGATGAACTTGCTAAAGCCGTATCCCCATAGATTCTTATTGACCGTGACAGTGACAAAGATCGAGCCAGCAGCTGGCTTATAGCTATCAACCGCATACGTGCTTGCGATTGCTGGGAGGGCGGCAACTTGTATGCCTGCGCAGGTATATCCAATAATGACAATGGCCTATAAATCATTAGAGAGGAGAAACAAGGACTTGAATAAAAAAAAAGAAAAGTCATACTCTCCAGTCCCAGTGATACTCATACCCAAAACCCACAACGAAGTTGCCCAATATCGCAATGAGCACGTAGGGTATCATAGCCGGAAGACGCATTTCCGGTTCTCGTACCCCCTTATTTTTGCGTGTTGCACGCATCGAAATCCAATCCGAGAGCGCACTGTTTGTAAAAAGACCAACAATTGCGCCTATGAAAAGCGCGAAATTTGTAAAACCAATTGACTGACTGGACCAGTTGTAGGGAGGCGCAGCAAAAGCTTGACTCTGAGTCAAGTTTATGGTCAAAAACCCAGAAGCGGACCACGAGACTACAAAAGATGCAAACTCGACAATTGGGTACAGGTGCATTTTCCAAGGGATCCAGAAGGTGTAAGCTAAAGTTTTGAAGGGATTGTCAGGGATGGCCCATAGTCGGAATTGGGATTTGGAAGGATAGCCACGGTGCAAATTTTCATCGACGGTTTCAGTTGTGACGGCAGTGCTGTCTATATTTGCAGATTTAAGTTCCATTTCGTCTTTGGCACCGGTCGAAATGGTAGGTGGTTCAGGTTGAACATTCACTTCGCTGGGAGGCACTCTGTGCCACTTTGTTTCAGGGAAGAAGAAAACCAAAAGGATAACCAACAAGGCAAAAAGGCCAACATTGAGCCACCAGAAATTTTCCCACCCAACGTGAAGAGCCATGGAGCCAGATATAATGGGACCAACCTATCTATTTAGTGAGTATTTTGATCACTGAAAGCTATGGATTCTCACCATTAGTGATCCAAAGTAAAAGGCGAAGAAAAGGGTATTGTACGCTCCCCGGTCGTGGAGAAACTGCGTATCAGCTATAATCTGAGGCTGAAGAGTCTAGGGAATTGTCAGAAGGTAAACTATCTTGAAGGGCTCGTAGATATAGTACCTCAGCGGGACCAGCCCCAATTCCATTCAGAACGCAAGCCCCCATAAAACTACCGTATGAAGTGGCCTTTGCTCTCCAAATCATAGAGGCCAAACAAATAACAGATGAGAATATAGCCACCGGGCGTCTACCAAATGTTTGAGCCATCGGAACCCTACATTTTTACTAGTCAGTCTGCTGATAATGTTTGAATGTAAAAGGAGGAGAGGGGATACCAGAGAAAATTACTAAATCCAAGAACAAGGATACAAACACCAGTAAATTGCACCACTGGTGCCAAGCTGCTATCAAAAGCTTCCATAAGTTGATCAAACATCGGGGCAAGAGACAGCGGCCCCATCCCCTGTATAAAGCTCATGAAAGTTACCAAGGACATGGTACTAAGCTTCCACCATCGGTTCCAGTTCTGATTCTGGTAAGTTGAGTTAAACGGGATTCTGGTATGGAACCGGACGTACAAGGGGATCGTGAGGATCATCGGATGGCTGTGGGACGAGGACTTTGTCTGATCTGAGCGACGACTTGACGAAATGATGCGAGCCGACATCCTTCATAATCTCTGTTCCGGGATATATCTGAGTGTCGAGCTCTTGCTCGAGTCTATACATCGTTTAGATAAATGTATTAGTCGATGGATTAGAGAGAGACACGATATTACGAACGATGCCTACCTGTGAAGTGTCTAGAATCAAGTCATGTTAGTTAATTTCCTGCATATACCACCTCAGTGCCACTCACTGCTTCATCATAATTCGTTTCCATTTTGACGGACGACACGACACCGACAGTATTCACTTGTTGAACATAGACAGAAGGAGGAAAAAAGAACAACATAAATTATGGCTAACCATGGCCGTGAAATAAATGCATGCACCTTAGCGGAATTGCTCCGCTTGATGGTGCTATCAATGCTACCCCGGCTTTCTCCACTTTTCTCCTCAATCTCCCCCAGATATATCTCGCATACGAGGAGATGTCGAGACTATCGTCTTGTCACTTTTCTTTTTCTAGCGGAATAAATACCCCATTAGGCTAAATCGCCGGAATGGTGCTGTTAAGCTCGGGCGCGAAAGCTGGATGGCAATCATAGCATGCAATAAGCAACGAAGCTGGTTAGCACACTACGGAATCGAGCAGTAGGGCTCTAAGAGTGGCGGGCTGCCTGCAATATTCGTTTAGCGCCGGAATCAATTCCTTGACGTTTTTTGATCTTGAGGTCTGCTGTGATAGGGCAGGTCGCGAACAAAGCTATATGCCACCATATGCTGAGTTTATTCGTTATCAGAGGAGAAAGGAATAATATCCCCTAGATATGACGACGCGTTATGGCTGAAAAAGGAAATCGTTTTCCCGAAAAGGAAGGCAATGCACACTTGCTAATTTCCATTTGCAGACGTCATGAGGGGGTAAGTCGCGCCCAGAATTGCTTTTAAACGAACCGGACTTTCCTTTGCCTCTCGATAAAGAGATTGTTCTACCACGCGTTCAGGCGCCGCTGGGAACCAATCGCCCGTTATCTCGGTGGCCAGGTTACGGTGTTTGCCTGCCGGGGTATCTCCAGAAGCTGCCACAAATCTGTGTGATATCCTAAACGGCGATCAATTGATTTATTGCCTCGCTGAGCAAAGTGGCCATCGGTGATGCCTCTCCATCGTCACTTTGCTGGGGTTCCGTTCCAGCCCAGGGAAAAATGACGGCCATGCCACCGGATGGGCAAGAAGCGCAAAGGATTCAATGGCCCGCGATGCGCCGGCTTTCACTTCCTACAATCAAGCAGCAACTGTTCGCTTCTCGCCAAGACTCTATCAGTCTGCCGGAGGCTCTTCCGTCGTCAGGAGCCTGCCGAAAGTTTCCTGAGTGATGGTTCTGACGTCAAACCATATCGGGTTTGTAAAGCGAGCAAATCAGCGGAATGCCCACAATGAAATCCCCAGAGATGGCAAGGGTTTCTTGTCCCCAGATGAAGAGCTCATGTTAAACTTATTATAACCGCTCAATCCCCAGATCGCTTTTTTCTCCGCTCAGAGCAGATAGTCTCACTAATATGGTCTCCCACTCCATATCACAAAGGGAAACTCGAAAACGGGTTCTTATCTACAACTATATAATTATATTACTTTACGATGTCCCATCCAGCTCATGATGGTGTTCCTGGTGATATACCTGATGGCACCACTAGTGCCCATGTCGCCGATGGTGATTTGGAGAAACAAGACTCGGGTGATCCTTATTATGGCGCACAGAGGACAGTACATGATGAAAAGCGTCGCTCAGACGGTAAAATCATCATTACCGAGGCCGATGTCTATGACAAGCTAGGGTTTCGCTTCCCGTGGTGGAAGAAATGGGTCATTCTATCCGTCATTGCTCTGGTGCAGACTTCAATGAACTGGAACGCCAGCTTCTACGCTGATGCGGTCAAGCTCCTGGGAAAGCATTTTAGTGTTTCTGAACAGGCTGCACGCGTGGGTCAGATGATCTTTCTGATTTGCTACGGCTTTGGAAGTGAGCTGTGGGCTCCCTGGAGCGAGGAAATCGGACGATGGCCAATCATGCAGCTCAGCTTATTCTTTGTGAATATCTGGCAGATCCCTTGTGCTCTTGCTCCCAATTTTGGCACTATCATTGTGTGTCGAGGTCTTGGTGGTCTTTCTTCTGCCGGTGGTTCAGTGACTCTTGGAATGGTGGCCGACATGTGGGAGCCAGATGACCAGCAATATGCGGTTGCCTTTATTGTGCTATCGTCTGTCGCAGGTTCGACATTTGCCCCGATTGCGGGTGGACCTGTAGCCGAATACCTAAGCTGGCGCTGGAACTTCTGGATCCAGCTGATCATTGGTGGTACTGTCCAACTAATTCACTTCTGGGTGCCAGAAACACGTTGTAGCATTCTGCTTAAACGAGAGGCTAAGAAACGGCGCAAGAAGGGTGAGAATGTATGGAGCATCGGTGAGGTTGAGAAGAGAAAGTTTTCCATGAAACCGATCTTGATTGTGTGGCTGCGCCCATTTTTAATGTTCATCCGCGAGCCTATTGTGCTGTGGCTATCTCTGCTGTCTGGGTTTTCCGATGCCCTGATTTTTACCTTCCTGCAAGCGTATACGCCAGTATACAAGCAGTGGGGGTTTGGAAGTGTTCGAACTGGGCTTGCATTCATTCCGTAGGTCATTTATAGGAGCAAATGTCTTTTTTCGTTAGATGCTGATGTACTTGGCAGGATTGTTGTCGGATACGGAATAGCCTATGCTTCGTTTTTGCCCTGGATACACAGGCACACAAAGATTAGAAAGAGGGATCCAACCGCTCTACAGCCGGAGTCCCGGCTATATTGGCTACTTTATAGTGAGTTTTGTGATAATGCAAAGGAAGAAAAGATTTAGCTGACTGGTGACTAGCTGCGCCTCTTGAAACCATAGGCCTCTTTGGCTTTGCTTGGACTAGTTTGGGCCCGCCTGGCGTTCACTGGATAGCCCCGATGATATTTTCCTGTCTGATTGCGATAGCAAATGTAAGTGTTGCTCTACTGGAAGCGGCAATTTATTGACAATTTCTAGTATGCAATCTATATGGCAACGATAGACTACATGGTGGCAGCCTACGGACCTTACTCGGCTTCAGCGACTGGTGGTAATGCGTTAGCACGCGATTTCCTCGCCGGCGTTGCTGCTTTATATTCAACCCCGAGTAAGCTTTCTCCTTAGCCTCGTCGTCATGCATCATTCTTCTCACAAGTTACTTTTTTTTTTTAAGTGTATGAGCATATGGGAAGGAGGCTGCACCTCGAATGGCCGACCACGCTTCTAGGCTGCCTCGCAATCATTGTGACCGCCCCAATATATATTTTCTACTGGAAGGGGCCAAGGATCCGCGAAAAGTCCAAGTTTGCGCAGGTCCTGGCCAGCGATCGCAAAGCCAAGGGCGAAATGGCAGTACGGTGCGGATCTGACACCGAGGGAGCAGAGGCTGTCTATCTCAGCGGCTCGCGCAGTGCTCATTTTGGGTCTCATCGCGGCTCGGAGCCTGCGAATGAAGCTGGATCTCATAGTATACGCACGGGCCGCAACGAAGCCCAGTAAGCTCATATCTTGGGTTGTGAGAGGAAAAGAAGATGCCTGAAAATTAGTGTATGTAGTAGTGTCTGATATAGGGTTGTTTAAAACAGAGCGAAGAGGGTTTACAAATGGGGAGTGTTCTGGGAAAAGTACGAAGGAAATTTGCAGGGCCATTAGTCGTGCCCATGTAGCCTAGATAAATTGAAATATTGTTTTTCTTGTAGTAATAAATGCCTCGCTATACATGTATATTATTTACTATGAAATGGCACACGTGCCGAATTTCCGAATTGGGAATCCTTCATTAGACTAGTGGGGCAAGGCTGATTTTTGGCCTTTGCGATTGGCCGATTGTTTGCGATAAGATGTAACCTGGGAGCTGAGGCTCCACTCTGTTTTTTTGTTTATCTTCTCGTAATTTCCCTCCTGTCCCTCGTCCAGCTTCAATTCATCCATTGAACGCATCCACGATATGAAGTCACTCAGTTTGTCCGCTTTGGCGGCAGTTCTCGTTCCGTCCGGTGTCATTGCTGGCAGCCAGACCGGTGATCTAGCTTCGAAAGGTTCCCCTGGCTTCGACATCACGACCAGCTGGGGCAATCTGAGTCCGTACAAACCGTCAACAGGCTTCGATTTGCCAGCAGGTGTTCCGCTGGGATGCGAACTCTCGCAGGCCCACGTCCTGCATCGCCATTCGCAACGGTATCCGACCCCGTACCCGCTGGATGGCGGCAGCATGCTTGATTTTGCCTATAAGGTTGGCAACTACACGGCCAAGCACAAGGACGGTTCCGTCGGCAAAGGCCCCTTGGAGTTTCTGAACCACTGGCAATATGCCATGGGCGGCGATCTGCTGATGGTCAGTGGCGCCGCAACCGAAGCCACGTCGGGCGCCTGGTTCTGGAGTAAATACGGCAATCTGCTGTACCGCGCCCAGCCGGGTCAGGCCGCCTATAGTAATCTTTTCCCGAATGGAACGGAACGACCGAAACCGACTTTTAGAACTACCTCGCAGGCTCGTATCCTCGAGAGTGCGCGGTGGTGGTTGAGTACGTTTTTGTATATTTTCTTATACTCAGTGGTATATTGTTTACTGACCAATTGGTTTCCCGCAGGTGGTTTCTTTGGCAACACCGGAGCCAACAGCTCTTATGATCTTTACGATCTGGTCATCATCCCCGAGACTGAGCCATTCAATAACAGCTTGGCATCGTATGATTCGTGTCCCGGGGATGAATCCCAGGGGTAAGTGATGTGATGCTGCATAAATACAGCTCCTTTTTCTTTTTCGTGTTGCTAATAACATAATTCTAGTGACTCAACCGCCGCGGTGTTCATTCCCAAATACACCAAGCACGCTTTGAAGCGCCTGTCAGCCAACCTCCCCCATGGGTTCAACCTGACCAGTCTCGACGTGTATGCGATGCAGAACCTGTGCGCCTACGAAACCGCGCTGTACGGTGACTCGACATTCTGCACACTCTTCAACGAGGAGGAATGGCGCGCCTTTGAGTACGCAGTCGACATCCAATTCTATGGCAACTACGGCTTCGGCTCGCCCAGCGGTCGTGCCCAGGGCATTGGCTACGTGCTGGAACTGGCTGCGCGTCTGCAGCACAAGCTGATCAAATCCAGCGACACCAGTATCAACTACACGTACGACGACAACACGAAGCAGTTCCCTCTCGACCAGCTGTTCTACCTGGACATGTCGCACGACGACATCATTGTGTCTGTGACTGCGGCTTTGGGCCTTGACTATTTCAAGTACAGCGACCACGGTCTGCCTGGAGACCTCTACTCGCCACCCGCTGATCGCAAATTTGTGCTCAATAAGATGACGCCGTTTGGCGCTCGCTTCATCTCTGAAATCTGGACTTGCCCGTCGTCGAAAGACACTCGTCCCTTTGAAAACTTGACGCCTGTCGCCTATGTCAACCCGGATTTGTCCAGCAGCAACGATACAACAGACTACATTCGCTTCATGCTCAATGATGCCCCTGTTCCAGTGCACGGAATCAAGTCTTGCGCGGACGCTGTGAATGGGTTCTGTGCTGTCAAGGACTTTTTGAAGGATGTTCCTCGTATGCACGAGGAGGCCGAGTATCAACAGGCCTGCTTTGGAAACTATACTGCGAATGGGCAAGTTGGAAATGGCCAGCCGCCTAGTTCTGACAACTAGTTGGAAGTGCGTTAAGACGTTGGTGTGCGTATAGTAATATATTTAATCATATAGCCTCCATCTCACGAGCAAAAATAATACGAACTGTGCGTGATACTTGAAGTAAAATGTGTTCAATGTAGTTCCACCACCAACTGGCTAAACTTATCATAACTCATCTAATCTATCCTTTCGTAAGCGTACAACAAATGTCAACGAATCAACTTCGGTCCCAGACTGCATGTAACTGCTTGATCCGGTAGTCTGTTTCCCAGCCCAGCTCGGTTCGGATTCCTTGTATCAATTCAACAATTTTCCGTCGCGCTTCTGGTCGGTCATCGCACTGGCCGACTACAAACAGCGGGTGGAGCATATACGCCAGAACAGCTGTGGGCGGCCTTCCCATTGAAATCCCGCCTATCTCGCGAAGGCAGCCGTCGACTTCCTTTGTAACTTCTCGATAGCCGAGAAGACGGTCGCGTGGTGTGCTTTGCGCATCGTGTGGACGATTGAGAAGCAAAATAATGCGCGCAAAGTTGTAGTGCGCGATAGTGGCTGCGTGAGAGGGAGTACTGAATACAAGTTCGGGGAAAGGGGACTGAATGGAAGATGAAAGTTCGCGGGGGTCTTCGAGATGGAGGTATGGTTTAAAGGTATCGGGTAAAGCGTTGCGCCAGTTTTCGAGTTCCCGTGATAGTCGACGCCATGTTGCTGTCAAGCTGCTCGATTGGGGAGCTGGGGCATCAAGGGAAATGTCAGGAGGCGTTGTAGATTGCATAGTTGCCTGCTGCATTTCTTTGAACTCGGCAATAAAGTTCATCAGCTGCAAGAGAAGAAACGTTAGACCGTGAGAAAATGTTTCATCCACTTGCGAGCGCCGTGCAGCACCGAAATTTCGGAGCTGTATTTTGCCCTGGCCGTCAATTGGTAGCCCGGCAGACCGAAAAAGATCAAGATTGCTTGGGTCTATTTGGGTTCGTCGTCGGTTCGCGTAGGATGCGTGATAGTCGAAGTATGCGAAGTTCCAGAAAGAGGCATATATCACGTGTGATGTGTGGAGTTGAGTCTGCAGTCCAGGCGAGAACATGGAAAATTCTAATAGAGCGTTGATGCCAGACAAGCGCCTATTGAATGTTAGTTACGGGGGCGTTACAAGAGCAAAAGTAGAAGTTACTCACGATTCCCACTCTAGACCAGGAGCATCAAGGATATCATAAACTGTTAGAATGACCGTACCACATAGGATGTCTTCAAGGTTGGCCTTTACAGCGGCTGGTATGTCCGACTTTCTGTTATCCGTACCGAGACCTAAGATCTGACACAGGATACGAATTGGGGGAACTGTCACGTCAGTTTGTTGGAAATCGAGATTTCCCGTAACTAGCTGGATTATGTATGATAAGGATTGAAAGTAATAATTGCTGGCCTTGAAAGACCAATCGACTTTGGCCATGTTTGGATAACTCTGCGTTATCGCTGATTGAACGTTTGAGGGCGTGATTCCACCAGTGCGATTTAGATGCTTTGCGGCTACTGCTGAGATGGCGCTCTGAATAAAAGGAACATGGGATGCCCTTCCTGGAGCATCCAAAGTAAAATAATTTTCCGAGTCATGCAGATCGAGCCTTGTACAATTAGTGTGAAATCACAATAGTGTAAGGAGTGCATACCAAGGTCCCAAGCGTTCAACATAATACCTTGCGAGAAACGCCATTTCTCGTTCGCTGTTCATCAGGAGCTCGGAGTAAATATTATCAAATTCGTTTTCGTTCTGAGATAATGGAGGCACCCCGGTATATTGCTGATTAAAATTTGGTCCCAAACCTGCTTCCCATGGAAAAACAAAATTGGTTTCATAAGGAACTGAAGGGCCGATCAGGTTGACTGGGCCAAGCGATTCATTTGCGGGAATAGAAGGAGTTTGCATCATTATTTGCGACTGGTCGGTTGAGGCTCCAGGATTTGTCAATCCAAGAGGGACGATGTTTGATTCGTTCGCCGCAGTCTGCGTCAGGTTCAAATCTGTCGAGATTGGTTCAAGATTTTCAGATGCTGAATTGTCAGCTTGGTGACCTAATGCTGCGCTAAAGGTGCTAGAAATATTGCTTTGGTCTATGTTTTCATCCGAGACTACTGGGGGTTCGTTGGTTTCCTGTGAACTGTCAGCCAGTTCCACGGTATATGTGCAAGGATATATAACTCGCGAGACTTACTGTGGTTCTATCGGACTTTGCTCCTCTGCGATAGGGAGCATAGCGACGGCGGACAGAAGCACCTTCGTCAATGAATTTGCGATCCTGCGAGTAACCAGGACACTCTACCCCTGCGGTGGTACATTTTTGACAGCTCGGGCGGCCTTCGTCACACTTTGGGAGTCAGTAGTGAGTAGAAGGGTGTCTGCACTACTACTTACTTTGACATGACGTTTTTTACACTGATCGCATGCCTTGTTTGACGGAACGCCTGGCATGACTAGTAGAAGGTGATATCAAAACTGATGCAATTTCAAGATTTCACTCTTGAAGTCATGACGACAGGAGAAAGCCGAGAGCGATAATCGATAAGGCTCGGGGTTTGCCGTTGGTCCGTAGCCGTTCGCTTGGCACGTATCAATGTGGGCACGGCTCAGCATCTCCACGAAGCAGCGTGGCACAATAAAAGATCTATTGTGCTAAAAGGCCTGCTCGAGTCAATCGTTTCAAGTAGAGGTATTTTTTTTGCTGAAATATGCTCGAATCTACCAGTCTGCTTGACTAGTGAGGTCGGTCGACTGGAGCGAGCAGTGAGCAGTGGGGTGACGATAGCAACTTCAATTAGAATGAGCAGCACGAACGCGTCGACGCCGCGGGTTGGGTCCCCGCTGTTGGTGGGCAGCCGGAGCATCATCGAGTATGAATGGGCGAGTGAGTATTCCCATGTTTCTTGGACGAACAACACTGACAGAGGCAGATGCTGGCAAGCCGCACAACTTCATCTGCTCGAGGTGCCGCAAACCGGGAAACCTGCTCGACTGCGCGACCTGTTGTCGCGCGTATCACGTGGCCTGCCTGCCAGCACCGCCAGGCGAGGAAGGCGCGGGCTCGTGGTCGTGCCCTCCGTGCCAGCAGCGTCAGGAAGCATCTCGTCTTGTCTCGCCAGCAGCAGACCAGCTCTCGTGCGAGCACGCAAAGCAGTTTCTCTCCAGGCACGGCCACTACTCTGCAGGCGACGAGGCCTTCTCCCCCGATTTCCTGCTTCAATTGCAGCAGTTGATCGTCCAGGCCGACCTTCAGTCCCAGACAGCTCGGGAATTGGAGCAGCTGCGAAATGAGAATCGACAGCTCCAGGAGGAGAACCAGCGGCTGAAGACTGGCCAACGACCACCTCCGATTCATGATAGTTCTACTTATGACCGACTACGAAGCCCACCTGTTTTTCATGGACATGGCTCTGAAGCAGTGGAAGCCCAGAGATTGGATGCTGCCGAGAAATCTTGGGATCGCATCATTAGCGATGCCTTTTAATCGAATCCCCAGCAATCCTAGATAATCTGTTTGAAATGGGGCTGATGCCTTGGCATTGAATCGAATCTACCTCCATCGTCCATAGCCTGGAAACGACAAAATATTTCGACGACGTAATCCAGTGCACTGCTCACAGCGCTGTTGACTTTTACATAATACCTTTATTGCAGCTTCACCGCAACGTTCTACTCGGCTTTCACCTCGGATTGAACGCAAAATCATCCGCAAGTTTTGTCGCTCGTCATGAAATTTGACATTGCAGTGATTCCATTAAATCAAGCCTATCTATAGGTGAATGCGAGAAGACACACCAACGGAACCTATTCCTTTCGACTGAGAACATTCTATACTGTTCATCTGATCCTAGTTTCCTGGATAAAATTCAGAGGCCCCACTCGTCAGCGAGACAGTGACAAAAGTGCGGGGAATGTGACATCGTTGCATCCTAGTAACGCATTATTGAATGAAATCTTTCCAACGCCGCGAATGTTACTCAAGAAATTTTGTACCAATGGTCGCCATAGGGTTATTGTTATGGATCTGTGGCGCTCGACTACTACGCGTTATGAATGAGGCCGTGTATATACCCCGATGTCGACAATCGACAGGCACAGCGTCTTGCGGTATTGTTAGGCATGTTGGGAATAATTGATAAAAACCTGGAAACCATGAGCTCGTCAAACCTACTTAATTTTAATTGCAATGCTGCTGTGATCTTTTATCCGGCACGTGTCAGTCCGTCCCGATGAGGTATTTCCCCTCGTATATCCTTGGACATGCGTCAACATCCCTGAAATTTCCCCGAGCTAGATGCTAGACTCGCCACTACTGGGCTCACTTGACCGGAAATAGGATGCAGTACCTGACTACGCTGGAACAGGAGAAAGTTAAACACTATTATTCAAGCCATTTCGAAAGGTTCCGGCAGTGATCAACGCGGGGAACGCAGTCTTTTTTCAGCTCAAAGCCCGTGATTTCAATCTTGCCAGTCACAATTGAAACAAACATGTTCCGAATAGATATCGGAGAGCTTCCACTTCTGCCAATGGCAAGCCGAGTCGCGGCGCGGCGCGATTTGGAATGTTAACGGGGTGGAGAGAACTCCACGCGCCGATGAAGCTAATTAATTACCATGTCGATCCTGGCGCGCTCAGTTAAAGTAACACTAGGATGCTAGGCCTAATTATCCGGCGAAAGAATATAAATACCGGTTCCTGTCCGCACTGAGATCTGTCCGAAGTGGTCCGTGAATGCCAATAGCTCAACGCCAAGCGCTTCAGCATCATGAAAGCAGTCACGCAGGCATTCGTCGCTAGCTCTGTGGTCTTCTGTGGCGTCGCAGAGGCCAAAAGAAATTACCAGCGAAGCTCGAATTCGTCATTCAACGTCTTGGATTATGTAGATCCGTTGATAGGAAGCGCCAATGGAGGTCAGCGCAGAATTACTCGCTCTAGAGGAATCATCTAATTAACTCAATAGGCCATGTGTTTGCTGGCGCTTCGCTGCCCTTTGGTGAGTGTTATATTTATGTATGCAACACTGCATTGCTCATATTCTCCAGGCATGGCCAAGGCAGTTGCCGATTCGAACGCGGACAACCAAGGTGGCTTCGCCTCAGACAGTAGTAGCATTACCGGGTTCAGCCATATGCATGACTCGGGAACTGGAGGTGTAAGTGATATGTTCCTAACTGACTTCTGTAATCTAATGATGCAAGGCCTCCTCGCTCGGAAACTTTCCTTTATTCGCCAACCCAGGATGCCCTGGAGACGACCTCAACCAGTGTGTTTACCGGATCCAGAACAGATCGGTGGGATTTAGCAATGAGACTCTTGTCGCACAGCCCGGATACTTTAGCATCGACCTTGACAGCGGAGTCAAGGGAGAAGCCACTGTGACGAACCACACTGCGCTATATAGATTTACATTCCCCAAAGACACGACTACTGCGCCTATGATTTTCGCTGATTTGATCGATCTGCCGCTTAGTAGGTCGAATGGCACGGCATCGGTAGACCCGGATTCTGGTCGTGTCTCTGGTTCTGGAACGTTTGTTCCAAGTTTCGGCATTGGTTCCTATGACCTTCACTTTTGTGCAGATTTTTCGGGGGCCGACATTCACGATACTGGTGTATTCGTCAACAACCGAGCTGGGAATGAGCCCAAGACTGTGAAAACGCTGGACGACAGCGTCAATGACAACGATTCTCTCTCGGCGGGCGCATTCGTCCGCTTTAAAGCCGGAACCACTTCTGTCATTGCCCGGGTTGGACTAAGTTTCATCAGCGTTGAGCAGGCGTGCTCCAATGGCGAGAAGGAGATTCCCAAATTCGATTTTGGTTCTACGAAGAAGGCAGCCCAAAATATCTGGAAGAAGAAGCTGGGCGTAATCAGCGTCGATGCTACTGGGGTGTCAACCGACCTGCAAACGGTATTTTGGAGCGGTGCGTACAGGGCGATGCTGAGCCCTCAGGACTATACCGGAGAGAATCCTCTCTGGAACAGCAGTGAACCGTACTACGACAGTTATTACTGGTAAGCTGATTTGCATGATGCTATAATGACAATGCTAATAGATGCAGTATCTGGGACTCATACCGCAGCATCCATCAACTTTTGACTATTGTTGACCCTCATTCCCAGTCGCGAATGATTCGGAGCTTAGTTGATATTTACCGCCATGAAGGGTATCTCCCCGACTGCCGCATGTCCTTGTGCAAAGGATACACACAGGGCGGGTCCAATGCCGACGTTTTGATTGCCGAAGCATACCTCAAAAACATCACCGATATTGACTGGGCCACCGCATATGAAGCTGTCGTCAAAGACGCCGAAGTCGAGCCTGCTAACTGGGCTGTCGAAGGCCGCGGTGGCCTTGCCAGTTGGAAAAGCCTAGGCTATATCCCCACCGACGACTTTGATCCGCACGGCCAGGGTCTTTTGACGAGGAGTATCTCTCGGACGGTCGAGTATGCATACAATGACTACTGCATTGCCATTCTTGCAAAGGCACTCGGCAAGTCTGACGACCACGACAAGTACATCAAGCGTGCGACGAACTGGAACAACATGTTCGACTCCAAAACCACGTCTCTTGGGTATACTGGCTTCTTGCAGGTCAAGTACGCAAATGGTACATGGGGCTACCAAAACCCGCAACTCTGTACACCTTTGCTCGACTTTCCAGAGTGCTACCTCAACCCGGCAGGCCATGAGACATACGAAGGAAGTACCTGGCTATACACATTCTATGTTCCGCAGGACATGGCCTCGCTGATTACGACTCTTGGAGGACGCGAGGACTTTGTCGACCGACTGACATACTTTCACAATTCTGGTCTGCTTTATGTCGGAGACGAGCAAGCGTTCCTCACAGTTTATCAATTCCACTATGCCGGACGACCAGGTCTTTCAGCCAAACAGGCGCATGCATATATCCCCTCGCAATTCAATACCTCAATCTCTGGTATCCCCGGTAACGACGATAGCGGAGCGATGGGATCGTTCTCGACGTTGAGCATGATTGGACTGTGGCCGGTTCATGGACAAGACGTGTACCTGATCAGCTCTCCGTTCTTCAAAGAGGTAAACATTACGCATGGCATTACAGGAAACGTGGCGACGATCCGCAATCCCAATTTCGATCCTAGTTATACAAATATCTACATTCAGAACGTGACCAGAGATGGAAAAGCATGGTCGAAGAACTGGATCGAGCATGCCTTTTTCGAGAAGGGCGGTGTACTTGAGATCACTACAGGTGCTGACGAGAGTTCATGGGGGACAGCCGTTGAGGATTTGCCTCCTAGCATAGGTGCATACAAATTCTAGATGACTATTTGTATATTCAGAAAGATTGAATAACTATTGTTTGTTTATGCTACTTGCTATGATGATAATGTAGATACGACTCAACTACAATGCCAACATCCAGAAACGTGACCCAACCATACCCATTACGAGGTAACCTCAAAATCGACATGCATAAGCTCCCACCCATCCTTAAACAACGCCCCAAGTCCCTCAAATTTCTGTTCAATGCCACGTTTGATCGTCGCCCAGTCATATTTCGCTCCAGGGCCCACATGAATAACTAAAGTAGCCAGAATCTTACCCTTGTGGATCTGACCGTCCTCGTAACGCGAATACATATTAAAAGCGCACAGGTTCCCCTGTAACAAGGCAATGACTGCGTCGTGGCAGTCGTTTAGTTGGCGTTTGTAGGCGAGGGTTTGAGCGTCGGTGCAACTGAGTCGGCTGCTGTGTAGATCTCGGACAGGGTGTGGGTTGGCGCGAATGTATTCTTCAATGGTGAGTAGAGGGACGCGGTTAGGTGTCACTGTTTCTGATGAGACAGGCCTAGGCGCATCTTGGCCATTGTTATACTCTGGAGTTAGATTCAAGGGATTCTGAGATGTAAATTTTTCTCCTCGCTTGGGCATCCCAACCATCTTTCGTGGTGCCATGATTGAGATATCTCAGATGGATTACTGTGATTTCTATGAGATGGTCGATTCTTATATCTAATGTCAGCTGTAATAACCAAAAGGATCAAAATGTTCACAAGAAGGGAAATGACTGAAAGAGACATTTTTATTATCGAATGAGCAGGTGTAAAATGGAAAAACGCAGCCGGTGAAATCCATCTTTCACAAGTAGATTTTTCAATGTTGTCGTTAAACAAAGTCACCGTCGAGGTTTATTATATTTTATGTAAAGACTGACTGATAATGACTTTTGGTTAGAGGTTAGCATAGTAAGAAAAAAATAAAATGAGACTCATGCCAAGCTTCTTTGAAGAGTATGGAATAGCCGCGTCAACAGGCAACAGCTCCCGTCACTGGTATTAAGCTCTACCAAGTATAAGATTCTAAATGACGTGTAAAACATATGTTAGCGTGGGTTGACATAATCGTTTAATCCGATGGTAAAAATGTCGACACAAAATTAACGGCACGATTCATTTCTCATCTGGCCAAATCTCTCAACATGTCGAAAACCAACCAACAAACCATGGCGGGTCGAGTGATTCCTATATCTAATGGTCCTCTCAAAGCAGAGACAATCATCCGGCAAATCTATTACCAGCAACAGCACGGCGAGGAGGAATGCTCCCTGGAGTATTCGGACGTCGACCAGGATACCGCATATGAAGTTATCGAAGAACTTGACGAAAACAATGAAGACCGCGTTCATCGGTATATTTTCATTCCCTTTCTTTCTTTCTTTCTTTCTTTCTTTCGTTCTTTTCAAAAACCAACAAAACCCCCCGTCAGCTATTGTTGGAATTCACTATTGAAGACTTTATCGATCTTCGTATTGCCATCCAGTATCCACCAATGCTTTACAAACTGGTTCATGTCGTGTCTTGGAAAAAACTTTCTCTCCTGGGAAGATTGGTCTAGCCTTGGCGTTATGTCTAGTCCGAGTATGCTGGCCCCTTCTTTCATTTCTCTTTTGCATTTGGATTTTTATTAATTCAAAGCGAGGGCACTAGATGAATCCTCTTTCATAGCACCGTACAAAGGTTTAAAGAAAGAACCAGACTGTGTTGTATGGCCATTTAGACCCACCATACTCCCCACGCCAACAATTGTTGTCGAGAGCGGATGGAGTGAAACCAGAGAAAAGCTGCATGAGGACATGCGTGTTTGGCTGATTGGGGGTCGACCACATGTACAGATGGTTATTATTGTCAAGTGGACGCGTACAAGCGACGAGCGAGTCACCGGCGACGTGGAGGTTTTTGAACGCGATGAAAACGACCAACCTAGATCGGTCCAGAAAGAGGTATGTTAGCAGTCTGATTTTTTTTGACGTCTTGAATCTCATGCTCTTCAGATCATCTTCCCAGAGCCCCCGTCTGCAGTGGCCGACCAGCAAGTCATCAAAATAACGAAGAGGCAGCTGTGGGGGCAAAACCTCCCAGCTGGACAGGATCCGGATGATCGTTATGACATGCTAATGAAAGATCTTCGTCGAGAAGGACGCCAGTGTATCGCCCGGATGCGCCTCAATCCAGCGTAGAGCCAAGAGGGAGGAGGAGTATGCGGGTTGTTTCATGTTTGGTGTCAGGTATACCATATTGAGATCTCAGTTATAGTCGTAGAGGAAGAAAGAAATAGCAAGAATGAAAGAAATTGTATGTTTGGACGGTTTTATTGAGGCAGGAGCTGCCACCGGCCGTCGCCGCCGCTTCATCTTTGAGCGCCGTACCTCTCCTCCATCCATTCTCACTCTTGACAACAACATTTGAACTCATCGACATCAAGTTTCTTTTATCCCAACAATTATTTCTCTCGCAAACTATCAACCGATCAAAAGACTCGATTCATTCCTTTGTTCAATACCATCGCTCAGCCCACCCGGCGATGAAACCACTGGAACCACTGCCATATTCTGCTTCTAGTCCTCATTATTCCATCACCAATAGAACAATAACAACACTTAAGATGGGCGACACCGACGACATTGTCCAAAAACTGCAACAACTCCACCTCACCCAACCCGCATTACGACCCAACCCGGCATACTTCTTCCCCAACATCCTCCCTATCGAAATCTACCTTGCCCACCGCGGGACCCCCCCACTGGTTCCACAGTCATGCCTGGGTGGTATGCAGGAGCTTGAGAAGCTGCGGGAGCAGATCTTTTGTTCGGTGGGCGAGAGTCTTAAAGCCCTGCTCAGGGGCTCGTTGTGCGGCAGGTTGAGGGATGCTAGGTTCAATATAATTCCCTGGCAGGACTGCGTTACCCCGTGCGTGGTAATTGTGGTGGAGTCATCCACGGTGCTGGACTGGTGTGAATTGGAAGGACAGATCAGGGCCTTGTTGGCAAAGAGTGTGGCACGGAGTACCTTGGTTTTCGAGGTCAGGTTTGAGATTGCAAACGACTGACGGGGAACGATCCGCTTGTTTGGGTTGTTATTCCGGTCAGTTTGGACACCATTATTTACGGGCTCTGGCTCTAATATTTCCCGAGACAGGGTTATCTCTCTTTTCTTTTTCACTTTGAGTTTGACGACGATGGTATTCACCATGACATGGCTTCACTATTGTCTTGTACCAACGTATTCTTCGAGCAGCATTTATTAGGTTTACATATGAATATACCCCTTAGCAGTAGGTTATCGAGCGCAGCACAAGTGCATTGATTCAATTTGAGACAAGTCAAAGCCTTCGAATTCAAGGATAAACAAAAATCAGATAAGCAATACAAGAAGTTCCTACATTTACCCATATATTAGACCTTTTCTCTCTCGAGCAACTTGACATACAGCGGCTTCTTTCTCCAAAGCACGTTCGCTTCCTGCTGTTCCCAGTTGTCGCTTTCGGGGTGCAACTCGACATCGAAATTCCAGAAGAATTTGCTCACGATCAATCTCAACTCGGCATAAGCGAGGCTTTTTACATTTGATGTCAGCGTGTGGAAGAAACAGAGGGGCAGATGATTATAACTCACTTCTTTCCGAGACAATTTCTTGGGCCGTGAGAAAATGGATGGAAAGCGTCCTTGTCGTCGTTCTTAAAGCGGGGGTCCTCGTTGTCGAGCCATCGTTCAGGATGGAACTTTTCTGGCTCGAAAAAGTTCTTCTCAGAGTGATAGCTTGTCCAGTGATGAAGTCCGAGGGACGTGCCTCCAGGAACGAATCTGCCGCAGATAACAGCTCCCTCTGGAGGAGCTACACGGGGAAGAGAATTTGGTACGGGAGGGTAGATGCGGAGAGACTCCTCAAGGACACCGTGAAGATACGAAAGCCGGGCGACGGATGTAATATCGATTTCATCCTCTGAACTGAAGGCCGTACGGATTTCCTCAACCAGACGAGCTAGGACAGAAGTATTCTTGAGAAGGTAGTATAGCATGCCGGACAATAAAGTGGCCGTTGTTTCGCTACCTGCAATGATAAGAACTCTTGCTTGCGCGACCATTTCCTCAAAAGTGAGACCGTCCGGACCGATGGTTTCTTTGGATCCTTTGAGCATGTGGTATACTATAAGGTCCAATTAGTGCTGAATAAATAGGTCATGGATGATAGCTCAGGGAGGTAGATACCAAAGTCTTGCCTTTCAGTGTCAAGTGTTACTCGATGGTCTAGTTTGTCTCTCGAAATCTGCTCTTGATAAACAAAGTCATCAAGAGTGTCTTTGGGTGCAAGTTTTCTGGCAATAGAATGTTTCCATGGCAATGGTATAAGCGATACTGCCATCCTATGAAAAGCATTATATTCCAACAAGCCAAAAATGGAAGAGAGATATCTATTCCATTTACCGCCCTTTAGCAAGGAAAATGAGTCTCCAAAGGCGAGGTCACCGATAATGTCAAAGGTTGTGAAATTGAACCAATGCACCATGTTAACGACGCCGTTGTCGGTGGCGCAGGTTTTCCGGAGCTGGGATATAAAAAGGTCGACATAGCCCTGTAGACAGGCCTCTTGTACGCGGAGCGCCCTGTCTGAAAATGCATGGGCCAAAAGTCTTCGAAGACGGCGGTGTTGTTCTCCGTTGGCCGTCAGCTGTAATGTCACGTTAGAGCTAAATAAATGACTAGAGAGACCATGGCACATACGACACTCTGGTATCCATTTGGTGCTTTAATAAAGAAGTCGTGGTCTTTATCAAATACGGCTTTCTGGGTACTTGTTCGATGACCTGATTCCAACATTAGCATGTGCGTGTAGGTCATCACTATAGGATGGACTGACCGCAAATTTCATTCCATGCTTGACCCGAGCTGTACGACAGCCTGTTAGGCGCGGTGCGCACCACCTCACCGTACTGGTCATGCCAATCTTTGGTCTTGTGATGTAGGTTTCCACGCATCTCTAGCAAAGCAACGTATGAGCTGCTTGCGCGGCCAAGCAAGGGCCCGGGGTATGCACGAAGCGGATGAAGCCATAGGTTGTAGATGACCTTGGACACTGTGTATGCAACTACAACGGTGATGGCGACCTGCTGGATGCGTAAGAAGTTGCGAGACTGGAGACACAGCGAGCGATACTAACGGTGATGAGAGGAAGACCGGCCAGGAAATGGCCAAAGTCCCCCGCGTCGACGAAAGAAGCTGCGGTTGCCATGGTGGGGCCTTGCCGTTCTTTCTTCTTTCACCTCTTCAAATCTTGTCTTGACAGTTCTGTCAATTAAACAACCAAACAATCAACCTCTGTCGAAAACCTCGAACAAAATGCCTGCCAGCGACTCTTTGCGTGCGTTAACCCTCAGCCTAGCCGTTGGGCTTGATCGTTGCTAACGACGTGGGATATCGCTATAGAACCTCCTCTTACCCCGGCCGAACGGGTGATCGTCAAATCCTACGGTGGCTGGACTGGGTTTCTAACCAGTTTTGGCTTGAAGCCTTGGAAAGAAGAAGATGCCAGAGAAGGAAAGCAAATCCTGGAATCGTTTGCTGCCCAAGACCAAGAGCAAAAGTGATGTGATATGTATGTACGGAAACCAGGAGGCTATCTGAACCCTTTTATAAGTCGTTGCTGATCATACCAAAGCCATCCTGCCGATGAATCACTACTTCAGCGTTGGTAGCGTAAATGCCAACGTGGAGCATGTCGCACCATAATATCACACAGCTATAAGTGGGGGAGTTGATGTGACGATAGGTCTTGCCGGACAGCCCGGAGAGTGCAGGAGTACGAAACAAGTAATCAGTCAATCAAAAATATATATTTGTTGTTTTTTGAATGAACAATGGCACTTCTAGTTCCAGTTCCAGGTCCAACTTCCCAGTCTCTACTCCGGAGTCCGTACTGGTATCATCAGACCTTTATAATCACCACACCAAAAAGGGAACCCTTAGTTTGGGATTCTGTAGTACTCTTATCCGGATGACAGGTATCATTGTCCAGATGTACGTAGGTGGTAGATCGACAGCCATGACACGGGGACGACGTCTTCTTAGTTCTATACACATTGAAATGTGTATACATAATACATTACGACGAACTATGTGCGCAATTGCTAATGCAGCCATCCGAATGGACGTCCTTCCTTGCTTCGCCATCCGCGCGCAACCGACCTAAGTCCGGGGAGAAGGGTTTATGCCTTGAATTCGTTTCATTACTAGGCTGTCATTATTATTTATTCAGACTAGCCACGCAGCTAGCTGGCTGTGCATTAAACTCATTACGGAATTCGGAGTAAGACAGCCACCTTTTGCCGTCTTCGGGTGTGGCAGCGGCCCGACAGCGGGAACCAGGCAGTTTATATCCATGATCACCAACCCTTTTTTATTTTATTTATTTATATATATATATATTTATATTTATTACTACTATCTACATCTCTATATGTACAAGAAATTTAAAAGTGACACTGCTTGTGTGGATAGAATAAATATTTGTGGCACAATTTAATCCCTCATGAGATGTATCACACACACATGCACACACACTCATATGTAGGATGTGGCTGCATATTTGATTGAAAAGGAAAAGCATGCACACAAATATGTACGTTAATAATTTTTTTTAAAAAAAGAGGGTGATGCATTGTAGATCCCTGCCGTTCTGTACATTCTATACCGCCAAGTCCTTTACTTAGCCTGCCTCAGGTGACACCCCCTTGGTATAAACTGGTAATAATTTTATCCATTGTTTTTCTGGTATAAAGTTGGAATTATGCGCTTTTTCTCACCTTACAGGGCTTTTGAAGAAATTGTCCCGACTACGTATGTATTATTGAGTATGTATTATTGAGTCGCCGTGGTCTCATGTTGGTTGTGGATATATCTGCTTGCATGCATTGGCGAGTCAGTTTGAGACATTTTTTTGAGTAACTGATTTGTAGAGGCTATTAGACGCTTATGCTAAGGGAAAAAATATGCACACTATGTATTCTTAGGATACAAAGCAATTCACATTTAGAAGTATGTACATAGTAGGAGCATTAACAACAGTGAAGAATACCCACTTCCTAGTACTAGTGCTTGAGCTGTTGGGAACTATGAATGAAATAATGTGGAGTTGGATTCGGCTGTTCTCATTTCCATTTCCGTGACGGACGAATTGGCGGACAAAAAGAATCAAGTACAACTACAATGCCCACAGGTTGTGGAAAAGCTGATATGGAAGATTTGTGATATTATTTTGAAAATCTAGTTAACATTAGCCATGTATATCAACGGATTAAAGGCACAGGCGGTAACAATTGATATGAAATTTCCAGGTGGATCAAGCCAAACCCCGGCTTCTCCTTCCTCAAGTTATGCCGTGCAATAGTCTCAATGTCGCTATTCAGCGTCACCCAGTTGTGCGCTATGTTCTCCTTGAGTACAATCCCGATAACTCCGAGCCCAATCGTGTCACGGTACCCTATTTGGACCCGCAAGCTTGTCACATTGTCTTTTCCTAGTTTTCTATGTAGGTGGCGAAGCACTTTGTCCTGGATTAAGGCGAAATCGACATATGTCCAGTCCTCGTGTGGAGGAGTGCTTTTGGGATGCTGGTGTTTGATATGTTCTGCAATAGGAATTACTGAGCCTGCAGGGGAAGGGTCTGGGGTAGGTTCAGAAGAAGGCGCCGTGCCGACAGGTTCCGCCATTATGCAAGATAGGATCGGTGCTGTCCTTGCTCGTTCTGAGAAATTTTGACTAAAAGTACAACCTCTGGTATGGTTTTGTTGATAAGAAGCGAAGCTGATATCTTGGAAGTTGTCTTGACACTGAGATCTGGATGGCATCATGGCAAGATGGGGAAGGAAAGCTGACATTTATAGATAGGATTTGAGCTGGAAACTGGCATAATGTTTGGAAAAAAGACGAGCTGACGCAGCCAAATTCCTATAGTATCTCCGCTTGCTATTGTTTGCCCGTTTGTCTGGGACAACGTATCACACATGACATGTCATTGTTAGGGATATGAAATCCGTGGCTCAAAGCCCTCATTTATCTAGCATAATAATAAGTCTCCCATGCGGTCCTCCCTCTCATATAATCCGGCTCCGCTCCTCGCACAAAGATATCCTGATACAATGTATCCTGCGTCGCCGGCGGCTCGTCCATCTTCTCCGCAGCCTGGACCTCCTCGCTCACATAGCGTCTGACTTCTTTGTCCATGGACTTGATTTCACCTTCCGTGTTGACGCCTAACTCGATCATTCTTTGTTTCAGAACGGCAAGCGGATCTTGCTTCCGCTTCTCCTGCAGCTCCTCGCGCGATCGATATGCGATGCCAGGGTCAGACATGCTGTGACCCGAGTAGCGATATGTCACGTATTCATAGAGAATCGGGCCTTGATGGTCACCGTGCTCACCGGTGATTAGTTGTCGCGCGTATTTTACAGCGGACAATACTGCAAGGACATCCATGGCATTGATCCGAATGCCGGGGAAGTATTGTCCACGTTTGTAGTATTCCGTCATGGCGGATGCTCTCTCAACGGAGGTGCCCATTCCGTATTGGTTATCTGATCCAATGTTAGCAAATAAGTTTTTGTCAACAGTTCAGCGGGAGGATATCCTACTCTCGCAACCAAACAGAACTGGCAGATTCCATAATTTCGCCATGTTAAACGCTTCATGCACCTGACCCTGATTGGCAGCTCCGTCGCCATACAAATCCACCGTCATCGTCGGATTTCCATTATACTGCTCTGCAAGCCCAATACCGGCGCCAACGGGGACATGGGCACCCACGATTCCGTTTCCGCCGTAAAATCCCTTGACGAACATGTGCATCGAGCCGCCTTTGCCGTACGATATGCCCTCCTGTTTGCCTAGTAGCTCGCCTATGATTGAGCGTACGGTGCCGCCGCGCATGAGCGTAAAGCCATGACTGCGGTATGCAGTGATTAGAGGATCGGATTTTGTGATGGCATGCTCAATGCCCACGGCAACTGCTTCTTGGCCGATGGAGAGATGGCAGAAACCTCGGATTTTTTGTTCCTTGTATAGCTTGTCTGCCTCTAGTTCCAGCCTCCTAGAATGAATAGTGTTAAGATTGATGTTATGTATATATATATATATGAGTGGGGTCGGGTTTACCGGATGGTTGTCATGTCCTTGTACAGCTGCCGCAGTTCACTTTTTGACGTTTCCAGCGTGTACGGAGGTGGGTCGATGTTGTACGTGTCGTAGGAGTCATTGGGAATTGACACTGTAAAAGGCTCACCATCTCCCTGGACATTATCAGTACTGTTGTTAGACAATACAAAGAGGTAGAGGTAATACACTGGGAATAGAACCACTGCTGGTGGCTTCTGCCAATAGGGTCCGGCGCTGCGCAGAGCATCGCTGCAGCAAGGGGGCAACGGGCTTGATAGATTTTGGTCGCAGTAAACGGGGTATCATGGTGAATCTAGACGAAAACAGATGACATTCTAAAGTAAAAGCTGTACAGCGAGAAAAGCTGTTGTCGTTGGACGCGGTCCACATTAAACAAACATTATGTCATACTGATGTTGCCAGGAATGGTCACTTGAGCATTTAACCACAGGTTTGCTAGTCCTCTTGTTGGTATGAATTTAATTAATCTGATGCATGAATTAATGAATTTATTGAATCAATCAATAAATATCTACAAAATCCGTTGAAATTCATGTGTCTGTGATTGATGTCTATGCAAATGATTCTGTGCAAATGACGTCACAATAAATACAAATATAGCCGATGCTTCTGTCTATTCATTCAACACAACCACTGATAAAGGGTGATATCCTCTGTAATAATAATACCAAAGCAAAATGACCCAAACACCAACTTGATTAATAATAAATAATATTGAATTTTTGTAAACTCTGACTCACACCTGATTCAGGCAGTAAGGCCTCGACTAGGCAATCTACGCTGCTGATTGGCTCGGGGCGGAAGATCATGTCTCCGGGCTGTTTCTCTTGTCGATGTTATACAACTCTCGCTGACGTCCTTTTTTAATGGATAATACACGACCAGTACAAAAGGGCAAAGGGCCCATATAGACACAGGCTATTGGTACAGTTGGTACCGGCCACAACAACAACAATGGGAGATACATAGCATCTAACTATCAACTGGGCATACTCGACCATGCCTCGCGGGGCCAGCTTTGCCCGAGGCCGCCGGCGCGCACCTGCTCGTCGTGGCCAAGATGAGAATTTTGATATTCCAGAGGTATATCGAGAAATGCTCGCCGAGGAAGAAGCGCGCACTGCGCCGGAGTCACAAGACGATGATACTACTAGACCCTTGAAACGTCGCAGGGTGGGAGAAAGGGCGACGGCGCCGAATGACGAAGTTGCGCCGGCTGTATCAGATGATGATAGCAATGCAAGACAAATGCAGACTGCGTATGACCTGGATGCTAGCGATGTATCCGATGACGAGTCAGAGGATATGGAGTGGGAAGAAGTTGTGATTCAGCAACCAGGCGCAACAAGCACCCAAATAGCGGATAGCAACGAGCCTCTGCAGATTACGCTTGGCCAGTCTGACGATAAACCCAAAGCAACTATCAAGAGACGCAAGCCTGTCTCGGGCGCTGAAAAGAGGCTACGATTGGATATTCATAAAGTTCATGTGCTCTGTCTGTTGCAGCACGTTTATATTCGCAATTTCTGGTGTAATGACGACGAGACTCAAAGGTTTCTCAAGAGGAAGATTTTGAATAGGCAAATAATTGGGTTTTTGAATCCTA
Source organism: Talaromyces rugulosus (assembly GCF_013368755.1). NCBI lineage: Eukaryota > Fungi > Ascomycota > Eurotiomycetes > Eurotiales > Trichocomaceae > Talaromyces > Talaromyces rugulosus. The sequence goes on along the minus strand of NC_049563.1, from coordinate 5,141,203 downwards.
GGGAGACATTGGCACAGTTCAATCGCTCAACCACGTTTATAGATGGCCTTAAGCAGGCCAGCGAAGCCTTTGCACGACAATTCAAGGTGACAGCCCCCGGTATGCGACGGCCGCATTGGGTTGAAGATTCGCAAGCTGCGAACGAGAGGGCGGACCTGATCATGCGTGATGCCGAGACTCTTCTATCCAAGGACGATTTTCGAAAACAGGCAGAGAAGCTTCATGGCTCCCGTGACTTTGGTGCGCAGCTGTTCTGCGCTATGCTTCGATCCGCAGCCGTGGAAGCTCGGCTGGTATGCTCTATACAAGTACTCCCCTTTTCGGGTGTGGCCAAGGGAATGAGTCCTGAGAAGCCAAAGAGAGATTATATTGTTATATCTTCCGACGACGATCGAAATTCAGCGCAGACTGATAAGTCTAGCAAACCGAGGAGACTGGGCCAACCTTTATTCAAATCAAAGATGGCCTCTTCCTCGTCATATGCTGCTGGTAAGCTATTCTGTGTTTAGCAAAATCTGGCCCCTATTGATTTCTATAGAACGGCCGCGAAACTTTCTCTACTCCCCTTATCCAGTCTTTTGGGTAGAGGCATTCAACGAGGCAGTCCAGAAATGGGTCCCCGTTGACCCGTTGACCACCAAAACAGTTGCAAAGTATACCAAATTCGAGCCCCCAGCGAGCGACAGACACAATAGTATGTCTTATGTGGTCGCATTCGAAGAAGATGCTTCTGCCAGAGACGTCACTAACCGCTATACGAAAGCGTTCAACGCAAAGACCCGCAAAACACGGGTGGAAAGCACCAAGGATGGCGAAAATTGGTGGACAGTTGTAATGAATCATTTCGAGAAGCCCTTTCCTGAAGATCGGGATCAGCTCGAGACGAGCGAACTTACTGCCAAGGCTGCAGCTGAGCCGATGCCGCGGAATATCCAAGACTTTAAAGACCACCCGGTATATGCACTGGAAAGACATCTTCGTCGAAATGAAGTCATACACCCCAAAAGAGCCACTGGCCAAGTCGAAGTGAGCAAGTCGAGCTCTAAAAAGAATATCTTGGAACCTGTTTATCGACGCGCTGATGTGCATGTTGTTAGAAGTGCCGATGGATGGTACCGTCTAGGAAGGGACATAAAAATGGGGGAGCAGCCTCTCAAACGGGTTACAGCAGCCATCTCAAAAAATGAGACAATGGAAGAGTTTGAAGATTCGGAACCTGTGCAGACACCTTTATATGCTATGTACCAAACCGAGCTTTATCGCCCTCCGCCAGTGGTCAAGGGAAAGATTCCAAAGAACGTGTACGGGAATTTGGATGTCTATGTCCCGAGCATGATTCCACCTGGGGCTTTTCAACTCAAACATCCCGAAGCAGCTCGAGCGGCGCGGATCATTGGCATTGATTTTGCAGAAGCAGTTACGGGATTCGAGTTCAAAGGGCGCCGAGGAACAGCAGTATTCAACGGCATCGTTGCAGCTATTGAATACCGAGAGGCACTCCAAGAGGTTATTCGATGTATGGAGGATGAGAAGATCCAAGCCGAACTAGACAAGAGAACGCGGGAAGCATTACGTGTGTGGAAACACTTTTTACTGAAATTGCGAATCGCCGAAAAAGTCAAGGCTTATGCATCTGAGGAAGAGGATTCTGAAGACGGCCAAAATGAGCAGCTATCAGAGGATGATACATACGAGCCGGAGCCTGAAGAAGGAGGAGGGGGTTTCCTCCCGGAGTCGGACGAGGACGTTGCTGAGCCTACCAGTATGTCCTATAACAACACAGACTTTGTCTCGGACAGCAATGCCGGTGAAATTCCACCAAGTGATGGCGGCGGGTTCATCCCTGATGACGATGAGTTTGGTGGAGGAGGGTTTATACCCGAAGTCGAGATCACAGAAGATCCCAGAGCTGTTCAGCCCGAGCACATTTCCGAGCCCGCTACTTTGACCCCGGCGCAACCGAGAAGAAAAGTGCCTCGATACAATCTAATTGTTGTCTCGAAGAAAGAGCAGTCTGACGCTGTATATAGTCCACCATTTGATCTAACAGAAGATACGCCAGAGCCCGAGAAAGAAGACGAAGACACCACCAAAGGATTCTCCAACAGCGCGCCCATCTTGATTGACTCGTCTACCGGCCCGGGATCTCCCTCTGTCAGCGTGGAAGTCTTGTCCAGATCCCACTCCCGTCATGCATCGCGTGTACCATCTCCGCAACTTGTAGAGGATGATTCAGATAGCAGTGTTGAAAGAGGGTCCTTGTTGTCGCATGACCCCGAGGACGAAGATGCTGAGCCGGAATGGCTCCTGTCTGATTGAGTACATTTATTGGGAGATGTATCTATAGCATTTACGAATCACGATTGGAATAGTAATAACATAATATTCAAAAATGGTCGCAAAGTAGAAGCTTGAAGCTGTGCAAGACTAGGCATCTGGCAATATAGCCGAAAAGGGAAAAGTGCGGGCCCGGCAAAAACGCGTCTCCAGCGACGCGTCTCCCGAACTCTCTCACGAACAATACTTGCCCCTCATGCATCCATATGACCGCTCGCTGATATGGGTTCAGAAGAAAAGGGCCGGAAAACCCAGCGCGATGACCCAACTCGAACGAACACCCCAAGCACACCGGTTGAGTCCCTGGCGAGACGCACGGCATACACTAGAGCAGTCGCAACGACTACAAAGGCGAGACGACAAAGGGCGGAGAAGAACGAGATAATACCATCGTCGATTATTGGATCGAGTTTGAAACCACGCAGAGTTCGTGGGTTGCGAGATTGGGATAGTCAGATTACTCTGACGCAGATTGTCTCCCAAACAGAGTCGCCTAGTGTAGATAGGGATTTGTTGGAAGACGATGATAACGAGGGCGAGAACGGCAACACATCCCCCAGAAGACGAGACGTCGAAATAATTGATCTTGTGAATGAGTCAGAGGATGAGGACGAGTCGGTACCTCGCACAAGTCAACGAAAATCTTCTACTTTGAAAAAGAACAGACCCCGACACTCGCCTAACAGGATCCCGTCCACCACGTTCAAGAGTCGCAAATCAGTTGGATTTGATAGCAGTGCGAAAAAAAATACCGGTTTTGGAAAGGGCAAAAATGACAAATTCTCCAAGAAAGGAAAGGATGGGAACAAGACCCTCACGCAAATGGATTTTGTGCGGCGCTATATACCTCTGCCAGACTCAGATGACGACCTGAAATCCTACGATGAACCATTAGCATCGACCAGAAACTCGCCTAGAGTGGCTCCACCACCGAATATAGAGGAAACAGAAGAAGGCAGGAACGAATTTCCGACCCCGAGGAAGAGACGAAAGCTGAGCAACGAGCCAGCCTCCGTCACAGCGAGGCCTCCTCCCACCACCCTACCCCAAACACCTCAGAAAATACGCAAATTCGAAATCCCCTCCTCACAGACACCCGAAACACCTCGACAAGAAGTTCTCCCCGCTGCAGATGTCCATAACATACCCCGTCTTCCTCTAGAAGCATTCTCTACGAAAACGTCAAAAACAAGTCAAGAACAACTACAGAGAGATCTGAGCGACGCGCAGACACAGTCATCATTGCGGCAAAATTCGACTGTTCCTGAAACCGCAGAAAACTCGGCCAATGAAAATACCAATGGACCAAGCGTGGACTCTTTGGATCAATCTACTGCCTCCGCTTTTGACAGTACTTTACCTTCCGGAGCAGATGAAATACAGCAACCGTCCGAGTTGCCAGAACTACCACCATCGTCGTTTTCCAAAACAGTGGTCTACGACACGGATGACGAGACCGAGTATAGCGATTTTGAGGACGACAGACTCCTCCATTCGCCGAAGCAGGCAAATGAACCGACCCCAACGGTCAAACGCTCGAGTAATGTCGAGGAAGACAACTGTATCCCAAATAGCGATGACTCCAATGATTTACCTCCTCATGTGCCCAACTCTGGGACTGACCTAGACATAAACTACAACACCTTTTCCGATACCGCACTACCCTCAGACGCCTCGTTGTATTATCGCAGACCGGCTCAGTACACCCAGTACCCGACCGAGCCTGTACCGATGTTAAACAGTCAGAAAATGGCCGAGTTATTCCCCATTGAAGAGACTGAGGATCCGCCTTCGATGCCCAAGGCTCCACCATCTTTGGACAAAGAAACGACGGCGCAGTTCAAGAATGAGCATTCGGACATTCTTTGTCCACAAACCCAGAGTGATGAGGCGGAAAAATCAACGCAAATGGTCCCGGAATCTTCTCCAATCGCCAGGAAGCACGAAGAGGAGACGAGCGACAGCATGATGCCCCCTCCAAGAGAGGCGCCTGTCGTACTGGTTGAGTCGTCGCAGCTTGTGGACAGAATCAATAGACAGAATAGCAGCAGTCTTGGCACAGGCCCAGCTCTGCCTCGACTGCTTTCTGCTAGAGACTTTCTCACAGATAGCGTGATGGAGAGTGTTCCACCGCCTCCGTGGGTCTTGAGCCAGGACAGTGTTGGAGAGCCCTATCCAGAAGAGAGCCGGAAACGAGAAACATGATACTGTATATATTACCCTAATGGAACGCTTTACCACTGTACCAGGGCCTGGATCCTTGGTACTAGTCATATATTTAATTATCTCATTATTGTAGAAGTTGAGGTTCCGAAAGCAGATGAGGGGCGCATCGTCACCCGTACCTACTATTAGCCGTAGCGTCGGGCGGATGTGACAGCACTTGCTCATCGCTCGCAAGCTAAGCTGTTCACGACACATGACCAGGGGGAGACAGTTGGTCGCTTATCTGTTGGTCTACACTACTAGACACCACTCAATAATTTTGCTTTGATTTAAACCCTCTCTCCCTTCTTCGCATCATGGATTTCGCCTACGACCACATCCAGGAGGAGATCGTCGCTCCCGCCGAACCGGAGAAACAGCAGCAGGATGGCACAACCCCCGCAGACAACAACAGCAACAACCAGCAGAACCTCGACCTAGGCGCCGAGTTCGAAGAGACCTTTCGCGCCATTTCCAACAGTCCCTGGGGCGCGACGATTGGCGGGTTGTGGAGCAATGTGCGCAGGCAGGGTGAGACCTACTACGAGGGAGCTCGTCAGGAGTATGTGGCTGTGAGCGAGGAGGCCACCAAGGGCTTCTCGGATCTCCGCGAAAGCCTCGTCGGTCATACGAGGGGTCTTTCTCTCGGCGGCGCGCTATCGGCTATTACTACAACGACGGCGACGAGTAGTACCAGGGATGGTGATGAAGTTCCGACCCCGACGAAAGCAACCAACGAGGCCGATGCCGACGCCGACGCTGATGCCAAGGACAAGGAAGCAGAAACAGAGGAAGGAATCCTAGCGCGGATCCGTGCTGAGGCCGCGAGGAGATTGAAAGAGCTGGAAAAGGCAGAAGACGCGGCCGACGAGGCGCTGATCCGGTTCGGCACGAATGTGCGCAACTTCCTGCGCGATGCGGTCAGTATTGCGCCGCCAGAGGAAGGGTCGGACAAGATTATGTTTGAGAGTAAGGATGCCGATGGAAAACGGGTTTTCCACGCAACCAGGCTCGAGGCTCAATTGCATGTTATCCATACAAACCTGGAAGCTCTGAAAAAAGACCCGGAGAGCGAGGAGTGGACTACTTTCAAGGCAGACTTTGCCGTGGACAAGAAGACCGACGAGATCACTAAGGATCTTGAAAAGTATCCTGAGCTTCGACGAGCTATGGAGAAGCTTGTTCCCGAGTCTGTTGAATATGCGGGCTTCTGGGCACGTTATTACTTCCTTCGCCTCGCCGTCGAGACCGAGGAGCAAAAACGCCGAGAGCTACTTAAGGGTAAGAAGAGTGATCCTGCTAGTCTTATTCCATTCTAATCTAATTCTTTTTTTGCAGGCGCTGCCCATGAGGAAGAAGTAGGCTGGGACGAGGACTCCGACTCTGAATCTGAGAACCCTTCTACTCCTCAAGTAAAAGGCGACAACAAGAAGAGCACATCTTCCTCACACTTGACCGTCAGCGACGCAACGACAAAGCCCGGTGAGCCACGCAACTCCAACGACCAACAATCGCAACCAGACAGCGAGTCTAGCTACGACCTCGTCAGCGGCGCCACGAGCCAGACGCCTGCTAGCCCCCGCGAAAAGCCTACCAAGGCTGAAGAAAGCGACGAGGACTGGGAGTAGTTAGTTATTTTATTTTATTTTTGTCCCTGCGTTTGAATTGTCTTATTTCAAGCGGGCGTTTTATTCGGAGTCTGGTTTGAAGAGTTGGTCAACCTAGTTTTATACTGGGTTGCACATGGTAGTTTTCTGAAGCTCATTTTTGGGTCGTGATTAATTCACTGTGTTCTGGTTTTTATGTTCAACGTCACTTTACTTACATGTAGGAGAGATGAGTTATTACAAGAAGTATAACAACGGCATGTCTTCAGGTCTAAAGTATTGTATTGTTTCTTACTAAACTCTAGGATCGCTAGGTTCATTATGTTTCATTTCATCATTGATATTAACACGCTTTAATAAGTAAGCCAAGAGTCACACAGCCTAATGCGCACTCTTAGCACCAGGACTCGTCCCAAGACCCTCATCCGTATTCGCCGTTGTAGGCCGTTTAGACAAGGGAGATCCTTTCATCGAAGTACCTTTCCTTCCACTAGTTAGTACAGGCGGCCTGATGGCACGTTTGGATGGCCCTGGTGATGGTTCCGGGGTATGCTCTCGAGACCGGACCCGGTACGACTCGTCTGTTCTTCCGCCAGGTGACGCCAACGGATCATACCCAAATCGAGCGGGCGTGCCTGTGGGCGTCCAGTGCCCATCGTTGTTATTGTCGTTGTTGTACTGGTATTGATACTCTTCGCCGCGCCGCTTGAGGGGTGATTCGTCATATGGGTCCCAGCCTACTTTGCGACGCGCGTCAGCACGGAGACGCTGTCGGTGATGCTCGTCGCCACCAGCGCCAGTGCTGGATGATTCTTCCAGGAAGAAGTTGAGAAGTTCGTCGGTGATGGAGAGGTGGGATTGTTGTTGGAACTGTTGAAGAGAGGTGAGGCGGAGCAGTGTTTCGAGGAGGGATAAGGAAGTGCGGATGTTGCTGAAGACGGGATTGGACGCTGTTGGTGTGGACATTTCTTGAGACGAAGAGAAAGAGACTTGTTTGGATTGTGACGGAGAGGGTTTGTTGTCGTTTATGTTGAGGTTTTTCACGCCCTCCTCGACCGAAGTGCCGCGAGATGCTGACTCGGTATCTTCGTCTTCAGCATCGGTATCGTCGTCCTCCTCTTCCTCATGATAGACCTCAAAGGCAACCCATTCCAAGTCTAGGTTTGGGGGTAGCCGCTGGGACTCTGGTATCTGTCGTCCTGATAATGATTCGTAGTAATCTTGTTCATCATCTGTGTTGGCTGCCCCACCGTTTAGTTGTGCATCAAGCTGGGACTGAAACTCATCATCTTGTTCTAAAGATGTATCTTGCTCCCATCCATCGTAATCTGTTTCGTTTCTGTTCACCATCCGACGTGGAGGGATGGCGTTTACATCCCGCTTCAACAGTAACACCGGGTTGTTCGCCTCTCCATCACTCCCAATATTCAGCATTTTTCCAGTGTCTGCGTAAAATATCTTGGAAATCTCGTGGATTGGGATGATTTCTCTGATCCCTGCAAGATCTACGCCTTCATAGGGCTGGGGCCGTGCTTCGCCTTCGTCAAAGCTATGGACTCTGCTGTCGTCAAGGTCCTCCACAATCAGAATCTGATACGCAAATTCATCGGCTCTTGCTGTAGCAGGGAGATGGGACCTGCTGCTGGTCTGTCTATCTGCCGGGTCGACAAACACGTCCAGCGGAACTCGTCTAATTTTCACCCTTGCTTTGTGCATCACCTCTTTCCACGTCGTTTCCCGTATGCTTTCTTCATCGTGGGGTCTCAGGTGACCGCTGAACAGCATGTACATCGACAAGGTGAAAGTTGGGCCAACCTGTACCGCCTTGGCAGGAGTCATCGAGTACTGCGTGTCGCATGCGGTCAAGAAAGTGCTGGCTTGCAGCAAACGCGACGGTGAGACCGTTGAAGGTAGCGTGGTTGAAAGACTTGCGCCGGAGGTGGTGATGGCTAGATTCATCAGAGGTACAGCATCTTCGATGCGATTCAGTAGTCGCTTGATATCTTGTATGATGAGTTTAATTTCGGCCTCATTTAATGAGCGAGCTTTTGCCGAGATGGCCCCTTTTCGAGCCAGTTCCTCTGCGGTCGCGGCTTTCTCTAGGCGGCGGGCTAGCGACTGAATGTCGTATCTCAGTGCTTTTGTGAGAGAAACAGCAGACTCCAGAGACGTGTTTCCTCGCGCGGCGATCAACTCTATCATGTCGATTGCTGGTGAAATTACCTAGAGTATATAAATCAGCTCGTCTATCTTTATGGAAAGGCAATTTATGTAGACGAACCCTGATTTTACTCTGGAGTCGCTCCTGCAGAGCAAGTAGCTCTGCTCTCTCCGTGCCACTAACATTCTTTGTATTTGGTCAGCACATGCATGTTCAACTGCAAGTGACTCGTGAAGTTCGTACCTTGAGCAGCCTAGATGACTGACTTATTGCATACGTAGCTGTAATACTGACTCCAGACCTGAAAAAAAAAAAAATCAGTTATTTGCCAGGTGGGGTGGGAAGTTGCCTACCTGATGGCAAAGTTCATGGCCTGGTTAGTGACCTGTTTGATGGTAAGTAGCTTGTCTAGTAGCCGCCGAACGTAATAAAAACAAGAAAAAGGTCAGCCAACCTTTGAGAGAAAAATATCCATCTTGGAGTTAATGTGCCGGGCCTAGCGACGCTGGAAAAGCAGAGTGTGTTTGTTTTCGCAAGGTCTAGAGAGGCATCCAGGAGACAAACTGACGACCCGTTATCGATAGGCGGTGGTGAGCTAGTTAGCGCCCCTCTATGCCCTTTGGTACCTGATGGGCGCCCATGATATCATGCCCGGTCTGTGATGCTGCTACAGAATTGCTCCTGGTATCTTCTCGGTGTGTACGTATGGATAAGTCGTGAATTGAAGGCCGACCGAATGTCTCTTGCTCGTGTCTCTTTGTCCACGCGATGGCAGCAAAACGCGGGGCGGCGGGGCTCATACAGCAATACAGGTCGCGTAATCCAGGTGTATTATTGAATGAGCAGCAGCGCTGTAGTCCGAATAAAAACAGCCATGCCCAATGCTATAATAGAAGAAGCCAAAGAGTATAAAACAGCGATAGCAACAACAATAATTCTTGCTCTTGCCCCCTGTCGATACCGCCCCACCGGCTGAGTCATCCGCCCCTCCCCGTTTCTGCTTGGGCAAAAAAAAGCCTTCACAACTCTTTCGACACCAACAACTCCCCCAATCCTCGAGGCCCCGTTGTCCTCGTTTACTCTTTGTTGTGTTTGTTCATAGTTTTTCTTTTCTTGTTGTGTTTTGACTTGTTATACCACCATGGCAGACCAAACCCCCGACTCGTGGGAGGATGACCTCTCCCGGCAGACTGACGGTATGAACCTGAACAACAACAACAACAACAACAACGGCAACTTCCAGGCTCAAGCACCCTCGTTCCACCCAGGCGCCAACTCGTTCCAACCTGGTGCCAGCTCCTTCGTCCCCGGCCAGCAGTTCCAGCAGTATGGTGGCCAGTACGGGTATCCTCAATATCAGCAATACGGCCAACAGCAGGGATATTACCCCGCCAACGACCAGCAGCAAGGTTACAACCAATACGGTGGCCAGGGCCAAGGACGACAGCCAGGCAACTACAATCAGATCTACAACAACCAATATGGCGGTGGTGGTTATAACCAATACACGCAACAGCAACAGCAACAGCAGCAGCAACAACAACAACAACCGGTCCGACAAAGCCCTGCTGCCCAACAAACTGCTCCCGCAGCTCCAAAGGCCAAAGTCCTCTCCATCGGCGGCGATCTGTCCGGATCTACTCCCAAAGCCAAAGTTCTTTCGATTGGAACCCCGGCTGCCGCGAAACCCGCCACAACCAACGACAAGAAGGGACCTGCTGCTGCCGAAGCTGCAAATAAGGTCACCGCGTCCAAGGCAATTGACAAGACGGAGAAGAAGGCGGAAGCAAAGGCTAGTGCCACCGGAAAGGCTTCCCCAGCTCCATCCTCAGGCCGAAACAGCCCCGGACGAAGCAGCCCTAGCCGTGGAGAGCCCAAGGCCGGCCGCGACGCGAGTGCGGTCACTCGTGAACAATTGGCTGATGTCGATGAGGCCACTCTGAAGGAAATTTACGGTGAAAATCGCGAGCACGTCAATGTTGTGTTCATTGGACATGTCGACGCTGGAAAGTCGACCCTTGGCGGTTCTATCCTGTATGCGACAGGCATGGTTGACGAACGTACGCTAGACAAATATAAGCGGGATGCAAAGGAGGCTGGCCGTGAAACTTGGTACTTGTCATGGGCACTGGATTTGACCAACGAAGAGCGATCCAAGGGTAAGACTGTCGAAGTTGGACGCGCCTTTTTCAAGACAACCTATGAGGGACCAACTGGCCCCGTTGAGCGTCATTTCACCATCCTCGATGCACCGGGCCACAAGTCGTTTGTACCTCACATGATCGGAGGAGCTTCTCAGGCGGATGTCGGTGTACTTGTCATCTCAGCCCGAAAAGGTGAATACGAGACTGGATTTGAGAAAGGCGGTCAGACTCGAGAGCACGCGCTCCTGGCCCGAAATTCGGGTGTCACGAAGCTTGTCATCGTCGTCAACAAGATGGATGACCCTACCGTGGAATGGAGCAAGGCTCGATTTGACGAGTGTACAGTCAAGGTTGCCAAATTTTTGGAGGCACTTGGCTACAAAAAGACCGATCTTACCTTTATGCCCATTTCGGCACAACGCACTCTGGGTATCAAGGACCGTATCCCGAAGGACATCATTCCATGGTATGACGGGCCGTCTCTGCTTGAATACCTCACGGATATGAAGATGCCTGAACGCAAGATCAACGCACCTTTCATGATGCCCGTCAGTGCCAAGTATCGTGATATGGGTACTATGATCGAGGGTCGTATCGAGTCCGGTGTTCTTAAGAAGACCAGCAACTACCTCATGATGCCTAACCGAGAAGAGATCTACATTTCCGGCTTGTATGGCGAAACTGAAGATGAAATCCCGACGGCAACCTGCGGTGACCAGGTGCGCATTCGCTTGCGTGGTATTGAAGAAGAAGACATCCTGCCTGGCTTTGTGCTTTGCTCGCCCAAGCGGCCTGTGCATTGTGTGTCTACCTTTGAGGCCAAGATCAGGATTCTTGAGTTGAAGAGCATTCTCTCCGCCGGTTTCAACTGTGTGCTACACGTACACTCTGCCATTGAAGAGGTTACATTCTCAGCACTGCTGCACAAGCTTGAACCCGGCACTGGCCGCAAAAGTAAGAAGCCCCCGCCTTTTGCCAGCAGGGGCCAGACGATCATTGCTCGTCTGCATGTCACGGGTTCCTCTGGCGCAGTTTGTGTGGAAAGGTTTGAAGATTACAACCAGCTTGGTCGATTTACTCTGCGTGACCAGGTAAGTTTCCTATGTTAGGAATTGAGGGATTTTCTAAAATTTTCTAACTGAAATAATTAGGGACAAACCATAGCTATTGGTATGATTACCAAGTTGATTACGAGCGAAGATGAATAGATTACCTGCGGATTTTTTTGATGATGACATACAAGATGTCATTATGTAAAAGGGCTGGGCTATGTTTTCAGTCAATGCCTGAACAAATATCCAGGAAACGGCTGTGATTCTTTTACGACAACAATGCATGATTTATGTTTTTTTTTTTAGAAAATATTTAGCTCTAAAAAAGTATATGGCTTGAAAAAACAGCCAAATCTTCACGCGTTTCTCTGTACATGTTCTTTGTCGTATGGCATACACAAAATAGCGAGTCCGTCAAGAAAACTCATCTCTTCTTCCCAACAACCTTTGTGAACCCATCCTCGTCGACCTCAGGCTCGAATTTTTCCTTTGGCGGCCTAGCAACCAGCGCAGGCGCCTCACTCATCTCATCATCATCATCCTCACTATCATCTTCTTCTTCATCCGTTTCCTGATCCTCATCCTTTGTATCAACCTGTCTGAAGATATTCTCCTGTTGACCGCCTCTCCTCTCGGCCTTCTCCTTGTACTCTGCCCACATCCGATCAACTTCCTCGTAATCGCCGTCGTCAATCTTGGCCTTGGCCGCCATGATCTGATCGGCCACCGCAGCCGCCGACCCGTCGTCGACGGCAACCTCGAACTCGTCGTTCATCACCTGGATTAGGATATCTTCGACATCGTACGAGTCTGTCTCGGGCCGTGTGGCGAAAATCTCCGAAATGGCGCCGCAGAGCCAGTCGCGTTTGTCGCTGGAGCTGGGGCCGCCCCAGGACGATTGCACGGCCAGGGTGAGCGAGGGCCAGGTGTTGAGGAGGAGTGTGATGGCGAGGTCGAATTTCTGTTGCTGTTGGCCGTCGGGGGAGGTGGAAGCCATGTTTTTTTGGGCCCTTTGTGGGTGGAATGATTTAAGAAAGAAAAATATATTCGTCTTATCGTGAAGTTTTTCGGATTGTTGTCTGCCCCGCACACTCGTCGGTGACGTTGACACCTAGTTTCTTGGGCGTAGCAAAAAGCGCGATTAAACAATCAATCGACTGAGAAAAGTCGCCGTAAAGTGATATGTAAAATAATTTTATGCGTCAAACTGTCTGCTTGAGTCAATCTGCGAATACGCGGGCTTGCTACACCGGCCGCGAGTATCCAAAAAATTCTATCGTGGCTCCGCTTATCGTTATCTTATCGACATTTTATCGCCCCGCTTGCGAGTCAAGATGGTCAGGACACAATAATGTTAATATATCTTCTCAAACTATATTCACATTGTTCTAAAATATTCCATAATAAAAAAAAAAGCCCGCTGAGAAAATGAGAACCGATCAGAAGGCCATGTCAAACCTTGAAAGACGTAGAGTAACAGCAAGGTATCTATCTGATAAAACATAAAACAATCACGAAACTAAACGCCATTTCTCCGGTGCAATGAAGTACAAAGGGGCATTTTCCCGGGGTTTCCTCCCAAATATGATCCTAAAGTTGAGCCATGTCATTCATAATCTTGACCTCCTCGCCAGGTTTGAACGCAGGCAATCCAATATACGGGCAGGTGGAGCACCGGAAGGCGTCTCCAAGCGAGCAGCTGTTGCAGGAGCTTGTCTTGCCTTGTACAGTAAAGTCTACTTCATCGTTCAAGTCATCCGACTGCAGTTTTAGCACGTTCAAATCCGAATTGGCCTGTTCGCGACGGGCCAGGTCCTCGGCTTCGAGCTCCGCGGCGAGTCCGCAAGAGCAGTCTTTGCAGGGACGTCGGCGTTTCTTCTGCGTTTCGGGTTGGCATTTTTCGGCTGTTACAGCGTTAGGAATGATGAGAAATATACAAGTGTTTAGAGAGAAGGAAAGAGAACACTCACGCTGCTGAACAGGTCGCTTCATGTCATCCTCTGACAATAAACCATCTTCGTCAATCAACTCGTCGTCATTGCTGATCTGGACAACTACATTCCTCTTCACTGCAGTTCCATTAGAAGGGGTCGCCGCCTTGTTCTTTTTCTTCCCAAATCTAAGGGGCACGCTGCCTCCTTCATAAGCAGGCTTTTCGAAAGCACCGTCTTTAAGGACCAATCCAGCCAGAATAGCCTCCCGAGCGTCGTTCTCGTCAAGCAGTCCACTTTGTAGTTGCAGTTTCGCACCGGCCTTCATGGAGGGCAGGAGAGCGGTGAATACATCGCGGCTTAGTAATTGCAGGGCTTCGGAGCGATAGGAGCCGTCGGCGTTGGTCAGGACGAGGACGAGGTCATATGTGGAAGCCGGAAGAGAGACGAAGCCAGCAGAAAGCCGATCTAGCATCTGCAGGTCCGTCGTGGAGCGGTCAAAGGTGGTGAAGACGGCGCGCAGAGTCTCCTCGTGGGCAGCGATGGACGGCGGTGCCAGCAGCAGACTGCGCGTCTGGCTGGGCTGGGCCGGAGAGGCGAAGTCGAAGTCGGCCGACGTGTCGATGGTGACTGGGAAGGACGGCATTTTTGTTCCTGTGTTCTTTTCCTTCCTTTTCTATCGCACAAACAGAGGACGGAGAGAGAGAGAGACGAGGTGGGAGGTGAGAAAGAAAATCGGGCTTGCTTACTATTAACCATCGCAATCCGACGTCGGCTGGAGCGGGGCCACCCCTCTTCGTGCCTGATTTCTCAGGCCAAAATCGCCACCCTGGGGACACCAGCCCGGCCACGCGTTGTCGAATATGGTATTAATACCCCTGGCCAGAGAACTAATTCAGAATTGGGTATTTTTTCCCCTTGTATAAACTTTTCTTTCTCCTGACGGCATCGTGGTGCCATGATCCGGTTTCGTCCATGCTATGAACTAAGTATGAAGCCCCCCACTGATTATCTCGGCGCACGATAAGTCGTCCATTTCTATCAGGTGGGACCAATTGACTGAGTTTGACTTTTTGGGATTTTAGTGGATCGGCAAATCGGAGATCTGCAGTGCAAATTTGGGGGACTGGCTTTATGCCAATTGATTGATCTTATCATGGTGCAGGAAGCATTAGTAGATTATGTGTGAATACATTTATAGACCACAAATGAAGACGACTGAAATTTTTATTTTTCTAAAATTTTACCAGTTCAACATTTGAAAATTTGAAGGAAGTGCTCAATTACCTAGTTGGCACTATGTACCTGGCTGAAACCCTAACTCTGTTCCTCCGACTCATCCGCCAAACGTCACAATGAGCTTCAATTCTCTCAGATAGGATATATATCTCACTGTCTGAAAGATTTACACACGCATAAATATTTTATTAAATCAAATCAATAAAAAAGTGCCATCCGTTGCCATGGACCCTCGATCTGTTAGCCCCGTCCCCGTGAACATCAGTACTTTGACTACGCCGGCACAATGTATTGCTGACTTTTCGCTGATTCCAGTAAGAAAAATACTATATTCTTTTTTTTTTCTTGTTTAATTTCCAGTTTTATATAAAATACTCGTGCTAAATGCATATAGATCGGAAGCGGAACAACGTCCTTTGCGCAGCAGATTGCCGAGATACAGCGCTTGTGCCAGCAGTCTGGGCTAAAGTTTGCCATGCATACTACTGGGACAACCCTCGGTATTTTTTCCATATATGGGTCATTGACAGAATAAATCAGCTAATACACACACAGAAGGTCCATGGGATATGGTCCACCAGGTCATTGGCTGGGCTCATTCGCTGGTTCACCAACAGGGAACTGCTCGGATTCAGACTGATGTGAGAATCCAGACGAGGTAATAAGTATTTGCTGTGTCTAGAGGATAAGCATGGCTAATTGTTAAATCCGATATAGAACCGACAAGGTGCAGCCGATGGAGGCGGAGATTGCAACTGTCGAGAGGATTCTGGCTGTTTGATCAGGTATTTTGAATTCCATGCAGCCCAAATCTGGAAGGTATTGATAGATAGCCAAGAAAATAGACAGTTTGCGAGACAGCAGTACAATTGATATATTGATTAGCAGTGTCAATTTTACATAGAAACGCGTTGAGTGTCTTTTCTTAAGTGTCTAACATAAAATCACAAAGTATCGCACGTCAAAAAAAACTATAAATATCTGCAATGACAAGTACAAAAGATGCATAAGGTCTTGTTTTAAAGTAAAACCCTGGCGGAAAGCTTAGGTTTAGTTGAATCAAGACGGCGCATTTCCCACAAAGACAGCAAGCACGGCACAGAATCTATTGCAGTAGAAAGACATTAGTATGAACGTGCGGAAATATATATAAGCTCAATGAAATTTATAAGGTTCACTTACGCAGCATTCGCCGACAAGATAAAAGACGTGCCCGACTCATTACTCAGAATGCACACAAAAACCTGGGAAAAGGCCCATACCGCCACAATTCGTACCCAGATCGACGAAATTGCATAAAGCACAAACATGGGTAGCACAGTAATACATGGCGCAAGGAAGATCACAAGCCAGAAGATAAAGCGTCTAAGGGCTTCGGGATTGATAACAACCGGTGTGGCCTTTTCCGTGGTGTTTCCCAATTCGGGTTCGGGAAGCGTTGTTAGGCGGCGGCTTATACGTTTTGGGAGCCACTGTGAAGATGATCATTTAAAATTGTTAGTTTATGTTCAATAGAAAAAGTGGAAAATAGAAAATAAAAATAAAAAAAATAAAAAGATCAACTGACATCTATAAAGGCGCCAGATCTTGGACTCTCTCTCCAGTTATGAATTTTGCGTATCAAAAACGAACGGAGTCTGTCTAACTGGTCCGACTTCTTGGAAAATGCATGAAAAAGGTCGTGTTCATTTTCCCAAGGAGTTCCCTTGGTATCAAAGGATTGCTGGTACCAGAGAGATTCTTTGAAGCTAGCTAGTTCGACTTTGCCGGGCCGCTGGAGGCCTTGTACATGGCCGAAGAGGGTCACGAGTAGGTCTATTCCGAGTCAGTATACTTTGACACTAGAAGTTCTAGAAGCCTTGTAATTGTATGGAGAATATATTGATAACAGTAAACTTACAATAGTGGGTAAGCTTCGTCTCCAACTCGGTGACTCGCTGCTGCAATTTCTTTTCGTGCTCCGGATCGGAGACAATTCCTTCTGCTCGCAACGCACTTTCATTTCTTCGAAAGTCGATAAGTTCTTCTACTGCCTTTTGGTAGCTATCTTCCGTTTCACCTATTTCCGCGTGACGCAGATTAACTAGGGAAACCCCTAGGCGGGTATACTTCCGGAATAGGGCATTATTGGGCTGATTGACCATCATAGTTATGATACCCTGAGTGGTCGCCATGACTTTCAACGTTATCGAGTAGAAGTTTGAAAAAAAAAAAGAAAACGATGATGTTTGAATGCCGATCAAGATAATATCTCTAGATCAAACAGACGGGTTTCTTCCATCGTTTATATGTCTTTTTTGCACCCCGACATCAGGCTGGCACTGGCATCAATGAGCCTCAGCCAACATCTCAGCTCGATACCCGGCGGCTACATGTGATAGCCAAATTGCATGCATGACGCCTAACGTCACGATAGGGTGTACCGGAACCGCTATCTGTTGGTTCCTTGTACTCTTCGAAAGACGCCGAAAAAAGATCCTGGCACGAACCACTGGACCTCCCTGCCCCTTTCCCTCAGTAATCCTTGCTCGATTGAAATGCAAGATTCACCGATTCATGGCAAACTGGTGGTTGTACAACGAACACATCGTCCCCCTGGGCAAAACGTACGACCTGGCGCCAGTAGTGAACCAGATATTGCCTCTTTTGTTGGTGTCATGTCGAGAAACTGGGCATCTATGTCAGGCTCCATCTACACCGTCAATTCCAATGCCAGCCTGGAGGACTTTTTTTTGACGACGTATACTGACAGCCTTTTCATTTCCAAGGTGTCAATTGGACAGCTTCAACGGCAACCCTGTTTGATGTAATCTATTAGAATTGCGAAATGCCGCTAACACAATGAATGGGTGGAGGGAAGTTTTATTCACATGGCCCCATCCTCTAAACCAGCCCTGCTCTCTCCATGCTAACTCGTGCAATATACCCTCTCGGCTGAGGCGATGTAGAGACGACTTTTAGCAACCAGA
Source organism: Talaromyces rugulosus (assembly GCF_013368755.1). Taxonomy (NCBI): domain Eukaryota; kingdom Fungi; phylum Ascomycota; class Eurotiomycetes; order Eurotiales; family Trichocomaceae; genus Talaromyces; species Talaromyces rugulosus. The sequence goes on along the minus strand of NC_049563.1, from coordinate 5,123,558 downwards.
CTGCCATACTACTCAGACTTTCAAAAAAATGCTATCCAAACTTGAATTCATACAAGCTGGTAATTTAAAATGATGAAAAAATGGCTGTAGAATAATAAAAGTTATATTTTGATTCTCGAGGCATATATGTATGGTCTATCAGTCCGTGCGTTTATCACTTATAAGCAAGACTTGGGAGATGGCGGTGTGACTAGTTTGATACAAGCATTAAAATAGAATGCGCTATTAGCAGACGGAACCCTCGGCCTCCAGGCTGGAGCCTTGTTCACTGACGAAAGTAGAACTAGACATGCCACTATAGTTATTATTACTAGGGTTTCTCATTCGATAATGTGTGCACGTCGCCTTTTAGGTTGAACTCTTATTAGTAGCTTGATGGTGATGCACAAACCTTAGAAATAGAAACCAAGCCTGTTTGTGTTCTCCGTCCATGACCCATGACCCGTGGTGCTCTGCAGTTCCGAGATTGCGACAAAGTTATTGTGAATAAAGCCCAAGTCCGCCGGACTCCACCTGCCGCCGTATGATGTGTTTTGTGTTCGGTTTCTAGCGGTAAACCGAGATGTCGATCTACCTTAATGGAGCTCCGGTGGCGCGTTTTCTGCCTCGTCTTGCGATAAACAAGAACCACTCGTTGTGGGTAATGTTGATTCATTCGATCGCGTTAGAGCGTAGCGGCCAGTTGATTGATTGAATCGACGTGAGATAATCGCGTTCTCACATAGACTCAACTCATCTATATTCGTATTTCCCAAAAGCTTCGCACGCCAAGGGACTTTGTCGTTGCTGTGCTTCTCGAAAAAGGAACGAATGCAATGAGCAACTCGCGACAGCGTGGAGGGTAGACCCTTGTAGCTATGCGGAGACCAAGTTGACTCTTTCAACCTTGGTGAATCAATCACAGCAATCCTATGAGCATGCAGCAGGAAAAACGGCTCATGTAGCTAAGACCGGGGAGGTAGGTTTAGCCCAATTCAAGGAAAGAATAACATGTCCATGGTCAGTGCGAAGCAAAACGTATTCGCGTAATTTTCCACCTAGGCCACTGCGCACAATAATTTTGCGGGTTGATGTGAGCTCGGCGATACCAAGAATTCGTGTCGCTTCTTTCCCACAGACGGCTCTCACTTCTCCAAAGTACATCTGAAGGCATAAATCCAGTCGGCGAACTTTGGAATACAATCTCGAGGTAAGAAGAAAAGCCGTTGAAATTTCCTAGCCATTTCAAATCGCCTGGGACCGTTTTGCATTCTTGGTGCTGGTGACTGTACCGACTAACGTTAGTTGGGGGAAGCCAATCCAGAACGTGCCATAACAAACAACCACCTCGACGCGTTGACTGTACATACCGTACTTTTTTTTTTTTTTTTTTTTTTTTTTGGAAAATAAGGTGAGTGATGAAGGTGTATTTCATAATTTATTTCCCAACCTCCGTCGCTTTCTGGTGTGGCAGGCTTGTCATATGCGCCCGGTCTTTGTCCTCAGATGATGCGAGCTGTTCATGAGGCTGTGGTCGATAGGGGCCTGTTGTTCTTGATCCATATCAGCGAATCTAAATTCAGGACTGATATCCCTGGAATAGGAAAAGGCAACAAAGAATAGTAACTTTGATCAGATTCGTTCCCATTGCGGTGAACTGATTGCAAGTGTCTTTAGGCCCATTGACCCGATATGGAACCACCAAGAGCAAAACCCCTCGACCCGGATGCGTTAATCATTTGGATCCCTAGAAAATGAAGGATTCCTCGAGGAAGAAGAAGGAGGTTCCTGGGAGAAAGAGGTTTCCCCAAAAAAATAAAGGTCGTTCGTGTCGACTACCTTAGGATGTCTTTGGTGTGAGGAAGAGAAGAGACAGGCTGGGTTCTTAAGGGCTGGTCAAACTAGCTGCCGACATCTGGTCTCCCTCATTGGAGGAATTTTTACCTGCAGTGCACTTTTACGATTGGGTCTCTTGGCTTGCTCACATGTAAGTACCGAGAAGACCAATCGCTGTTAACGTGGCGTTTGGACAGTATCCTGCTTTCCTGTCTTTTTCGGGGTTTATTCTTGCTTTCGTGTCGAAATAAAAGTCCTTGTCTTGCCAGAATCATGAAAAGTTTTCACGCACGTGAATCATTTGCCTCTATTCTGGAGTTCGAGCTCTCGTTCTTCCCATACAGTTGATAAACCGGACAGAAGGGGAGAATATTTGCAGCTGAAAAAACCATTCGCTCTTCGGTCCCCGTGTCATGTTCTTTAAACGGACATTATACACAGGGACCACCCGTATACCGCCATGGCCAAGAGATCCGCACAAGGCAGGCTGTGATCAAATTCACACCCATATACCACGGGTCGATATGCTCCTGGAGAAGAGGTCCATTGAGAAAGAAGATGATGCAGACGCCAAACCATGAAACTCGACTAGCATATAGGAAGGGTGAAAGGCACATTATCTGGTCACACGCCCTTCTAGTGTGCGCAATGATGCAAGCTAGGATGGGGATACAACCATGGATAACACCGGAGCGTATGCGGCACAAGTCTGCCGACTGGCAGGGATTGGATACAAATACCTTTGTTTGGTAGATATTATGGGACTTATGCAAGAAGAGACGTAGAGCCAGCCTAATGCTGCAGGTTAGTCGGCCTATCACACAATAACACAGATAGGCTAGTGAATGTTTTTTGTTGTTGGAACAATGAAGTCATTTTTATTACCGAATTAGGCTGTGACACGATAGGCGCTGTCTAGGGATCAGGCGCACAACACAATGCTTCCTTCCCTACGGCTCTGTACAGCTGCAGCAATTTTCTGGTGAGTAATGATGAATTGCGATTTCAAGTGGATAGCATGCACATCCCAGGTTGGTCTGCAGGCTGAACTGCAACCAATGGAGGCAGTGGCGGTCAGCCCTTGTGTGCCAGAGAATCTAAAACGAATCACTGACATGGTCCTATTAGCAAACTTAACCCAGCAGGGGCGGGGGAACCCGGGGAGGAGTAAATACCACCTCGACTGCAATCCATTCACCGGCGTCGCAATGGGGACCACAAGTCGCTAACCGCGTCTACAGAGAAACGATTAAAGAAAGAGGGATGTTGATGAGGTAGTTATTTGGCAAGTCGAATTGATGGGTTGCCGAGGTTGTTCCTGACAAGCGCGCCTTCCCCCTTCGCACCTTCCACTTCTGTAGTTTACTCGCGAAGGATAGCGCTGACACACCCAACACCATCAATGTAACCATCAAGTTAACCATCACCCCCACAATCTGCCTACGATTGTTGTGTGTATTGGCTGTGGGCTTGTGGCATATCTGGCAAGTTGTATATTTCCGAAACAAGGGGCGACCGCTGTAGTACGCTCCATCTATTCTAACAAATGACGCACCCGCTCAGTTCATACGCCTTTTGATCGCCGTTTCACTCGGAACATTGGTGCACATCAACATTGAGCCAACAGGCTTCTCCGCCATTTTCTCTATATCGTAATTCTGCCAGCATCAGCTTCATCTCCTGCGCTGCGAAAAGGCGACCGGGACAGGCGTGCCGTCCGTGCCCAAATGCTAGAAAGGCGTCGCTGGTGGTGACGAGAGAGGTCGTCTTCAAGTCCAGCGCCGTTTGATGCCGAGCTAAGTCTTCGCTGTTCGATGGCCGCGCTTCTTTTTGCTGCTGTTGCTTGAGGAACTCCTCCCGTGGATCGGAGGGTTGGAATTCAAGGGGTGACTGATAATAAAACGGATCGCGATGGACCCCGTATGAGGGCAAGCAGAGGCTCACCCCGGGGGGTACATGACATGAACCGATCTGTCATCGTCTACCTGGGTGCTGACGCCGCCTGGGTTTACCACCATACGGCCGACTGACAAATGCTCTAGGTCATCGTACCGCATTGATTCTCGAATTGTTGAATCCAGACGCAAAGAATCGTTTAATGCCGACTTCGTCCATATCCCACCGCTCTCTTTCAGGATTCGGTCACATTCCTCTCGCAGACCAGCAATGGTTTCCGCCGAGTGCTCGAAAGTGTTGATGTTCAAGATCGCATGGGTAATACTGATCGATGTTGTGTGAATCGCCACCGCATTCAACAGGAGCAAACTGCGCGTGATGAGTGCCGGTTCCAGTTCCGTGTGATCTTTTGTCCTGATACACTCTTCCACGAGCCATTGCAGGGCATCGATCTAGAGAATGTTATGAAACAAACATCTATCGACGAAAAGTAAAAAAAACGGAACTACGAAAATCAACCAGATCTTACCGGTGGCTCCCAGCCATAAGATGGGTTCTCGAGCTTTTCCTTGGTATTTCGAATGCGATCGCCGATCACTGGGCCACAGATCTCGAGACAGATGCGAAAATGCATGTTGCTGCGCAGTGTGAGAAGTGGAGCAATAACCGGTTTGAGAAAGTTGGGTACAAGACGCAGTGCCATTGCGACAAATACCAACCCCTGCGTATACAGTTTTGAATGCTCCAGAAATCGCTCATCACGGCAGATCTCCGATCCTGCAAACACTCTGTTCGCGGCACGAGTGACAAGCCTGAGGCAAGTTGGAAATGCTTCCACCTCGGTCCAGTCCTTTGTATTTGTTCCCCAATACTGCTTGAAGCCTGGGTCAAGCTCATCGTACACAGAATTGGTTAATAGAGGCAGTTTTCGTGTCACCTGGCGCCGTAGCACATCAAATTGAAGCGGGCGTTTCATAATATGAATGCCCTTTGGTCCAAGGGTATATTTCACCTGCAGTTGTTGAATATGAATCAAATCCGCATCCAGATCTGCGTCAGATTTTGAGATGAACTCCTTTGCAGCACCGGGTGGAAGCACCAGCCACGGCTTGCCTCCGAACATGGGCAGAGCGAAGGCTTGCTTCTTTTTTCGAATACTAGTTGTCGCCAAATACAAATTAGCCAATTTTACACGAATGATATTTGTTTCCAAATGCAAGATCCATTTTCTTCATGTGCTCTTTGTGGGATTCTTACTTTATGATATCCGTCATCCAACATGTCACGAACACTGACGAAGGACCGAAAATAAGCCCTCGCTCCAGCAAGCCATTCTGGCCGTAAACCAGTCCATGGCTGATCATTCCAGAACTTCCCTTCAGATGAGAACCTTTCGAAAAGTTTGTTGAAAATTATGCTGATGACTAGGACTACCGAGACCGTACCGATCATCTTGTCGGTCTGTACGTCAAGCAATCTATCCATTATTGCACCGCGTCCGACAAAAACTATGCTGCCGGCATTAGGTACACCACAAACACAGAAACGATCAAGTCATCTCAGGAAAAGGTCTCAAGGGCTCTGAGAGACTGAGACTAGCGTCCGATCTCAACCCAACAAGCCCATCGAGTTACCAGGACGACAACATGCGATCCGACAGTAGCCAAAATATTCACTCGTAGGGACTACCCAAATTCTTGAATCGAGCTGAATCTACACCTGCAGAATGCCGCCTAGACTTCGCTGCATTTACCATCACCCACTCGGCTTTAAATATCATATTTACCCATACAATACATACCACGCTAGTCCTCGCATGTTTCGCAAAGCGAATCCTGGCGGCCTAGAACTAGTCGAAGGAATCGATTAGTTCTTCGTATGGATCGCGGCACTCAGTACAAAATAATAGTGGATCGGGAAACGTCATGCGCGTGTTAGGGTGGGCACTGGGCACGGATTTTGGCTCCAAGCTAGTAGTAAGCTTACTCCTGAGCCTGCGGGAGGGCTGAACTACAGGTAACTTATTGGTCAGCGAGCGATGATCCGCCAAAGGCATAGCTCAGTTAATCGTGAAGATGGTAGCGCGCTTACCGTTTTTTTTCTCCCTTATCTGTATTAATCATGAGTGGGTCGATCAGAGCTAAAGCTGTGGGCTGTTTTGGTAATACAGTGGTGGGACCCTTACACCAAACTAACGGATTCAGTGACGACTTACCATACCATGATAGCAATCTATTGCTTCCAGAAAAGACTCAAGATGAATCTATTGAATCTATGGGGTCAAGCATTAGCATCACAGTATGCACTAGTCATCGGCGCCCTATTGCTTATTGTTGTAGATTTGTCCTTCTTCAGCCCCAATACTAGACTAGCCATAACCATGAATCGGGAAGTATGGTAAACGTTAGGCAAATATGAGAAGGATGAGGCGTTGTGGGTACGTGTAAAGGGTGCAATGTAAATGGCGAGTTCGCCAAAATGACTTTGAATGACCAACATTTCGCCAACAAGACCAGAACGCCCGCCCGGCTCTGACATTGCCTACTTCTCTTCTCTTCCGCCTTCTGATCTGATGCTGGCTTGATCCTCCACGCACCAGAAGTCAAGAAGCTGAATCCCTTGTGGGATATTTCTGACTTCCTTGTTCACTCACTCATTTTTAAGTTTGCTCATAAACGACACCCGTCTGCTATATAGAACACCCCTTCAATCTTTGATATCAACTTGACACAACACCATTGGCGTCATGGGCGAACCAGGAACCACATGGAACCACACTAGTGGCGCTCGGGCAAATGGTCGAGTTGCTCGGTGTCTGGCCCACCTTCACAAAGTCTATTGATCGCGCAGGCCAACTTCTCACTAAGATTGGCAGTTCGTGGGATCTGAGAACTGAATTAACTAAGTCAATACAGACTTCCCGTATGGAGGAGCCAGAAATTGCACAGCCATTATCCACTGCTATCCAGCTTGCTCTTGTGGATACACTAGCTGAGCTGGGTGTTCTCCCTTCGCTCGTTGCAGGCCACTCCAGTGGTGAGATTGCCGCAGCCTACTGTGCCAAGGCAATTTCCTTCGAGGACGCTATTACTGTGGCTTACCACAGAGGACGTCTCGCTAGCGACCTCCGAAAGAGAGTGGTAGACCGCCCAGGTTCTATGCTGGCAGTCGGGGCTGCTCCAGAGGTTGTTGATGCAAAGATTAGCGAGCTTGGGGATGCATCAAAACGTCTCGAGATTGCTTGCTACAACAGTCCATCAAGTGTCACAGTCTCAGGCGACGATGATGCTATTGTGTCACTGATGGAGATATTGAATGCAGACGAAATCTTCCACCGCAAGTTGAACACTGGTGGTGCGGCCTACCATTCCCACCAGATGAAGATGATTGAAAAAGAATACTTTGACTCTCTTGAAGGAATTAGAGCAGGAGTTACTGATTCTTCAGTCATCATGGTATCGTCTTTGACCGGAAATGAGATCAAAGAGACATTAATCGACAGGGCGTACTGGGTTCAGAACTTGGTCTCTCCAGTTCAGTTCGCGGAAGCCACTAAAAAACTGTGTCAAACCAAATCTGGTTACAAGAGAGTCAACCTTATTTTGGAAGTTGGTCCCCATTCCCAGATGAGAGCCCCCATCAAGCAGACCCTGCGAACATTGCGTGGAGATAGAGATGCTCACAGGTCAGGTTATAACCTATTAGCCACACTATTTCGGAGATTCTCTAGTTTCCTAGCCTGGTTATCAATGTATTCACGGTTTTTTTGGCTTGTTTTCTTCTCAGTGCTTCACTTAACCGTACAGAATGTGTCCTCCCCTTTTTACTATTACTTTATAACCCAATCGAATGTCATTGCTTCGATCCACGAGCGAGATTCCTACACCAATTACACTTTGTATATAGCATCTGAAAAACCCACAACTATCTTAAAAGGTTGATCAGATCGATCCCACCCAGTCGCGGGAGAATACATGGTGGCTACGATTCTTCAATGGAAACTTTACAAGGATCACACACAAGCAAATATTATTTACTGCTCAACACATCACGACGTCAGAGAAGAGAGATTATACAACAATAATAGATATGGGTAATTTAATAATGGGAAACCCCGACATCACAACAAAAGAAAAAAAGAAAAGAAAATTGAAAAAAGGGGGTATCCAAACAGCAGCAGGCAGGTTGTTTATGTACAGCAGCTTTAGATCTTATATCAATGACGAATTAAATAAAGTCAAGGACAAAAACACTCAGGATAAGACGGTGAAACGGAAAAGGCACGGTTTAAGACTATCCCATCGAAGTAAACGGGATCATTCGGCGGACGCTTCGGTTAGTGAGTTTTCTGCTTCCTCGCTGGTTGATACAGTAGGAGACTTGTCTGCCGATGTCTTGGAAGGCTCTGGGGTTGCTCCGCGCGACACCTGGACGAGTTCACCGACGATTCTGCCAACTTGTTAGCAAATACAAGTCTCAAAAAAAAGAAAAAGAACGCATTCTTACCTCCGATGCTCATCGTACCAATCGTCGCTAGCCAAGCGAATCTGCTTAAGCTGCTCCTGAATGCTCGCCATCTGCACTCGTTAGTCTAGAAACAAAATAACGAAATAGAGGTATATCAACGGGGACTCCCCACCGTTCCCTCAATGGAAGATCCAAGCTCCTCACCTTCCGCAGCTGGGCCGCTCTTCTCGTTGGCTTCATCATCGGCAATAGCCCATTTGCTTGCCATCAAGGCGCTCGATTGTTCCTTTTCGCCCTGACCTCCCTTCAGAGATGTCAACTCCGCTTCGAGTTCGCGAACTCGTTTGCGATTGTTTGAAATCGCAGAATCAACTTCCGTCAGTTGGGTCAGGAGCGACATGTTCTTTTCGATTTGCCCATTGAGTTCCTTTTCCCCCTTGGTGATCTGTTCCTCCATCGCAGTTTTATGGGTCTTGGCAGATTCCAAATCGCTGAGAGTCTGTTCGTGTGTGGATTTCAGGGCAGTCAACTCTTCTTGAATGGTAGAAAGCTGCTGAGAAACAGACTCGAGCTGGGACTTGGTATCTCCGTGCCCAGCCAATGACTTCTGGGCTTCCTCCAGTTGAGCAGCTACTTCACGATGTTTTTCTTCCACCACGCTCTTCTCCTGTTCCAACTTGCTGAGCTCTTCGCCGTGTTTTCCAACGAGTTCTTCACTGGCTGCGGTAGACTTCTGCCCTGCCGCAACAAGGTTTTCCTCGGCAGCAGCGAGCTTGGCTTCCAGGTCGGCAACTTGTTGCTTCAGTCCATCAACGACAGAGGTATCTGCGGCTGCTGAATTGGCCTTGGAAAGTTGGTCGTTAACTTCGGCAAGGGCTTCATCGTGAGACTTTTGCAGAGTGTCCAATTTCTCCTGGTGTGATGTTTCCAGGTCACCGCGCAAAGTGGTCAGCTTAGCCTCGTGAGCAGTGAGGAGTTCCTCGATGACTTTGCTGTGATCAGAGTCAGCCTCTGCAGCCTTCGACGCCTGGGAGTTTTCCCATTCTTCCTTCAACTTGGAGTGCTTGTCCTCAAACTCTTTGGTCAAAGCGGCAATTTCTGCTTGGTGGGACTCAGCCAGACCGGAAGACTTTGAGGCGGTTTCCTCTTGAGCTGCGGTTAATTGAGCCTGAAGAGCTTGAATTGTTTCGGCGTGAGTCGACTCTAGGTCACCTCGGGAAGAAAGCAGCTCATCGTGTTTGGATTGGGCAGACTGAAGGGCTTCGGCATGGGCAGCGGTCAACTTCTCGATCTCAGAGGAGTGGTCGGCTTTGAGACCATCAATGGCACGCGCATGGTCTTCGGTAAGTTTTGCGGATACAACAGAGATTTCTTCGGCAGATCGTGAAGCAGCAGTCGCTTCATCTTGTAGCTTTTGCTGCAGCAACTCAAGCTGTTCACGCTTAGCAGTCACATCATCATCGAGTGTCTTGATCTTCTCAGCGTCGGCATTAAGCTTGTCCTCCAAAGATGTGACCTTTTCATGCAGAGACTGGATTTCTTGTTTTGCAGCTTCGGTCGCTGATCCAGCACTTTCCTCGAAGTTACGCTTTGCGTCAGCTAACGCTTGTTCAGTAGCAGCAAGTTTTTCTTCAATGTGCTTGTTAGACGATTCAGCAGCAGCGAGCTTCTCTTCAGTCTGCTTATTAGACAGTTCGGCGGCATCAAGCTTGTCCTGGAGCTCTTTCTTGGTGGTTTCTGCGGTCTGGCTTGCCTCGACAAGGGCTTGAGTATGGTTGGCATGAAGAGTGGCTGTATTTGAATCATGTTCAGCCTTTAGTTCCGCGAGAGCGCGTTCGTGGGAAACGCTCAGGTCTCGACTCTGATCTTCAGCCTCGCTAGATTTGGCATGTAATCCTTCGATCTCGGCCTTGAGAGAATCCGAGGCACCCTTGTGCTGGTCGATTTCCGCTTTCAAAGCTTTGATAACTTCAACTTGTTCAGCAATCTCACTGTCCTTTTCGGCCAGATCCTTGCTAGCCTTGTCGGAATCTTGCTGTGTAGATTTGGCACTGCTTAGTTGACTTTCGAGTTCGGCGATCTTAGATTCCAGCGAAGTTGTCTTCTCTGTGGTAGCTTCCTTTTCTGCGGCAATTTCCTGGTCCTTTGCCTCTGTCAGTTTCTTCAGCTTGCCCTCCAAATTTTCGACAGCCTCGGTGCGTCCCTTGAGCTCCGTCTCGAGTTGCTCGACAACGGAACTGTGCTTCTCGAGAGTACTGGCTTCCTTGTTCTGAGAGGCCTTGGATGCCTCCTCCAACGCGGCCTTCTGAGATTCAAGTTCCTCCGTCAAGCGGCTGATTTGGGCGGTAGTCTCCGCAGCCGTTGCCTTCTCTGCCTCTAGCTCCTTCTGAACACGCTCTAGTTCGGCCTGGTGCGAGACTTTGATCTCTTCCAATGCTGCCGCTGTCTGGGAATCATTTTGGGCAAGCGCAGACTTCTTGGCCTCTTCAAGGTCCTGCAGGGATTTCGCTTCGAATTCTTTGTGTTGGGTCTCGGCGGCATTTAGTTTTTCCTGGAGGGCTTGGACTTCTTGAGCATGATCAAGAGAAAGCTGGTCGATCTTGGCGGCATGCTCTGCGTGAATTGCTTCCGTTGCACTGTCAGCCTTTGATGATTCATCTTGGGCCGACTGGGTGAATGCTGCTATCTTCTCTTGAGAAGTCTCTAGCTCGGCTTTCAAACTTGCGATAGTAGCCTCACTTTCGGCCAGCTTTCCTTGCAGCTCTGTGACCTTGGCCAAGTCGGCAGCATCAGGAGCTGGTCGCGCACCCGTCACAGTACTAAGTCTCTTTTTCGCATCGGTGGAGGTGGCTGTCGGCTTGGTGGTAGATGTCGAGGTTGGCCGGGTGGTGGTTCGAGAGGTAGCAGTCGTGGTGGGAGCCCGAGTCGTAGTGGTGGTTGGTCGAGTGGTGGTGCTAGTGCGGGTTGCGGTAGTTGTCGGTTTCCTATCTGCTGCAGATCCAACCACACTGGTGCGACGGTCGGCCGTCGAGGATGTGGTTTTTGTCGTAGGGGCACGACTGGAGGGGGTACCAGCAAGAGACATGCGCTTGGCGGCACTGGAGATGCCTCTCTTCTCATCCCCGGAGCTGGCAACTTTGGAGGACTTCTCATCGGCCGAGCTGCTGATAGATGCCCGAGACCGGTGGGTGGTGCTGGTGCTTGAACTCAACGGCCTGCGGGTAGTGCCTGTTGTCGTTGTGGTTGGTCGTGTCGGGGGTTTACTCAAGGCGCCGGTGGTACTTGTCCGCGCGCCAGGTTTCGTGGCTGTCGAGCCAACAGGTCGCTTCGCAGATGTCGCGCTTGATGGGGCACGCTTCACGGTGCTTGTCGTGCCGGCTAGCTTCTTAGATGGGGACGCCTTTTCCTTGCCAGTTTCCGGACTAGTAATGGCCTCTGACTTGGACTCTTCACCCGAGAGGAGAGCTGAATCCACAGGAGTTGCCGGGGGAGGATTGCCTTCTACTTCTGGAGCTTCACCACTGGATTCCGCAACAGTTTCCGTAGTAGTTTCCGCGGGAGCTTCTGCGACAGCTTCGGCAACGGGTCCGGGAGAGACAGGCTCCGTGGTCTCTGGGGCCGCTGGGGCTACTTCTTCGACAGTATCCATGATTGCCGCCGGTCGGTGCTATAGGTCACTGGGGGGAGGGGGTGTTCACAAGAGAGGAATAGTAACTACATACACGCCCAAAGTCAGTCTTGATGTCTTTGTAGGTCAAGTCACAAAACGAAGGTCAAATAGCTAAATGCAAGCAATTGGACAGAGCAGATGTAGATAACGGGCAACCAGACCACCGAGTCATATAGGAGAGGACGTCACCGTATAGGCAGCACAACGCGAGGCCCAATGTACAGCACCACAAGCAAGGGTGCGCAGGAGCTTGGGGAAGACCGCGTGAGCCCGGTCTCCTTGCCGAGTGGTACAACAGTAGTCTCTTGACGCAACGGTGCCTCGTGGCCGCTACGAAGCTCGCCAGGCGCGTCTCCATCCTGGCTCAGGCAGCTTTTCTTTGGAGCCCGAGCGTGCACGCTGCAGGGGTGGGTAGGTATGCAGCAAATCAAAATCAAATCTCGATCAACTTACCGTGTTCGCCGCGGTGTAGCCTTGTTTCCAGCAACAGTCGTACGTATCTATTGTCGCGCAACTTTCTTGTCGGCGTTGTCGTTGGGTGTTTTTGCCTCGAGTCTTCGGCCAGCAATGCCGGGAGGAGCAACAATGGGGTCAGAGCTTTTGCGACGAAGGAATTGGAGTCGAGAACGTCAGTGGTGTGGGCTGAGAGAATTGCTCTTTGTCGAACTTTTTCCTTCCTCTCTCTCGTCGAGACGATACTCGCACGGACCGGACCACCAGCGCAGCTAAGGAAAAGGGGGGCGAAGGGGGGGCAGCGAGAGCGAGCTGTCCACTCTATGTCGCGTCCAATCGGCGGCTGCCTTGCCAACACCGAGAAAAGAAACAGCGCTGCAGGCGTTTCGAGTGCTGCTGCAATATTAAATGAAACGATATGATATGATATGGCCAGCATACGCAAGGAGCACGGTGTTTCTTTGATGCAATATCAAGCTACTATGAACCAATGCGCTGTGGTCGTTCCCTTCGCCGTGCGGCGAGGAAGGAAGGCAGGAGACACGCGCTAGTCTTGAACAGGGCTAGTGGAAATAACGATCTATTGTTCTGCGCTCTGTTTCTTTTCTTTACTCCATCTATCGACTACGTGCAATAATATGTTCCTCCCTACCACTTCAGGGCAGTGCACTTTGTGCTATTGGTACCAGGGCAGTAACCTACAGTCTTGTTGGCAATGGAGAACTGGAGCCACGGCATCGTGCCAGCTGGCGCCGTGTCGATCAATCGCTGTGGGCGGTCGTTGCCCATCAGTGATAACCACCCTCTCGGTGGACGGTGACGATCGAACTGGCCCAGCATAGGTCAAGTTGGTCAACTGCTGCCATTGTTGTCATCATTCCTCTTGTCTATTATTATCCTTGGGCGTGTTATTGTTCTCTAACCCTGGCCGACGGTGGAGCCGGCCAAAGTCTGTTCCTGACTAGCCCGAATGAGACCGTTGACATCATCCTATATTATGATATTTATAATATTCACTGCCATTGAGATTTTAACCAAATAGCCAAACGCGACCATGCTATATATGTAGAAGCATTGTAAAAGCCTGCTATTATAGGGTATCAAATAAAGCCAAAATCACACCAAACGCCAGTCTCCTAGTCCAGCCAACTTAGTCCTCCAGCAGCCATGTCAACGATACATTTTTGGCCTGGAGGTAGTCATCGTACAGCTCTCTGGCTTTCTTCCGAATTTCGTTTTCACTTCGACCACCTAGCTCGGCGGCATAGTCTTCCGCCAGGTACTGGAAGCGTTGCTCCTCGCCTTCGTACAGTTTCAGGCCCTCGATGACGGCAGCTTCTTCGTCTTCCGTCCACGGACGCTGTTTTGGAGCCGGTTGTCGGCGTTTCTGCTGTCTAGCGTAAAACTCGCCTTGGTTTAACCTCTTCCAGAGGTTGCTAAGCGCTGCTCGAATGTCCCGCCCATAATCGAGAATGTTGATGCGGTAACAGCTTTTCAATGAGAAAATCTTGCCGTCGAGTAGTCGCATCATGTCAAAAATCTCAAGTACAGCAACAAAACCTCCCTCGACGAGAGTGGATTCGGAGTAGTAGGCCTTCAGACACTCTTTCGCCAGATCACCAAGCTCAGGAACCACGTCCAATACGATTACCTCAGCCAATGTCGAGGCTTCATCTTTCATATCCCAATTATCAGCCTCCTTGGCAGTATTGGCCCGTTTCACTAGCTTTGTGAGAATCGCAATGGACTTGTCGCGCACGAAATCCGCGTGTTTTTGTAGATCGTCCTTTAAATCGACGGAGATTGCTCCAGTACGTCGGTCTTCTTGCATCTGCTTGTACAATTCCTGCATATTAAAAATGTGTCCTCGAAGGCTTTCAATTCCGTGGAAAATTGGCCGTATATGGGAGTCTCTGGTTCGGAGCTCGTGACATCCGCTCACCAGGCGCTTCCAGCTTCGTTCAAGGCCCATTACCTGGGTAGCTTCCTCGAACAATTGGTCATCAGCATCCACTGTGGTATCGTGTTGAGGTTGGTTTTCGGCTTCCATATCATACTCCCACTCAACATACCCTTGTACAGGCGAATTAGAGGGGTCGGCAGAGGCAGAATGGCTAGTTCGAACATCTACCCGTGGGCTCTTCGAAGCTCGCTCATTTAAGCTAAGTCTTTGTGTTCTTTTGAGATTCTTAGGTGATGCCACAGTTGTAGTCCGGGAACCTCGTCTTAGGGTATCGTTTTGATTTTCAGAACCAGGGCGATTGTTTCGCAGTTGCTGGGGAGGCGTCTCGAATCTTTCCTCCTGTTCGCTGCCCGATTGATCACTTTCAGAATCATTATATTCAGAGCCACTCTGGGGCTCATTTTCCTCTGACCTCTGAGATTCTTCGACTAAGTTTTCTTCGTTGTCGTCAGATTTACTACCATCTTTCTCATCAGGATTATCCGTGCCTTGAGGTGTGCAATCGGCTTCACTCGATTCGCTTAAAAGGTCCTTCTCCAAGTATTTTAAGGGAGGCATCGCTACTACTGGTGCGAGCGTCCCGCGGTGATCATTCCCTGCCGATTCGGAAATCGAGCTGTCGCTACTAGAAGAACTGCCTTGGTCGGCCTCGTTCTCCTCTTCCCCATCATCTGCTTCGCCGTCATCCTCATTTTCATCGACAGGTTCCTTTTTCAGTGCGAAATCGTCGTTTTCTTCTTGTTCTTGTTCTTGTTCATCATCATCATCATCTTCTTCTTCTTCTTCTTCTTCCTCCCCTTCTGATCCGTCGACGACAATGTCATCGCTAATCGACTCTTCCTCCATTGCAAGTTGTTTGGAAGGCGAATCCAGATTGTGACGCGACGATTGTCGAGTTTCTGTGACCGGTGACTCGGGAGCCTCAAAATAATTGCCAGGCCGTAGACTGTCTAACGAGTTCCTGTTGGGTGAAGCGGAATCGGCATGCTGCCGTTCTCGGTCTTTTGTCCTCTCATCGGCATCCTCGCCTCCTGTCCAGGACAACGTATTGAAGAAGGCCACGGATTTCAAGGTACTGTCCTCCTTTGCCGTCCGGTGGCGCCTCGTACGTGTAGACGGGGCCATGCCGCTGGAATAGGCATTGATGATATAGACAACAGCTCCCGGAGCTACAGAGCTGAACGCGCGACGGGGTCACGACGGCAGGCGCTAGTCACGCTTAGCGGCGGCGGCCGGGGCGTGCAGCTGGCGGCTGCCCCACCAGATGGCTCACTGCTCACCCCCGCCAAGAGCTCTCGTGCATCGTCGCTGAAGCTTCTTTCTCTCTGTGCAATCTGAAAAGCCCAAATCATGGCGTCGGATAGTCCTCACACGGTTCCGATGCTTGAGCGCATCGCCACAACAAACCACGTCTTCGCCGAGCCAAGCAAGAGAATACACGAGGGCGGAGATGTCCAATCGTTCTTGACGTCCAAAGCTTATCGGGATATCATGACGTTTCTGCTTCAACTCAATAGAGCAATGTTTCCTCGACTGACGGATACCAGCCAGCCTCAGACATGGCCACTGCAGTCTCAAGAAGTTGATTTCTCTGAACCAGTGCGTCGGCTTCAGCTCTTGCTTTCGAAGCTGGAAAGTATCATTGACGAGGCGCCACCGGATACGGGACCCAGGCGGTTTGGAAATATAAGTTTCCGGAGGTGGTATGAGATTGTCGCTGATCGAGCACCACGGCTATTAGACGAGGCGATTTCCACTGATATCCTCAATGCCGGGGATTCTTCTACATCAACAGCGAGGACCGAGCTCACATCATACTTGTTGGGAAGTTTTGGCAGTGCACAGAGACTAGACTACGGTACAGGGCACGAACTCAGCTTTTTGGCGTTTTTAGCCTGTGTCTGGAAGCTTAGTGGGTTTCCCCAAGCCGGACCAGGTGCGGAGGAGAGGGGCATTGTCCTTGGACTGATAGAGCCGTACGTCACTTGCTCGTCGTCAGTGTCTTCATGCTAACCATTTCTTCTCTTGATTGGCAGGTATTTAGAGCTTGTTCGAAAACTAATAAAAACATATACTTTGGAGCCTGCCGGCTCTCATGGTGTATGGGGTCTTGACGATCACTCTTTCCTACCATACATATTCGGCTCAGCACAATATTCCCCAGCCATCTCCGAGGCTGATGACACTCCAGTTGAAGGCTCTCTGCCAGATGCCCCATCTGCCTCCAGTGTGGTTAAAGTGCCTGTTATTGAACGGGAGAGGGAAACAAATCTCTATTTTTCCGCCATAGGCTTCATTTACGATGTCAAAAAGGGGCCATTCTGGGAACACAGCCCGATGCTATATGACATATCTGGAATCCAGGCTGGGTGGGGGAAAATCAACAAGGTAAGTTCTATTCCTTTGTCTTAGGTTTTATCTAATTGAAATGTGATGAAAAGGGTATGATCAAAATGTATAATGCCGAGGTTCTTTCCAAATTCCCCGTGGTGCAACACTTCCCCTTTGGATCTCTGCTGAGCTGGGATCGAGATCCCAGTGCCGTTGCCCCTGCACCAACAGCACATGCGACAGCAGGGCCACGGCAATCAAATCCGCCCTCCGTACAAACCTCATTGCCGACTCAGTCCGCAGCCACTAGGGTACCATGGGCAGGCAGTCCTCGACCAGATTCTGGACCTACAGCAGCCCCATGGGCAACAGCGCGGAATCCTACAGCCAGAACAGCCCCGACCTCTTCAGCTACTCAGATGCCCATTCGAACGACATTGCCAGATACCTCAAGAAACCCCCCAGGCCCCATGGCACCTACACGAGCACCCTGGGCTCAACCTTCCCAGTCTAACACGCAAAGTGGCACATCGACATCGCAGCCGACAAGAGCACCGTGGGCAAAACCCTCATGATGGTTCAAGTTCAACTAGCAAGCCAATCCTCATCATGAAATTACAGCAAAGGTATAGCATCTTTAATAGCAATAGAATAATCAATGTAACTGTATGGGGTATCACATAATAACTAATATACAAAGCATTTCGTCATTCCGATTCCGATCCATATTCCACCAAAGCTGTGGGCGTACTTAGATGTGCCGGATCCTGTGCCACAGGTTCGTTTTTCAAGTTTTCGTCCTTTTCACCAGCTTCGACTGTTGCTCCAATAACCTTATCACGAATCCCGCGTGCCTTCAGTTGGGGTGGCTGCCAGGCCTTTGCGCCTTCGTTCAGGAATGGGTCCACTACAGCACGAGTATTACCACGCAACTCGCTGCTCAACAGAGCCTTTCGTTCAGCTGCAAGCACTTCCGATTTAGGCTTTCCCTTTTCCTTTCGGCGGTCAAGTGAGCTTTTATTTGTGCTAGAAGCCTTTTGAGAGAGGACAGTTTCATCGCCAAACATTGGTCGAATCCGACTTTTCGTAACCAAAGTCGTACCATTGCCCGACACGGCAGGCCCAAAATCAACAAAGCTCGCTCGTAGACGGTCCTCCTCAGTTTCCTCCAGCAAATCAATCCCTAGACTCATCCTATCCTTGAGCGCCTCATTAACTTCACCCACCCCCTCCAACCGCCTCCGCTCGTGGCGAAATGTCTTGCGCAACTTCCTCGACTGCTCGTATGGATCCTCCCAATCGCGACGCTGGCGTTTCTGCAATTCCTGAATCCGCATCGTCGCCGTCTCCGCCTGTCGCTTATCCTCGACTTTCCCTTCCAGCTTCGCAAACGGATCCTTTTCCTCCTTTGCCCGATCATTCAACCCGATTTTAAACTCCCCAGGCTCTTCTTCTTTATCCTCGCCTGTATCCCTCTTCCTCGCCCCCTCTGTCACCACATACGCCGTATTCTTCGGGTCCGTCCTAATCTCAATCCATCCTCCACACGTCGTATGTTTCATGCGAAAGCTGTACACGGGAGTCGAATAGTAACTGTCCACTTTTTTCTTTTCGGCGTTGAATCGTACCCCTTGTCCGATAATGGTCTCATGGGGTTTGCAGGTTGTGCACCATATTGCAAAGGGCATCTCAAAGCGAACGACCAGGGCTCCTTTAGTTTGTAGGTGGCGTGCGCGCGCGCCGAGGGCGTGTTTACCGGCCAGTTTGTTGCCGGTTGTCAGGCCTTCTTGGTCTGGAGGGACATAACGTCCCATATCTGTGTGCATAGGAAGAATCATGGTTAGTGGAATGTGTCACATTTGGATGGCGATATGCGTATTGAAGGGGATAACTCACTAAAGCCCTGCATGGTGTTGGGGAGGAATGTAGATTTGTTTGCTTGTTAAAAGAGTGTTATGAAATGATTCATGTGTATACACAGAGGAAATATATATAGAAGCAAACCAACGAGAGAAGATGGAGTGAATCATGAAGTGTTAATCTGTAAGCTGTCAGTCGATGTCCGCCGCGGCTCCGCTAACTCCGATATTTAACACGCTAGTCCAGTTTTGAGTTAGTCCAATATATGACCAATCACAGTCAATAATTCCAAGACTATGCATCAATGTCTAACTAACGTATTCCACTACCCCCGCGGGCCACCCAAGCCAGCCGGGCCACCTGTAATCTCATATAAAAGGGCCATTTTTTGTGGTCGAAAAAATAACCATTTTATTAAAATAATACATTTAAAAATTAAATATGTTATTCTGTATATAAAACTATATAAGATTACTAATTTTTATTAAGCAATTATTATTTTTGGGAAAATTACAGCTGTACATAGTGTATTTTTTGTATTTTATTAATACAGGTGTAATTTTTCTCAATATAGCTTCATAGAATTTTAAATTTTTAAAAATTGTTTATTTATAATATATTTTATATAATATTTAATAAATATATAGGGTCGCTTAATAAATTGTTGAGATTCTAAATCCTAAAAAATGGTCCTTTTATATGAGATTACAGGTGGCCCGCGGGGGTAGTGGAATACGTTACTGTATACGAGTATATGAGAAAGACTGGCTCGCATTGAGCTGTTGTGCACAGCAGATAATTATTCTACTATGAGTACAATATTATCTCTTTTCAATGTTGCTGATGATATTATCCAGTTATCTACAATTGATAACAATCCTACAGCATATATGGATCTATATATATTCTAGATTCAATGACAACCTCAACTAGTCAAAATACCCCGGGAATAACCACTGCATCCTCTTCTTCGCATCCTCACCCCATGCGCTCTGAGGTGTGCTAACACCAAACTTGACACCACCTGCCAAATGCTTCGCATTGACCGTGTCCGCATGCGCATCAAGAGCCAAGGCATCGAGAACCGCGCCCACAAACCGCCGGGCATTGACCGCATTGGCCTTCATATTGCCCATGACCATTTCCACCGTCACATCCGCGGTGGCCTCGTGCCAGCAGTCGTAGTCGGTCGACATGCAGATCATCTGGTACGCCAATTCGGCTTCGCGCGCTAGTTTGGCTTCGGGGAGCGCAGACATGTTGATGACAGAGCCGCCGAAGGAGCGGTACATGTTGCTCTCGGCACGGGTGGAGAATTGAGGGCCCTCTGTGAGGACAATTAGTGGGAGAAGTTCCTCGAGAAAATCATGAACAAGACATACCCATGCAGATCAAGGTCCCCCGGTCATGCAGTGTAACGCCATCGCCCTCCAGACTGTGTCCGCATGCCCGCACCACCTTGGCCACATTCTCATCAAAGGGGTCGCCAAATGGAACATGAGCCACTACGCCTGACTCAAAGAAGGTAAACGGCCGAATGCCCTTTGTCCGGTCAATGATCTGATCTGGCACGACAAAGTCTCGCGGCTTGATGGGTTCCTGCAGACTGCCCACGGCCGAAAAGGCAATGACCGTCCGGACACCGATGCTTCTCAAAGCAGCAATATTGGCTCGGTTCGGCACCTCGTGAGGCGCAATCTGGTGGTGTGTGCCGTGCCGGCTGAGGAAGGCGACGGGGACATCTTTGCCGGAGACGCTGCACTGGTGGTGGAGGATCGTAACCGGCGAGGAAGGCTTTCCCCAGGGTGTTTCAATTTCGAGAGATGCAACCTTTGTGAAGCCTGGGAGGTCTTGGAGACCGGTGCCACCGATGACGGCGATACGGACGTGGTCTATTGTCGAGTCGCAGTCAATTAGTAATTCGTCTGCCAGACGCTGTCATTAAAAATCAGCTTACCCTTGTATTCACTGGGTAGATCAGCCATTTTTCTCGCCCTCTGCTTCGGAGACTCGAGTGTACGGTACAGCGGCCTTGCAAGAGACGAGACGAAGCGCGAGACAGAAAATGACATGCGAAGAAACGCTGATGGGAGAAATTGGGCGTGACGGAGGGGTCGCCTGTTATTGGCGGGGGCGTACCTGATGGCGCGATCGCGATAAGGCCGCGATAAGGGTGCTTATCGTTATCGCTGCCCCATACAACTACTACTTCAACATTTCAATATCTTCAACCTTCTCTCTTTGCTATTTGCAATTTGCATTTTAAACTACTCGAGATACACTATGTTGCCGGCTTCCACTCATAATGGTGCGGCCCCTTTTTGACCTTGCCCGGATCCTCGCCCGGCTTGCACGGCTTCCAGTATCCATGTGACCCGAAATAATCCATTTCAGCCTCCATGAACTGCGTTGGCAGCATCACGCTGCTTTCATACTTGAGGTACTCCAATGACGCCGACAGACATGGTACATACGCATCCACTTCAACACACCGAAGAACAATCTCTTTCAAAGCGTCGTAGTTGGCGTGCAAGTCTCTCGATACCTCGTCGATCAGTTTGATATTCATGATTTGGACGTCCTGCGCTAGAACTGGCTGGAGCATGTCGGCAATCGCCTCAGACTGGATGATGCAGCCCGCTCGCCAGATCTGAATGCATTTTCCGAGATCAACATTCCATTTCTCGTCGGCTGATGCGCGGGCGATCAGCTCCAGGCCCTCGCAATAGGAAGATAAAAACGATGCGTAGACTGCGCGTCGTAGAGTTTCGATGAATGCCTTCTTGTCCTTGACTTGCAGCGGCTTTGATGGAGGGAAGTCGAGCTTTTTGGCGACTCGCATTCGTTGACCACGATTCCCGCTAGAAATCCGGAGATAATGAGCAGCAGCCATGGTTGGTGCTGAAACGTGTCTAAACGCTGTTTCCATGATCGACCACAGCGGTGTTCCCTCAGTGTTGTCATCGTCTTGAACGACTTTGTCAAGAAAATCGTCTAGCACATAGCCACCCGCCGGATCGACACCTTCACCTCTACCATCTCCTTCGGCAGTCTTCCTTCGGTGGCAGATATCCGCACCGATGTCAAGGAGAAACGTATTCCGGAGCTCACCACTCTTTGACCACTGAGTGAACACGTCTCCAATATCATCGTAGCTCATGCCGAGGCCATTATGCAGAATTGCCCATGCTTCACAAACGACTGACAACATACCCCCTTCGATTCCGTTATGACACATTTTCACATAATGACCAGACCCACCCGGACCGATGTATGTCACGCAAGGCTTACCAGTCTTCTTGTCCTTGGCAGAATACAACTCCAGAAATGGCAGAGCTTCTTGGATGGCTTGCCTGTCGCCACCTGGGGATAGGCTTGGACCTCGTCGAGCAGACTGGTATCCTCCCGACACGCCCATACCAATCCAGCTAACACCCAAAGGCCTCAGCTCCTCCTGGCGTCTCTCCGTTCGACGATAATATTCATTCCCACCATCAAGGATAATGTCGCCTCTCTTCAAGTCTTTCTTGATCTGAGCCAAAACCGAATCTGCCGGATTTCCATGCGTAATGGAGAACATGAACAGTTTTCTTCCTCCGTTGCCTTCCAGGCTATGGACGAATTCGTCGATATTTTTGAAACCAACGATTTTCCCTTTGAATTGCTGCTTTGAGCTTTTCACGTAATTCATCACTTTGTCCACGTTTTTGCCCTCGATATCCCAGACGGACACGTCGAGGCCCAATTCGGCAAAGGCAAAAGTCATCATGGAGCCCATGCTACCGGCGCCAACAACGCCAATGGCTTTCCATTGCTGGACAGGATCTGACATATTTCCCCCTAGTTTCGTTTTTGATCGACGAGTATTGATTGTTTTTAATCCTAGTTCAGAATTGCTATTGGCTATGATTTCGAGTAGAAGGGGTGTTGTATAAGCGAAGTCCTGGACATTAAATAATGAAGAAAAAAGTATGGAGGCTCGAAATACGTTCTTAAATTATGAGATAATAAACTTGCACGTATTGTTCGCGTTGAAAACCGTTGTCGAATAGGGCTATCCCACTAGGAAGTGATGTGGGTATTACGACATACCAACTAATCCGGAAATAAAACCCTAACTCAAGTCCAGCACCAGCGGCGTCAGTCCGCCATCATAGTATGCAGTGTTTACATTGTTCACGACTCATATTATCATATACTGATTCACTCATACTCACAATTTTCGAATCGTGAAGAAAAGCCAAGAACGGGTCGACAGTGTATACATTCTTCTCGCATAATAACCCGAGTCGCCATTGTAACTCTTCAAAACAATCTTTTTTTTAAAAAACAAAAGGAGAAGAAAAAAAGAAAGAAACAAGCAAGCTTGAAAATGCCGGCACCGATATCTATGACCTCTCTCCGCAATATCCCACTTTCCTACGCTAGCTGCTCAATCGGCTGCAAACCATCCCACACACTCGCACAAAAGCTCGCTGCCATCTCCTCCGCTGGATATGTGGCAATCGAGCTATCGTTTCCCGACATCAAGCAATATGCCGAACAAAAGCTAAATAAGCCCGTTCAGTCCGACAACTTTCCGGAGCTGACCGCGGCCGCTGAAGATATTGGGCGGTTATGCAAACAAATGAGCCTTGACATTATGATGCTACAGCCATTTGCGAATTTTGAAGGATGGCCCAAGGGGTCTGTGGAGAGAGAGAATGCGTTTACGAGAGCGAGGGCGTGGATGCAGATGATGGAGGCTTGTGGGACGGATTTGCTACAGGTATTTATTTGCAATGAGAACCTTTTTTATCCGAGTAAAAATAGCAGCTAACGCAGCAAGCAGGTCGGGTCAACAGACGTCATTGAAGACAGAATCTCAACTAACCGCGATGATATTGTGAGAGACCTTCGCGACTTGGCAGACATGTTAGCCGCGCACAATTTTCGAATTGCGTACGAAAATTGGTGCTGGTCAACACATGCGCCGACGTGGAGAGCTGTGTGGGACATTGTAAACGCGGTAGACCGACCTAATATTGGATTATGCCTCGACACGTTTCAAACTGCTGGAAGCGAGTGGGCAGATCCTCGGTCATCAGATGGATTCCTTCAAGGTGTTTCGAAAGCCGAGTTGGAAACGCAGTGGAAAGAAAGCATGGACGCGCTATCCAAGACAATACCCGGAACGAAGATCTATCTACTACAAATTTCTGATGCGTACAAGCCCCCAACACCATTTGAAGATAAAGTCAAGGGTGGCTTGCGTCCTCGAGGTCAATGGAGTCACGATTTCCGGCCCATGCCATACGATGGAGGATATCTGCCCATTGAAGACGTGACTAGAGCCGTTTTAAAAACTGGGTTTCGGGGTTATTTCTCAATGGAGATCTTTGACAATGGACCGGATGGCAAAGGCAAGGATTATGAACTCGGCGAGTTTGCGAAAAAGACAATGGAGAGTATGCAGAGGTTGCTCAAAAATGTTGCTGAGACTAGTTAATTACACGACTTGTAATTATCTAATAAAAACAATTCCACAATTGATCATTTGAAGAAGGCACTCTTTCAATTCAATGTTGATATTATCGATAAAGACAGACCAGGGGTTGCATAACTCTTCAGACAATCTGTAACATCCTACTGGGATGGATAAATGATTCTCATGATAATGTGGTTATAATTTTTAGCGGATGCTATCTCTATCGGCTGGACTAATATGGATATTAAAAATTTTTTCCAATGCAGACACACGCTCCTCATCGGAGCTGAATGTCTGTACCACTTCCGATGTGGCACCTGTCCGCCGTTTTAACGAATTATCAAACAGCGTTAGGTCGCCCACAATGGTCTCAGTCCCCTCATCTAGGAGCATACGAACACACACAACATGAAAAGTGAACCAACTGTCTCGACTGGTGCTCATATAGTAATTCATCATGGTGAAATCCTCGGGGATAAACTCGGTCTCAGTGAAGCAATAACTGGGGATCCAATATCCGCCACCATTTTGAATCTCATATTGCCAAAGAGGTTGCTGGCTCTTGCTGGTGAGTTGGGAGATTGGTCCATAGCGTAGACGTCCTGACTGCTCACCCACGTTGTGGAATTTGAAGTCCTGAATTAACGGTATTGGCTGGTGTGGTCCATTTGATCCAAATCCCACGTCTACCAGGTACTTTTGTTCACCGATAGTAATAAGGTTGACCATGTGGTTCCTGCGGAGAGACTTAGTGATTATTTTCTGGGGGAAATTGATATTCCCTGCTAGCATAGGGTTTCGAAGATCACGCCGTCAAGGCTTCTTCTATCTTCTATGTAGGGAATGGGTGATTGTCAATCGTACCATCCACCGTATTTGGGACCCCTCCCGTTCCTCGAGGCCGACGTTTGCTGTGCTGCTTCATTAACCCTTCCCCCGACCGAGGTAACTTGGTAGCCTAGGCTCCGCAAGACGGTTCCGAAAAACGTATTGTTCTCCATACAGTATCCTCCCCGCTCGGACTTGGTCTCCACGATCTTCTCGAAGAGCTTTCCCGCATCTATGGAGATGTGGCGTTGCACCGAATAATGCAAGTTGAGGTTTTCAAATGGCACTGCTGCCAGCTGATATCGCTCTAGTGCCTTTAAACAGCATAGAGTCTCATCGTCACTATTAATCGTGCCGGTCTGAACCACTGGGGATTGCCGATACTTGGCAGGAAGTTTGATGCGGTCAAAGTACTTGTCTAATTGCTCCGGGGAGTACGTAGGACGCTGAGACCAATCAATTGTGGAGGCCATCTTGATATTCCTGGAAGCACCTGAGCAGATTGGAACAAAGAAATGTGACAAAAATAGTTCCAAGCTACATCAAGGAAAATATTTCAACCAGAATCCATATGGGAATTATTGCGGCCACCCTTGATTTTCTGTGTAACTGTGTGCAGTCAATTGAGGGGCCGCGGAATAATTTCCGTATAGAAGTACTGTATAGAGTTAAGAAGTGGGTCCTGCATTTTGCCTCGCTGCCTGGCAAATATTCTCTGTTCACCACCACGTCGAGCGTACGATTTACCATCACTGAGCGTGTTGTCCCTATTTGTCATATATAAGAATATCCAGGAAGCACAGTATACCAGGAAGATTTGTTGAAGCTGCATGTGAAGCAGTATACCCCGAAGACTCAGTCCCTTCGATGCAATTACATTAATTGTTGCTCGTGTAGTCTTCCTACCGAAGGTGAGCCTATTTATATACTAGATCTAGTTGCAATACTGACCTTACTACGACATAGGAACTGTATGAGCGCCTCTGGGATGAGCTACT
This sequence comes from Talaromyces rugulosus, assembly GCF_013368755.1. NCBI lineage: Eukaryota > Fungi > Ascomycota > Eurotiomycetes > Eurotiales > Trichocomaceae > Talaromyces > Talaromyces rugulosus. The sequence goes on along the minus strand of NC_049563.1, from coordinate 5,097,810 downwards.
GGAGAAAGCCACCAGCTCCCGAATACGCAGTATCTGGGTAGCCGACTACGCCAGTATGAACATGAGGGGTTTTGAATGGGGACAAGCTCAGCATGTACTGTATATACTGCTCATTGGGCGACCCTTCTTTTCCCTAAATGTATCTTTCTAGGCTCTTGGATGGGTCATGCGAGAGATCTCTTCAGCATGATCAAATGCCTCGCCCAATCGTGGGCATTAGCCATAGCTTTGGCGGGAATTTTATGTCCGGGTCGTTTCCCTCCACTGGAGACCTATACTCATTCAATCTGTATTTCATAGTACCAATTTCGCCTACCTGCGTCCACGTCTCTTCACCACCGTAGCATTGATCGATCCGGTGATTCAATTCAACCCGCCGGGATTCGGAACCGACCCCCTCCGATTAACTGCACTCTGCGACGCAACGATGTTTGGGCGAAAATGAGAGCTCATATCCACCCGGGAGACCTGGACTTGAAAGAGTCTCCAGTGATCATTTCTCACAGCCCTTAACAGAGGGACACATAGGTACTGTCTCGCTAGAGTATATGAGGTAACTTTCCTTTTGTTGCAATACCATCTAATCGATCTTTATCGTGGACACTGACCTTGGAATTGATTTTTTTCACTGAACCAATAATATCAATTGATATATGTTTGATTAGACTTTCATGTCGGACATTTCAAGGTTTACGGCCAAAACCTTGGAAATTTGCAGCGACTATTTTCTTCAAGGTCCCTTAGCTCCGCACCTAAATATCAATGTGTCCAAATATAGGTCATAGATGTTCGCAATTTGGTATTACATATGTAAACTACTAGAAATTTTGTTCTTCTAATTAGCTTTGACCTCGTTGTTCAATATGCGGAACTTTAATGTTAAATTTTAATTTGTATTTTAGGAAATTTTGTTCCACATATAGTAAGTAGCTGTTGGAGTTCATAAGGCGGCTTTTTGGAACGGGCCTTTGTTAATTTCACAGGTGAATCGTAGTCAACTATTATCAGGAGTGAACCTCCTATGCGGCGGCACCCATCCATCCAACTCAAATATCCCTCTAGTTAGAGAAAACTCCTCCAAGAGCGTCAATGTCCGAACCAGCTCGTCCAGCAAACCCGACACACACGCCATTCCCGACAGTCTGATGCTTTGGTTTGGATCCATGGGAATTATCTCCAAGCAAAACATTCTGGTGTTGACTGGTGTTGAATTCTATTCCAGTGACAAAGCCACCAGATATTCCAGAAACGGACTCTTCGTTGCCCCAAATGTCCATAGAAGTGACTTTCTCGCCATTCTCAAAGTCATAGCTTGCATCAGGACTACCGTTAGCTGTGCCATATTGGACCAAGTCCTTCGTATTGTATCGGAGTCGAAGACCACGAAGGTCTTGCACGCCGTCGGGATATCCGTACCACGCGTCGACGCCTTGTAGTTGTGGGAGTTTGTATTCTTCAAACTCGTCGCCGCCGGTACCGGGGGAAGGGTTGTTTTTAACAATGTGAGACATATTTATAGGTTCCAGTTAAGGACCAGTTAAGGTATAGAAGTAGCGCTGAGTAATGGTCAAGTGTTTTTAGTGATGATTTGATGTTGTTGAAACCCGAACTCTTATCGGGGTTCAACGGTTCCTTATATGCTTGTTGAATTAACCAGGAAGACAAAGCCAGAAGCTTTTCAAACGTAATCTATGACGCAGATAACACTTGATGCCTCCTAAATCGTTCTAATTGTTGTCGTTTTCGGCTTCTGAGCGCCCAAGGACTAATTCATCCTAGGCTTGACAAACGCACGCAGAAAATGCACCACTTGACAGCTCACTCCCCAAAGAGGATATGCGTTCCACGAAATCAATGTCGTTGTGTAGCTGAACCATATCTGGTATCCATGGAACAAGTTCACCTCAAGGAGTATCCATAGTATTGCCTACTTTCTATAACGTAAACTGGTGTATCGCAGATGCCAATAAGACGACCATGCAAATATATCCTGTTTGTGTTTGTTTGTTTATGTAGATTTAGAAGTAATTTGGCATAAAAAAGCCACATTTAGCTACGTTCAGAGTGTTCAGCCACAGTTTACCGGATTGGAAACCTCCTGCAACCATGGTCCGGAAGACAGCATCCACGGGTAGAATCGTGGGATTACCCGATAAGGAAACCAGCCCACAAAATGTCATGGAAAATAGAACCATGGGTTTTGTAAGACAGGCATGCGCTGATACTTTGAATTTTCCTAGTAAATCAATGCTAGTCCAATGCTCAACTTAGAATAGATGGCTAACCGTGGGTTTCTACGGTTCGATCCGGCCCACCCCCTCATGTTGAATATGACGTTTCTAAGAATATCTCGTTCAAGTAGAAAGATTTTTATGTCATTATAACGTTGTATGTGTAACACATATAGCGCTATTCTGTAGTGAATTCATAATCGCTTTCCGCTTTCGTGCGATATAAGTTTCTTTCTTCGAGCTGGATGTGGCAATTTTACAAGTCTGACAGGCCATATTAAATTAACAGGATAGCATTTGGATAAAACTGGATACATAAATGATATCATTTTGACGATTCACCTCACATAGGTATGATACTTTCTCAAATTCTCATATGACAATAAAGATCTCATGTTATTCCCCTTGTGGACATTTCCGTTGAACTCCAATTGGCTTTTATGAAGTAAATCAAACGCGTGGGACACACTTACTTAGCCCATTCTCCAACTACGGAGGTGAAAGACTCATCTAGAATCCGAAGACCCTCTTCTATCTCCTCGGTAGTAACCGTGACAGGCGGCGCTAGCCTAAACACGCCCCCCATACCAGGAAGATTGACAATATTACACGATAGGCCAGCAGCCAATGCTCTGTCAGAAACCGCTTGGCCCAAATCTGGACCTGGAGCCATGGTTTTAGCGTCTGAAATTATCTCAATACCCTGTAGTAGTCCCCGGCCACGGATATCCCCGATACACCAATGCTTTTGCTGAAGCTTGAGAAGACCATCACGAAGCTGTTCGCCACGTTCCGTTGCCGCTTGGCATATACCATCTCGTTCAACAATTTCTAGTACCTTATTACCTACAGCGGCAGTGAGAGGGTCATTAAGATGAGTAGTAAGCCACAGGAACCCCACTTCCTTGCACCCTCGGTCGATTTCCGCTGTGGTACTGACCGATGCCAAAGGAAGACCACATCCAAGAGTTTTCGATAGTGCGAGAATATCTGGAACAACTTCATGGTGCTCAAAAGCGAACATTTTCCCAGTGCGACCGACTCCGGTTTGAGCTTCATCCATAATGATAAGCATGCCACGTTTCTTGCACTCGATGCTCATACGTCGGAGATACCCTTGGGGAAGGTCGAGAATGCCCCCTGTGGAGAGGATTGGCTCCATGATGAAAGCAGCCAGAGAGCCCACGCTCTGTCGATCTACCATTGACCAGCCGAAGTCCATTTCCGTCTCCCAATCATACGATCCATCCGGTTTGCGGAATGGAGATCGATAGGCATATGGAGCTGGAAAGGCGAGCTGGCCGGGCATACAGGGTCCTCCTCTCTTTCGACCGGCAGAGTAAGTCGCAGAGCCTGCACCTTGAGTTAAGCCATGGTAGCTAGCTGTAAAGGCAACAACTTCGAACTGTCCTGTATATAACTTTGCCATTTTGATAGCTGCTTCGATTGACTCGGAACCGGTATTAAGGAAAAAGGATTTTTCTAAAGGCAAAGGGAGAATTCGAGATAGACGTTCAGCTAGGTCGACGACAGGATAGGTGATCATATTGCTCAAGAGGTGATCTAGCTCCGCAATATACTTTTGCACAACTTGGACAATCTCCGGGTGAGAATGTCCCAGAAGCGAACTCATCTGGCCCGAGGTGAAGTCGAGAATTTGATTGTTATTTGCATCGTAAAGCTTGGTACCCTTGGCTTTGGTGATTATAACTGGAGAAAATGGGACTCCGGTTCCTATAAGGTGTTTATTCGCTTTGCTGAAGAAAGCCGCAGTTTCGGTTTCGGTTTCGGTCGAGGCCATTGCCGTTGAAGTAGCAGTCGAATAGTTGGGGGGAAAAAAGGCTAGATGAGAGGAAATTATGGCAATGGATATAAACAATACATCCTCTTCCAATGTTTGACTTACGTGTCATTAATATATAGAACATGCCGACTTTTTTATTATCTACACCAACTTCTCTCTGATTGGTGGAATTGCCCGCGGGCATTACCGCGGGGTTCTCCTCGCAATGATGTAGATAGATCTTCAATTTTCGTCCATTGGTATCTCTACGTAACACGGCGTGGAAGATAGGATTTTCAAATATGCAGGGAGAGTCAAATACTCCCAATCAGGAAGGTCTCGTCTCCAGAAGACCATATCGGTCTCATTTGTTTCCCGCCTGTCTGGCTTGCAAAAAACGCAAGTCACGATGCAGGACCACAAACTTGTCGAGTGTCTGTACCATGTGCAATGCTCATGGAACAAGCTGTACTTTTCCACAAGCAGATGGGATACCCTGTGAAAGACCCATAAACTCTCCACGTAAATTGACAGCCAAGAAAAGAAACCTACAGAATAGGCCGCTGCGCGGCCCTCCAAACTCGAACTCCGGCCCGTACACCAGACATACGGCTATCCCAGATAACCCACTTCCTCAAAATGAGACCAATACACAGTGTCCGCTTCCCAACCTTGTGGGTATCGTTGCAGAGGCTGGAGATAATAGCTCTCATGTAGTCAGTCCAGCAGTTGCCAAGGACAATGACATCTTAGAGAGTTATCTATCAACAATCCCAGACTCTAGAAGGCCGTGTATTATTCGAGCCAACACAGATTCAAATCGACCTATGCGGCCGGTACTTTTCAATACGGTTCCGAGGCGTCCGCTGGGGCTCTTCTCAAATCAGTCTCTTCCGGCTATGAAATGCGAAATCATAGAAAAATATCTGGAACCTAATCTAGACGAAGTTGTTGATTTGTAAGTCTTAAAGGCTCACTTTGTCCTATATCACTGGCCTTACATGTTCAAATTTGTAGATTTTTTCAATACGCCAACATATGCTTTCCAATATTTGACGAAGGCTCGTTTAGAAATGTCTACGGAATGCATAGAGAGAAAATCTCACCAGCGCTTCTTTGTAACTTATACGCCAACTCATTAATCTACTGGGAGAACTCATCTGAGCTATCCTCCAGCCGCTTGCCGGATGTTCGCTATATTTGGAACCAAGCCAACGAAGCCCTTCACTCGGAGCTCTTTCTATCCCCTGGTATATCCACGGTTATGGCCATTATATTAAATGTATGTGGTAGGCCAAGTACATCAATATTTGGTAACGGAGGAATGGTGGGAACTGCAGTTGCTCTTTCCAATGCTCTAGGTTTGAATCGAGATCCGTCGAATTGGAATATTTCTCCGCTGGAGAAGAGATTTCGGATACGAATCTGGTGGTTGGTCGTTGTGAATGACCGTTGGTGCGTGTTCAAAGAAATTTTCTTTTTTTGTTTATCATTTCTTCTCTAACTTTCGTGCAGGTGTAGCTTAGCGTACGGCACACCTCTACAGATTCACCGCGCACAGTACGACGTTCCATTTCCCACAGTTGACGATCTTCAGTCAAACTGCACTTCTCAGTCTCATATAGCTGCCGCTGAGGTATTTGTTGCTTTCACGTCGCTGACGGAGGTGATGAGCGAGTATCTGGAACACGTGTATAAAATATCCGTACATGTACCATACCCTCCTGAGAGATCTGCAATAGAACTCGAAGGTCTTCTTACCGACTGGGAAGAATCCTTGACCGGGAATATTCGCAGAATGGTTCTTCATGGGACAGATTTTGACGCCCCAGGAGCAGCCAACTTTCGACTAGCCTATTTAGCTGTGAAATTATTATTACGGCGTCTTCAACTCGACGTCGACAAGAACAATTTGGGTATTATTGACGACATCGACTCGCATTATTATAAACAGGCCCAGAGAGCAGCTGAGGAGATTGTACATCTAGTACAAGAAATGGGCGAATCTCATCTTCGAGGATTTTGGCTCCCTGTCAATTCTTTTTCTTTGACATCCGCCACTACTTTCCTACTTCGAAGCGGACTTCGGAAAGGAGGATTAAATAATTATATGTTTCTCGACATTGCAAAGGACATGATAGACAGGCTCCGGTCACATAGTGAAAGCTTCCGCTGGGATCTTGCAGATAACTGCCTAGCAAGTTGCAGCGACTTAGTTGACAAGATTTCATCGAATTCTACACAGGATGTTTTCTTCGATTCTACGGTCTCCAATTTCTTTCAAGAGCATCTTGATTTCAACCAATCATTTCTTAACGATTTTATGGCTGATTTTCCGGAAATTACCCCCACAGTTAGATTATGATTCCATTACTTGGCTACATTTTTGGATCTTGGCTATTAGAAAAACATGGAAAGGTTGAATTATCTGCTCACGGCATTTAATGGTGATGGAGGCGGTCGAAGGTCTTACATGTATTGATTCTTATTTCAAATTCGACTTTTGAATAGACATATTGATAGATGATAGATTTACATCAAATATTTTCACACTCTTGTCCAACGGTACAAAGGACTCTCATGTCTTCCATCGCCACGCTTTCTCCAAGCCAGAATTTGATACCCTGTCCATCAACAGGTGCCAACCAGTCCTGGACAACAACATCCCAGACGCTAAGGTCTTTCCTCGTAACCGTCAAGCCAAGGGATTCCGATTCGCCTGGTAATAGTATTGACGTTTTCTCAAACTGGCGCAATTGTCTTGGTGGTAAATCAACGCCCAACGTGTCCGCTGGCAACTCGACGTAGAGCTGCACAACGGCACGGCCGCTACGGTCACCAACATTTGTGACAGTGACATTGATAGTAAATACAATATCCCATAATGCTGGATTTCCACCTTGAGAACCCCCTGCGCGTGGAACAGGGTGTGGTGTTGTTGTATATCCAGTCGGATAAGGATACGGTGCTGTAGATGTTGCTGCGCTGGGATCATCCAAATATGGATAAAGATATCTCCAGATATGGTTAAAGTCTTCTGGCCACGCAACCTGTGATGCTGGAGGGATGCTTGTGGAATATGCTGGCGTTGGACCTTTGGCTGCCCTTGCTGGAGGATACTGCGTTAGTAACGTTCTGGAAGTGACTTCTGCACCAGATAAATTGAAACTTGTATACGAGAGCCCATAGCCAAATGGGTATCTCGGTGTTATATTTGCTTGAAGAAAGTGTCGATAGTCGATATAGATTCGTTCACTATACGTATCCTGAATCTGGCCGATTACTTGATTGATCAGCCCTACACTGGTAGGGTATTCCGATTCATTGTGAGGAACTGTGTATGGCAAGTGACCACTGGGGCTGTAGTCGCCAAATAATATATCTACAAGAGAATCGCCAGCCTCTTGACCGGGTAGGTGTGCAGCCAGGACAGCTTTCACAGATGGTAGATCGATCCATTTCTCCATTATGATCGGCCCGACTGAGTGGACCACAACCACCACAGTATTGAATTTTGCTGACGCATCTTGCACGAGTTGGTCACCATTGTGCCATGCGTAGAGATTGGCAGAAGTGCGGTCGCCAGGATTTTCTTCAACGGTGATGTAGTTCTCACCGGAGTCAGCGTTAATAAAAACAATAGCAATATCTCCCGAAGATATGTTGACCGATGATGGAAACGTGTCTGAGATGTAAAACTCCGTGTTTGTAGTTGCATTAGCAATTGCATCCTGTGGAGTGATCAGATATGGCAGCCTCGCAGTTCCACTTCCCCAGCCCATAGTCAGAACACCATTGTCACAACCTTGGTCGCTACAAGAGTTTAGGCCGCCGGAGTTTGCGCCTGCATCAGTACCGAAGACTTTCAGTGACGCATCCTTGCTAAGTGGCAGCGTATTATTTGTATTCTTCAGTAGGGTTATAGCATCACGTGCAACGGCCTTTGCCACGGTATTATGGTTGGCTTGTACATTAACGAATTGATTTACGACACCACTAGGTGAGATCAGAGCTCCTGGATATAGTGGACCAGTTGCATCCTCAGTATTAGTAGAGAAATTCGGGAGCGGATAGTCCTCATCTTGCCCCAGCTTGTACCATGTTGCTACAATCCGAGTCACCTGTCCCAGTCAGCTCGTATCGAGTTGAAGTTATGTTTTTGAGTACCATATCGTTTAGTCTCTCAATAGGAATTGTTCCATTGAGAATAGATCTTGAAAGCTCAAAGTTCCAGAAACTATCCCCAAGTAAGGGGACGGCACCGTCTCCTGGCATGGTCATATCTAGCCCAGCCAATGCAGATCCCACACCAGAGAATTGTGCATACCAATCAGACACAACAAACCCCTGGAAGCCAAGTTCATCTTTGAGGAGTCCATTCAGTAGCATGCTATTTTGCGTAGCCAGCGTGCCATTAACCTAGACAAGTCAAACAATTTTTCCTAGCTACTACCAAAGTTGAAGAAGAGATGCTTACATCGTTGTAGGAAGCCATAATAGACCCAACTCCAACCCTCACACCTTCTGCAAATGGCCACAGGTAAATTTCGTGGAGAGTGCGATCATCTATATCTGATGAATAGCCCCGCTGGAGAACATTCGTCATTCGATACATCTCCTGCTCGTTCAGAATGTAATGCTTCAGGGTTGCAATTACCCCAGTGCTTTGCATTCCTTTGATCGTCTCTGCTGCTGCGATACCCTGCAGCGATGGATCTGCCCCAAACCCTTCCCAGGTTCTGCCAGACCGTGGCTTGCGTCCCAAAGGGCCAACAACAGGGCCCATCTGTACATTGATACCTTTCCCGCGTGCCTCCTCACCAATAGCGACGCCACGGGCGTACATCAACTGCTTGTCCCAGGTCGCGCCTGTAGTTACCCCTGCTGGAAATGCAGTATTGTTTTCCGTGTTTCTAATGCCGAGAGGACCGTCTTGGAGACAGAGATTCGGTATTCCGAATCTTAGTGCACTCCCCGTGTTGCCAACACAAGGCCCCATCAAGTACCCTGTTCCGGAAGTGAGGTTGACCTTTTCTGCTAAGGTCATGCTGCTGACAATCTTCTGAGCTTTTACGTATGCATCGGTCCATTCGTCGACCCATCCTCCTATAGGGGTTGGATAATAGTCAGGTGTTGAGTATTCGGCAGGAAGATCAGTTCGCTTATTGAGAAAACCCTCATTGTCGCCATTGAAGTGTCTTGTTGCCGTCACATGCAGAACCCATAGCAAGCTAATCAAGAATAGAAAACGACGAAACGCGACGACTGTCATTGCCGATCCGCTCTCGTGGTGATACTGTTAACGCTTTCCGTAGTTGAGACGCTATGCCTTTTGTTCGATTGATTCTTCTTGCTCGGTCTCTTAGGTACAACACGCAAGGTACCTCTTTCAGGTAGGAGGTAAGAACTGTGAGACAGTACACTTCCAGCCCAGTATCGGTCTCGTTTAGTATTTTATTATTTCCCTAAAAAGTGCCGGGTTGCACAACGTCTCACCACCTGCTGGTGCATGACCACGCCACAATAAGGTTACATGTAACTATTCATGGTCCGGATGTACACTTTATTTCACTAGCCCAACAATGGCGCATAACAGCAGATCCCAAATATTGAACAGGCTCCATATCCACCAACTGCCAACTGAGGGGTTCGGCCAAGTTGCATAATACCCAGCCAATAGGTAACAGCGAAGCTCCACCCCTAATAATCATGCAGCTGTTTTATCGAAATACTACTCAGACTAATCAACCCCTCTGCATATTCCGATGTCCCACATTGTGGAGGGGTCGATTTCCTTTCTTTTTTTTCTTTTTCATCTCTTGCCTCTATTTTTCCTTCAGTCACAGATCGAGCATGTCCTTGGGCCATGTCGAGGCGATTGTCTCACAATGAGTATACGGTGGGCTGGATCTGCACCATGCCACTGGATATGGCTGCAGCAAGGGCCATGCTTGATGAGATTCACGAAGAACTTCCTGTCCAGCTAAACGACCATAATGCGTACACTCTGGGGGCAGTCGGAAAGCACAACGTAGTTATTGCTAGCTTACCAGGTGACGAGTATGGAACCCCATCTGCAACGACAGTAGCAATGCAATTATTATCTAGTTTTCATTCCATTCGTTTTGGGTTGATGGTCGGGACTGGAGGTGGAGTGCCGAACAGTCACGCGGATATCCGTTTAGGAGACATTGTGGTTAGCATGCCTACAGGGACCACTGAGGGAGGGGTTTTGTAGTATGATTACGGAAAGGTTCTCACTGGTGGGAATTTTCAGCGCATTGGAATGTTGAGCCGACCTTCTCAGATCCTGCTGACTGCTTCGTCAAAACTACGGGCAAATCACCTTCTAGAGGGATCCCGAGTACCGCAGTTCCTAGAAAATCTGAACGAAAAGTATTCCAGACAGCCTCTCAACTTCCGTCGACCGGAAGAGGAGGACCGTTTGTTTGAAGCGGCTTACGATCACGTTCTCTCAACAGGAACATGTCAGCCTTGTGATACGAGTAAAATTGTCTCCCGGCCGGAGCGAGATTACGACAGCCCTGCAATTCATTACGGGCTCATTGCTTCTGGAAATAAAGTTATTCAAGATGGAATTCTCAGGGACCGCCTGTCTCAAGAATTAGGGATATACTGTGTTGATATGGAAGCAGCTGGGTTAATAAATAACTTCCCATGCCTTGTAGTTCGAGGAATCTGCAATTACGCAGACTCTCACAAAAATGATGCATGGAATGGGTATACATCGGCCGCGGCAGCGGCGTACGCCAAAGATCTTCTTCTGGTAACTACTATAGCCCATGCAGAATCAAAACCGACAACTAGTGAAGGAATGTCCGACCTAGGTATGGTTCCATGTGGGGATTTAATTCCTAACAGGTCAAATTTGGACTAACAAAGTCGGGTTTTGTAGAGAGATTGCGAGCTCAATTGGAATTTTCTAGAATTCCTGCCATTTCCCAATTTCCGAGGCGTGAGGATGACCTAGACCATGTGTGGGAAATTGAACATCCACAAGACTTCGCTATGGGGAAGGTAAATGCTCTCCGCGGCCTTGGTGAAAGATAGAAAACTAAACTAGGCTTTCGGTCAAAGGAAACTTCAGGTGTTTATTAATATTCAATGCTCCCGAAAAGAATCTCGAGGCTGTGAAGGGTTTGGTATTAGTGTTTTCCTTCCGCGAGCAGACCATGGACAAGTGATAATATAGCGATTAGTACACGCGTTCTAGAACATAGCAACATTGAACAGGGCTAGCGAAGCAGGTGAGCTACCAGATGCCTTTCCTGCATTTCGGAACAACAAAACCAGGGTTTTGATTTAGTCTATAACTAAAAAGGGTAAAAGATATTAATCATAAATCTTGGTGTATGATCATTGTGGTAATTTTCCTTCCTTATTCAACAGGTACTAACAATTTGCAACTTCAAGACTCGCTAAAACAACAGCAAAAACTCCTAGTAATGATTTGGAAACGCAAGTCTCCACCAAAATGAATACAAATCAAAAATCAGAATTTTCATCCATGACCACCGTGGTTTTACAAAAGTATCCAAAGCATAGAGCACCAGGGAATCGATACTAACTCCGGTTGCTTGGGTACTCCACCTGGTAGGTAGGCATAAACTCCTCCTTGATCGACCGCAAGCTAACAAAGCGAGACAACAAGTTCGCGCTTCCAGCTTTGTCATTTGTACCGCTTGCACGAGCTCCACCAAATGGTTGTTGTCCAACGACCGCACCGGTACTCTTGCAGTTGATGTAGAAATTGCCAGCTGCGTTCCGCAGAGCATCTTCAGCAAACTGAATAGCAGAGCGGTCCTGTGCAAAGACAGATCCAGTGAGTCCGTACTCGCTAGTGCTCTCTATGGTAGAGCAGATGTCTGCAAAGGACGAGGGTGAGGCGTCATCGTAGACATGGAGAACAATAACAGGTCCAAAGAGTTCGCGCGAGAGCAGAGGGTGGTTCGGGTTCTTCGTCAAGTATACCGTTGGTTGGATAAACCAGCCTTTGGAGGAGTCGTATGTCCCACCCACTAGCAACTCAAGTTCAGGATCTTTCTTAGCCTCATCAATAACGCTGGTAAGCTTGTTGAATGATGCCTCATGAATGACGGGGCCACAAAAGTTTGAGAAGTCAAGCGGGTCCCCGACCTTCAATTTCTTGACTTCTTCAACAAGTTGTCTGTTAAAGTCCTCCGCGATTGATGAAGCGATATAAGCGCGCGACGTGGCGCTGCATTTTTGCCCTTGGAATTCAAAGGCGCCTCGAACTGTCTGGACGGCCGCATTTCTCACGTCGGCACTCTTGTGAATAAGGTGGAAGTTCTTGCCACCAGTCTCGCCCACGATGCGCGGATAGCTCTTGTATTTACCTTGGGCCACACCCGAAGCAATATTGCCGTATAGTGACCGGAACACAGCAGTGCTTCCAGTGAAGTGCAGCGCAGCAAATTCAGGATGGTTAAGGACAGTGCTAGTCACTTCTTCAGCATCTCCTGGCACAAACTGGATAACGTTCTTAGGCAAGCCAGCCTCGAGCAGAATTTGGTGGACCAGGTGATTGGACGCGATAGCAGATGGTGAAGGCTTCCAAAGGACAACATTTCCCATCAGTGCCGGTGCACCGGCAAGATTGCCTCCAATTGCCGTAAAGTTGAAAGGGCTAATAGCATATACGAAACCTTCAAGAGGACGATACTCGAGGCGGCTGAAAGGAAGGAGTTAGCTATACGGAATCTGATAACAAAGGATTGTAGACATACTTCCACACACCCGCCGCGTGATGGGAGGGCTGTTGTGAGTATAATTCTTCCGCATATTTTACGCCAAATCTTGTCTTGTCAGTCGGGGAAGATAATGTTTAACTATTCACGGTATTTGCTTACCTGAAAAAGTCGCAGAGCTCCGCGGCAGAGTCAATCTCCGCCTGCCAGGCATTTTTGCCCTGGCCCACCATTGTCAATGACATGACTTCGTACCGGTATTTCGTTGAAATCAAATCTGCGGCCTTCAAGAAAATGCTCGCTCTGTCTGCCCATGGTGTAGCGGCCCAGTCTTTGCGCGCGGAGAGAGCAGCCGCAATGGCGGTTTCGACGTCCGCTTTGGAAGCGTTTGAGTAGTGGGCAATAGGCTTATGTGTCGATGGATCTAGTTGGGATTGGACATTTGAGGTGGTTATCTATAAATAATTAGCTGGTTGGTCCAGTGCTGAGTGTGTTATATCTCACTTCTTTCCCTCCGATTATCAGAGGGATGTTCCGCGACGTGGACGCTTTCACTTGAGCAAGGGCAGCCTCAAGTCCTTTGCGATCAGGTGTGCCGGGAATGTAGTGTTGCTAAGCCAGTCATTAATCAGTATCCATAAGATCTTGCACGATGCACGCTATACTTACATTAGGCTCGTTGTTGATAGTTGGGATCTTGAAATTGGCATAGGTTCCCATACCCCGCACAGAAGAAGCCCGCGCGAAGACAGGAAGCTTGCAAAGGCTCCGTGGTCGAATTGAAACTGCCATGTTGATATTAAAGGGTGCGATGCGTTAACAGAGCCGAGTATACAGCTTCAGAGAAATAACAGAACGAAGAGGAAAAGATATAAGCTCGCCACTTTGAAGACGAAGGAAGGGTCGTTGAATCGACGACCGCACCGGTTACGCAGGTGGATAAGCTGCTTGCCCCACAATAGCTCTTTCAGGGACTCCCATTGGTTGGTCGGTCCCATAGTGACCGGCCCGGTGCTCACCGGTGACATCCTATTGGCTCGGCTAGTGTCGGCTCTTCAGCGCCTCTGATTGGTGGATTCCTATCTACTTCGGGAGGTCTTCATCAATAATATCTAGATTGTGAATTCCCTACAACTCTATTCTTATTTGTGGTTACTCAATCTCGGCATATTTCTATTAAAATTGCTATGATTCAAAACTGTGTACACTAATCTTTCATGCTGTGAATAATTTTTTATCTCTGCCATGGTAGAGTTAAATCCCAGTCAACGTCCCTACAAACTGCTCCTAGGTGATTCATTGCTGCCGTTGTTGGACAAGTTCACCAGCCATGTTTTGAAGCATCGTTGACGTGCGAAGGATGGCATTTCTCAAAGTATCAGAGCATTGTACCTCAGATGTACCCCGATTCTCCTGGGGAATGCGTTGCTGCGCTTGTATTTGGTGCTGCGCCTGCAGCATTCGGTTCTGCGCTTGAATTAGGTTCTGCGCCTGCATTTGTTGCCGCGCTTGTATATCTTGCTGCAATTGCATGTGCTGCGACGCGTTCATTTGGTGCTGTGCTTGCATTTGGTGCTGCGCTTGGTGCATTCGGTGCTGTGCTTGCATTCGGTGCTGCGCTTGAATTTGGTGCTGCGTTTGCATTCGGTGGGTTCGATATACCTGTTCCATGTGTTGCTGCTGTTTCATGAACCACTCGTTGTACTCCCGTTGAAGGAGATGCTGCTGTTGACGGTGCTGGTACTGCTTCTGTTGAAGGAGACGCTGCTCTTTAATGCGTTTCTGCTCGCGGATGCATACATCTGCCAACATATTCAACGCAGTAGTATCATCAGCTTCACGGCATTGAACATTTTCACTAGCAAGCTCACGAGCACAGACCTCTGCCAAGATATCTAACCCAGTAGTATCCTGGCCATCAAGATTCTGAGCACCTGCACTAGCATCGTCACTATCGGAACCTCGGGAATTGTCACTAGCAATCTCACGAACGCAGACTTGTGCCAAGATATCCAACGTAGCATCCTCACTTCTGGAATATTGCGATTGGACACTGCTCAACGAGGAATCGGTGTCGTAGTCATCCGAGTCCTCGATGTGCACCACCGTATGATCCTGCGAAATCTGGCCATTGCCAGAAGCTTGGAGTTGTGTCATCTCGATGTTATGAGTATGATAAGTAAGTGAAGTAAGTGAGTTTGAATGGGTAGGCTAGATTAGATGAAGATGTTGAAGAGATGTGTATTGGAATGTACTCCTAACAGGTAGAATATCTTCTAGCTAAATAACACAACATGTAGAATTACTCGTCCAAAGTTTCATGGCTTAACCCGTTCATACCTGGTTAATTACAAGGGAACCTAGTTCTTTTTTGAAAAGCACACAATGCATCAATGGCCTTGTTCAACTGTCAAAGAACGACAAAAAGAATAGAGTTCATTCAAAATATCTACAAAGTAGGTGGTGGTGGAGGCGGAGGAGGGATGGCGATACGCACACGAATCTTTTTGACAGGTTCTGGAGACTTTGCAGGGAACCTTCTTTCCTCCCCTTTGTGATCTACCGTGATGCGTCCAGCTCCTGATTCCTTTGGAGAGAAATACCAAGTTTCGTCTTTAGAGAAACTTCGAATTATCCCCACATCTTTATCGCGTGGTGTATTTTTCCCTCCTTCTTGTTTTCCTTGATTGTTTTCTTGGCTTTGCATCTCAAACAAGTTCTGGTGATAAGGACAGCGAGCTTTGCCATTTGAAAAGTCTTTGTCTGCTAGAGTTTGTCTTTTACAGGGCTCATAGTTGTTTTCTTCCGCAGTTGCGCATAGTAATATCCGGCTGGTGCGGCATTTGCAGTTTCCGAAGATGTACACTTTGACTTCGCACATTTTTCTATTGGTCGTCAGTCCATATCTTTTTATTAGGGATGGTATAAAGAATAGCGACGACTTGTTCTTACCATGGATTTATCGTGAAGCGATTCCAAATGTTGTTCAGATGTCTTGTTGAGATAGTCAGAAACTACTACTGTTACGTGACTAAATTCGGGGAGTTTAAGGATAGAAGAAATTCGAAATAGACACAAAACCACTCCTTACGATCGAGATGTATAATTGCAAAGTTGAGTCACCAGTCTGTATGAGCCTGGCTGTATGAGTCAATCGGTTCATCTCAAATCCGACTTTTTGGTTATGTAAGTGCTCCTTGGGTTTGACATGACAGTAATGCTCTTTAATCAACGCACTTCAATGTCTGGGGCTATTTACGTTCTTCTTTCTTCTAGTTACATTTCCTTTCATCCTACATATATATATTTATAGTATCCACCCTCAAGTACTGTCAACTGAATCAACATTTGAACATTTGCAATAAAGAAATCTAAGAATATCCAATCAAACAACCCCTTTGTACAGCTTCAACCAACCAATGCCCTCACTCCTCGCGGATCCTTTGGCATAGCAACCTGAAAGTCTCCCACAAAGGAGACAGCATTCTCATCAGTTTCATGCAACTCCAGTTTGTCAAACTTTGTCACCAATGCCGCGACTACTAGATACAACTCCGCATTGGCAAGCTCAATTCCCAAACATTTGCGACCTCCTCTGCTGAATGCCATTTGGTAGTTTTTAAGGGATTTATCCTCAAGCCAGCGATCTGGGTTGAAAGCAAATGGGTTCGGGAAAATGGTCGGATTAGTATGTGCAGATAAAGTCGATATACTCATTGGTGTTCCAGCAGGCAGGGCCCAGTGATTTCTTTGTTCCACCGTCAAGGATATTGGCGGCATGGGGTTCGCATACGGAGAAGGCACGTATATTTCATACTGAGAAGAAATCCGCGCCATTCGTGCGGTAACACCAAAAGAGAGTCTGTTTCCTTCTTCGATAACGGCCGAGAGATAGGGAAGCTTCTCCAGCTCTGTCCATGCAGGATTCGGAGTGTCCAGATTCTCAAGTTCAGTTCGCAGTCTTTTCATAATTTCCGGGTTTGCGAGTAGATGGTAGAAAATGACCGAGAGGGATTTTGCAGGAGAGTCTGTTCCAGCGAGGACAAGAAGTGCGCCTTCTTCTTGGAGCCGTCGAAGGGACTTTTCCTCTGGTGGTAACACCTTGCTGTCTAGAACAGAGTCGTACACAGATGTTTTGCCAGTTGGGCCCAGCGAGCCCTGGTCGGTGGAGGGAGAATCTTGTTTTGATTGCATGAGCCCAACAAGCTCATTGCGAACTCTCTGTCCTATGTTAGATTTTGGATGCGACTGGTTCGAGGCGACTTACGTTAAACAGTTCTAGCATATCCAGCAACCCGGGTGGCATCAGGGGCTTGCTAATGACTAATGGAAGACTTTCCATAAACCTAGGTAGCCATGGGAAGTGCTTATTGACGTGAATACCCAACAGAAGCTGGTTACTATTCTGTCTCGACGTCGCAGCCTTTGCTTCGTCTGCAAGGATATTGCTCTGGTGAGCAAACAAGAAATTGTTGGTAACGCTTTACAAGTCTTGTCAGTAATCATATGCTATAGTCTATGGGGAGGAAACCTGAGACAGAAAAAGGATATACATACTCATTTGAAAACCCCCAAAACAAATCCGACAGGTTCACAGGTGTCTTTTCCTCCGCATGTCCGGCAACTAACTGACACAACTGCTCAACTTTCTCACGGATCAGTGGCTCAAGATGGACGACATTGCGGCGACTGAAAAAAGGTGCAAGTGCCTCCCGGCGCTTTCGATGAATCTCGTGGCTTGCTGTGGTGCCAACTCCACCGGGCATGTTCAGGGCTCGCAGCTGGTAATCATATTTATCCCTGCGAGCCCCAGAGGGCGCATAAACTGTGTCTACGAAGCCAACATCGTTGATATGGACTTCATCCGGGGTTATTCGAAGAATAGGGCCTTAGCAGCCAATGATTAGCGTCATCGTTTCACAACGGATTTGTTCTTGTGGGATTCAAAGTGCGCGAACCATATTCTTGGTGAAGCTCTTGGATTTTGAAAATATATCGACCTGGTTGAATCACATCAAAATAAAACTCGTACCACCAGGTGAGAGCTGCAAGTTTAGGGCCCGGTATATGCGATAAAGGGTGAGCGTAGAGTCTCCGAAGCCCCTCGCCCACGCAATAGACGAGTGAGACGGCTCCTATTGTTTGTATAATCTGGAGAACCATTGTTACTCTTCAACTATTCGAGTTGTAAACAGGTGAATGAATCACTTCGTCCCCAGTTTCATCTTTCTTCAGCTACAGTGTCCAGAATTCCAGATAGATAAGGGTGGGGCGTGTTTGTCAGCTTATTGTTAAATACCGTTACTAGCCAAAACACTGCATATGTATACTCCTCCGGGTCTGTTTACTCTTCTCACACTAGCCCGTACTCAAAACTTAGAGACATATCGACCTAAAAATTACCACCCTGCAAAAAGGAATGCCTTGGTGGGGATTATGGTATTTTGGTCATATCCTTCATTAGTACTCCGTATTTTGTGGCGACAAGACAGGACAAGTCACTACTCCATTAACCAGCACAGCCATGATCGGGGGCCGCCTGGTCTCCTGCCAAGCGATATCATAGATCAAATCCTCGCTCACAAGAGAGACGAGCGTACTTTTGGATACGGCCAAGTAGAAGAGCAGACAGCATGCACAGTTTACAACACACTTCAAAATATAAAGGGAGGGGTTACCGGTCGGTCTTCCAGACCACTTCGCCCTTTTTTTTCCCTCTCAAAAACTAACAGATATCTCTCTGGCTGTGGTTAGAATTCTCTCTTGAGAACTTTCTCTGTTGTGGTGGCGTTTGCAGAGACACATGAGTGTTTGGCACGTTGGATGAAAGCCTCGATGGCTCAAATGGCGATCCGTGGGGTTTTAGCCGCGGAAAAGTTAAACGCAGGTCTCCTATTTCTACCTTGAGCAAGTATGTCAATCATTTCCTTTCTTGCTTGACTATTTTTTATGAATCCAAAGCACGGCCAGTCTTATGAGAGCACATTAGAGTCTTCGTCTTTCGGTGGACAGTACCAAGGATCTTTCAGAGAACCTGACTACACGATAAGGCCAACATATGCCACCTTGCCCACCATTGTGTGTGAATCAGGATGGACGGAAAGGCTCAGAGAAGGCATGAAGGTTTGGCTAATTGGCGGAGAGCCAGCTGTGCAGGTATTTTTATTGCCAAATTCGAGAGAGAGAGAGCAATGGGCGAGTTAGCGGTTTTGCCGAGCAATTCGAACTCGGTCCAAATAGCAATGTTAGATCTGTTCAAAGAGAGGTACGCTCATGTGGACCAAGGATCCTTTTTCCCCCCAAGAGAAACTAATGATCTTTAAAACTAGCTTCCTCGCACCAGCAAATCCTGCCGTTGGGGCCCAATAAAGAATGACTATCATTCGCGGCCAACTTTGGGGCTCTTATCTGCCAGCAGATCAAAATGCTAAATGCCACTTTCTATTTGCCGGTTCGTACGTCCGCGAGGGCGATTTTGGCCCGCATGGGGTTCACGCCAGCCTAATCTCGTAAATGAGAGTAAAATTGGTTTCAGAAAACAACGGTTCTTGTCGCTATGAGTCACTCAGGCGGGCCCCCAAGTAGTATCAATTTATGTCAAAGCCAAGACCGCCCGCGGCATGCGTCGGAAACCGGCGGAGGCGTTTGATAAAAAAGTCTACAGGTTGACACGGTGGAATTGCTAGTTGCACAGCATTAAATATAATCGCCGATCAACATCAGCCTTGTTCCGCTGATTGGCTATGCTGTTGTTACGAATTTACGATGTTTCAAGGCCCGACATTTAAGTACCATAGACTAATTTCCCGGGGGACCTTTGGTTCAACATTTTCTAACCACCATTTGTATTTTACAGAATACAAAGTTTCTTTCTTTTTATTGCTCAGTATTCATATCTTTGGCAAGTCAAGTAGCACTTGCAAGTCTCAAATGTAACTAATCCGACACCGATTGATCCCAGATGCTCTGCACGGTAACCCCTTCAGCCCAACTACTATTAATTTTACCTTCCAGTAGCGTAAATCCAATCTCTTTTGTCTGGCCCGGCAGAAGCGAAAATGAGTTCTCGTCAAAAAAGCCTACCACCCCAGCAGGATAGTCTAGCCAGGTATACAAGGAAATTCCCTTTGTGGCTTCAACGACGAATTTTTGGGTGGAGTTATTGAAGCTCAGCTTCAGGCCAGGGTCGACAAGTTTCGCCTCGTTGGTGTACACGGGGGCGAAGTAGTTTTCATGTGTGAACTGGACTTTTGTCTCGCTGTTTGGCAGGTGGCCAGACGTTTCCAAGGAGAGTATCAGGACGGCATCTTTTGTGTCGGAAATAGGGATATTCTTGATATTGGTGGTGATGATGTCGGTGGTGTTGAGCGGACCAACATGGAATGGGATCGACGTCGCGGCAGTCTTGCTCAATGGCTCGCCTTTGTAATTATACCACGTCAAATTGACTGTGCCGGAAACAGACTCCCACAAGTCGGATATGACAGTGACATTCAACGAGCCGGTGGTCAAGTTCCAGAATGGGGCAACAATGACAGGCTGGTAGATATCCCTTGCCATGTAGTGCAACACTTTCCACCGGCCATCGTATTCAATTCCAGCCCATGTTGGTGCTTGCCAGATATCCTCCAACTGCCAATACAGAGATCCGAGCTGGCGTTCAGGCCGTCCGCTTCCGCGTCGATAGAACTGGATTTCTGTTTTGTACAAGTCTGCCTGGAAGCGCTGGGTTGCAAGACACCAAGCGCTGAAGTTGGCGATTGTATCTGTCTTAAAGGGAACGGGGTAGTATTGTTCCACTCCCGTAGTCATTTGACCCATGCCTTCGGCGCTCTTTGTAAGGTTCATGGAGAGGCCACCGGGAGGGTAGTGATGATTACGGTGCAAGATGACCGTGCTGTTGAACTGTAGATCTTTTTCATCCACGGCCTGTTGCCAGGTATAAACACTAGGCATGCTGTGGAAGCCAAATTCGTTGGCAAACCTATTGACTGGGTAATTACTCATGTCAAAGGCAACGCTAGTAGTGTAGAGATAATAGTCACTATCGGCGTAGTAGCTGCCAGGGGCGATATCGTCGTACCGCTCTACCATGGGAACAGGAAGCGAAAAGTCGATCTTGGTGTAGCCATTTCCGGTTGATGTAGGGGTGTAACTGATTGAGCGACTATTTTCATAGACGATCGGAAGTATCAAGCTGATAAACAGTTTCTCGTACTCAGCCTGATATTTGGGATAGCTTTCTGGGTCGGCTTCATATGCCTCGGGCAGCTCTAGACTCTCGAGCTCATTCCCACCGGCCCAAAGGGCAAGTGACGGATGATGGTTCAATCGGCGGACCTGATACAAGACCTCGGCTGCGACGTTCTCCAGGAATTCATCATTCACCGGGTAGAGAGCATCGCTGAATTCAAACTCGCTCCACAGGAGTATACCACGCTCATCAGCGATATCGTAGATAAAGTCTGGAAGGTAGGCACCAGAAGACCAAACCCGGAGCATGTTTTGATTGCCACTAACAACAGAGTCAAACAATTTGTTCATGCGAGCTTCAGTGACTCGTGGCCAGAATGCATCCGGGGGGATGAAGTTGGAGCCCTTGGCGTAGAATTCATGGCCGTTGACTTCAAAATGCCAGTTTGCTCCTGGTGCGATTCCAAGCGCTAATTGTGCATCAGTGATGTTAGTCTGGTTCAAAATTATGGTACGGAAGCCAGATCTCTTGGTGACAGTCGCCAGAGTTTTGTTTTTGCTGTCGACCACGTTCACGGTGATGTAATAAAGGTTCTGTTCGCCGAGACCATTGGGCCACCATAGCTTTGGAGTATCTGCATCAACAGTAGTAGTCCCTGTTATGGTTCCACTTTTGGTTGTGATGCCAGTTAGGGATCCTGAGGCAATCGACGACTCATTTAGCAAATCTTTGATGTCGATATTCAGCGATGCTCCTTTGGGAAGGGTTCCCAAAAAGTCAATGCTAGCATTGACCACCCACGGTTTAGTTTGGTCCGCGGGTAGGTGATTAATCTGACCTTCCCGGTGGATGTCGATATCAGTGTTTAGCACATAAAGACCGTCATCAGGCTCGAATTGCACAATGTATGCGGGTTTCCATGGCCCCGTGGGGGAAAACGCTGGGCCCCAATCCCAGCCGAAATCGGACTGTTCCTTGCGAATAAACCATCTGTTGTCGAACTCGAAGAGTCCCTGGACGCCATCCGGCCATGCTTTGATAGATTAACAATCGATCCGAGGTCAATTAAACTAATATGTTACTTACTTTCCTGCCCTGGCTGGGCGCTGATGGAGTTGGCAATAGCCGGAGCACTGCCAAAGTCGATGCTGATAACGGGATCGCTCTTGCAAGACTTCAAGATATCTGAAACGTCATACTTCCATTGACGGAATTGATTGTTCGCCGTTCCAACGACTTGACTGCACAGTTTTACTGTAGCAAAAGTGTCCAGCCCGTCGAATATAAGCCAGCTGCTCTCCGCTTTGTTTGATCTAGGGCCAGTCGTTAGTAAATTTCCTTCATCAATGGACCAACTATTAACTTACAGTCCCTTGATGGGCTTGCTGGTGTATGTCCAGTTCGACCAGGCAATCCAACGGAGGTCAATCTCATTTATGCCGTAGTACCTACGGCAGTTATTATCATAATACCCCCCAAGTCATGCTACACTTAGGTTTTCTTACGGATCAGCTGCAATTGGTCATTGTCAGCCATTTACTACCAGAGACGCAGAAGAGAAACTCACGTATAACCCCCGCATTGTGCAAGTCCAAATGGACGTGCGACGGCAAAGACCCCGGGGCCGAGACATTCTTTTCCGGGTTGGTCACTGTCCATTGTTTTCCACTGAGGTCAACAACATTCTGTGCGCAGGCCAGCAGGGGAAGCCCTGTGGTGAGTAACAGTTGTGTCAACAACATGTTTGCGCTGATATTTTTTCCCCGGTGATCTCTCTCCATCAAAAGCAAGGATGCCGCCTGCGGGATATTTAAACCCAAAGATTAGACGCATGAGTTAGTTCAACTAAGGTGCCTGATGCTACACGGTGTGCATTCCGCGTCGAAAACAGTAAGGGATCGGCATGTCCCTTTCTCCAGGCTCGTCATAATGTTGGTCTACCAGGTGCGAAGTGGAGAGCCGGACAGAAGAGGGAAATGCAACGAGAATAGATAAACCCGTGGACTTGCTGTTTTAGCTGCCAATCTTGAATCGACTTGAGACTAGCGTGACAGACAGATGCGGGGTCTGGTTTATAATGTTCGTAGGCGTATGGAGTAGTAGTAGTCATAATAATAATATTAATAAGTAATTGCACATTGAATTAATTGCCCCACAGCAGGATTGGGTAACCATATGAATGTTCCTTCGTTGTCAAGTCCAACGTGACATGGGGGGAAACAACGCTAATAGCCGGTTTGCCGGGATATAGAAGCATCACGTTTGTCTGGTTATTTCGCGATATCGCGCGATATATATTAGTTTGTGTTCTTTATCAAAAGAAATTCGAATTTAAATATTTTATTTCTGGAAATGACATTCAATTAACAATCAAGTGATGTATGTGACGCGCTACCACGGGTTGACATGTATTGTCCCCGGATATATATATGTATACTCTATGCCCACATGTACATACACATCTTGAATAGTTGATATTGACTTGACATCAATTGATTAGGTAATGTTGATAATTAAGATAAAACTTTTAAGACTGAATAATATTGAATAAGTACAGGAGCAAATTTTGATTGATATATTAATTGATGTATTGACTAGTGTATATATGTTGACAATGCAGACGTTAATTCATAAAGTTCGAACGCGGCGGATGTACATAGGAACTACCAGTCTCAAAACATCAATTGAAGGGCAATACATATTTGAACGCATATAATATTGGACATTCAATGTTGTAAATATGCACGTGTACTTAAACACCATAAAACAGCCAAGACGACAAACTATCACCAATAAATGGAATATCTAGTGAACTATTGTTGTTAGTTCGTTCCCGACATTTGAAGTTAAAACAGAAACTTATTCGAGTGCGGTCTGAAATCCGTGACGTGGAATCCGTCATTTTAATTATTTTAATCAATTGATGCTCTCTCCCAGTACTTGTCTACCCAATGCTGAAGCTTATTGCTCTGGAAAGATTATCCGATTGCGATTCCGCGGGTCTTTATATACAGTTAAGACAAAACATAGGAAAAAATATTCGGAAGTCTAGGGTTACATAAGTTGAAAGTTTATTTCTTTTCTTCCGGTTTCTCTTCCGGCTTGGGGGTAGGCAGCTTGAACTGTGATTTGCCAAGTCGTTAGTTACTAGTTACAAGGCATGATTTAGGACATTGCAAAGCTTACCGATTCGGGTGTACGGTCAATTCCTTGTCCAACCTGTTCCCAGGAAGCGGAGCCACCTTCAAAGTTGCGGAAAGCCTGGGTGAGTTCCAGAGGCTCGTAGACAATTCGCTTCTTCTCTTCGTCGTAGCGAATCTCAGTGTAGCCAGTCAAGGGGAAGTCCTTGCGCAAAGGATGGCCGTCAAATCCGTAATCGGTCATGATACGACGAAGATCGGGATGGCCGGTGAAGAAGACGCCGAACATGTCATAGACTTCACGTTCGTACCAGAGGGCTCCTTCGAAGAGACCGGTAACACTGGGAACGGGCTGGGCCTCGTCGGCGTACGTCTTCACACGGATGCGAGAGTTGTGGCGGACACTAAGCATGTTGTACACGACTTCGAATCGTTGATCTCGGGTTGGGTAGTCGACCGCGGTGATGTCGGAAATCTGAGTGAACTCGGCAGCGGTGTGATACTTGAGAAAGTTCATCAGGGGCAGGACACCAGATGGCGCAACGAAAATGGTGAGTTCGTCTTTCCAAACGGAAAACTGTTGCACGTATTTTGGTAGACAAGACATGACATATTGGCCGTATTTGTGCATGCTATCGGCTTGGTCCTGGTACTTGTCTGCGGGGTTCACCAGAGGCGCACGAAGCTCGCCCTGAGCTACAATGACAACACAAGTCAGTTATATGAGCTCAAACTGAGTCAATTGAATGGTGGCGATGCTTATCAATAACATACGAGGTCGTGGAGCGTTCCTCATGTTCGGCACAGGGTCTTCCTCGGCAGCCCTTCGAAGGGGACTGGAGGAAAAGGCGCGGACACATGCTGCCGACCTGGAAGCCGAGCCAAGGGAGCGACTGCCCCCCAGCCGAAGTAAAGTGCGCGTAGCCGCCATTGCGAAGACACAATCGTTGATTAGGAGGTCGTGGACGAAGCCGTGTTCGGCCACTCTCGTCACGATGTCTTTGAAGTTGGCTCGAGCCGCTGCACGTGACCCTGACATAAGCCGAACAATCACGTGATAACCCCACTAAAACCAGCACGGGTGGCCAATCAACACGGCGCAGCCAGAGCCGTGCCAGCGCGGCAAGCCAAGGTTTGCTCCATTCTCTTCCTCTGGTCCTTTCACCAAACACCTTTGATCGCCCTTTTTGCCTCTGGCGCGGAGACTGTCGATATACTTGTTCCCTCGCCCATTCTCCTTTCGTTTCGCTTGCGTGGATCTTTTTTACTCCCCCGGATACCCTTTGGCCGCGCTGTTTTTTACACGCCTTCACCGTCCCTGCGCGGAGTTGTCTGTTCATTGTCTCTCACATCCTCGTTAGTCATGTCGAATCGCAACCAGATTGACTCAGTCATCGATGATGATGACGAGTTTTGGTGAGTGGAATCTTGTGCCAAAAACCTGGCCTAAGTGTGCACTGACGCTTGAGTTCGATAGCCCCTTGTGTATTGAAGAGTTCGATCTTTCGGACAAGAACTTCAGACCCTGTCCTTGTGGATACCAGGTAAGCTGTCTTTCCTCCATCGAAAAATTCACATCCCGCCTTATTTCATCTAATACACGTCTGCTATCTGTTTGCTAACGAGATTCTCCCCTTCAGATCTGCCAGTTTTGCTACAATAACATCAAGACCCACAACGAAGAGGGTCGGTGCCCGAACTGCAGACGACCGTATGATGATAGCACTATCCAGTACAAGGTGCCTGATGCAGATGAGTATGTTACTAGTGATAATAAATACTTAATACTACGCGGACACTAACTAGTTTTTTTTTTGCATTAGGTTCAAAGCCGACTTGGCCCTCAAGCACCGCAAGGCAGCTGCCGCAAAGAAGAAGGAGGTCGAAAAACGCGAAATCGAAGCTTCTAGTCGGAAGAACCTGGCTGGAGTCCGAGTTGTCCAGAAGAACCTGGTCTACGTGATCGGACTGAATCCTACAATCCGAGACGAAGGCCAACTTCTGCAGACGCTGCGGGGTCCAGACTACTTTGGGCAGTACGGTGAAATTGACAAGATTGTTGTGAGCAAGGCAAAGCCGGGCGGCAACCCAAACCAGGGCATCGGCGTTTATGTTACATTTGCTCGCAAAATCGATGCGGCAACCTGTATCGCTGCTGTTGATGGCTCTCAAAATGGGGACAGGCTTCTCAGGTTCGTTCGCATTCCATTCCAGAGCCCGCTCATATTGCTTACGTTTTGTTTTACAGGGCACAATACGGCACAACAAAATACTGTTCGTCCTTTCTTCGCAACGAGCAATGCAACAATCGCAACTGTACATTTCTTCATGAAACTGGTGATGATAGCGAGAGCTACAGCAGACAGGATCTCTCGTCAATGAACACGGCTCAGAGACATGGTTATCCAAATGGAGCTGCTGCGGCCACTGGAAGCCGGCCTTTCAATCAGCCCATCCAATCTCAGCCGATGCGCAGACAGGGAAGCAAGGACGAGACCTCGAAATCATTACCGGATGGTCCTGCTCTTCCATCTTCGGCGAGCTGGGCAAACAAGGACGCCCCGATTAACCGTGCCAGGAGAGTCAGTTTGACTGGTAGTCGTTCCTCCCCAAGTCCCAAGCCGGCTAGTGTCACCATACTTGCGAAGAACGAAGAGTCAAAGAAGCACTCTGTTTCTGGCCAAGACTCTCGACGTTCTACTCCTGCCCCACAACCAACCCAGCAACCCAGCTCCCAAATCCAGCCTCGAGCACAAGAAGCACCTACAAAGGACGTTGTACTTGATTCTCTTCTCAAAGCCGTGAACTCTCCCGATTTCCGTTTCGTGTTTTCCACCGAGGGCATGTCCGATGATGAGATTAAATACATTGAAAATGGACCATCGTTTATCGACCCCTTTGGTGGAGTCAAACGCAGAGCGATGCGGGAAAAGGCAGAACAAGAGCGTGCAAAACAAGAGGTTGAAGCTCAATCTCTGTTGCCATTAACAGTTCCGGATGAGGAAGCTCGAGAGAGCGGAAGCTTGCAACTTGGAGGCGAGCCAGATGATGTGCACCCCGCAAGAGGCGCTGCGACTCGTGGCCGCGACAACCATGGAGCTATTCAGCCGCCATCTCAGCAGGACACGGCTAATAACTCGGCTATTGGGTCTCCATTGTCCCTGAGTCAACAGTTTCAGAACCTGAATATGAACACAAGGAGCCTAACCCCACAGCAGCAGCAGCAGCTAATGTTGCTCAAATCGGCCAATGGCCAGCAATCTAATTTGATGGACCATGCCATTGAGCAAGCGTCCCAGAATCGCCAAGGCCCTTTCCAAGGCACAATGCCGCAAGGCGGGGTGGGTGGACACAGTCGTCAGTCTTCTCGCTTTTCGTTTGCTAACGACTCTGCGAAGAACGCATCAAATGCTAGAATTCTCAGCCAACAAGGATCTTTAACCCCCAACCCGCTTACTACACCTGCTCCACAACAGAACATGTCGAACCAGTTCTACTCGAGCAGTGTACAGGGCCCGCCTCCTGGGCTGAAGACGGCTGGGACCCCGCCTATTAGTGGTGGTGGGATGTTCGCCCAAGGCTACGGCTTCACCTCAAACACAAGTCTTGGTCTGGGTGGAAATGTTGGGAAGCAAGAGCCAAGCCCTGATTTGATGCGAGAGTTACTGCGAGGCCGCAGTGGAACTGCTGGTACGGGTGGCGTGCAGAGTCACGAGGCTAAGCGTGAGTTTATGTTTCCCTTCCTTCAACAGCACAATACCCCCCCTCCCCTGACTCCCGCTACTGGCCTTCTCAGTGCCTTCTATGGTTCCCAAGCCGGTACTTTTACCGACTCTGGGCCACAGAAGCAGAGGAAGAAGGGGAAGAAGCACAGACACGCTAACACTTCCTCCGGTGGAGGCGGTGTAGTAGATCTTGCGGACCCGAGCATACTGCAGGCGAGAATGCACCCAGCTGGTGTTGGTACGACTGGGCAAGTGCTATACGGAAGTCAGGGGCAAGGTGGGTACAATCCCTCTATGATGTATGGAGCTGGATTTGGCCGGTGGTGATTGTCGCTGTGTCGTACTCGAGTCGGTTTTTCGGTCTGCCATCGGACTCCTCGTTTCGTTTGAATGCCCACCATCGTGGCATTACAACAAAAAACAAAAAAAACAAAATTCCCCTTTTGCATGATTTCCCCCCCCCTTTAATGATGATTTCACACCCAATGATTCTTGATGTTTTGAGTGGCACTCTTTCGGCTTTCTTGATATTTTTATTTTTCTGTGTATTTTTTGATTTCTCTATTTTTTTTTTGTCACAGCGAGCATTTGGCAAAATGGTCCATCAAAAGGCGGGCCTTTGAGTGCCTTTGGCGTTTTATTTATGGGACTCCCAAACCTCACATCTTGAGATGAGGTGTTAGATTTGGCGTCACTGCATTCTCACTGGTGATCTCTCTGTTCTGGGTTTCATTTCCTCCAGCCAGCGTTGTTGAATAGGCCATTTTCTTTCAGCACCCGGCCAATTCGACGTTTTGCTGGTAGGAGATCTTATGTACGTTAATCCTCCCTGCCCTGTCTTTTACCCAAGGCGGGATGAATATGTTGAAAGCAAGTTCTCACATACAATGTCCTTAGACATTACCCTGTTGGTCCTTGGTCGAGTGCCTGATTAAGATTGCCAAGATATTCTTGTAAATAATTTGCCCTCATAACGTATATTGTGACTGCTTTGTTTTGTTGCACCCCGTGCGGAGTCGATGGCAGCCGTTACCGTCTCGTTTTGATTTTCGTCCGATACTACATACAATCATTGTTGTTGGTCTTTGAAAACATACTGACGCAGCATGTCTTGACAGTTGACGACGATGAATTTCCACCTCTGAATGCCAATACGACAGATAAGACAGAATTCCCATTTCGACCCTTTTTGCCTAGAGATCCACCAGATATCTCTAGCCGTTCTGAGACACCTACATTGCCTCCTGGACTTCCACTTCCTCTTGGTCATCCAGCGGCAGTGCTTTTTCAAGATGAATCGACCCCCCAAAGTCCAGCCTCATCTGTGAACTTGCCAACGCATCCTTCAGGTCTGACATTTTCACGCCATGGTACTCCTCTCCAGAAATCATTGGATGCCCTATCCAGGCGTCAAACACCAGTGACGAAAGACGCACCTGGTGAGAATTCATCACTGGACAAAATGCGGAATTTTGGCGATATTTCTTTAGGATCCCCTAAAGCAAGGTCGTCCAAGAAGGCTAGTGCTGAATTTAAGCACGAAAAATTTGTAACGGGCAGTCCGCTGCCGTCTTACCCTGATGGAGCAAAAGACCTGAAGAAAGGGAAGCCCATCAAGTTGGACTTGTCCATCCCATCTGCAGAGCAATTTGTGTCATCTGCTGGTAAAGAAGCTACTGGTCTATCGGCGACAGCTCTGTTTCCAACTATTTCAACTGGCTCGAGACCTGGAACTCCTATGACAGGGACATCGAGGAACTCTGATTCTTCTGGAGCGCGTCAGCCTCGAGTACTTCGAGTGGTGGAAACACCGAAGGCAGAGACACCACCACCACCACCGTCTCAAGTGGTTCAGCCAATGCCTTCTGTGGCCCAGACACGAGTTCTCTCTCGACAACCCAGCCTGTCTTCATCAGGTCGGCCCACTACGCCAGCCGATGGATCTGATTACGATCCAACAACTTCTGCGTCAGTTTCTAGAGCAGACTCGCCTCCTCCTACCAGAATAGGGTCAGCGCCTGTCCGTGCTATGACAAAGAATCAAGTAAAGAAAGAGCGCAGATTAAAAGCCAAACAAGCAGAAGAGGCTTTGAAAGAAGAGGCGTCTGTCGCGACAAATGAAGACACCATACAGGCACCAATTCTAGGACGCAAGCGCAAGACTAAGAAAGCGCCTTCTTCAGAGCAGTCCGCAACGACGACAACGGGAACTGCGACAAAGAGCGTTCCTGAGAGCGCCGCACCCCCTGTCAGCGAGAAAGAAAATTCGAAGTCAACTGTGGGTAACCAGAACGCCGGTCAGAAAGAAAAAGATACTGTTAAAGGGGAGAAGCCCACACCACCTGCACCCGTTGCTGAGATGGAACCTCAGGATGAACCGTGGCGGACTGAAAATACCGTTTCGCAATTGATCAAAGACATAGAAACCGGTGGCGGCTCGGTCAAGGATCTATTTCTTGAAAGAAGTTCGCCTCTTTACCTCGTACTTGCGCAACTCCACAAAGCTGGTCAGATTGATCTCAACACCCACCCACTCTTCAATCCAACACCTATCAATCAGCGGACGGATATGAAGTGCACAGCGGATGATTACGATCTTCTACAGGATCCAACTGAACTCACAGAGGAAGCTCGGAAGATACTCGAAAAAGGCTTACCTTTACGGATTAACAATGGCTCTGAAGCATTGAAGGACCGTTGTGTGATCACACCCAAGGGCCGAGTGCTACGACACCTGACTCCTGAAGAAGAAGAGCGCTATTTGAGTTTAGAACGTATCGCAGACTCAGAGACTTCTCATGAGTATCCTGCTCTTTCAATTGCGGAGCCAGATTACACAAACATGAACGGTGGTTTGGCTGCTCTCTTCGCGACTCCAGAAAAGTTCAATGTTCGCTGGGTGTCGGAGTCCCAGGTACCACTGGTTACTACCAATACAGAACCAGAGGATAGCGATTTGGAGGACCATGAGTCTGAAAATTGCCCACCTAATGCTCTGTCGGCCATGGAAGCTGACGCAACGAGACTACACAACACAAATGACTCTAATGGCGCTATTGGCTCGTCAGCTCATCATGCTCTTGAATTTGATGCTAGATCCCCTGCAGTAGAAACTGAAAAGCAGCTTCTGGAAGTAAGAGGCGTGGCATTTGGCGAGATACGGGACATTGACAACATTCCTGCGTTGGATACCGCGGAACTTGCCTCGTATATCCAGCAGTCGCAGAGAGATCTGGAGATTTCTCGCAAGGAGTTTGACGTTATCGACAAAAAGTTCAACGCGCTTGTGAAGCGCAACAAGAAAATTGTACAGCAAGCCCTTGGTACCGTGCTTGAAATTGGGAAATAGGCTACGATGGGGTTTGAGTCTTTTATTGGTTGGAGTTGTGATACCACATTGATCTTATAATGTTGCCTTCCTGTCTAGTATTTGCATTGGCCGTACTAGAAATGTACTATTATTGTTGTCTATTTTGACTTCTGTTTGAATAGAATTTTACTGCATTATCATTGCGATACGTTGAATATTATGATGGTAGTAATAAATAGAGTAGATCGAGCGGTCTGATTTGATCGCGGCAAGCATCGGCACAGCGGTGGGCGCCGACTGTAGCCGAGTCAGCCCGCATCATGGTCTCCGCATCCAGGTCCGATTGTACTTTCCATTTCACACGACGCTCGATTTTCCCAATTCTAGTTTTTTTTTGTTCCGTCCTTCTCTTCTCTGAAACACACCACGAAGAAATGATCTAGGATATCGACATATACAGAATGGCTTTTTCGCTCGCTGGCCGCTGCCTTGCCCGCTCCGCCCGTCGTCATTGCGGCGGTAGGGTTTCTTCCAGTGTGAGATGGAGCAGCTCCATTTCACAGCGACCGGGGTCTGACCAGTATGCAGAATTCTTCAAGGCGAGAACTTAATTATTCAATGCTAACTGTGAGGCTGCTAGTGTGCGCTTCCCCGGCGCTGTCGATAGTAAATTCACCTCCGACATGTCGTTTTCGCGGCCGTCGAATACGCCTGCGATGGCTACGTACCGCGTGATGGATTCGGATGGTGTTATTGTTGATAAAGCGCATGAGCCTTCAGATGTTCCCAACGAGCAGGTTCTGACGTGGTACAAGAATATGTTGACTGGTAAGGCCTCTGAATCCTGGCATTTGAGATAAGAGCGGTTCTCACTGACATTTGGGCGTAGTTAATATAATGGATATTATCATGTTTGAGGCACAGCGACAGGGTCGATTAAGTTTCTACATGGTATTTACATTATTTTTTAATAACTGTTTACCATGCTAATTCGTGGTGGTGTGCGATAGGTTTCGGCCGGCGAAGAGGGAATCGCTGTCGGGTCCGCAAGCGCGTTGACCGACGATGACGTTCTCTTTTGCCAATATCGAGAATCAGGTGTTTTCCAGCAGCGAGGATTCACACTCAAACAATTTATGAGTCAATTGTTTGCGAATAAGGATGACTCTGGTCATGGGCGAAACATGCCTGTGCACTATGGCCTTGAATATCCCCGTATAGTAAGTTTTGACACACGGCCCACATCTCATTATAAGACAGGTTTTGACCAGAAAATAAATATAGTACACGATATCTTCTCCTTTAGCAACCCAAATCCCACAAGCTACTGGTGCGGCATACGCCCTGAAAGTCCAAGCTCTACAAAACCCAAATCGTCCATCTCGCGTTGTCGCCTGCTACTTCGGTGAAGGAGCTGCTAGTGAAGGCGACTTTCATGCGGCTCTAAATATGGCTGCAACTCGCTCGTGTCCAATTGTTTTCATCTGCCGAAACAATGGCTTCGCAATCTCAACACCGACTCTGGAGCAATACCGTGGTGACGGTATTGCCAGCCGTGGAATTGGCTACGGCATTGACACAATCCGAGTGGACGGAAACGACATTTTTGCTATGCGTGAGGCGACCAAGGAAGCGCGACGTATGGCTCTAGAAGATGGCGGCCGGCCTGTGCTTGTTGAAGCTATGAGTTACAGAGTCTCACACCACAGCACTAGTGACGACAGTTTCGCATACCGTGCGAGGGTGGAAGTTGAGGACTGGAAGCGTCGAGACAACCCAATCATCCGTCTTCGTAAGTGGCTCGAAAACAAGGGTCTGTGGAACGAAGAAATGGAGCAGCAGACACGAAAAGACTTGCGGGCCGATATACTTAAAGCTTTCAACGCTGCTGAGCGCGAGAAAAAGCCTGCCCTGAAGGAAATGTTTGGTGATGTTTATGAGCATTTGACGGAGGAGCAAGAAGCTCAGCGGGCTGAACTCAGGAAGCACTTGGAAAAATACCCTGAGGAATATAACCTCAATAGTTATGACGGCGGTA
The DNA here is from genome assembly GCF_013368755.1 of Talaromyces rugulosus. Lineage (NCBI taxonomy): Eukaryota > Fungi > Ascomycota > Eurotiomycetes > Eurotiales > Trichocomaceae > Talaromyces > Talaromyces rugulosus. Next base: position 5,064,660 of record NC_049563.1, on the reverse strand, counting down.
TCAAGGGACTATAGATGACTTGGTTCGTTTTTTTTGGTTCATTACGCCGACCTCGTTATGTACTCTAGGAAGGTTTAGTCTTACGATATACACATAGAGAAATTAAGAGTTGAATTTTACATTTATTTCTTTGAATTCTGGTCCTCTATACTCGATGTAATTGAAATTAATACCTGCGTCACTAAGAGACGGCTAGATTCCTAATACTTACCCTCCGAGTGGACGTTGTAGACTGGTTTAAAACACTTCAAGTCATTTTCATCCCGCCGTCTCCGACCAAGGTGTGACAAGGGCACTCACCGAACAGCACAATAGTGCTTCACTTGATATGTTGTGCAACCTATTGTCTAACCATTGCGGGGAAATGCTGAAAGAGCTTTAGATAATAATACAAGACGTCGTCTTGCCAATCGATCAGCCGCTCCTACATGCTATAGAGTGGAAATCATAGAAGACAAATCACTGAATAGAGTCTAGTTCTGTTCCTCGAAAAACGGTATAATGGAAAACCCTAACACTCTCGGCCCCATCTCTGGCTCTGGTCCGGGAACCATATATTTACGCCCTGAATTGCGAGACCTTAAAATCATTGGGGTCGAGGAGCATGTTGCTTTCCCCGAACTGTTGAAATTGATTCCTCGGGACGACTATCTTGTTTCGACTTTCCAAACGGTCCTGAACAATGGCGGATTAGCATACGCAGCTGGTCGACGCTCTGCAGGCGAACAACGGATCAAAGACATGGACGAAGGGCACATTTCTTTTCAAGTTCTCAGCTTATCGGGTGCAATTGGTGTTAATTTTATGGCGCCTCAGCCTGGATACGAACTCTCCGTCCAAATCAACAATATTTTGAAAAAGGCTGTGGAAAAATACCCAACTCGATTTGCCGCTCTTGCCGAATTGCCCATGCAAGACCCAGATCTAGCTGTCATGGAACTGCATAGATGCATCAAAAAATTGGGATTTGTGGGTGCGATGATGAGTGGCTCAATCGGGGCGTCTGGGAGATATCTAGATGGCCCAGAGTACGATCCGGTCCTTGCTGCGTTTGAAGAGCTGGACGTCCCATTGTATCTGCATCCCGGGGTAGTCCCCAAGCCCGTGATGGATACGTATTACAGTTTTCCAGAAAAACCTCTTCTGTCGGCAACCTTTGCACATATGGGCTGGGGTTGGCATAATGAGGTTGCTATCCATCTCCTGCGCCTCGTCCTCTCGGGTGCGTTGGAAAGACATCCCCGTTTGAAGATTATCGTTGGGCATCAGGGAGAGATGCTACCAATGATGATACAACGCTTTGATACTGTGTTTGACCAAGAGACTTTTGGTTACAAGAGGAGTGTTGGGGAGATGTTGCGCAGCCAGGTTTGGGTTGCCATATCAGGTCTTTTCACTCTCCCTCCTACACTGTGCACAATTGCCACTTGGGGAGTTGATAAAGTGCTCTTTGCCAACGATTATCCGTTTATCGACACCCAACGAGTTCCGGAATTTGTTCGTGCATTGGGCGATGTTCTTTCGCCGGCGGATTTGCGCAAGGTCTGCCAAAAAAATGCAGAGCAACTTTTTAAGATTACTGTATGACACCGTCTATCGAACTGTATTTAGTGAAGATTGGAAATTTTGTTGGATTTAGTTTCTATTATAACTTACCTAAACTTGACCAGGATTGAAATTATCAAAAGCGTACGTGAATGGTTACATCATATATGATTCAAGAATAATTAACAGGGGGATTGTACGTAGTTGACGTTTGAATTTGATGCTTCTACCGAAATAAATAAGGGGAAAGTTATCCCTTGACATGCAAGGCAGGAACCCTAACCCTAACCCTAATATAAAAATTCTTCACTGCCCGCGCAAAGTAGTAACTTCCTAGTATAGATAGCGTATTGCAAGTAAGATCATATCTTTGGTAAAGATGAAAAATCGTCCCGAAAGAAAAAAACACAATAAATGAAACCGAAAGGCGCGCTCATAATCATTTTCAACAACAAATTTCTGTCCTAGAAATATTCAACGCGTGAATCACAAGGCCTTTTTGGCAGCGCTCTTGACGATTTCGTCGTCCAAAACCAGTTCATCTCTCTCCCACACCAACTGCACAGCGGCACCCACGGGACCAGTGAAAAGTGCAGAAGTGGCGGTTTTGAAAAGGAGGCCAAACCAGCCAACCTTGCCTTGGATTTTGCTGCGAGCAAGAGCGTTTACAGTGACTGCCCAAAGGAGTACGGCAGAGGTGCCGACAAGGAAGTCCCACTGGAGGAAGATGTGAACGCCGTCGCCAATGTCCTTGACTTTGAGTTCGCCGTTCGTAAAGGGGTTGTAGGGCGTAAAGACTTGGGCCGGGTGCAATGAGTGCAGGTAGCTCTCGTTGAAGAACTCGGGCTTGGCGATAGTCACAAGGGAAATAGTCCATGAAATAACGTGATTGAGGGCAGAATTGGTCAAGGCAAAAGTGTATGCTGCTCTAAGTGACTTTCTCAATTTAAATGGGGAGTTGTCGCTGGTAGAGCCGGAGAATAGGAGAGAAACGATAGTGAGCAAGGTGGATACGTAGACTGGCCACGGCTGCCACAATGCAACCAGAACTTGTTTCTGGTCAAATGTGATAACTTCAGGGGCAGGAATCAACATAGCAAAGCTAGGGACTTGAAAAGCCAGGATGAAAATCACAGGAATCGCATTTACGACTGCACGTGGAATCGCAATGTTCTTTGCGGTTGGTTGAAAGGATGTGTTAGAGGTTAGAAGCTGTAGGCCAAGATAGAGCGGGGTTGACATAGCAAATGTAGCCACTTGAGCTGCGATTCCGAAGATCGAGGGGCTGTTATGATTTAAGAGTCAGTAACTTTCCGGCCTCTTTTGTATCCCGAATGAAAGGAGACAACTTACAGGGAAAACAGGTTACTCGAGTTTCCTTTGCGCCATGCTTCCAAAACAACTAAAACCCACGCTGAACCAAAAGCGCCGGTAAAAGTGATTGAGTGGAGGAAAAGAGATGGATTGCTTCCATCGACAACAGGAATAAAGAAGACAGTCAAAAACGCCAAAAGACGGTCGACTGGCTCAAACCCGGTATACACAGTCCTCAAGGGCTCCCCAGACCCTGGAAGCACTTTGTTTTCGACAAAGTGCTCGACGAGCCTTAAGAGGCCATTGTTCTCCGAGAAGACGAAGATGGCGAAGCCGGCAAAGCCGGATAAGAGGAAAAACACCACTGGTAGATAAGAAGCCAACCCCATGGTTGCGAAAGTCGAATTAATGAGTAGGACAACACACAGAAGCAAAAAAGAAGAGTTGGATATTCGGCGGACTCCTTGCTTTTAGGTAAACGATTGATGCCTCGCGACTCGGCGGTCGAAATATACGAACTATACCGTAAACGGTCAGCCCGGGTCGGTAAAAGAGCAGGCACCAACAATTGGTACGAATAGTGTCCAATGAGCGAGCCCTCACAGACGTCAGAGATCCTCTTTGATGCCAATAATCATGTGTAAAAAGCGCAAGACGTGGGGGAGGAAGAGGAGGAGGAGCGCAAGGCAGCGCTATCCCTCGCGTCGATGAGCCTCGGCTGCCGATCTGGATTAGCGGGACCCAATCGTAGCGCGGCTGGCTCGCCCCACCAGAAATTTCCTGCGGAGCTGGAAGCGCCGAGGTTTGATTTATTTTCGAACAATAATCAAAACCACCCCACACGAAAAAGACAAAGCATGTCGAAACGAAAGCATTCGGCGCTCGAGGATGACTTGCGTCCTGAGGCGGCCAATGATTTTAGAGCGACCCGACTCCGCCACCGGTTTGAGCGTGGGACGCAGCTTTTGTTCCGTGCTTTGAAGACTGCCCGTGGCTTTGAGAGGCAGAAATTGGGCCGGCGACAGAAGACTGCCGGCCAAGAGGAGGACAATAAAGCCTTGGAAAGACTGGGGCAAGAAGTACAGGTCCTGAAGGTAGGGACACTCAACTTGTAGCCTCTCATCTGTGGGGTTACTAACAATGATTCCAGAGCCTCAACTTGGAAGAAACAGCACAGCGGTATTTACTCAAACAACTGCAAAAGACTAAACGCATCGCCGAATCACCTGAATATGTTCGATTAGCAAAGACTGCCTCGGTCTCAACATCGGGACCACGAGATCCAGCCGAAGCCAATGTTACCGCGAGGCTATTTAAGTCCAACCCCGTTCAAAGTGCACTCCCGGAGATCCTGGACGGCATTAGAAGCCTGCTGGGGCTAGACGAGGACCCGAAAAATCAGAGCACAAACAAGAAATCTGAAAAGAATGAAAAAGTGAAAGAGAAAAAGCAGACTGCTCAAGTGCAGAGACCGGAAAGCGTCTCCGATGATGAATTGGACGAAAACCCAAAGCCGAATCGCGGGAATGTGGGCGACATCAGCAATGGCGAGGGATCAGACGCAGAGAGTCTCGAATTTGCCCAGTTTGACGACCGTCTTGCTTCCGCCTCAGATGACTCAGACTCTGAAATGGACCTCGATACAAACCCACCAAATCGACCCTACGACGCCACAGCCGACCTTTCTGTTTCGTCGGGCTCGGAATCAGCGGCCTCTTCCAAATCCCCACCAGCCTCTAAAATAAAGGGACGGCAAAAGCTTCGAGCAGACGAGACTCCCAAGGATACAACCTTCCTTCCTTCGCTTATGATGGGCGGTTACTGGTCAGGGACCGAATCCGGTGAGGATAGCGATACTCCCAAAGGCCCACCTCAACGCAAGAACAGAATGGGACAACAAGCTCGTCGCGCTTTGGCGGAGAAGAAATACGGTAGCGGTGCCAAACATCTGCAAAACGACAACAGAAACGGTAACAACGGTAAAAACGCTGGCTGGGATAGCCGCAGGGGAGCGACGAATGGATCTGACTCTAGGCCTAGATGGGGCAAAGGACAGACAGGTCGACCTTTTGACAAAGGGGGGAATAGAGACGACAGGATAGACAAGCCGACGCAAAGAGCTGCTCCATCAAATGCTAATGCACCTTTGCATCCGTCTTGGGAAGCAGCGCGCAAGGCTAAAATCGAGAAATCCCAGGCTTCGTTTCAAGGGAAGAAGATCACATTTGACTAGTTTGTATATTTATCTTAGCAACATGGATTGGATATGGTCAGAGCACTGTATCGTACGCTTGATCTTGTCATTAAGTTCTATTTCTAATGAATAATAACTATAAATTATATAACATGTAAAGAACCGGTCTTTATTATACACCCGGCCAGTCTTTATAGATGTTTAATGTTACTCAGGAGCATACTTGCTCTTCCGTCTGATAGCTGGTCCGTATTTGTAAAAGGCAAACGGAATCAGCACCAGTATGCCACTGATACTCCCCAGTATCGTCAAGGTATACGCCACGCCCATGTTGCGGTAGAACGGGATGGAAATTTCAATCATTGCACCTGATATAACATAGCGAATCAAGGTGATACTGGCCAAGGCACTAGCAGCATAAACTTCATACGAGTCGATGATATACTGGTAAGTAGTCATGAAGACACACAAAATGCCAAACCCGAACAAAACCGAGGCGAGAAGTGGTGACCAGATCGAAATGTCTGGTCGAGCTGTCCAGCCCATCCAGAACAGACTGATTGGTATAGCTGGTCCGCCGATCATGGCCCAGTATAACCGAGATTCTGGTGCGACTTTGACGTCGGGGCCGAGTGCTTTGGCTCGGGCAATATCACGTTTACGAAGGTGAACGTTCAGTGGAATCAATGCGCCGCAAGATAAAACGCCTACCATCTGGCCCACGAAGCAGACGCCCGTCATTCCTTGGGACAGGCCGTAGATGTCGGTGAAAATGAACGTGTATCCAGTGAGAAAGGTAAAGAGGACAATGTAGACGACGGTGAGATACAGACCGAAGAGGATGATAATCGGTTCTTGAATGAACATCAACACTGGCCGGTATAGAGCTCGAACAAGTCGCATGGCCAGGGGTGTTTTTCGGATCTCGATGCCTCCACGATATCGCTTATCGCCAGTCAAGCGACGCAAGTGCTGTGCTTTCCATTTGAGAAGAATTGGATGATATGTTTCCGGTTGAATTAGAACAACAACGATCAAGATAATACCGGAAGCAATTAGCGTTATCCACTCGGTCCAACGCCAGCTCAAAGTTTCACTTTCACCAAACCAGCCTCCAACCAACGGCGCAATGAGGGGACCAAGGAATGAAAAGCAAGCGAACATGGGGAATGCAAAGACACGCTCTGCAGGATTCCATAGATCTGAGAGTGAGCCTCCGGCACAGACAAGAGGCGTTGCGCCGAACATGCCGCTGAAGAATCGACATGCAAGCTGGGCTGAAAGGCTGGGTGCGGCGCCTGCACCAACAAGGAAAACCATATACAGGGCCATGGTGAGAATATAGATTGGATTCCGCCCTACGGTCTCGGAAAACGGACCGGCTATCAAGGCACCAGCGCCGAATCCGATCATGAATATACCTGTACATTGTTGTTAGCCTGTTGTCACCAAGGTATTGTGAACACAATACGCACCAGTCGCTAGAGATTCGGCAACTTCACTAACTCCAAACTCTTCCATTGCCTGAGGTATAATAGCTGAATCGATAGCAGAAGCAAACCCGACAATACCGCCAATGAATGAAAGTACCATCGTCGCCGTGGTTCTTCTAGCAAATCCCCAACTCTGTGGGTTCATAGGGTCTTTTTCATGCTCCCAGGCCACCACGAAGACTTTTCCCAACTCAGAACCACCTTCTTTTGTTGTTCGGTCACGGACTTCGATACCGGTCAATGCGTGGCCTAGAGTTGTTCCTGTAGTGCTCTGCGTAGGAACTATATGGAGGTCACCAGCTTCAAGGTCTGGGTCCGGGGTTTGCTCAATATCAATTTCGGCGGTAGCATGACGAGTCGACGAAGAAGTGGTCGAGGGTGTCGTTGAGAAGTTTCCTTGTCTGGTATCATCTTCCTGAGCCGCATTCTCGTCGTCGTCAACTGCAGCTACATCGCCACCGTCTTTTCTAAGTGCTAAGGGCGAGTTCTTTGTGCTGCGATGATTCCGGCGCTGCTGTCGCAATCCGGCGACTTTTTCGTCATCACGTTCTAGCTGAGCTTCGAGTATTTTGCGGAAGCGCCGATACTGGAGAACGGATTGCATCGTGCGAGGGCTTTCGAGAACCTCGTCTATTACTCGGCTTGCTTGCCGACGATGCTTTGAACTAAACTGTTACTAGGTTCTGCTCATTTAAGTAGATTTCCCTCAGATAAACGCGACCCTTTTCGGTTCTTTCTGGCGCTTACAATGATGAGGAAGCTGTTGAATCTGAATGCTTACTGAGCTGCTAGCAAATTTTTAAAGCACTTTTCACCAGTTGGCGACCAACGATTGTTGGAGGATTGGTTTTTCCTTTTACGGAAAGGTGTGCTCGGCCAAAAGTCCGAACGATATCGTCGGATATAGCCGCGTTCGAGATAACGACATTGATTTTTTATCAGATGTATAATATGAAATAATGGCTCTATTTAAGCATTATTAACAATTGGGGGTATGCTTTTCGGGTTTAGATAGTCGACTGCTATATTCTATTGGCCGCAGAGTCTAATTTTCCTTCAACTGCAAGCATATCTAGAGAACAAGTGTATCGGATAACCGGAAAACCGGAAACAAATTTCCAGAAGATGTGCTGAATAACCTTTAGCTATGAATGTAGATACGAGCTACATATAAAATGGCGTGGTATTGCATAGAGAGTGATTATTAAACATGTCAATTGATATGCCTGCATACCACGTGCACTCAACGTTGCTTGGTCATTACTTCTAGAAAGTTAAATTATCGGGTGGCCCACATCAGCTTGTATTACCAATTAGTTGTTAACCGAAAAGAAGGTTGAAAAAGGCATAAAAAGAAAGTGACATCATATAAAAATCGTAGTTCTTCTTATGAGATGATGTAGAGACTATCACAACCTCTCACTCTACATACAATTTCTAAAGACACAGGTCTCATGATTCGCAGCAGCGGTTTCTTTATTCAATATGTTTCACTATAGAATTTCCAAACTTCAACTGTCGTGTAACCTTCACGGCAAAATTTCCGGAAATATTGAATCTTTGATGCAACCTTATTCTAAATGCCGGTATACCGAAGGTATTTCCATCGGAGTTTTAGTGTAGCAGGAAAAGGTGTGCCAGTGAAAAGCTGTTCCAAGCTTTCCTAAAATAAGGATGCGACATCTGGAGCAGCACTTGCCTTCTCTCTTATATATTCTAAATAAACATAGCTCCAGGCCGAATACTACGACTGATAGAAGATTGAAGAGATGGCTACTTGCAAACTATTATTTTATCCGGAAGCAAGTTTCCGGGTTACAGTTGAACGGGTGTCCCGGATCGCTACTATTTTTTTAAGGCCATACAAGGTCTGTACACGCTAAAGGCTCGGCGAATGTCTAGAATTCAAAATTGTCAATTTTCTCTTGCTAGTTTGGGTGACAAGCCACTAAAAGATTAGTGATGATCTGGGACACCCGGTCAACTGTAACCTGGAAGAAGAAGAAAACGGAGCTTATTGTACGTCGGGCTAATACCGGTGTTGACGAGTAGTTACTCAAATATCAAGCACAATATCTGCATTGCCCGGTCCTTTTCGGATAATAAACGCCAACCAAGCCGACGACAACGCATGCAATGAGACTAATAATAATGAAGAACAAGGATCAGGTTCCCACGTTCCTTATTTCGGAAAATTTCAAGTTCCACCCAATGCAACCCCAGTCGGATCTGACTAGTCCCGGACTCCCGGAGAAAGCTTAGATGCGATCCTGCCAAAGTATGATAATGCATTGGTGCTGAACCATCCCCCAAAAGATCTTCAGTTGAAAGGCGAGGGTGGTGTCACCAACTGAGTCATTAATACCGAGTACGTGTAATAATAATAACGAATATTATTATAGATTCGAATTTTCTTGATCTAGCAGGAGGCCGACGTAAAAGAGCCTTGCTTTGGCTCAAGCATGGTGGTTCTCCTAGGCCAAAAAGCAAGTTGAAGCAACAAAAACAGTGCTTGATCAGCGGACCAGAGACCACGTAACGCCATGGCGTGTATAGCTCCTAATCAATTGCATCTTTAATCTGCCGGATGTATCACTATTCGTTCGTCCAGTGGGTTGCATTTGCTGAAATGCTCTGGCTCGGATCAGTTGATACCGAGTCCGCAGTCAAGCTTTTTTTTTGTTGGCAATTCTAGAATGGATATGCAATCATGCCTAGCCAAATTGGCAGGCGTGCATAACCAACGTTTACCAACGTTTACTAGCGACGGCCCTATTTAAGCAGCGTGATGGCCGCAAATCGTTACTTCTCCCTGCGGCAGCGCAACCTTCTTTCCATTGTGGTCGTTGCATGTGTTTTTTTTATAACTTTTTGCGCACCACTGGAATGTCCCAGCTCGACAATGTTATCTTTACTTTCTAGTAGTCCGTTACCTGGCGCACTATGTGCAGTACTATCATGCGGATTCTTTTTCCAGTTCGCCGACGGCCAAGCGCCGCCGAATCCCTATCCCCAGGGACAAGTGTCCAGCTCTAATCCGCTCGAGGTAGATTTAGGATATGCCACCTACCTTGGAGTGGCCAATGAGCTGAACGAATGGTTTGGGAAAGTTTCCTCTTCATCGGTTTGGGAGTAATCGAAAGGACATTGTAGCTGACTTCTTTGAGGCTAAAGAATCCGGTACGCAGAGGCGCCTATTGGGCCCTTGAGATGGCAGCGCCCCGAAGCACCCAACTTGACAAGCAATGGGACAGTCATCAACGCCAGTACGTCTGCCGTGGCCTGTCCTCAAGCGCCGAATCATGTTTCGTGAGCATTCTCAAATCAAATTGTGTTGTTAGGCTGTGACGAGTTGTGCTGATGGGAATGACAATAGACCACCATCGCCGTTTGCCCCTTCGTCCGGAGAAAGCGAAGACTGCCTGTTTTTGAACGTGTGGGCTCCGCCAAATGCAGAGAACCTGCCCGTTTTTGTGTGGATCCGTAGGTTTAGCCTTGCTTTTTCCATTCTAACTTTTACGTCTTGCTAAAGGGGACATATAGATGGCGGAGGCTATGGCAGCGGCTCTGCCACCTGCGACATGGACTTTTTCATCAACAGCTCGAAAGAACCTTTCATCGGTGTGGCTATTCAGTACCGAGTAAGAGAAGAATATATCTTTCTACATAAAAAGACAATATGTGCTAAGACTTTTCTAGCTTGCTGCCTTTGGTTTTCTATCCTCGGACGATGTTCACAATTTCGGAACTCCGAATGCAGGACTCTTCGACCAATACCTCGCCTTGCAGTGGGTGCAGAACTATATCAGTCTTTTCGGTGGTGACCCGACCAACGTTACCATTGCCGGTGAATCTGCCGGTATGTTAATTCTGGGAATGACTTCAGTCTGGCGCTGACTAATTACGCAGGTGCTGGTTCGGTCATGATGCAAGCCATGGCTTTCGGAGGTTCAGTAGGAGATACCCTATACAATCAGGTATATACCCTTAATTTTTTTTGTTCGTGGTAAGTTTTGAATTTTAACAAGTAACAGATCTGGGCTGCCAGCCCGTATCTCCCTCAACAATACAACTACAGCGACTCTGTCCCCACGCAGGGATATTATGACTTTGCCGAGGCTGCTGGTTGCTATGATAGCGCCAATCCAAACGCAACAGAGCATGTTTTCCAGTGTCTCGTGAACCAGGATACGAAAATCCTCCAAAATGCATCGTATACGTGTACAGTGGACTATAAATTTGGTCAATGGGCGTATCTGCCCGTGACGGATGGGGTTATGATACAAGATCGGCCTAGTGATCAACTCCCAGCCGGACGAGTTAATGGGAAGACAGCTCTCATCGGCGTATGTATTCTATGCGAATCCTAATACAAGCAGTTGGGAAAACTAACAATCGTGCTAGACTAATGCCGATGAAGGCGAAATGTTTGTGCCGCAGAATGTTACGACAGAGGAAAGCTTTGTTGAATTTGTTCAGTGGATGTTTCCGTACTTTACGGACAGTGACATTCAGACAGTTCTCGAATATTATCCTATAACTACTGCTCAAGCGCAGAACACGGTCAGGTTTGCGACAGATGGGGTAGATCCCAACACAACAGCTGTGACTGAAGGCCCCTTTGCAACGGGGCAACAGCAGCGTGCCAATGTATGTATCCTGGAACAGCTTCTTTGAGAGGGCTGAAAAAAAAAGGTACTAACGGCACACAGAACCTATATGCAGAGACGACATTTGTCTGTCCCGCGCAGTGGATGGCCGAGGGGTTCAACACCGAAAACCATGAAGCCTATAAATATCAATACTCCATCCTCACGTCTCTACACGGAGACGATCTATTCGCCTACTTCACTGCTGGAGCAGTGCCCGTCAACATGGGACAGAGTTTCCGTGACGCTATGATATCATTTTTAAACAGCTTCATCGTTAGCGGGACGCCCAACACAGCATCCGTATATAACACGACTGTCCCCGCCGACACAGCCAGTTTCATGGCCTCTTGGCCGGCATATGATACGCAGAATCAGACGCAAGCGAACTTAAATCATACGGGAGGCACTTTGACGACGATTACAGACCCGAGAGATCCGTTTCACTACCCAGTGAATATGTATGTCAACCCGGGGCTGGAGGCGGCTTTTAACTTGGTCAATGCGTATACTTGGGAAGGGGGCAGGGGCCAGCGATGTGACTTTTGGAAGGGTGTTGGAACGAGGGTTCCTGAGAAGCGATGACTTGGTGTAAATAGTTTTTAGTGTATTAATGTAATTAAGAAAACTTGGTATTTAAGAATCACTGGAACCGCTTCCTTTCACTCGATCGATCCAGCAATCGAGATTGAGAGGGTATAGACTAATAGTATTGGGTTAAATATGGGGATCTTTTCTAGCTAGAAAGCTAAGTTTACCTTGCGCTTTCTTCACTGGGACGTCTATTTGCTCTTGTACCTTGCCAAGCCAATCGAATAGCTCTTATCCCATTTCTATAAAACTCAATTGTTACACATGTAGTCCAGTAAACTTCATAAATAGTGGGTCCGGTATATCTGAACGACGTTGATCCGACTTACCACTTACAGTAAAACCTGCTTAAAAGCAACTAATTTTGACAGGTACTTTGGTTGCTTATAAAGAGGAGTTGCTTTTAAAAACGGCAAATAGAGCAATATTACTGGTCGACCTTTTTATAAACAACTTTGTATGGGAAGTAGAAACATTGGAAATTGCTTATAGAGCGTTAAAAGCAACAAATACAGCAATTCTATTGGCTATCTTGACCCACTTAGCCTGTTGCTTTTAGCCATGGTTGCCTGTAGGCGGGTTTTACTGTAGTTAGAATATCCACCGAAACAAAGCTATTTCTTGGCTGTCCATCAACTCGACCTAGAAAAAAAATCAATAGGTCACATGTTAGACGTGTTACATTGTATAGATCAGATGACCGCGCCGGCATCCCGGGCTCCCCGGCCAATGAGCGGTCGACCGGCTGACGGTTACCGGCAGCCAATAAGAGACTCGGCCCAGCCGGCCCGAGCCCGGACGCGATCCGGTCGCCGCGCTTAGCCGTGCCGGTTGGCGGCTCTGTGACACGATGACTGAAATGGATATGGAACAGATGTGGCGGCATTGCTCCTTGTTATGCTGTTTGTAGGAAGGACCTGGCAGTTAGCAGTCTTAATATGATGGTATCATGATGTCGAACGACCGGTATCATAGCGAACAAGGTCGGTGGCAGGGAGCGATTAGTTCTATGTAGTACTAAGTACTCGTATACAGTCACAGAGTATGGAGAACAAGCCGATAAGCTTGATAAGCAGCGTGGGCCGGTCGATAACAGCCCCGCGTTCCTACCCTGGTGACTCCCTGATGACTTCCCTGGCTGGCGGGTTCCGTCCCGGCAGGTGCGGCCAGGAGTCCATTTAAGCCTTCTCCAGGCCCTGGTCTGCCTTCTTCCTCCAATCTCCTATAGCACACCCCATTATACACATTATACATCCAGCATCTTTACCACCTGTCTTACCGTCGTACAATGAACCCAACGCGCACTGTTCGCGCATTCTATCAACCAGCTTCCTATCACCTCTTGCAGGCACGATATGTCAGCACGACAAAGACAACAAAGTCGTCTGCTGTCGTGAGTGCGGGATCTCCTGCTGCTGCTACGACCAGCTCTGCTCTTCAGACGACCTTCCCACAGCAGATCGGAGACCTTATCGGTACTTCGAAGCCAAAGCCAGATTCACAATCGCCACTGGCAAAACTGCCTCTGTCCAGCGTCCTTCGATCACTAGTCATCCTCTCTTTCTCGTCATCACACCTTCTCCTCAAGCCATGCATCTACACGCTGTCTGCATTGGCGAATCCAAAGACACCGCTTACCGATACGGATCGTAACCCTCTCCTTCACTGGCTTATAAAGAACACTATCTACAAACAGTTCAACGCTGGAGAGAACAAGGTTGAAGTACAAAAGTCGATTAATGAGATCAAGGAGTTAGGATGTCGAGGCGTGCTTCTTGGATATGCACGGGAAGTGCTGACCGGAGAAAGCAAAGTCAGTCCTCATGATGCAAAGGTGGCAAAACAAGACGTGGATGCATGGCTTCAAGGAACATTGCAGGGTGTCGAAATGGCGACCGAGGGAGATTTCGTTGCTCTCAAGTAAGTTGATCATATATTTCCATACTATACACAGCTAATAGGTTTTCAGATTCACCGGTATGGGAACCCAGGCCGTACATCTTTTGCAGAACAACCTTCCACCGTCAGAGTATATGGACGCCGCTATCCGCAAAGCCTGCGACGCTACTATCGCTAAGGGCACACGCCTCCTCGTTGACGCTGAAGAACAAGCAGTTCAACCAGGGATCGAAAACTGGGTTATGAAATACCAGAAATACTGTAACCTGCAAACCCCTGGCAAGGCAACCATCTACTGCACATACCAGGCCTACCTCAAATCAACGCCAGCGACTATTGCAAAGCACCTGGCTATGGCCGAAAGAGACGGTTATACACTGGGTGTCAAGCTTGTTCGAGGCGCGTACATGAAAATCGAGCCACGACATGTGATCTGGGACACCAAGGAAGATACCGATATTTGCTACGATGGTGTCGTCGAGGCTATTCTCACCCGACGTTACAATTCCATGCTTTCTCCCGCGCCTGAGAGTGTAGCGAAGGAGACAGTGCCACCTGTGAATCTTATTATCGCCACACACAACCGCGAGTCGGTACAAAAAGCCCACAGCGTCCGTCTCCAGCAGGTGCAAAACAACGAGCCCCGCATTGACCTGTCATATGCTCAACTGCAGGGTATGGCAGATGAAGTCAGCTGCGACCTTATCAACGGCTTTGAGGATGCTGCCCGCAAACACCCTCACCAAGTTCTCGAGTCGCCTAATGTATATAAGCTGTTGACTTGGGGCTCTGTTCAGGAATGCATGGGATTTTTGCTGCGACGCGCGCTTGAGAACACTGAAGCCGTGGCACGGACAAAGGACTCGCAGAAGGCTATGATGGAGGAGCTTTGGAGAAGAATCAAGACAGTTCTTGTGAGGGGAAATTAATGACATGGAATGATGCCGAGATGAAGTTTCGAAGAGGTTGTGATGACTTTTTTTTTGTTATTAATTTTTGGAGTATGAGCCCAGTTTAGTTTACATAGCGTCGCGTGGAGGCATAGCGTTTTGTTCAGACAATACAAAGTTTCATTATTTTTTTAAAGCAATGATTGATGTTATTAAGGAGATATTATTTTGTGATCAGTATACCGGAAAGAAGTGTGGGGAACTCCCCTCGGCATCCCTTCGACCTCGATGGCCTTCATCTTCCCAGTGTTTACCAGTATTCACCATATAACCCAATAAACGCAAGAGGACACTCTATTTCACACATCATAAAAAAGAAACGACAAAATTACTGATCTATCATACGATCCAATTCTTTTTCTTTTTGCCGTACCATATTATCAGGAACTTGAACCATCCCACCACCATGCTCGTGCTTCCAGAAGACCAACTCAACCAACTTCTCCTAAACCTGGACCAAACACAATGCGAGACAATCCTCCAAACCCTTTCAGACGCCCTGGCTACATGCTCCGCGCAAGCAAAATCTATTGATCAAAACCAACAACAACAAATCCACCAGCCGCTGCGCAGCAGCATCGTGACCAACCATGGCGACACGACGCTGTTCATGCCTGTCTCCGACACTCTATCCACAGGCATAAAAGTCGTTGCAGTCCCGCACAACGGACCTATTCGCGGGGTAATTAATGTGCTCTCAGCACAAGGCGCCTTATTGGGCGTGATTAGCGCTGCGGAAGTTACCGCTTTTCGCACGGCGTTGGCGACAATGACGCTGTTTAGTCGATGCAAAGGACTTTTCTCTAAATCAAGGGTAATAGTTTTTGGCGCAGGGCGGCAGGCTGAGTGGCATGCTCGTCTAGCCCTGTTACTGAGCGCAACAGAGATTGAGGCGATCACGTTCATTAACCGTGGGCAAGATCGTCTCGACCAGATGATGGCCGGCTTGCTTCCAGATCTGAAACAGCGTTACCCAAATCTCAAGGTCAATGCGTATGCGAAATCTTCATTGGCCCCAGGGGAGTATGTGTCTCGGCTCAATTCGGATTTGGCTGAGAGTAGTGTCTTGTTTTGCTGCACCCCTTCCACGGAACCGCTGTTTGCGTATGACACTATTGCTGCCAACAATAGGCGCCGGTTCATTTCCATGATTGGCTCGTATAAGCCACATATGCAAGAGATTGACAAGCAGACACTACTTTCTGGTACCGAGGGGAGGATCTATGTAGACTCAAAACACGCATGTCTCAAAGAGGCCGGAGAGCTGATCATGGCTGGTGTTCAAGAATCTCAGCTCGTGGAAGCCGGAGATGTTTTTGGTCAAGACCCAAACTTGGTGGTAGAAAAGGGCCCCGGGGCTGGGAATATAGTGTTCAAGTGCGTGGGTATGGGTATTATGGATTTGGTTGTAGCAAAGACGTTGCTCGACATGGGTGCTGAAAAGGGACTCGGGACAAAAGTTGACTTTTGATTGTAGTTTTCTGCTATATCAATTGATCCAAACCGATAATGAGAATATACAATGGTGTCTTTCTGTGCAGTCTTTTCTGCCTCCACTTCATACTGAGATCCTCCATGTCTTTGTAATAACTCTTCTACCTACTCCTTTTTCTACCGTTACCTCGCCTGCCGTCAGCCCTCTTATCTATCGATAATAGCCACTATAATCAACACATCCTAGTGACAAACTTGAATACTATCTCTGAATCCCCTACTTCTCCCCCTTCATTTTCATCCACCCAACCTCATGAGTCCCATGCAACCGATCCATGAGCCCCAAAATCCCAAACCCAACTCTAGAATCCCTATGGTGCTGGTCATGCATTTCCACGCTCGGTACTCGAAAAAAGTCATATCCACTATGCGCCAACGCCGCATCCCAAAGCACAAAAATAGCAAAAATAACCACCGTAACCATATGTGCGCGCAGCAGGATCATTGGGAACGCAATCGGCATGGCGTTGACAAGGAGATGGTCGACTGGATGCGAAAACACGGCGCTGAGGGCGACGGGGGCGGTGAATTGGTGGTGTTGTTTATGTATTAGCGTATAGAACCAAGGGTGATGCAGCGTTCGATGGACGTAGTAAAACAAGACTTCGCGTAGAAGTGTGCCGGCAATAATATGTAGGACAATTTCGGTTGCGGAGGGCAGTTTTGGGGAGACAACAAACATGGAAATGCGGAAGCCAAAGAGGGCCATTTGGGAAATGTGCAAGGAAATCAAAAGGGCATGGTTGACGAGAGCCTGAAGGACGCTGTCAAGGAGCTTGATAGTGCTGGGCTGATGGTCTGCATCTTGGATTTTGTGTTTGCTGGACCAGACTGGCCAGATGATGTCGAGCAACTGGTAGCCTGCTGCTGGTAGCAAGAAGCCAACTATCTGGGCAAACACAGATAGAGAGACTTCTACCACGCCTGGGGGATAGCGGGCACAAAAGTCGACCCACCATCCTGCAAAGGCCAAGTAGGTTACCGTAAGAACGTCCATTGTTAGAAATAAAAGTTTAAATGTCGGGCTTGGAGTTATGGTATCGAGTCCCTATGTCTCAATTGGAAGTCAATTGAAGTCCTTGGATGCGTTAAATAGTAAACAAGATGCAGGACACGAGGCCATGAAACTATTTATGTTCCGCCTACAAAAAGGACCGGCAGAATTTGGAATGGGCAGAAAACCAAGGGAGGTACCCCAATTACGCATGCAGATAGATATGGTAAAGTTAAACAAAGAGCTTTATGAATGTCTGTGTCAGCCGATCTTCCAAATCTAGAGCTTCGCGATTCGTAAAGTTCAACCTATCTAAAAGCTGAAAGAGGCATGTCTCACCGTGGAACATTGGGCCATAATTGAGATGTACCATATTTTTGACGTAATCATAAACAATTGTACGGATGATCGTGTGGATTTCATGATATTGGTGTTGGTCTCGGATTTGGTCATTGTTCTAGATGAGAAAAAAAGAAAGCTCGCAAAACGGCCGTTTCCGACATTGAAACGCTTTGATGGCTTAAATTCCGTTAGTAAAATTGAAGAGCGAGACTACTCTCGGTGGTTATGTAGTCATCAATGGTATTCTCAGTCACTGAATGGTCCTCTCGGCTTGTTCACCCCAGTGATGACATCAGGAACCGAACTTGTCCCAAAAAGGAACATTGAAATATAATTGATAGCACCACAGGAACACATAAATGACAGCACAAGTGTTCAAATGTTTCCATATTACATGTATCAAACAAACCCTTGACATCATATGCAATTCAAGCACTAGGACGCGCTTCACCGACACGCTCATTCCTGGATATTGACTCAGGCAAACAAAGAAAAATCCCAGCGCCATGGGCTTGCAGTGTCTGGTTCGAGTGGGTTATAAGCGCGAGCCCGATGCTCTGGAATCTCAAGTACACGAGTCGAGAGCCCTATGACAGATCCGGAGCGGGCCACCGTGCGCGGAGGATGTCTCTTTGTCTGCCAACAATCACCTGAGTGTGGAAAATGCCCCAGTCCTTGGATTCGGCTCTACCCATAACGCGGTTCCCGGTGTTGCTGACCCCATTTACCAATGCTCTGGGTTTTACTAAAATAGATCTTGGAGGACCCAGGTTTCACGCTCTATCCGCCGCCAACCAATCAATGCCTATCACAACCACCCCCCTCGATATAATTAATATGTGCCTCAGTCCCCTATAGTCACCATCCTTCCTAGCCTAATCATGTATCGTCATATTTGAACCCTTTTGGCACGTTACTCATACCCCGCGACTTCGATTGGCCGAACAAAGCTGATACAGTGCGCGCTCTGATTGGCTCCCTTCATACTATATATTTTAGGACTAGCTCGGACCCACTCTATGCGAGCATTGCCAAGACTCTCCGCACTAACCCAAATACAGACTAGCCCGTCGCGCTTCCCCTCGTGCGCTATCCCGCATTAAGCGACCGGATCTCACTGCGTTCTCCCGGTCGTCTCATTTATCTCAAAACCACCAAACATCGGTCTGTCGTTGTTCTCCGCTAACCACGCCCACCCACACCATCCCCTGTCACTGCGGCCTGGGAATATTCCTCCGATTGGTCTCCACTGTCGCGGATACGAAGCTGGCACGCAGCTAGATTCTGGTTCGACTTCATGCAGTCAACGACCATTTCCTGTTCCCCGCACGAAATGAGCCATGGAACATCATCAGTATAGTCCTAACAGAGCCAAGCGACCCCGTGTCGCGGAAGAGAATCGTAAGAGGGCTGTGCGAGCGTAAGTCTGAGAAACTCGCTACCACTCAGCTCAATCCCTTTGTGTATTATGTTGTTATACGAACATTGTGCTGACTCCCCACCCACAGCTGCGACGGATGTCGCAGAGTCAAGGAGAAATGCGAGGGCGGAGTGCCGTGTCGGAGATGCACCCGCTATCACCGCCAATGCGTGTTCAACACGCCGGCTGAGCCAAGTGACAGAGTCAATAGGTTGGTCTTGTACGAGTCATGCGTCTGGAACGTCTCTAACCTCAGTTCTAGACTGCATGATCGCGCCGCTAGTTTCAGCCGCGATGACGACCCTGACTCCCAACGTGTCCGGTATATGGAGCAAATATTGGCGCACTATATGCCCAATACTAGCTTTGATGTTCCCTCTTTGCGTAAAATCGCCGAGGATCTGCAGAAACGTCATCACGACCTGTCCGAATCGGATGGGCCTCCTACTCAGGCAGAGGGGGATGATCTCGACGATCTAGCCATCGACGAAGAAGACTTTAGCATCCGTGCTTTTTCAGACAATACCACTCGTGAGCTTACGCCATCGGTCTTCCTCGGGGAAAGGGATCCGTAACGAGGGCTCAAGATTGCTAACCTACATGCAGACTACTCCGGAGAGTTTTCATACCAGAATTTCTCGATGAAGATTAGACGCAAAATTGACGAATGGATGCAAAACGCAGCACCAGAAGTATGAAAGGCGATGACTCAATCCATCGTAGACCTATGGCTGACATGATTAGGATAATGCCGAACCTGTGCCCTTTGAGGAAAGATGGCGAGCCACTCAGCTACAGTCCGGATCCTCACTTGTTTCCGCCGCCATCACATGCCTGCCTCCTCGCTATGTTGCTGACTTTCTCGTCAACACTGCCTCGAAATATGCTAGAACGAATAACTTTTACGTAGAAGAGGACTGGCTACGCGATAAATTGGCTATCTGCTACAACGACCCGGATAGCCTTACCTCGGTCGATGCCGCATCCGTCTGTGCTATTCTCATGACACTTGCCATTGGGACCCAGTTTGCCCATATGGAATCCCGGACACCGGTAAACAAGATAACAAGAGAGGAGTCGACGACAGACGACCACCGATTCTCTGAAGACGAAGTTGGTTTGACATTTTATCATTTTGCCTCCAAGCTGCTGCCAGATATAATTGCCATGGCGTCTGTGAGAAGCGTTCAGGCCTGCTTGCTTATGGGGACGTACTTGCTGCCGCTTGACACATCCGGTTTGTCATATACCTACTATGGCCTAGCAATGAAGCTAGCTATCCAAAACGGCATGCATCGGAAATATGCGGGCGAAGGACTAGATTCATACATGCAGGAAATCCGCAATCGTGTTTTCTGGACAGCATTCACTATAGAGAGGTTTGTCTTACCATCTAATTAATCCGACAGAACCTAACATGTCTATATAGGCGAATTAGCATCCTCCATGGCAGACCACCTTCTATCACCGATTCCGAAGTTGATGCCGATTTACCGGTTGATCTTCCAGGCCTAGCGTCCACAACTACGCCAGACAACTACACAAACATGATGGCGCTGATCAAATTGACTATGAAGCTCGGCGAATTTGCACAGGACATGTCGGGCTCTCTTCACATTTATGATAGAAACAATTGTGCTAACTGTATATTAGATCGGCGCTTCGAAAATGCCCCAAGTGGAAACAATCAGAGTACCTCGAAAAACTCCTTGTACAGCGTCGACAACTGGTTGAATGGTGGTCAACTCTTCCAAAAGAAAATTCCTGTCGTGACCTCAATCCCGCGGGGCCTCTCTTTCGTTCCAATGTGCACCTGAAACTAGACTATTGTTTGGCCAGGATATTCATTGGGAGACCATTTCTATTCAGCAACGTCAAAGGCGTTAATTTCAACGCACAACAAAAGTCCTCAGCAGGTCGTTCAAAGATGAGAGCAATCCTAGTAAGCGACTGCGTCGAAGGAGCTCTTGAAATTGTTGAACTATGCCGCCTTCTACGAGACGAGACAGGGCTTGCCCGAGCGTCCTACACCGAATTTAGCTCCTGTCGTGCTGCCCTTCTTGTTATCCTAGCTCAGAGCCTGACTAAACGCACAGAAAGACTTCGCAACGCCTTATCACAGGGAATGGGTCTGATCAAAATCATGTCCATGGGGGTCGGCTCTGCTAAGTCCGCCGTCAGTGTTATAGAGGCACTCGAACGTGCAATTCGTCGCCTGGAGGACTGGAGTCAAAGTCAAGCTCAAAGTCGCCAAGAAGCGCTCGATACTGGATACGAACTGTTCAAGAACTGGGAAATGCTGTGGAAAACCGGGCCCCTCTCCCCAGCTACTGGAAATGCGACACCCAGTCATAATAGCAATATTGCAGCTCAGCTCCATCCAATCCCAGCCAACTCTTTCTCATCTACCACTACGCCGTTTCCTTCTGATAATACCATGAAGGCCAACACTATGGAGGTCCTGAACAATCAACTGTTTGACCCGACTATCAAATTAGACCCAATGAATATCACCACCAATGCCACGGGAACACCGGCTCCCCATCAATTAGATATGGTTCATTCACCCAACACAGGAGCTCTGCCACAGACGCCTCATTTTGGGTTTGAAGGATTTATTTCGAATTTCCCTCAGGAGCTGGACGAGTTCACAGCCATCCCATGTTTTGATACCGATGCTATTGGACAGGCTGCAGCGCCGGGTATGGACTTGGATAGCGCGATCAATGCAGCCAATCAGTCTCACAATGATTGGACTTTATGAGCCATATTATTATTAGTGTATATATATATATATTTTTTTTTGTCATGACTTTGTCTTCTGAGCGTTCATGATCATTTTTTGAGTTTTTGACACAGCTTGTTTTAGCGAGAAAGGTAGACTGATCAATACAAAGTTATGAAGTTATGAACCAACCACATGACCTAAAGTCAATGCATCTATTAGTGTTCAAGCATGAGCAATGTCAATTACATATGTATTTGTTGCAATTGGAATAATAGCGAACCTCAGTATCAATATATAGATGATTAAATACTGCATATCGAGCTCGGCACAGTACCGCATCTGTCAACTATGTATACCCTATATCTTTTCATCATACTCGGCCTTTGTAGCATGCTCAACTGTTGCTTCGATTTTATCTGTCATCAAATGTTTGACTCCCTTCAAACACGCAACCGACACAATCCCCAACACCACAAATGGCACAATACTAGCCCATGCAAGATGATACGCATGCGCGTATGCATCGTGACTTGCTTGCTCTGCACTATTGGCAATCGACGCATTCACTCCCGGTACATCTGTTAGTGATGTCCCTGCCGACATGGCTGCTAGAAGAGCGGACACAGACGACGCCGATAAGCCCTTTTGGATAGCGGCGTTGCTGACTTTTGTGGCATATGAACCATTCAAAACCCCGTTTATGATGGCATCGAGAACGGCGGATCCGAAAGCACCTCCAATTGCGCGGGCGGAAAATGCGAGCCCTGTGGCTGTGGACAAGTGGCTGTGTGGTGCTGTAAATTGGACGAGGGCGACTAATAGCGTAAGAGGTCCAGAAAGTCCAATTCCAATCAGAACACTGAATACTATTTGCGGCTTGTTCATGGACGGTTTTATTGTCGCGTATGTGATTGATCTGTTTTTGTCTTAGCAATCCGGGTTACCATCTTCACCTCGGAAATAGCACCACCTACCCAACTAGGAAAAAAATGAAGGAGACAATCAACGGCCATTTTAAATCCTTTGTTTTTGTAGAGTACCATCTAGACATGAGCAAAATTAGCAAATAATTCTTCTTGCAACCCAAACACTGCATGTATACATACGTAATGACCATGGACGCAACAGCGGCGGTTGCACTCGAGGCAAGTCCTCTGACCGCGATATTCAAGGAATCGCTCTCAAACCCAAGATTCAAGATCATCTGCGGAATGACACTATTGACTGCACTGTAGAATAGCCAGCCTTCGACGGCAAAGGCGAATACTGATAGGGCAAAATTTGGCGATCCCTTGAAAAATATGTGTGACACAAGACCATCGTTTCGCCCTTTCCACTCTGTGCAATGAATTTAGCTTTCAGCTATCGTTTGAATCTCTGTATGATCGAATAGCACTTACCATAAAGACAGAAGATTAGAAACAGGGCAAGTCCGATGGCTAGTGGTGCCGCAACATGTACATTTGACCACGGATATAGCCCAGCAGCCCAGTTCAAAGACAGCAATAAGCTCGTTACGCTGGCAATAAACAAGAGTGATCCAATTGGGTCACATGCCCATATGTGTTCCTTCAAGGTCATTCTCGAGTACTCCCTCTGCGGCGGTGGATGGTAGAAAATTAATAATCCGGCAGAGGTCACAATATGTAAGCCCGCTTGAATCCAGAAAATATCTCTCCATCCACTAGCAGAAATCTTTGTAACAGCTCCTGCAACGAGACCACCTGCTCTGTATAACAGATACATGAATCAGCAATTTAAGACGTTTCCATCAGGGTATATATAAAGAATGGAAACAAACATTCCACCCACAGCACCGCCCATATATGCAAATCCGTTTGCCAGTGCTCTGTGTTTCAACGGCAAAATCTCGCTTGGAATTGCCTGCACAATAGATATCGTGGCTAGTGTCGTTCCAATTAAGATACCGCCACCGATCAACATAGCTATTGAGGTTGCCTTTGCCGAGACAACAGCGCCGATGAACGCAATAAGTGGCGGTATGGAAGCCAGGTACTTTCTATCGATAACATCGCTGAGTCGTCCGACGATTGGCGAGAGGACAGACTGCATTAACAATGGACCTTCTAAACCCGGATTCAGTACCTCTACAGGTGTTATGACCGATTCGGGAAGAACTAGTACATACGAATAATCCAGCCAGCCAGCCCAGGCGCATCTGGCTCATTCTTCCCTAAATCCCGTACAATAAATGCAACAACGGACCCAGCAGCTGTGACGACAAAGACCTGATCCACGATGGCGAAGCAAGTCACAAACACGACGATCCACGACCGCCAGCTAAGTTTAACTTTATCCTCGATTTGATCGCTATTCGTCTCTTGAGGGTTTTCATTGTCAGTATTTGAACCTTGAGTCGCAATCGGTGGAGTCTCTTCGACATGCTGAAAAGAATGCGGCGAATCGTTCGAGCTTTTCAGATCAATATTTGTTGGGTCATTCATCTTGGGTAATTCATAATTCTCTCGGTGATTTTTGAAAAGAAGCCAAATGGGGAGGCATCATGGCCGACATATGTTGTTTTTACACCATCACTCGGCCTTTCCCCATGGGAAATTGTTTACCCCGAGGAGAGGAGAATGCGGGGAAGACAGCGTCCCACATCGGACGGCTGGGAGCTCCCCGGGGAAACCCCCGAGTCTAGATATAGCAAGCACATGTAATTACTTTTCAAATAACAATTATTACTACTAGGGCGGGCATTTCTTCATGACACAACATTTAAAGACTCTTGATGTAGATATAATTTTAATACAAACACCACTAATAACTCCGGTCAAACTCTAGTCTAAATCTAAATACATTCTCCACTTTGCACGCCTAAACATTGAGGGATCTATGGTATCAAAAGACCCGAATAGGACTTTTCAGAGTAACGTATTTATCCGTTCACCTCTGTTTCCGTTTAAACGAAAAAGTGCCGCTGACAACATCGGGCTCGTTATTCTCATTTCGTTGCATGAACGCTTCGACTCTTCCTTCAGCATCTTCACAGTCAAATGTTCGTTGCAAGAATTCGGATTGAGGTGTCGTCCTGCTGTCGCTGGAAGTTACATTGACTAGTACTTTGTCATAATCATTCGAAATGACGGCAGAAACTTCCTCACACCAAGACGGATTTCCAAGTCGGTCGCTTGTACTGCTTGTGCTAGGTGCTACTTTGACTAGTTCTTTGATATAATCATGGGCAGAAACTTCTTCACGCCAAGATGGACTTGCACGTCGGCTTCTTGTACTTCTTGCTGAGGGGTAGTCATCGACCTCATCGTAATATTTAGCTTGACGTGATTTGGATGACTTGGGGTAACCATCTACCTCATCATAATAATCATTCTTGGATCGATGCGATTTGGACGTTGTGGGGTAATCATCTACCTCATTGTAATACTCATACTTCGAATGGCGAGATTTGGACTTTATGGGATAATCGTCAACCTCATCGTGATATTTAGATTGACGTGATTTGGATGACTTGGGGTAATCATCTACCTCATCGTAAAACTCATACTTAGAATGACGAGATTTGGACGTTGTGGGAGAATCGTTGACCTCATCACGATATTTGGACTGGCGTGGTTTGGCTTCGCCATACTTATCGTAGAAATAATGTTGAGTCCGACCTGAGGTAGGTAAGCTTTCACGGCGCGAAGAAGACCTGTCATGTTTCTTGTAATCATCGCGATAGCTTGTGGTACCATAACTCGGCAAGGCTTCACGCAGTGAAGACACATCATATGCCCGGTAATCATCGCGACGGCTTGAGCTACCATAACTTGGTAAGCTTTCACGATAGCTTGCGGTACTATGGCTACTTCTATTAGCCGAAGAACTAGTGTAATATTTATCCTCCCCACTGGTAGATCGTCGGCGGTCCCGGGATCTCATTTTAGAGTAACTAGGAGTACATTCGTCATTGCCCTCATAGACTCGAATTGTATGTCGAGAGGAGCCCCCAGAGGTAGATCGATGACCACCACTGTAGCCCGAACCGCCTCTATGGCTTCCGAAATAGGGATAGGATGTCATTTTTTTTGAACTCCCAAATATCTAGTCACAGAATAGGAACTGAGATGTATGGGTATGTGTTGTGTTGGTGTTGAGGTTGTGTGTGATCTCGTGTAACTTGCTTCCAGTGAATCGCCTCCAGCGAGGCAGTAAGTCAAAAGCGTGAATTCCGCTATTGAATTGCAGGCAGCGAGCCAAAGCCATTTAAATGCATTTCCTTGGGCCTAATTTTTCCCTTTGAATCTACGTTGCATGTGTCAGATATAGTTAATTTTTCATTTCTCAAAATCCATAAAAGATAGAGTCATCTATCAAACAATGATTCGTGAAATCTCATCATGTAATGAGGTCTTTGTTCCCTTAAGAGCGTTAAGAATAAATCAAAGACTGGATTCATATTACTGTTTCTACATTGAATGTTAAACAAAGATATCAGGTTTCAAGAAAACTTCGTACTAAAGAAAGAGAAAAGAAAGAGTGTGCCTAAAAGAATAGGCCAAAGGCACAAAGTTTGTATTCGGTTAAACGTAACAATGATGGGTTGGATTATCCTCCCTTTTCCGTTTTTTCGCCGGGAACACAGTGTTGCAAAAGATCAACAACGGTGGATTTCAATCCATGTCACGTCTGGGCCTCCTGTGTACAATTTCTTTTGTATCAAAAGAAAGTCCACGTGGTCAAGAATATTACCTCTCTAAGCTATACGCCATCTTGTAGGATGCTTAATGAGTACCCTAACATTAAATACTAAGAATGTGATTACGAAGAGGGGAGAATGAAATAGTCAAGTTATTATTAGCCGCCCATGAGCCCAGGCTACTTTCTATTCTAGGAAGCCTTTACATATAAACCCATATATACAAGTCCAAACTGAAGGTGTAATGATAATTTCATAGGTTGGTATTAGCATTCTATATTAGATCAAGGAAACACAAAACTGTTCGATCAACGTGTGACTACTAACTGGGACTGGGCAGTACTATCAGCCAACCAATTAGACACACCTCGATGAAGCCCGAAAATCAGCAGTATTCGCTTCATTAGCCTTAATTTAAGGCAATAAAGCATTAAATAACGTTCCTTGTGTTACGGGATATACGAAGGAATCCATCATTGTGGGATATCACCATCTCCCCCTTTCCTCTCTCTAATCCGACGAATCTTGTTGATAAGAAGTTCTTGTCCCCTCGTAACCGCCTGTCTAGGGTTTTCGCACGACGCCTCGTAGTACCTATAGCGCATAGAATGACGCACAACTCTCAAAAGGTTGTACCTGTTATCTATTGTCATGCCTCCAGATCCCTCATCATACGCGGATTCCTCATCTTCGCCTTGAAAGAAGTCGACAATGCTTAGTTCAAACTCATCAAAAATGACCATGTGCTCATCCGTCCTGCGAGGTTTACCGAACAAGCGATTATCACGATGATGCGCGATTTGTCGGGCGGCTCGGATGACTTCTCCTTCAAACGGACTGAGCTCTACGTCCTCGTTGACTTCTATTCGGTTTTCCTCTCGGGACCAATGACCAGTATGACTGGGAGTAGCCCAGGACGCGGTAGATTCACCCATCTCGTAGCCTTGAAAATTGCCAGACGGTGGAATCACGGGTTCTTGTGAAAAGTTTTGAGCTGGAGTGCGTTCCAACCGCAGAAGTTCGGTTATATCATCAAAACGGTTTCCAGATAGAGTGATACTTCCACTCGAGATGTTGGCTCTATGGAAATCCGCGTTATCATAATTCATCGAAAGGAGCAAGCCCTCGATGTATTCCTTGTCTTCATTGTAGCCCGACATGATTCAAGACAATCAGAGGATGATTTTGAGGTATTCGAGGAGAAAGTGTAAGACTGTAAAATACAAGAATACTGAGCAGGAAAAGGAAACATTTATATACCCATGGAATTATGAACAAGTCATATTGAATGACTCAACAGAAATTACCGGTAATATAAGCCTTTGACAGGGTTGTGGATGAAAAGGAGTCATTACTTTGGGTGACTCAGATCGGTACAACGAACCTTCTCTTGTCAATACATGGGAATACCCGATATTAATTGATGCTAAAACAGCAGATATACCAACAAAGAATCATATCAACAACGAATTCATAGTCGTAGATGCAATAGATTTACCTTTTGAAAGCAACACAAATGAAATACAGAAAGAAAGAAAGCGCTTCTATGCCAAATGTATTACTTTTCAAGTTTTATTCTATTTTTTCGAGAGTTTGCTGTATATCATCGTTCATGCGGATATTGTGTGCTATGTTGAGTATAATAACCCATATCAATTGATCTATAAGCCATCAACCTTGATGCAAATTTCATTATCTAGCTTAGTCGTACCCTTATCAAAAATCCACAGTGGAGTCATGTTTTACATTGCCAGTACCTTCACTTGGTACTTCGCTTCTCTAATAGTTGACGTTCCTAGTCAGCTGTGATATCACCCACCTGGCTACTGATAGCCTGTAAATATAAGTCATCACTCTCTTGCTGTATAGGTCGTATTATGAGTTCACTGCGGTATGAGTTTGGCCTGTGACCTGAGCGGGAGTTGACCGGGTCTGACGGTGTAGCCAGAGGGAAACAAACCATTGTCGGATTCCATGAGTGTGGTTTGAGTTTCCCTGTCAATTCTGCGCGTCTCATGCCGAAGTCTATGAGGTACTCCCAGCCCTAGTTCCGAGGACTGGTTGTTCTTGTCAGACATTTCCGTATTGAGGATGATCGAATGTAGAAAAGACAGGAGAGAAAATCACGAGACCTTATACTAAATGCACCAGTCAAATTGTTGCAAATGTTTCCTACGTGTAGAACTAGCGAAGGTTGTGATTTCGTCAAAATATGTGAGAGTCATTGAATTATAAATCTATGTACATGTAGTGCTCTCCTGCTTGAATATAATAGATTTAGTAATGAGAATATCTAGATAGAGTCATAAGACAAGAATTCATAATTCAATAAATACATTCAAATCAGTTCTTCGTGTGACTGCAAAGTTTGGTATTTGACACGTTCTATTAGTGACTCATGAAAAAGAGAAGGATTAGTCGACACCATTTTTTGAGTCAGAAGAGATGATGCTTAGTATAGCACGGCCCATACCCGAAGACTGCCATTCGACATGTCATAGATGGTTTTATAAAATGGATGTTCAATGTAAAGGCTCTTACATATGTAGACCAGATAAATATTGAAGTAGAGGAATGAGTTCAATTTTGATTGCATATGTACTCTAACATTGGGGGAAATTCCAGACATCAGATGTTCAAATGTTGGTTAGCTTTGATTACGAAAAATTGCACTATGTTTTGAGTATTATGTGTGAGCTTTGTACCTTCTTTTAGCCCTACTATCAGGAATCACCTCTATATTCATACAAGAAATACTATTTAGACTGAAGACAGTTTAACGCCGACAACGCAACAATGAAATATTGAGCATCTTGATGTGGACAAGGGATCTCAACAAACTGTTATCGCGTAATTTCCATTATAAAATATTTTCCAAGCTTGAAATATCAACTAGTTACTACATGTAATAGTTGGTCAGTTGAGACCTCAAGTCTAGTAATAGGGTGTGTGGGATTGTAAGAACAATACAGAAGCGTGGTCAAGTACGATCAATCGATTCAATTCTTTGGAGTACTACTGTATATTTTGCGTGATATCGTCGGGAAAAGTTTTTATCGTAAGATACTCGCCAACTCCCCCGGGTTGACGTCTACCACTGCTATCCAGGTTGATTGGCAAAAACCCATTATCAAAGGGATTGACAACTAGATTGACCAACGACCGGCCATCTAGGATTTTGGCACAAATAGGGCCGGAGCTTAATAAGTGGGCCCACGAGCATGGCAAATTCAGCAACGATAAGAATAATGTAGACCTCCTGTCAAATATGGCCCCTGATCACGAAAATTAGTAGCAGCCACTTACAATAAGACCATGAATTCCCTTGGCTTGACACGCTGTCAATCATTTCCAATAGTCCGGTGGTAGTGGACGCTCAATGGAGGTGCCTGCGAGTCGCAACAGGGCAAGAGGAGATGCGAAACACGGCGGAGAAGAGCCGATAGAATCTAGACCAGCAACGCAGAAGACGTCGTTTTTTTGTTGAGCGCAGGCAGCAAGGATTTCGTCAGATCCGTCAACATCCGAGGTCCGAGGTCACATGACCACATTGGCCAGCCGTATCCCTCGCCCAAAAGCTAAAACTAGCATTGCTCGATTAATCAATTTCGCTTCTCGGTCAATACACTGTATGAGAGAAATCGCATCTCGGAATTCCAATGAGTCTCTAAGGCCCAATCACAGGCGACATGTCGGAAGCAGCAACGGTGCTGCGGCCGAGAATCTCAAAGTCGTGCGACCAATGCAAGGCACGCAAAGTACGATGTATC
This sequence comes from Talaromyces rugulosus, assembly GCF_013368755.1. Taxonomy (NCBI): domain Eukaryota; kingdom Fungi; phylum Ascomycota; class Eurotiomycetes; order Eurotiales; family Trichocomaceae; genus Talaromyces; species Talaromyces rugulosus. Next base: position 5,034,614 of record NC_049563.1, on the reverse strand, counting down.
CGTATGTACAATGAATGACCTGTGTAGCCCAATCAACGATTAACTTTTTTTTCTTTGTCTTTATGCAGGGGATAGACCAGAATCATTGACCTGTAACAATTGTCTTGTAAGGCAGCACAACCACCATGGCTGTCCGCTTCACTAATTGTACATAGAAACGGCGGCAACAATGTCATTTCAGCCAGACAAAAAGGAAGCTAAGGCTCCTAGAGTCTGACGATTCACCTGATCACGGTGAGTTGTTACGAAAGTTCTCTTAGAGAGCATGTTTCCTGATGGTTCGATGAATAGACCACACTGCTGGGCAAATATCGCTCACGCAAACACCAAATGATACTAGTTTAAGGAATTTTCACCCGAGGTGGGAGCCTCGACGCGAGAATTCGCGGGTATTGTATATCGACCATCTACTAGAAAAGAGGTACATCGATGGAGTTGGTGGCTGGAGAAACGAATCCTCGGTCGTTAAGGTGAGTTTGCACGATCATTAGCGCCTGATAACCACCAGTCATTAACAACTGCATGTAGGCCGCAGAACATTATGGTGCCTCACACTCCATCTCTTTTTTTCGTCAATTGAATAAACTGAGTGGTGCTGACCTGTTGCCAAGTTGCAAGTTCTAGCCTCGCCTTCTTCTCCGAGAGCAGGATCCGCTCGCTGTCTGAGCGGCTGGGGCACAGCAAACTCCGCGACCTCATCGAGGCGATTGGGACCGTCATCAACGCTAGGATGAACCGGGACGGTGATCTCTGCGGCTGGAAGGCCCCAGGAGGCACAATCAAGTTCAAAAGCCCGACGACGCCGGAAGAAGTGTCGCCAGACGCCGCGGGGGCGTACATAGCAGGTGCGGTCCCGTGACATGACCCATCGAGTTGCCTTCCTAACGCAGCGCCCACAGTGTACTTCGACCAAGTCCACCCCATCTACCCCTTTCTGGACCGCCAAAGCTTCGAGGAGAAGGCCTCCAACCGTGATTTGCCTGCCTATCTGGCCCAAAATCCTGCCTTTTCCGCTCTATACCACACTGTGCTCGCTCTCGGCTGTCAGTACACAGAAGGTGGGTCGTTTGAGATCGGCAAAGGCAAGGCATGGAAGCTGTACCAGATCGCGCTGGGACTATTCCCAGATCTCCTTCTCCCCCGAGAGGCCCTCGAGAATCTTCAGGTAAAGCTATTCAGAAGATATCATTATCTTAATCACAATCCGCTGACATCTTTCAGGCGATCACGGCGATGGTAACCCCAGGAGATCAATACCATTTGAAAGATGAAGCTGACCACGCAGTAGACTATATTCGCACTAAATCTATCCTGCATACAAATTGAAGAGACCCTGATTTCCGAGGCGGCCAGAATGGCCCAGGCATTGGGGTACAACCGCACCACAAGTATCGACGCTGGGCACAGGACCTTTTGGGTTATATACACCCTAGAGAAAACGACTTGTTTTTTCGCCGGTAACAGCTCGGTATGAGGATTTTTGCCATGCAGCACCTGTTTTTTTCGGCCGCTGATAATATCTTGTAGGAGTTAAGTGACTTTGATATCGGGTGTCCCATTCCAGATATTCCGGAGGCCGTATCTGGAGGCGTCGACTGGTTCTTATCGTCTGCTCGGTTCGGTCGACTGGTCTCACGTGCTTATGAGATGCTATTTTCAGTCACTGCTACCATGAAGACCCCCGAGCAATATTTTGCCGCCATCGACAATGTAAACGATGATCTCGAGCAGTGGCGGAATTCTTTTCCTGATGATTTCCGACCCGGTGATGCTTTTCGGCCTGGCAACTGCAAAACTTCTTGGTCACTTTTGATTTCACTTCGAGCGCAGTTCTTCTACTATGCTGTTGTTATTGCCCTATGCAGACTCACTTTACATGTGGGCGCCGGCACTACATCGGAGCGCATGGAAGATGCCAAAAAAAGGCTCATGCACATTGCGCGGCAGATCATCGAAAACACTCGGTATATCGATGCTGAACCTTATACCCCAATTTGGTAACTCACCCCCTGTGGCTTATAAATCGCAAGTTGACTGGTCGTGGCTAATTGCATTAGGATGCTCGGAGTAATCCCTCTTTCGGCGTTGTTCATCCTGTTCGACTTTGTTGTCCACAACCCATCTCACCCCGAAACAAGCACCAACTTGGCTCTGCTGGACGTTGCTGGAGGCTACTTTAGTCGCCTAGAATATGCAACCGGCGGTTCCCTTCCAAGCTCGATACTGTCAGACTTTGCTCATATCGCGCGCCAATTTGTTCGAGATATCAATCCTGACGAGCGTATACCAAACGATATAACTCGATATACACCATACCTTTCCACAAAGACTTACGAGGGAATGCCCAATGACACCCAGCCGATGACGTACCTTCCTACACATTTAGTAAGCTACACCCTATTTTTCAAATGGACCTTTTAAGTTGTGATACAGACCTAACAGTTCTATTAGCCTAATAATCACATACCTATGCATAACGAACTTGCTAATGACGCTTCTGCTCCTTATACTGATCCGCTATTCTATCCCACCACGGATTTGCAGCCTCTAATGGGAGGCGACATCCCTTCAGGTTTCGATATTACCAGCCTGTTTGACGCCGTCATTCCGGATTTCCCGAATCTCTAGTCAATAATACGATTCAATTGGCTTCCAAATATTCATCTCGTATAATAACCTTTTAGACATTTGTTTTTTACGGAGATTTTCCATCTCCGTTGTCAAATCTCCTTGGAAAGCGGCGATTGAAATGTGAACAGTGCTAGCCAGCCTTGACATTGTACAGTAAATATCTATTATACTAGTGTGCGTGTATTTCATAGCATGCTTTTTGGAATTTTATCCCCATTCAACCTGCCCTTGTACTGATCTTCAACTTGATGTAGCATGCCATCGATATCAAAATACCAAATGGCGTGAGATCGCCATTTGATCTCCTCGTACATCTTCTGCATTTCAGTACCTGTCTCGGCATGCTTCAATTCATATACGTCGCATATCATCCTACTACTGCTCACAAACCACTGTGTTCGTTCGCGGCGCACTTCATCAAAGGCAGCAAATGCGGCTTTCAGAGCTTCTTGTTTCGAGATTTGCGTATTATTGTTTACCGAATCAGTGACCAACTCCAATAACCGTGACAGGGCGAGTGCATCTTCAACACCAACCCCTGCTCCAGCACCATGGTGTGGCGACGAGGCATGGGCTGCGTCACCTGCAATGCAGACACGGCCGCTTGCATATGTTGGCGCCGGATGGTCATTTGTGTCAAAGATAAACCATTTGTCCATCTCATCATCTAAAAGATTTGTGATGGTGCGAACTGTCGGTCCCCAATTCGCAAATGCTTGAACCACCTCTTGTTTGCTCCCTGGCTCTGAAAGCTTTGATGAATATGATCGTTCTGTCGGGTCATCCAAAAATGCCACCACGTTCATGAGGCTCTGATGGGCGACTGGGAAATGTAGTATGTGGGCGCTTGGTCCGTAATGCATTCTTTGATTCTTTGCTACTTCGTCGCCGAGGGCTGCGGCAGCTCGATCCATGGGGACAAGAGCACGAAAGGCGCACTTATGACTATATGTCGGGTATGATGCCGGATTTTCTTCTCCTAGAAGAACTTGTCTCACTTTCGATTTAATTCCATCGCATCCGATAACTATTCGAACAGTTTCAGCGCTTGATGGGACACTAAACTTGAGTCATGACTCACCTGCATCTGCTTCTGCAGAGGATCCATCTTCAAAATGCAGTTTCAGTTTCCCACCATCTCCATGGTCAGTATAACGGTCCAGCCGTTTACGGAACTGGACGACATTATCTGGAACCAGCTTGACCAGCTCATCTAAAAGATGCGCGCGATGACATCCTTCGAAGCCGCGGTAACCAGCGTATAACTTGAAAAGGATCTTTGATTCTTCTCCTTCCTTTTGATTGAATCCGTCGGTATATTGTAAATAGTCGTTTGGATCATTGGGGTCACCATTTGATGTCGCAACGGATTTCAGGGCATCCACAATGCCGGGATGAATAAGGCGCATACATTGAATCGCATTAGCAGTGAAAGCAACTCCGGCGCCGATTTCGCGAAAGCTGCGCGACTGCTCATACATTGTGATTTTGACATTGCGTCTCAGTAGTCCTATTGCGAGGATTAAGCCGCATATTCCTCCGCCAATAATTGCAACCTCGAATTGTTCGTCGTCTGGGGCTCGCGACGCCTTCTTATTAGTGCTCATGCAATTCCCCATTGTGGCTGACTTTGGGGAATTCAAGAATGTAAATTGTCTGGATTATGGACTGTGGCTTTAATTTATCCTGCAAGATGATCTTCATATCTTTATATGTCAGTTGCGCCCCAATGTTGTGCAGATATACTCCGATGTTCCGAATAAAAACTCCATGTGTTCGATCTCCGAAGATATAGTCGATCGGAGAGACCGAGACTACATGATTTAAAACAATAGCTCTACGCATCAATCTTTTGCATATTTGTTTTGAAGAGTGGAGGATTAATAGCCTAAAAACTACTAAGCTGTGTATAGCCTTGCACATGAAGCTTTCTGTGGCGGCAAAGCCCTAATTCGACTCTTGGACTTCGGCCTAACCTTTGAGGTCTGACATGTACACGTGGAACTTAATTATATAAATGGTCAAGTTTGAGAATTGATCAGGATTTTTAATCAATGTGTGGCAAGGTATCAGTAAATACCGGTCTTAAGGTCACAAGGCAATTTGTAGACATTCATCTATAGGGGTTCCTCAAGAGGCCACACCCGACATTTGAATATCCGGAGTTTCAGCCACGGAGTTAAACAGCCCACCATGGTGTAATATTTGTGTCGTCAATGCTTTTAAAAGCCAAAGGTGGTAACCTTTCTTTTAAATCCCTCGACTCAAATTACGTTATATTTGTGCCCTTTGCCATAGCCCCTCATGGACGTGGTAATGAGGATCCTAAGAAGCGCGCTGCAATACCTTGTCCCAGATTCAGAAGAGGCTTCCCCAAACACAAAAATGGACAAACAAACAGAATGGCAGAATTTGGATCGTTACCAAGATGTTTTCGGTCAATTACCGATGCTGCAAGCGTACAGCCACCTGATTCTCACGTTCCCCATGCCAGAGAACGTCTCACGCGAGGAAGTCGTCAAGGACCTGGAAACTGCAATGGCAAAGGTCAGAAGAAACCTACCTTGGATGGGGGCTCAAATTATCAATGTCGGCAAAGGGCCTGGCAATTCAGGGGTGAATAAATATGCCCCAAGCCCTCTGCCTGAACACAACATCGTCGTCAAAGATGTCTCCAGTGAATTCCCAACATATGCAGAGGTCAAGCGGGTCAAAGCTCCAATTCAGATGCTGGACTCAGCTTTTCTTTCGCCCTGTTCGTCGTTTCCCCAACCGTTCCAGGGATCTGAAGAAGACCCCGCACAAGCGATACGGCTCCAGGTGAGCTTTATCAACGGAGGTGTCTTTCTGGACTTTGTCATTCATCACGCAACATGTGATGCCGGAGGCCATTTCTGGCTGGCGCGCTTGGTTGCAATGTCATTGCGAGGAGAAGAATTTCCGGAATCCTTCCTCGAAGAAGCCAATAGAGACCGTAGAAAGTTGTTCCCTCTGCTCGGCCCCGATGAGCCCATGCTGGACCACAGCAATCTCAAACGCCCGCCAATCACGGCAGATAACCCCATCGTAGCTCCGACCACGACCACTTGGCACTTCTTTCGCCTGAGTGCGGCAAAAATGGCTGCCTTGAAGAACTTGGCCAGTCAAAAGGAGGGGTATGAGCCGGGTGTGCCATATATTACGACAGACGATGCTATTAGTGCCTTTTGCTGGCAGCGATTTATCGCGGTTCGCCAGTCGCGACTGGATCCGAACACTATGGCCAAGTTTTCACGCACGATTGACGGCCGAAAGTCATTGGGCATTTCTTCCAATTACTTGGGCGACGTTATACACAACGTACAGACGATCGTATCCGTCAAGGACTTGGTCGAAAAGCCCCTTGCAAATATTGCATCACGCATGCGCAAACGGCTAAACGATGTTAGCAACGCTTATCATATCCGCAGTTTTGCCTCGTTCATCATGAGCCAGCCAGACAAGTCCACCATCACGTATGGCGGGCGTGTCAACACGGAAACTGATATCGGATCGTCCTCGGTTCGGGCGGCCGAATTGTACTTTGATTTTGGCAAGTTGGGTCGGCCAGATTTTGTAAGACGGCCTTGCCTCAAGGGTGTATCGTGTCCAGGACTTTTGGCCTTTTTACCGCAGAATCTAGACGGCGATTGTGACTTTGTTGCGGCCCTGACCGAGGAAGACGTGGCGAAGCTGAACGCAGACCCGGTGTGGACCCAGTATGTCGAATATATCGGATGATGTCGATGCATGTACCCATAGTCGTGATTTGTGCATACAAATTGTTCATTAATCAATAATACTATATATTGAATGTTCAATAACACAGAATCCAAGTAAAGAGTGTTAAAAGAAGCTTCTTTCCTTGTGGATGCTGGACCCGGACCCACCGCGCCGGCCCCGCCCAATCAGGTCCGCGTTAGATCGATCCTTCTTGACTTCACACGTTGATGCTCACAGCTGGCCAGTTGCAAAATGATCGGCTATGTAGGCGAGCATGTCCTCAACTTCCTCAACTGATCGACATCGCGTCTCTAAGCGCTGGCATCATGCGTGCGAGAATTGCAGGTGTGTCGCGCGCTGCTTCGATTTCGACTGCCCAAGATGCTGACAACGGCCCAGGAGAAAGAAGACTCGGTGTCCTGGAGAGAGACCAGCGTGCTCAACCTGTGCGCGCCTCTATCAGGTCTGTCGCTATGGCGATGAGTCGGCGCTGGCTACACCTGTAGAGAAAGAAAATGCGGCCAATGTCGTGGGTTTATGTCATTTTGTTATCTGGGCTGTTTAACCATAGTGATCATCTTTTAGGAAGGGCGATTGGCGCAGCTGGAAGAGAAAATGCAGCTGATGCTTGAAAGGGCGATGTATGTATCCGTTGCCTCTTAGTGCGGACATCCATTTGTCTATCAAATGAGACTGACTAGTCAAGTCCGGAACCTCCGAGTCAAAGAGAGCCATCTAACTCTTCTGCTGGGCCTACAAATAACACCCAAACAGCGCCTGCAGCAGCTGTTCATCGGCCACTACCATCAGCAGTATCAGAGTGAGTTATATCGGTGCTATTCGGAAAGAATTGTGCAGTAATGACCATGGTCCAGGTCCCTGCCTCCGAGAGACATTATTTTAGAGATTATAGGCCATTACTTTCAGTACTGCCACCGGCAGCCACTCTGGCTGTTTGAACACCATGAGCTATCGCCACTTGATGGGCTGCCAGAAGAAGTAATATTTTCGTTATTGGCGCTTGCTATACGATTCTCGACTCGGGAAGGTCTTTCCAACCAAGCCCTGGAACTTTCCCAGAAATATGCAGAAGTTGCACGTGGCCATATCATGTTTAGGATTGCGCAGGGAGCAGTTCAGTTGTCAACGATACAAAGCTTGTGCCTCCTGGCTTTTTCAAACTTTGTTGGTATGAACTATTCCGTTTTCTTAAATACTGTTTTATGACATAGCTGACACTAAACAAGCCCACGATACTAACCTGGCCTGGCTAAACATCAATTTGGCAAATTCGCTATGCATGGCAGCAGATCTGGACCTGGAAAAAAACAGCGCATCCTCTTCTCCATCAAGAGAAGCAAAAAGAAAGGTTTTCTATAGCCTCCATATACTCAACGAACTCTATGCTCCTGGCTCAACGATGCTCAACATGCTCGACGACATCGAGAACCCGCGGTATATGGAACCCAAACGAGACCCATCCAGGGAATTAGGACGACCGCCGCCGTTGACTCCGCGTGATTCGGCCAATATCGCCCAGCCAGAGCGAGAGGGCATATGGACATATATGGTTCAGCAAACATCTTTGTGGCGGGAAGTTCGAGGTTACGTTGCGCAATGTGCAGATGGCAATCCAAAGCCACCATGGTCTCCGGAATCTGGGTATGCAATTATTGGGGCACACCTGATGGAAGTCGAAACCCGGTTTCCGACGTACCACAGGTACGACGCCGTGAGGTTCCTTGACCGGTCAAACGAGGAATTGCAGAATAATCGTGACTATTGGAGTCCCTGGTTGGTTCTCCAATTTTGTTACCACGCGATTCATAGTATGCTCAACCATCCTTTTTTATACTCTTCCCGCCCGCATCAGTTTGTACAGATGTCTGTTCCTAACACTTTCTGGAAAACTTCGTCGGAACTGGCATTGCTTCACTCTACCTGGACAGCTCGGTTGATTGACATGGTCTGGGAAAAGGATTACCGTGTGTCTGATCCGTTCATCGGCTATTGTGCTGCGATTGCGGCTACGATACACATATATTACTGCCGTGCTGCTGATATTCGTGTTCGCACTTCGGCGCAAAACAAACTAGACAAATGTATGAGATTTGTTAATGAGTTGGGTACTGTTTGGCCAGTGTGTCAATGGATCGTACGTTCCCATCTAGATTTCTATGTTTAAAGGATTACATTACTAACAGGAAAATTTGCAGTACGACCGACTCGACACACTGGTTCAATCAGCTTTTAAACCAAACCGCCAAACCCAGGAACCCGATAGCAACCGGAGGACAGTGTCAATTAACATCGCGTTGATGTGGGATATCCTCGACTTCACAAGCGCTAAGAAGCCTTCACAGAAACCAGGTCGTGGTCTTTTTGACCCGTCATTTATTCAAGATTGGGCAGGAAAGGATGAAATAAACAACGGCAATGAAGATGAAGACGAACATACAGTTGAAACGCAAATATTCCATCGCCCCAACCCTGCTGCCGACGTCGATACTTCGAATGGAGGCCAGGAATTCCCGCCGTTTTCCGACGCAGCGGCACGTCGCAAAGTAGGAAGAGGGATACGAACACGAACGGGGCATTCAGCTCCAGCAGATGAACGACCAGCCCTTCAGCAAGCGCAGCAGCAGCATCAACAGCATCAACATGGGGAATTTGCTGTTCCAAGCTGGTCAGCGGCCGAGGTGCTGGAAAATACGGCCGTGATGGATATCAGCTACGATCCGTTCTTCCAGTTCCAGGACCACGATAGCCAGTACACTGGTTTCTGGGAGATTGGCAATCTATAATAATCGATATCAGTAACGATATGAGAATGGAAACGCGTGATTGGCGGAAATCACGGGGGGCTTTCACGTGATGGCCTCGATCTATATCTGATAGTCTAACCATATTAGGACTAGCGCTCATTCTTTCAAAGATCTTACATCATGCTTACTGATGGCCGAGGGCTCCCACCATCCAATCACGTTCGTTCTCCGGTCTCCACCCTGCGGTCATGGCCCAAGCTCGGATGCGGATATATAGCAAAGACAAGCATGAATAATAGCACAACCGCAATTGCTCAGCAGGTGAAAAGCTGTCCGTGAACATTCCCGAACATACGGGATTCTCTGATCGCTGGGTATATATGTTCCGTCGAAGCGCCGTCTTCGCCGTTCTGGTTGCAATTTTGGCATCTTTCTTGCTATCGAAACAATTCCTATTTCCATCGCTGGACAGTATTATCGACAGTGTCGAAAAGGCCATTTCAAACACAAAACCTTCTGTTACATTTACATCGTCTTCGTCTATGACATCTGCAGCTAGCCGAGCTACCAGCGCAATCGCGAAGCACGCAATGTCCAAACTCTCCCACGCAACAATTGTGCCACGCCGCTCGTCGGCTCGTGGCCATGCAGACCACGGCTGGCTGAATTCATACCACACCTTCAGCTTTGCCGACTACTATGACCCCGAGTTCATGAATTTCGGTTCTCTGCGTGTGCTCAACGAAGACCGAGTTGCTCCGGGAACAGGGTTCCCAACTCACCCCCATCGCGACGCGGAGATTTTCAGTTACATTCTCAGCGGCGAATTGACTCATCGAGATAGCATGATTCAAAAGGGGGCCGAGGGGAAACAGGGAAAGCAGTTTTATCAAATGAAAAGGGGAGATGTCCAATTTACCACTGGTGGAACAGGTCAGTTGATACACCTATTTAAAAAGCGACGATTGGAGTACTGATCATTTTTTATCCTTTAGGCATTGCACACTCGGAACAGAATGAGCATCAATCAGAAACCGTGCATTTTCTCCAGATATGGGCTTTGCCATGGAAGAAAGGGCTCCTCCCACAGTATCACACTCTCTCGTTTGACGACAAGCACAAACAAAAAGCTTTCCTACCGATTCTCTCCCCACTCGCGGCAGGGGAAAACGCTACTGCAGCAGAGGAAAGACAAGCAACTCCCAAGATTTTGGGCACAATCCCCATCCACGCCGACTTGGTCATGGGAGCGGGCCTGATTGGGGTCGACAAGCGGTTCAAATGGAGAGTTGGAGGACCGCAAGACGGTGCCGTCGCAAACCTGAGCGATAGAAAAGTCTATGTTCATTTGCCGATGACGAAGAATGGAAATTCGAAGATCAGACTAGACGGGAGAGAAGGTGCGGTGCTCTCGGAAGGCGACGGCGCGTTCATCAAGGGAGTGAATGTTGGCGATGAGCTCAGTGTGGAGAGCATCGGCGAGGCCGAGGCCGAGGTTATTGTATTGGATAGCAACTAGGAAAAACAATAATATGTAGTAATAATATGCAAGTGTTTACGAATATTAGCTGGTAGAACTGGTCTTTTATTTGACGTTTTGAAAGTATCCCCGCGCTGGATGATGCCCTATGTCAACATGCTAACCACCAACAAAAAGCCATTGACAGATTGATCAATCATTACATCCAACAACATGTATATCAATTGATTAATTAACGTAATGACACATATAATTGAATCGCCGACTAATCGTTGGCCATCTATTGATGCAGCATGCTGATCTCCGATTCTATAACCCCGCACGTTTCGTGTTACTCGAGATCACAGCCAACCCTTGCATGGCCACGTCTACTCCCCGCCTCGCAAATAGCTACGTATATAGATGGCTGCTCCCCACGAAATTTATCAGCCCAGTCTAATTTCGTACATACTTATTCTACTTCCCCCCCAAAATTTAACATACAAATCCGTATATATATGAAAAATGCCCATGTTCCCAGCCCCCCGCCGCGTGGTCACCGGCCACGACGACCAAGGAAACGCGATTTACGTCGATGACAAGCAAATAGAACCGCAGCCGACCGGCTTCGACTGCGATTTCGCTGTTTTGTACGAAACCCACCAGTTTCCGGCGTCCAACGATGGGTGGGAAGATCCGATTGAGCAGCCGACAAAATCGCTGGCGAATGACAAGGGGGTGGTTATTCGGATAGTTGATTTTAAGCCGAATACCAAGACTGTTTGTTTGTCTTTTCCTTTGTTATTATCTATCTACTTTTTTTTTTGGTTGTTCGGTGTTGGTTAAAGCAAAAGCTAATGCCGTGTAGCGTTTCCATAGGACCATGTCTCTTGATTTCGGTATCATATTCGAGGGCGAGATGGTCTGGTAATAATTTCCCGTGTTTCCTACTATCACAAGAAAGAAAAGAAAGAAAAAGGACTAATTGTTTACTTAGCTACCTCGACAATGGAGTTGAACTAACTCTGAAAAGAGGCGACGTCTGCGTCCAGCGAGGAACAATCCACGGATGGGAGAACAAGTCGGACAAACCTGCTCGGGTTTACTTTGTCCTGACTGGTAAGTTTTAGAACTGAAATAATCTTTTGTTAATGATATTTCTAACTTGTGCGGCTACAGCTGCCAATCCGGTTAATGTGAATGGCAAGCTGCTCACAACGGCGGGGTTCAACGACAAGGAGGCTGAGACTGGAGGAAAGTGACAACAATACAAAATATCTTTTCCCAGCACAGCTTCAATGTTAAAAAATATAGGACTAGTCGATGATGTGTTCTGGAATGTCAATACCAATACATCAAATGCATGTGAGGTTCCCACCTAGAGAGCTAATTATAGACTAAAAATCCATATTTTGAGCAAGTAAAAATAATTGGCTACCTGTAACAAATAATAGTGCCAGTATAGTTTATTCTAGAAACGAACCAGCCCGCTGTCATCACTAGTTGACCTTTAGGTCCTAGACTACGTAGTAGTACGTATATATGTACTAAGCAAAGATGAGGGTGACATCGCCTTGGCATTGTCATCAATTGATAACAAAATATATCCCAATTGGGATATTGCGACTCGCTATATCACGCCAATAGAATTATTGATCTTGAAGTCTTTGTAGTTCTCTGTAGAAAACCAACTGATCGACTGGTGAAACAGGACCTCATTCAAGGATGTCGGTTGCATTTGCCTTGTCGATATATGCTCGTTTTAATAATACATCGGATCTATTTTTACATTCTCCAAATAAACTACTGCGTAAACATTAATTCGCGTTAATAATATTATTAGGGAGACCCTGCGGTCAGCGGGTTCGCAGTAATAATCCGAGAGTTAGTAATCCTTCCAGTGTCAACTAGTGCCACTTGGATCGATTCGCTTCATTGATGACAGGGTTACATGTAGGTCCTAGTCCCATAATAATTCTAAATGCTTAAAAAGGCTATTGGTCTTTACTCGGACCAAGCCCAGTTAGACAACATGCCGAGCAGATGCCACATGCAAATGTGGATAAATGTGATGGCCATGGATAATTATGCGTGTAACTCATTTAATATTACTTCGGGCGATCAATTAATGCAGGAACTGATTCCTCCTGGTCCCTAATGGAGATCTAGACGCGCATGATGTATCTGTATAATTACTGATTTTAAGAGGGTCTCACTGTTTCATCGCAAATGATCCATATCTTTGTTGTCCTCGTAGGTTAATAATAGAAAAAAAAAAAAAAAAAACGCCACAGTTATTGTCACATTCAACACCAGATAATATTTGACTGTATCTGGGGGTCATTGATGATGATAACGAGGCTTGTTCACTAATTGTTAGTCTGGTGTTATCCACGGTGGTTCTGGGGGCCGAAGCATTAGGGGGGTCATAGACGGGATAGCCTCCAAGATTCAATCATAAAGACGATCACAGTTATGTCATGAGGGTTGATACACCCTTAATCTAAGGCACACCCTATCATCATTTTGAGATTACTCCATACTTTGTTAAAAATAAATTCCGAAGCTTGCGGTGTCAAAGAAAACGGTCTGGTGGCCGCGGCCCATGGCGATGATGAGCATGGTCTAAAACCGCCAAAGTTTGGGGCTGAAACACTGGGGCCTTTTTTAGGCTTTTACGCTCGCCCCGTCAGGGAAACACGCCAGCCATAATGCCATGTGAGAGTAATAAGCTCATCAAAGTGCTCAAAAGGGGACAGATTCTAGGGGAAGTGACAAGAGCATGGACAATGAAACACTACTCCTCTTTTTTTTCCCCAACGAACTAAATACGCAGCCAGTAATAAAGCCAGTAGACCTTGAACAAGACAAGTGCCGGCACTGCCTATTTGCCAGTCTTCTCGATTAGATTCAGGGCGAGAGAATTCGCCGCATCTCTGGAAACCAAATTCTAGCGAAGCTAAATCTAGCTTCATCGTAACTTGTAAGTCATGGTCATTTGCTCCTTTTGGCTTGACTCCGGGTAGTAGACATCGTATAAAGTTGGACGTTGGTCCACTCTCCGTTGACAGAAACTGGCATACCCGGTTCCTATCTCCACAAGCAATATACATTTAAGAGAAATGAAGTATATCTCATCATCCTTGGCATCTGCCGCCGCCGCCGCTGCATTGTACGGCAGCAGCGTATCTGCGCAAAAGCTGGTCTTTGCGCACGTCGTCGTTGGAAACACGGCAGCCCACGAACAGTCGACGTGGGAGACAGACATTAAGCTTGCTGCGGATGCCGGCATTGACGCTTTCGCACTCAACGGTGGCTACCCGGACACCAACGTGCCCACTCAGATTGCCAATGCCTTTGCGGCTTGTGAGTCGGTCAACAATGGCTTCAAGCTGTTCTTCTCGTTCGATTACCTCGGTGGAGGTCAGCCGTGGCCGGCCACTGGCGACAACTCGGTCGTCGGACTACTGACCAAGTACAAGGATTCGTCTTGCTACCAGAACTACAGCGACTTGCCGTTTGTTTCCACTTTCGAGGGAACCGACAACATTGATGACTGGGCTCCCGGTGGAACAATTCGATCTGGAGCTGGCGATGTCTACTTTGTGCCAGACTGGTCCAGTCTCGGTACATCGGGAATTACGGCGGACTTGGATAACATCCAGGGATTCTGTAAGTTGTCTGAAGTCTAGGTGTAAGATGCATCCAAGGGAAGCTCTTCTAACGAGAGAAAACAGTCAGCTGGAACATGTGGCCAACCGGAGCGAACAACATGACCGATGATGGAGACAAGGCCTGGACTAGTACTCTTGGGTCCAAGACGTACATGATGGGAGTTTCGCCTTGGTTCTTCCACAGTGCCAGTGGAGGTACTGATTGGATCTGGCGTGGAGATGACCTGTGGGCCGACCGATGGCAACAGGTCCAGGATGTCGACCCCCAGTTTGTCGAGTATGTAACAAGCGTTCCACATCATCTTGGGATATCATTGCTAACGAAATAACCAACAGGATCGTCACATGGAACGACTTTGGTGAGTCGAGCTACATCGGACCCTTTGTCAGCGACAGCGAAGTGCCCACTGGTTCTGGTGTGTACGTCGACAACATGCCACACGATTCCTTCCGTGATTTCCTGCCGTACTACATCGCCACCTTCAAGGGCAACGACTTTGACATCACCAAGGACCAGATGCAATACTGGTACCGTCTCTCCCCGGCCAGCGGTGGCGACGCCTGCGGCGTTTTGGGCAACGACCCCGACCAAGGCCAGACCGAGGTCGACCCGAACACGGTTGCTCAAGATGCTGTCTTCTTCAGCGCCCTTTTGACAGACGATGCCACCATCCAGGTCCAGATTGGAAGCGGATCGCCCACTCAGTTCGACGGTGTCAAGGGCATCAACCACTTCTCGCAATCATTCGACGGACAGTCCGGTGCCGTCGCTTTCAGCATCATCCGCGATGGTGCCACCGTCGGAAACGGTACTGGAGCGGCTATCACTTCGTCGACTAGCTTGTCGAACGGCTGCACCAACTACAACGTCTGGGCTGGAAGCTTTTAGGTGCCGCATCCATGAAACGATGGATATTTTTTCTGTGTATATATATATATAGCGAGAGGACTGCACGTGAGTGTATGTTGAAGTATATAGAAATCAACGTTTGGAGAACATTTTGTACATTGATCACAGTCGAGAATTCGCATGTCCCCTTGGTCCACGGTATCCCGGGCGTAAGATAGATGTAAGATCGGCATCAATACGAAGGCCCCGTAAGTATGTTTTGCATGTCCGTTATTCGGAGTTGGGAACAAGCCGGTGAAGTATAATCTCCACGAACGAGTGACAACACATCGATATTGCCTCATGTGTTCGTTCGCATTAGCGCGGGGTACTCGGTCTGAAGTTTTGGATAGCTTTATACACTAGGCGATATTGATTAGCTTAGACGAAAGAAGTACACAGTCACAGGATCATTAGAACCATGTCGCTTCCGAAGATGTACGGATAAACGAAGAGGAACGCACAACCATCCTGCTGGGGAGTCGACGGTCCCGAGCCTGGCGGGGTTGCATGATCAGAGAGATGCACGTTCTGCGACCAAGATCGACATTGCATTGTGTTTGAGTTCTCACCAGCGAGTCAATCGATATGCAACCACTCATGCAGCGAGATGACTGGCGTATACCACGAGTACATTTCGGGTTGTGTTTAGAGAGTTCGTCGAGATAAGCGCAGCGGGACTGAGGGGATGTTTCTGCGATCCGGCACGGAAATGGAAGGCGCGTTGGGCACACACGCTTGGCAATACGCCAGTTACTAGTTACTAGTTACTTGGTACGGAGTAGACAATAGTTAAACAACAGTACAACAGTAATAATACGGCATGGAGTGTTTTTGTATAATCGCGACTGTCCGGCCAGAACATGGCTATACAGATCGGCCGGAATCGAGCGGACCATTGCTGTGCTGTTCACGGCTCGTATCCATCCAAATCCCATTTTTGTGGCCAAAAAAAAAAGAAACATACAAAGCGCACGATGCATATGCGAGATGCAGTCGACTGCATGAACATCTACTAGTTTGTTCCAATAATAATCTCGGCCCGCCTGCCGGTCCCGAGATCCCTTTGGGCGCTTATCCTCATACGGCTCGTGGGGCATGCCTGCTTTGGGCTTTTCTGTTCTTATTTCAGGACGGGGATATGCATGGGAAACCCGGCCCTGGCATGACCCTGGGCTGTGCAGTCACCGGTTATGCGGTGGCTGCTTGGTTGGGAAACAGAGTTATGCCTGGTCGGAGAATATGCAATCTTGCCCGTCTCGAAGTGGAAACAAAGCCACAACACACCTAACTATTCAATTGGCAAAAGTTACAATCGAGATTGGCTTGTGCCAAGTGGTACAGAGTACTCCGAGCAGTGGCTGGCGCACACAGTGGTACTTCTATCCAAATTGGGGAGGTATCGGCGCAAGGGCTGCGTAAGGTTTGCCAGATGGAATGGAGGGGGCAAGATGCACTAGCTAATCGCGGACATTGATACTGTATTCGACTTGATCGATGACGACTAATTCACAGCATGGCCAGTCACTAGGTGACTCGTTGTCTTTGTGAAAAGGTCTAAGGGATCCATTAGTTGCAGGATACCCCTCCTGTGACAAAAAAAAAAAGGAAAACAAAACAAAACAATTTAACCAAAAAAGAGAGCATATTTTAGGTCTAATGCCTTGCATGTCTTTCTCCTTTCGGACCTTTCCTCCCTTTCTCTTGCAAAGGGAAACGATAAAGCGCTAGGCTGTCCTCTGACTCCTCTCTGAGCCCTCGAGGTTTCTCGAGGTTTCACAACACCATCCCTTCTAAACCGCGCTTCAAGGTTGGGACTCCAGTACTTGAACATGCTGCCAGCAACCGAGAGCACCCTCGCCTTTGGCGTTGGTGTTGTCACACACCTTTTGTACTTCAATCGAGGAGAACACCACCTTCACCCGCAGCATTACCCACTGGCCTTTGCGCTTGCTTCCATTGCTGCCACAGGGCTGTTGCTGTTCCGTCACGGCCTGGAGTTGTCGCAGGCCGTTCGAATCGTCGGCAGCTTGGGTTTCTACTTCGTGGCCGGTCTCTATTCAAGCCTTCTCGTGTACCGCCAGTTCTTGCACCCTTTGAACAAATTCCCTGGTCCGTTGGGATCTCGAATCTCTGGGCTTTTCTTGTCGGTTGGCTTTCGCAACGCCGACAGCGCAGTGCAGTATCGGCGCCTCCACGAAAAGTACGGAGACTTTGTTCGCGTGGGCTCGTCTGACTTGTCAATCATCCACCCCAAGGGTGTGACGGCCATCTATGGCGCTGGAAGCCCTTGTATCAAGGGAGATGCCTATGACGCCACCGAGCCACTTCGGTCGCTACACAGTTTCCGAGACCGACAAGCCCACGACAACCGACGTCGAGTCTGGAGTTCAGCCTTTGGCGACAGCGCTCTTCGTGGTTACGAGAAACGTATTCGCCGGTATCGAGATGAGCTGATCGCAGCATTCGCCGAAACCAAGGGGAAACCGATCAACGTTACTCAGTGGTTCAACAATTACTCGTTCGACGTTGTGGGAGATCTTGCTTTTGGTCAGTCGTTTGATATGCTTGAGAATAACAGCAATCACTGGGCTGTTCAGCTGTTAGCGGAGGGTTTCGCGCCACTGGCGTATTCGCTGCCCACATGGCTGTTCCGCCTGGCTCAGTGTATTCCAGGCGCGACCAAGGACTGGTTCCGGTTCTTGGACTTTTGCCGTGGCAGGATGCTCCATCGGATACAGGTAAGCTCAGTCTTTTTTTTCTTTTCCGGAAACAATGGCAATGGCGGTAATTGACATCTCCTAGACAAAACCCGAAATTCCCGATATCACATCTACACTTTTGAGACCTTTGGCTGGAAAGCAACCGTCTCCAGAAGACTTGAACTTGCTTGTTGGCGAGTCCCAGTTGATCATGGCTGCTGGAGGGCAAGCATCCGAATCCCAAGTCACTGTTTTGAAGATGATCAACTAACATATTCTCTCAGAGACACCACGGCAACGACCTTGTCCAGCATCATATACCAGCTCTGCTCTCACCCAGAACAGCTTGAGCAAATCCGACAGCTGGTTGCGCCATTCATGACCGATCCCTCCGGAGATGTGCCGAGTGAGAAAATTGCGCATATCGACCACCTGAACGGCGTGATCTATGAGGCGCTGCGGTTGCATCCTCCAGTGCCGGCCATAATCCTGCGCAAGACGCCCCCAGAGGGACTTATGATCGATGATGTATTCGTTCCTGGAAATACCAGCGTGTTCTGTCCACAATATGTGCTAGGAAGGAGTAAGAATATTCACTCCATTTTTTTTTTTTCTTTTGTTGGGCTCCTTGCTTATGATTGATATAGGTTCGGCAATTTATGAGAACCCAGAAGAATTCATTCCCGAACGCTGGTATTCACGCGCAGAGCTTGTTAAAGAGAAGAGCGCCTTTGCGCCTTTCTTATATGGTGAGTACTCTTTTCCCCCCCGCCAAATGTAAGATCGCGTTCTCATTCTTTCTAGGAGCTTATGGTTGTATCGGTCGCCCCCTTGCCATGATGAATCTTCGCAGCACGGTTGCCCGCCTAGTCACCACATTCGACATCAGCTTCGGCGAGAGCGAAGACGGTAGTGGTTTTGAGGGCAAGTCGACGAACCACTTTTTGTGGTGCCCTGGTGACCTGAATGTATCCTTTACCAAGCGTGAGGTGCAGTGATGATGATCAATGAAGGTGCAAGTTTTAATGAGGGATGTTATTTTGATGGGTATCGGAGTGGCAGGAGTTTTGAGCAAATTGTGATTTTCAATAATATCAAGAACTTACTTTGTAAAGGTTGAATGCTGATAATAATAAATATAACAAAAAGTATGACCCACTTTTCAACTTTAATGGGGTGCGCAGGTGGTCTCCGTCGTCCGCCTGAGCTACCCGTTCCAGCCAATACTAGTAAAAATAAGCATTGTCATCCAACAACTGTGTACGGCCTGTATAGTAGATGAAATAGGGCTTCGATATAAAAGTTATGATATATTAGCAAAACTTATTGATATTGAATATGCCATAAACGCTAAATAAACCATTTCAACTTATAGGCTTGGTTGAACAAGTAAATACAGAAACCAAGCATTACATTTGCTGACGCCAATGGCCCAGAGAACAGAGTGTGTCATCTCGAGTATCTACTATCTACAATCCATTATTCTAACAGCTCAAAAAATCACACACAATTTACCCCTAAAAATGTCACATGATCAGGAAAGCGCTGGTTCAAAGAACCGCGAGAGAGAAATGTTTCTCGCGCACCTTCCTCCAGACACCCCGGTCTACTGCGATCATGACTACCGCGACCTGGAGACTCTTCCCACTCCAGATTCAATCGGGGATTCCTTTGTTGTCGTTACAGACATAGCTGCAGAATTATTCGACGAGCTCGACGAGCAATTGCCGGGGCTTGCTGACTATTCGCCATCTTTGCAGCTCCTGATAGTCAAAATGCGCAGCTTGCCTCACGAGGAAGCCGCCGCGCGTCTCGGAGCCGCGATTATGCAGCTTGCTTCTCAGATGAAATTAGAGCGAAGAATTTCATTATGCGGAGCCACCCGCGTCGATGGCCCTGATCGACAGAAGCAAGCAGACCGCTCATACAAACCAGCCCGGCAAAGAAGAGAGTGGCCCACCGTGGCGGTAGAAATCGATTATTCGGAATCAAGGGCGAAGCTGGAGAAAGACAGTATCTGGTGGATCAATGCATCCCAGGGACAAGTGCGACAAACAATCACGCTTGATATCAAGCAGGGCACTGGGAATATTGAAATAATATCGCGGGTTCCAGCATTGTCTATTTTACCACGCCAGCTCGCAGTCTCGTCTAGAGGGAGACGTATTTTCACAAGACCAATTGGTCACCTACCAATCCCTCGCATCAACCACAGGATTACAATCAAAAGAGGACAAGGTGGTGCAAACTCTACCATTACCGGCGGGGATTTGACGATTCCCTTTGCGACCATGCTGTTAGATCAACCTGGAGAAGGTGAGGGGGACTTGGTCATTACAGCCGACGCACTACTACATCGAGTTGCTGGGCCTATTTGGGATGCAATTGATGACGCTGAAGTCATTAGGGGGAAAAAGAAAGCTAGAAAGCATTGAGAAATATGACGCTCGTGGTGGATGCTGTTGGATAATAAGGACGAAAGCTTTGTGGTTAGCAGCTAACATGCCGAGAGATGCGGCCTCTAAACTTGTTCATCCCCATCAAATCAAACGATTTGACTATTACAACTGTATTGGATAAAAAAATAATATCAATTGATATAACCGCGTCACTTCGTTCCGCAATAATGTTTGTATCTGCTGTATCTTGCCGCCTTCGGCAGAAAACGGTGGAGCTAATTATTTCTGGCCGAGCTACAGCTTCCTCCATCTACACCAAACCTTTTTTTGTCCCCATATCTTGAACGATCTAACAGAGCACAATGGCTTCCAAGTCATTATGGAGAAGTCTGCACTACAGCGCAAAACGTCGCAATGTGCTCTCGACAGCGCCGTATCGCTGCTTCTCGTGCTCCCTGCGCGCGGCGCAGTCTCCTGCGAGTAAGGCCGAGGAGAACGCGCGGATGACGCATTTTGGGTTTGAGTCGGTTCCGGAGGGAGAGAAGGAGTCCAAGGGTTTGTTTTTTTATTTGATATTATGGAAATTATAAAGAACTGGGATGCTGACGATTCGATTCAATGACTACAGTTGGCGCAGTGTTCAGTTCGGTTGCAAGCTCGTACGACACAATGAACGACCTGATGTCGCTTGGGATTCATCGACTCTGGAAAGACCACTTTGTGCGCTCGCTCAACCCGGGCTCGCCATTGGCGTCTCGCGGTGCGGAATCGTCGGGCAAAGGGTGGAATATTCTTGATATTGCTGGCGGCTCTGGCGACATTGCCTTCCGAATGCTGGACCATGCGACGAACATCAACAACGATCGCGAGACACGCGTTACTGTTGCGGACATCAATGCCGACATGCTGACCGAGGGCCGCAAACGAAGCATCGACACGCCATACTACAATACCAAGCGCCTTTCCTTTATGGAGGCCAATGCCCAGGAGATGCCCTCGATCCCGGACAACTCCATCGACCTATACACGGTATCGTTTGGCATCCGGAACTTCACGGACAAGCAAGCAGCACTTTATGAAGCGTTTCGCGTGCTCAAGCCCGGCGGCGTGTTTGCCTGTTTGGAGTTTAGCAAGGTCGACAACACGCTGTTCAACGAGGTGTATAAGCGATGGAGCTTCAGCGCGATCCCGCTGATTGGGCAGGTTGTGGCAGGGGACCGGGCGAGCTATCAGTATCTGGTTGAAAGCATCGAGCGCTTCCCCAGCCAGCAGGAGTTTAGGGACATGATCCGCAAGGCCGGGTTTATGATCCCCGGCCAGGGCTACGAGAACCTGTCTTGTGGTATTGCGGCTATCCACAAGGGGGTGAAGCCAGTGTCTGCTTGAGTGTACAATATTATTAGAGATGTATTAGTTATGTATTATAGAGTCCATTTATCCGAGTCGTCCGAGCAAGCGTATCCTACACACAACATTGAAAGATGGTCTGTAGAGTTACACCACTAAAGATTATCTCGATGGAAGAAATATTCTTCACCACATCGACATATTGTTCATGCATATAATTATACACGCATTGAATGGCGGGGTTATGCGGAGACAATAATAAAGATGGCTGATTGATTGATTCCGATCCCGGCTACTGCATGCAGGTGCAGAGGCAGGCAGACATAACATTAATAACTATTACACATGTAACGATAACACTATTAACTAGTCCGAATCTATGACTAAACTACCAACAATAATAATATACTACGCCGCGATGGTGCGATTCTCCAGAAAGGTTTCATCAGCGCGAACCCCGCTGGGCGTCGTCCCGCTTCCGATTTGTTCCCTTTCCTCCCCCTCCATGTGCTGGAAGCAACAGGATCTTGATCTTACTGCACGAAATAATCCCAGTGTGCAGTGTGCTTGCTGCTGTGTGGCTGTGGATCTTAGCTGGTCCACAACGTTCTGTCGGTTTCATTGCTACCGACTGACAAATAGCGAGTCTTGAAGGAAGAAGGAATATCTTATTTATTTTTATCAGCATGGCCAGAACTCGTTATCGCAGCGGTGCATCGACGAGCCCCTCCTTCTAGCAGGTGATTTATTCTGGCTATGGATCCGATCCGGGCATCAATAAGCTTACTGGGAAGATAGACTAGCCTCGACGTGTTTTTTGCCCTTTATCAATTTTTTTCTCTTTGTTTTTCCCTCTTCTTCTCCCCGCCGAGCGAAGAGATAAGATGGCGATGGCGTTCTACGACCCGGCCGACACCCTCGGCACCGCTCTCCACGTAATCGCCACCGAACGAGATGCCTTGAGTCACCTTGAAAGCCTGTACCGCAGCGATGCGCAGGCACAGCGCGATCTCGAGCGCGCCGTGCACCAGCTGGTACAAACCATCAAGCGAGGCGGCAAACTGGTGATTTGCGGCGTCGGGAAGAGCGGCAAGATTGGACGCAAGCTCGAGGCGACGATGAATAGCGTGGGCATACACAGCGTGTTTTTGCATCCGACGGAGGCGCTGCATGGAGATTTGGGCGTGATCAGGGCTGTTCGTTTCCCGAAGATGAAGATTTATGTTGAAGTAACTGACAATGGCATCCAGATTGATACCCTCCTGTTGATATCCTTCTCCGGCCGCACCGCCGAACTACTCCTGATGCTGCCTCATATCCCTCGCACTGTGGCTGTCATCGCCATCACAGCGCACTCGCATCCTGCGTCATGTCCGCTGCTGTCGTACAATACGCCGGACATGACCATGCTACTGCCAGCGCCGTTGCACATTGACGAAGAAACCTCGTTTGGCCTGTCCGCGCCCACCAGCTCGACCACTGTGGCTCTGGCTCTAGGTGACGCTCTCGCTCTCGCTACAGCGCGGAATCTACACACTTTGCCGGGCCAGGGACCTTCGGAGGTGTTTAAGGGGTTTCATCCGGGGGGAGCCATTGGTGCTGCCGTCGCTGCTGCTGCTGCCGCAGGGTCGGCTATATCAACACCAAAGTCTTCGACTTCTTCGTCTTTGTCGTTGTCATTATCATGTCCCTCGACAAACGTGACTTCACCCAGTCTGCCATCCCTCGACGCTCCCACAAAACTCAGTCTCGATGAGCCTGCCCAAAAAGACACACCAACCATATCCGACTTTCTCGTCCCTGTCGACGCGATTCCCACAGTCTCTGCTGGTAGCAGCAGCAGCAGCAGCAGCAATAATAATAACAACCAAATCCCTTCCTCCGTTCGCCTTCTCGACATCCTCCTCACCGCAATCCAACATCCCCCCGCAAAATCATGGGTGAGGCTTTCTCCTACCGAGATCATTCCTCCACGGCGCGTCCGCTCGCTGGTCACCAATACTACTTCTAATAACACATCACGAGATGTAAACATCAACATCGACACCCCGCTCTGCGAACTTGCTGAACCGGCATCCATCCCTGCTGAGCAGTGGCTGCCCGTTCGCGCGTCGAGTTCGGTTGACGATGTGAGGATGTGGATTGAGCAGGCCGTGAACAACAACAACAAGTCAGCTTCGTCGATGACGTTACCGTCGTTTGATAATGCTGATGACGTTGTTGTTAGTGTAGTCGATGACATGGACGAGGATAAGATTGTGGGGTTTGTGTCGGCAGAGGAGATCTGGTCGGCTTCGGTGAATTTATAAATAACTTCAAAATATCTGAAGCTGCTGGCTCGGCTTTTTTTCGTTTCGTTTTTCATATTGCACATGATTTTGAACCATATATATACTGCCTATACATATGCAGATACATACGCAGATTATACATACATAACGAGTTGTTCAGACGGTCAACTTACAGACATGGAAACTTGGATATACTTGTGTCATTGTAGCCTATCAACTATTTATACAAACTCGGTATCAGCAAAACAAAACAGGAGGTCAACGTGGTACACGAATTATGCTATTCGCATCATGTCCTTTGGATAATAATATAAGACCTTTATCTCCGTTCATACTCTTCAAATCCGCTCATACTCAAATAACCCGATGGGGAGGACGTGCAAGTATCCGGTGTACAATCAAAGAATGGCTAAAAATCCAGCAATCCACCCAAACCCCATAGCTGCAAGGCCGGAGACTGGGTCGAGCGAGGAGGCTGCTCCAGTGCTGCTCGGAGTGGGTGAGTGGCGGCTTGATGTGGTTTTGGCAACAGCTCCGCCGCCTGCTGCTCCGGTCCGAGTCGTGGTCGACTTGGTAGAAGTCGAAGTACGGGAACGACCTGCGGTGTTCGAAGGGGTGTGTGAAGAGCCAGATGTGCCTAGGCCTCCTCCAGTGAGAGCGGATTGAGTCGAAGTTGAGGTAGCCGTAGGGCGGCGAACGGTGCTGCCAGGAGACGAGATATCCTGAGAGCTCGGGTCTTCCGGGCCAGACGAAGAGGTGATGATGGTAGCCGTAGGGGTAGTAAAAGGCGCGTCCACGGGCCATGAAAAGGTAGGCATTTTGGCAATTCCCGTAGGGCTAGGCGTGCAAAAGTTGTTGGTTACGCCGCAGAAGTAGCCGGCCTGGCAGCAACCGCCGTTGGAGCATTTGGGTCCAGCACCACAGAGCTCATCACAAACGGGAAGCTCTCCAGAGTAGGTGCATGCAGCACCTGATGGACAGCATCCAATACCGTCGGAACAGGACGTCTGAGAGGCAGCAGGGCATGCCCCGCCGATGTGCCGGGCTTCGAGAGCATACTGGCCGCTGAGGGCAGTAATAGGGGCAAAGGCGAGGATGGAGCCCCCGAGAGAGGTGCCAGAGAACATCAAAAGGCTGCCAGCGAGGAGGGTAACAGAAGGGAAATGCATGGCTGCTAGTTCCCGGTGGATGGTGAAAGAGGAAAAGAAGATGATACAAGACAGCAGTATCACGATACGGTTGATTATCGACACAGCAGTAAATGAGAACGACGATTCTCTGTAAGTCAAGAGGATAGCAGAGATGTGGAAGAGATGTGAAGAGGAGAAAGAAACAGGAGACGCGGCGAGGGGGGAAAAAGCTGAGCAAAGCTGGGCTGGCGGTTCGCGTTGGGAAGGCACGACTCTGGGTCAGGCCTCGACGCAATAAAGGCAGCTGCGGACTCGTGCCCTCACGTGCCACTGCCGCTGATAAATGATAATATTCACGGTGTGATCTGTGACCCTCCAGAGTGCGTTCCCAGACATGTCTGTTCTGTTCCTCTTCACTCCACGGTATGCCTCTAGCATTGACTGTTGACCGTTGACGAAAAGAAATCGACTCCCAACGTGGCTGACACGTCTAATTATAGACCAGCACCGCCGATTGCCTGCGTTCTTAGTGCAAGAGCGCGCTGAAGATATTGTTCTTGCCTCGACAATGGACCGCCTTGATATTGTCTGTCTGCCTCCCTTTGTCGCTCGCTGGGCCGCTCTCTCCTCTCAACACGAGGTTTCCGTGCTTGCCAGTTTGAGAACTGGAACAAGGCCGAGTGCTGATTCGGTCACTAAAGGGAAATCTGGACTGCGTTCGATATCATATCGGGGTGGCCCTCTTTCGAACCCCACGCGACCCTTCCTATTAGGGAAATTAGGGCTATGTCTCTAGCGGTCGGACAAGCACGCGATCTACAAGATACGATCCTTGCTGATAGATGTCTAGTAAAGATGCAGACAATGATTCTCGTTCCGAGTCTTTTCTATAATTAAAACAGAGTAACGAATCCAGCAACCGCGGCTTGTCACCGGCCGGCATGGGGATTGCATTTGTATAGCACAAACAGGACGACTAGGGTATACGTCATAGCAAAGAAAACGTGTAAAAAACAAAAAGCAAATCTATGTACAAAACAACGCTTCTTGGTCTGACAACTGCTAATCATAAATGTCGAATTTTCAGTCTAGAGTGTCGAGGACGTCTCGTAGTGTCATCGTCAATGTGGTCGTGGCATGAATCCGCCGCCCCTCGGATAATCTAGTGCCTCTCAGTCACGGGCATTGGGGAGGCTTCTAATGGGGAATAGGGTTAAACGAGTTGCTCGCGGGGGCGTGAAGACTTGTTGGTAGCCCTGCAAATGTCTCGACTATAGTTATAAAACGTCGTGACACTGCCTCAAGTTGGATTGACCCTCTCGGCCCCCTTGCCTTTGTCGAGTGCAGTGCTGCTTCCGGTGCCGTCATCTTCATACAGATGGTGTTGCTCAATGTATTTGATGACCGGTGTGGGGATCAGGTACCGGACACTCATTTCCCGTCGGAGGAAAAGCCTGATTTTGGTGCTACTGACGTCGTTTTGAATCAGTTGCTGGATGACATGGATATTATCACGCCATGGCTGCAAGGCGGCCAGCGCTTCGTCAATATCGGTTCCGCTGCGCTCGACAATGAAAGCCTAGGGTTTGATTAGTCCAAGTTCATCAAGATTATTCGGCATAAAACATACTCCATAGCGACCCAGAATATGATCCAAATCCTTATCACTCCACACGCCAGGCGTAGACATGGTGTGGATGAGATCAGCGCCAGCCAGAAGAGCCACGCGGACTGGCTTGCGGGTGCCGTTTCCGCAGTCGACACCCTGACGCACAACATTGATCTCGTGATCAAAGTGGTCCAGCACCACTGCAGTTGGTTGGTATTCCTTGTGTAGCGCCTCCCACGGGTCAAGCATTAGCCATTCGGAGCCGCCGTCTACCGCTAGCCGACACATGGAGATTCTGTTCCAAATTCGTTAATTCGACATTCGTTGCTATTGTTGTTGGCGTATGAATAAATGAAAGACTCACCGATCCTCCGCACTCGCCAATCCTGCTTTCCTGTATGCATCGGAGACTGGAGACAAATAACCTCCCATAAGCTCAAAGTTGGTGCTGAACTTGGCGTAGTCGGCGGCCATCTCTCTGTTGATTGCTTGTTAGCATTTTTCCAACCTTGTAACATCGATCAAGCCGGGAGTACGAACTGCATTCGAAGATGTAGATATGTCGGCGGGCTAAAACTCCCCGCGGAAACCAAGACAAGCGGTGTCTTGCTGGGGTCATTCATTACTCGTTTCAGGCGATGTTCTGGGAATGCGTAGGTATCCAGACTCTCGGCAGGGGGCGCCATTTCGGCCGAGGTGTTCGAACTCGAGGTGGACATGTCTTCGCAAATAAATTGGTTCCGTGTATAGGTTTCGCAAAACAGCGGTTATTGGTGGATGCCCAATGAGGGTGGAAAGGATGAGAAGCGCGAGTGGCGAAAGCCCTATTTATGACGGAGGCTCTCCCACCAAGGCGGAATATGGCGGGGTCAAGGCAGGTAGACGAGTTGACCAGGGCAGGCAACTTCTTTTCGTGAGCAACTTCTTTAAACGGCCGCAAAACACAAACAGATCGCCAGTGTTGACCCGAGCAGGCGGATGAGGTGGTCGCATGCAGCCTGCAGGCGAAGTGTATCGATAGGGTTTTGTCGGCCGAGTGGTTTTTGTTCCCCGCAGGACAGCAGGATTTGGTCAGTGAGGGGTCTGGTAGGAGAGGGATGCAGCGTCTTGAGTATCTGAACGGGCGGATGGAAGGAGAGAGAGAGAGAGAGAGAAAGAGAGAGAGACAGTAAAGAGACGATGGATGGATGGAGGTTTAATAAGCAAAACCCGCGGTTTGCCCAGAGTGGGGGAGGAGGCCTTGGACGGTGTCCCGAAGCGGAAGAGCGGGAGGGAGGATTCCGACTGACGTCTTTTCTTTTTTTTAATTGTTGTTGTTCTCTCCTCCCTCACCATTATTATTACCTGTTACACAATTCCATTCCTCTCGGTTTCACGCTCACCCTGTGCACGATGTGACGTCTCCCTGCCTCGCCTGCCTATATATACTCTGAAGACATAGACGAATACTACTCGGCTGGATGGACCCGGCTGCGGCGTTCTGTCCGATCAGTCATCCGGCGCTCGGGAATTGAACAGCATGAGTCCATTGCCTAGTGGACTAGTAACTGAACGACAGGACAAGCGCGCTTATCGGATTTGGCCACCGAGGAGGATATCTGAATGCTGTCTGTGGAGGGTGGGGAAGCACGCCATCTCCTGCGTATCACTCACTCCTGCCATTGCGAACGACTCTGGGGAATTCGCGAGATACCTCTGCTGCACGGTACTGCTCGTCCTGTTTCTTTTGCCTGGCCCAGCAGACCGAGACAACATCCCCAGCAAACAAGCAGTGTAGATAAATGATTACGTTGGCGAACGAACCCCGCCGGAAGCGGATGGCCGGTCCTCGTCTCGATGGCAAGCTCCGTCGATAGTAACATTGAACAGTTGCTTAGTCGATTTATTTCATGCAGCTGTCAAGCTGAATAACCCGTCGCAGTCAGTGCTCAGTAGCTCCTGGTGTCAAGGCGACCGACCCTGAGGTACTCGCTGATAAATAGACATGCACGAGTATTATTAAACGAGAGCACCACATTCCCCAGTGCAGGCAGTCCAGCCAGCCAGTCAGTCACAGTCACAGTCACGGCTCAAGTAGAAGTAGAATGTACTCTGGGCATTACAGTAATATCCATAGATTCAGCACAGCCGATATATCCATGATAATAATGCTTGCGGCGTGACGTTGGGGGTTGCACTACCGACTTCTGACGCTCTCCGGACAGCGCAAGAGGTGCTCGGGCAGCCCGAGCCTGACTGATCCCTCCTCCAACTCTCGACCACCACCACTACCACCAGTTACCACCATCACACACACAAATCCCCGACCATCCCTCATCGCCCGCCAACGCCATCTTGCATCGAGTCCCATCTACTGCCTGCGATACATCACCTGCGACCGCCGTGCCGATAATCATATCCCCTCCCCAGTAGCCCGCCGCCGGTCGTTGCTCCCACCTGCTCTTCCCGGCCTGCTCTATTCAGAGCTACGGATGGCGGGTTAACAGAGACCTCGACGAGCGACTCGATCCAGCTCCAGCTACTTATGGCCAGACGAACGACTTCTGCCGACCACCAGGACTCGCTCGACCCATATCCTCCTCCTTTCCCCGCCGTGTCCGCTCCACCGTCGTCTTCTGCCGCTGCGTTCCACCTCGCCGCCGCCGCCGCCGCCGCCGCCAGTCCTGCATCGAGGTACGATGGTCCTTCTTTCTCTCTCCTTCATTGCTCTTGCAATCCCCACGCACACGAGTCTGGTCCCCGTCAAGCTTCCCTCTTTCACACTTTGTGCGGGAATTTCCTTCGCGGTGGTAAATCCAAGCACCACGAATGATCCTATTTAGAGGGATGCTCCTTCCCCTTCGGTCATCTTTGGTGCTTCCACCCACCAGCAGCTCGTTCTTGACTTTTCTCTCACCCATCGTTTCCCCACAGCCATTATTGACCTGCATCAATCCTGATCCACTTGCTCTTTTTTTTCTGACCTCACTGTTTTCCACCTTGATGAAGCTATAGAAATCCCCGCTGGCTACTTTCTGCTCTAACACACTCATGCATTCCAGAAATACTCGCTCTGCTGCTCGAAACGCTGCAGTTGATATCGCTTCGAACAGCACTGTCGAGCCTGCCGCCCTTCGCTCGACGAGTCAGCCCTCACGGAAACGTAAAGCAACTGCGCGGCGTGATAAAGCCCACGACGAGATAGAGCCCCCCTCTCAGCCCCCCTCGCCACCAAGGAAAACCAAGAGACAACGCACAGCTTCGACAGCTCCCACCCACCTAGAGTCGAGCACAGTAGCCTCTGCTCCCGCTGCGGGATCTCGGCGACCTGCTCGAAACCGTCCCGCCATGTCACAACCGAGGTTCGTCGACTCTATCCTTTTCCATACAAACCGGTTTCCTAATAGTATCTATCATTTAGCTCCTCGTCCCAAGCCTCCGATGCCGCCTCTAGAGCACGAGCTTCCTCTTCTAACGCACGGCGGAAATCTAGTAGGAATAGCAAAACGAGACCGTCGGAGAAAGACGCCTTGCCGTTGAGGCCCGGTAGTCGGGGTGAATTCTCGGACTCTCCGTTCACAGCGGATGCAGATGCTCGAAGCAGCCAGACATCACACCGACGACAAAAGAAGCCTTCGCCAAAGCAAAGCCCAGACACCCCCATGAGGGACGTAGACGATGTGCCAAGTGAGCCTGAACCTACGAGAGATGACGAGGATGATGAGGAAGAAGAGGATGACGATGAAGATGCCGAGTCCTCCCCTCCAAGCGAAAGCAACGACAGCACGCACCCACCTGGCATGATGGATGATGACGACGCTGACCCGTTCCGGAGCGGTCTCTTTGGCTCACGCACCCCTCTCGGCCTACAAAACACGCTCAGAGCGCTCACGGGCATGATGACAGGCATGTCTTCACGGTTACGCGATATTCTCGGTCGTCTGAGGATGCGAGACGACTCATCCATGCAATTGATAGCCCTGCAAGAACTATCCGATCTTCTGCTAGTCTCCAATGAAGATAATCTGTCTGGCCAATTCTCTCCGGATCCATATGTCAAAGAGCTGGTGGCTCTCATGCAACCAAGTGATTTTGGCGAAGAGAACCCTGAGATTATGCTTTTGGCGTGCCGATGTCTCGCCAACCTAATGGAGGCTCTCCGAGGCTCCGTGACCAATGTCGTCTACGGTGGAGCAGTCCCAGTTTTGTGTCAAAAGCTGCTGGATATTCAATTTATTGACCTAGCTGAGCAAGCATTGAGTGTAGGTTTTTTATTCTTCTTTTGCTTTTGGCTTGTTCCTATTTTCGAAAAAGGTAACTAACGAGATTTGAATAGACTCTAGCAAAAATCTCCGTCGATTTCCCCGCATCCATAGTCCGTGAAGGTGGTCTCACTGCTTGCCTGACATATCTAGATTTTTTCCCTACGAGCACCCAACGAACTGCTGTGACGACTGCTGCCAACTGTTGTCGGAGTCTTCCTGGCGATTCGTTCCCCGTTGTCAGAGATGTCATGCCCACCTTGCTTAATGTTCTCTCCAGTAGTGACCAAAAGGTTGTTGAGCAGGCCTGCCTTTGCGTGTGCAGGATCGTCGAAAGCTTCAAATATAAGCCTGAAAAATTGGAAGACCTGATTGAGCCGGCCATGCTGAAAACTATTCTTCGCCTTCTCTTGCCAGGAACTACCAACTTAATCGGGCCCCATATCCACACTCAATTCTTGCGAGTTCTCGGCATTGTTGCTCAGGCTAGCCCTCGCTTGTCGGTTGAATTGCTTCGCATGGATGTCGTGGATACACTGTATCAGATTCTGACTGGAGTTTCTGCGCCGCGCGAGGTTGAGGCCGGCGTCAAAATTGACAATGTGGTCATCATGCAAGCATTAATCCACCGTCCGCGAGAACAAGTCTTTGAAAGCTTGAGTGTTATCTGCGAACTTCTTCCCAGCAACGAGAATACCGACAGTAGTTCCCGGTTTGACGATGTATTGGCCACCGCCGGGATTCGCAGTCGTTTCGGTTCCCATTCTTCCTCCAAAGCTAAGGAGTCGGCAGAAAAGAGGCGCACACTATTTACAGAGTGTAAAACCGAGCTCAAACGTTTTGCTATGGTGCTGCTCCCAACTCTGACTGACGCATATTCAAGCACTGTGAACCTGGGAGTCCGCCAAAAGGTTCTATTAGCGCAACTCAAGATGCTTCAGAATATAGATGCCGATGTGATTAAAGATGCTCTGCGCACAGTACCTTATGCCTCGTTTCTGGCCGCCATTTTATCCCAGAAAGACCACCCGATCTTGGTGTCTTGTGCTTTACAATGTGCCGAGCTTCTTTTCGAACGATTGCAGGAAATATATCAGTATCAGTTCCATCGCGAAGGTGTGATATCCGAGATTGCTGGCTTAGCGGAGAAGCCTTTGACAACTGAAAATACCACCAAGGCTGGAGATGAACGTGGCATTCCAGATCAAAATACGGAAGCCCGGTCTGACTCCAGGGCCACCAGTGAAGACTTGAGTGCTACACGTGATGATAGTCAAGATGAAGACGAGGACCAAGATGAGGACGAAGACGATGAAGATCAAGATAATGACGACGTGTCTGAATCGGAGAGTTCCACATCTTTCTCTATTCATCGCCCGCTTTCTCACAGTGTGGATTCTGTGATGAACGACAACGTCACCATCGCTGCTCGAGCCTTTCTTAAAATTTACGAAAAGTCAGAAATAACGAAATCGACCTCAGAAAAGGCCACACGGATTCTCAAGGACCTTGAAACATTAGCTTCTGACATCAAGTCATCATATTTGGGCGAGAGCATGGAAGACCCCGTCGCCCTCTTTCAGAAACTAGCAACCTATTTTGAAGGCGACGCGTTGGAGAATATTACCAGCTCTGAGCTACTGAAATCCGGCATTATCGACGTCCTTCTGGACATATTCGGGTCCGCTAGCTCTTCTCGTGAGGCACGAACGAACTTTGTACAGGCTTTCCTGAGTACCACCATTCCAGAGAAAGCCCGTAGTCAAATCTCATCCAAAACTGCATTTAGTGTGTTGGTCCAGAAATTGCACGACCTATTCAGTCGCACAGAACACTTTGAAGTGATGACTGTTGGTCACAATTCTCTCGAAAACACGCGAAGCAATGCGACATATATGCTTGGAAAACAAGTCCGACTTAAGCTAGTTGCCGATGAAGCCTCTGATATCCCGCGTCCGTACAAGAACATGATGGTCTCGATTCATGCCATTGCGACATTCAAGTCTCTCGACGATTTCCTGCGTCCTCGGATTAGCTTGTCCGACCGTCCACGGGCGTCACGCAACCGTGATCTTCTGTCTCATCTTACCGGCGGTGAACGATTTCGAGAGTCTCCAAATGCTAGTCAAGGTCCATTCGATGGAGAGCCTCAGAATCCTACCCTTCCGTCCTCTCGAGCGGATACAACACCACGCCAGAACCGCACTTCTAGTGATTCAAAGAACACATCTACTACTCCACACTCTCCAGTAGCTGGTCGAGAGCGTCGACATGGAACTCGTCGGTCAAGTCGCAACCAGCCATCAAACATTGACGATGATGAGCCTCACGATGACCGTCCCTTGGAATGTGCAGATGAAAAACAACTTAGCGATGAAGACAATGACGACGACGACATGGAAGATAACGGCGAGGATGAGCTGAACGCTATTGTTGATGATTTGGAAGACGACCTTTCGGACGATCCTGGCCCTGAACCAACCGCAGTTAATATGGAAATCGCATCCACTGGCAAGGTTACTGCTCGCAAAGACGACGGCACTCGCGTCTCAACCCCTTCCCAATCTCAGACTCTTGGTCGAGGTTCCTCTTCAGCTTCGGCCTCTGCTCTCGCTGCCCTGAGTGGTGATTCATTGGCAATGGCTGGTCGGCCCTTCTCGTCGTATGCAGCAGCAATGGCATCTGTCCCACAGGATTGGCACCTCGAGTTTAGCATTGATGACCATGCGATCAAAAACGAAACAACCATTTACAGGGCGATCCATCATAGCCGGGAACACATTGAAGATGTCAGTCCCAGTATTTGGTCCGCAATACATACTATAAAATTCCGGCGTGTTCCAGGACCACCGCCAGCCGAGTCATCATCCCTTGCCTCTGGCTCACAGGATGAAGCTGCTCGTGATGACAAGACCGATCTCCCCCAATCTCTAAGCAAACACTCCACCACTGCGTCCATTCTGCAATTGTTGCGAGTACTCCACGAGATAAATGCTCATCTTGATGATCTGATCGCTGAAAGCAAGGATCTAATTGCTGTCAAAGCCGAGCCATTGTCGCAGTTTATCAATACTAAACTCACTGCAAAATTGAATAGACAATTGGAAGAACCATTGATCGTTGCCAGCAGTTGCTTGCCAAGCTGGAGCGAGGATCTCGCGCGCGAATTCCCTTTCTTGTTCCCTTTTGAAACTCGCCATCTCTTCCTACAATCCACTGCCTTTGGGTATTCCCGCTCGATGATGCGTTGGCAAAATTCGCAGCCCGAAGACAGCCGTCGCGATCAGCGCCGTGACGATCGCCCATTCCTTGGTCGGCTTCAACGACAAAAGGTCCGGATATCTCGCACCCGCATCCTCGAGTCGGCCATGAAAGTGATGGAACTATATGGGTCTTCTCCCAGTATACTTGAAGTCGAGTACTTTGAAGAGGTCGGCACTGGTCTGGGCCCAACCCTGGAGTTCTACTCTACCGTTTCGAAAGAATTCTCAAAGAAAAAGCTCAAGCTCTGGCGCAATAACGACTCCGACTCTCGAAGCGACTATGTGTTTGGCAAACACGGTCTATTTCCAGCTCCGATGAGTGATCGACAAGCTGAATCAGAATCGGGCAAACGGCAGCTCCAGCTTTTCAAAGCCCTCGGAAAGTTTGTAGCTCGCTCCATGCTAGATTCTCGGATTATCGATATTAGCTTCAATCCTACACTCTTCCGCGTGGTTTCGCCTTCCTTCACCCCGTCGCTTGGCAGTGTGAAAACAGTGGATCGGGATCTTGCCAACTCGCTACTACTTGTGAAACGTTTTGTCAATGCCAAGAAGCGTATCTCTGAAGATTCGTCTCTTTCTGCTGACCAAAAAGCTCAAGCGGCCGAGGATATCGAAGTTGATGGTGTTCGCGTCGACGACCTAGGCTTGGACTTTACATTACCCGGGTATCCATCCATTGAGCTGGTTTCTGACGGTTCTAATATTGCCGTGACAATTGAGAACGTCGACTTGTACCTAGAGCGCGTCATCGACCTCACATTGGGCAGTGGAATCCGCCCTCAGGTCGAAGCCTTCCGATCTGGATTCTCGCAGGTGTTCCCGTATTCAGCACTGCGAGCCTTTACTCCTAATGAACTTGTCATGCTCTTTGGGCGAGTCGACGAGGATTGGTCGATCGAAAGTAAGTTTCTCCTCCACTGTTATATAGCAAGACTAACATTATCCAGCACTTATGGACTCGATCAAAGCAGACCATGGCTTCAACATGGATAGTAGGAGTGTACGCAACTTGCTTCAAACCATGAGCGAGTTGGATGCCCAAAAACGACGGGACTTTTTACAATTTGTGACTGGAAGCCCCAAGCTTCCTATCGGAGGTGAGTACATTTCTTTTTTTTTCTTTTCTTTTTTTTGGGAGCCAATCTAACGACTTTACAGGTTTTAAGAGCCTCACCCCCATGTTCACTGTGGTTTGCCGCCCAAGCGAGCCGCCATATACGTCAGACGATTATTTGCCTAGTGTGATGACTTGTGTCAATTACCTCAAGTTACCTGACTATAGCAGCTTAGAAGTCCTGCGCGAACGACTCATTGTGGCCACCCAAGAAGGCCAGGGAGCGTTCCACCTTTCATGAGATCACGTCATATTTAGATAGTTATTGTCTTTTGCTTGATTGTTTTTTTTTCACCCATAGTGGTTTTGTTGCATGGTGACATTGACCCATCATTGAATACCCTGCAGAATGAAATGTGGATATGGTGGCATTATAGGCGGGTCTCGGTTTCATTATAGCACAAAATGTGTTGCGGGCTGGCGTTTTGGTTTTCGCTGTTCATTCCTGATGGATATGTAATTTCTAGATGACAATGAATGGTTTATATTGATATTTAATTCAAGGTTCCATGTAGTTTAAGATGTCTGATGTCAAATCAATTAGTCAATGGATGTTCTAAAATTACTACCCAGAAACTACAAACTACATGTCAACTGGCAGTTACATGTAATTCATGAACAGAGAGTAAGCACTTCAATGTACAAACCACTTCATTTTATACAGTCACATTTACTATTTCATAGTTTCTTTTTCTGTTTGCTTTCCAGAAAGCACATAGCCTCATCAATTGATATATACTGTCTCTTAGTTGACCTGTCAACTGGTCCATCCGGCTTGACTTTGAGCAGAGTCAATAAGGAGTACCGATTAACGCATTCAATTCGTTGGCTTCGCGGCCACTGCAGCCGGAGTCGACGAGGCAGGGGCTGTTCCCAACGAGGGCGTGGCAGAGCATGTTGAAACATGCAATCCCTGAGTAAGAGACTGCAGACCGGCGGATTGCAGAGGGTCACTTGGGCCGGCGGGGAGGGATCCCACTATACAGCAAGCATTAGCAGCTATCCTTTTTTTTTTGTCTCTTTCAGTATCAAGAGGAAGGGGGTAAGGTTTACCGTAAGCGTTAAAGTTGTATAACCCACAAACACAGCCGTCGATAATCTGCTTCAAGCTCTTGCCGCTAAACACAGTCGTCCCACTTCGCGTAACCGTAAAGCTCTGCTCACCAACACCCATGGGCACTTGATGGATACTGGCACCTGCCTTTGCGTCAATAGTCTGCGCGGTCCCGTTGCCAGAGGTGACCTTGATGGTGGCATCGTCTGTGAACAGCGAAACAACAAAGACGCTATCCTGCATGTCCTCCCATCCGTTGGGTCGCCCCATGAAGTAATTGCCGCTGTCGTTGTTGGCGGTGACCATGCATGTATCTGTGGAATCGCAGTCGATGCCGCGCGGGGTTGGGCGGTACCAGTAGATCAGTTCGTCGTCGGTGATGTAGCTGTCGGCGCTGGTGGCGCCGTCCTTGAAGGCGGCGATGAAGGGTTTGGCCATGTCAAGCCAGCCGTCGTGGGGCCTGAAATGAAAGAAAGTTTTTAGTCTTTGCAGAATGAGAGTGCTTTTTTGTTCTTACATATCATTGACCCATTTCGATGCCCCGTCGTCGGTGTGAGGAGAGTTTAGGGGTCCGATATAGTGAGACTCGCCGTAGTCGTTCCAGGTGACAATCTCAATAAAGCGAGGACCCAGAGTCAACAACTCTTGCCAGCGGTCAAACCAAAGGCTGTCAGAGGGGAAGATCCAGTTTTTGCTATAGGACACTTCGGGGCCGAAGTGGGTTGAGAACCAGGCCGAGGCAGCTGTACAAAAGAAAAAAAAAGTGTTAGCTGGTCGGTTTCTTTAGTGTTAGGGGAAAAGAAAAACCCACGAGCAATATAAGCCTTGTCACCGAGGGCCTTGGTGTATGCGTCATCACCAGCCTGCACAGTAACGTTGGCGCCAGCAGTCGGGGCCTTGTTGTTGCCATCATTTGGCCACGCCATCCAGTTCAACAGACCATCGACTTCAGTCAGATCAGTGCCCTGCTCAGGATGGAAATTGGGAGCAAAGAACAACTCCATCCCCGTAGCTGCAGTGCGCATGGCAGCCACGTCGAGACCGTCACCGGCAAACGACGAGACAAAGGTCTTGTTATCAACCTTGAGCTGGGCTGGCTTGACCCCATACTGGGCGATTTTCTGTCCAATCTCGCTGGCCTGACTGGTGCTCCACCAGTTAAAGTCAAAGGAGATGAACACGTTCATTCCGTTCTTGGCTGCCGAGTCATAGGCGTAGCCGAGCTGCTGGTCAGTGTACGGATCAACGCCGATGTTTAGGGCAAAGGCGTCGATGCCGTATGCTTTGGCGTTCTTCATGTCATCATCGTAGTCATCGGCACTGTTGCGGTTACTGGTAATGCCAATCTACTCGGAGTAAGCTAAGGTTGATTCGGTAGTTATGGTCTATGTGGGTATAAGTTTACCATGAAGTGAGCAAAGACTAGCCGGTCTGTTGTTGAGTTGGAAGCCCTCTTGGCGAGAGTGCTGCCCTCCTTGGGATACGCCTGGACCAGCGAGGCGAGGCCGGACAGGGCCGTGAGAAGAAAAGGGGTTGCCCTCATATCGACAGCACCGACAGTTCAATGTTAACCAGGGTGTATATAGTAGCTTGATATAAATATATTTGTGACACTCTCTACTCCAGGGAAGATCCTAGACTGGGCAGACTCGAAGAATATATAGAAAAATTTCCGTAGGATTTAGAGATTGATGGGGGTGCAACTCTATAACCAGCTAGAGGTCTTTGAGTCCTCGTGCTATTGATCGAGACAAAGAAGGCCCCGATTATTTACCGATCAGGCCAACCAAAAAAGAGCGTTCCTGAGGCGGAAGCCATGTCAGACGACAAAGTTATTAATCCCCCCATTCCGCCAGATTGCCACTGACAATCGGTTGAACCGGAAATGGTGTACAAAACCAAAGACGAAAGGCACCAGACAGTCGATGAAACAAATGCAGCGAGATGTAACTGCATAATGACACTGCCAAGACTTCAGTCAACGCTGTTGATTGGAAACTAAATACCGGTTTTTGGGCGCTGTGCCAATGCATGAAGTTCCAAAGGCTTGGTTACACTGTGATGTATGGCCAGTCTCGTTCACGCGGTCTAGTCAAAAGATGACACCCGCTAGTGGCGACCCTAGTCATCCTTCACGTTGGAATTTTCTGGGGAAAAAACAAAACTCAAAAAAAAAAATGCAGAGAGAAGAGTGGGATGCGGGGTGTAGATCAGGGAATGGAGGATCAGTCAACTAAATCAGGAGGCTAACACGGGCGACGCGGCTGACAGCATTGAAGCGCGTTGCGTCACCCCAAAATTCTTTGCCATTATTTTGATAGGTCATTCAAGCATTTTTTCTGACTGTCATTATTATTTCTATTTCGCTGAATTCCATGTACGTTTTTTTGCCTCAAAAAAATTAAAACAAGCACTCCACCTGACCCCAATACTCGTGGTCAGTGTGTTGGCCAAGACATGCAGTCGAAACATTGTAGATTGATATCAAACTCAGAATGTTACATTCACTTTTCCTTTCTTTTCTTTTCGCTTCTTCTGCAACTGCCGGTCACTGTAGCGTCCATTAATGAGACTATTTCAACTCCGGATAATGGTAATATACATGATCCTTCATTACCAGAAACAGAAAGAGGTGAAAAAACAGGGCAAAAAGTAGAGTTACATTTTTTAATGCTGCTTACTGCAAATGCAGCGAGAAATGAACCGACAATTACAGCGAGCTGCTAGTTTTATGTTAATTTAGCATGGACCTTAATGGTTATTGGCCAGTAATTATTTTAGGCTTGCACTTAAAATTATAAAATGCTACATTACTAGTACTATATACGGATACATAAGGGGAAGAATAAACTGGGGTCAAATCTAGACTGTTCATGCTTTGCCAACATTGGGGAAACGTTGAACTACACGTAGTTGATAATCACCGCGTTCCGCTGCCTGCCATTTCAATGCTTTTGAGGCTATAGCCAACCAATCCATTTCGAATAATTTCTCGGAAGTACTCGGAAAACACAGTACAAGGGTTTGAGATTCATCAATTTTCAATTCATACCAGGAAAATAACATAACAGATAAAGAGAGAATGAAACCTGCCTAAACCTAAACTTGTGATGATCAAACTGTGATGGTAAACACCGAAACCGCATGTGTAGATAAACCTCCCAAATATTAAGGGGAATAACGAAAAAAAAGTAAACATAATATACGTCGAAGAGTAAATATATACAGTGTCCGAAAAAATTCAAAAGGGCAAGGGTGAAGAAAAATATAAAATACAAATGAAAAATCAGTAAATAGGGCGGCCCTCATCCCATTTTCGTGATTCTCGAGGACTGCGCAGGACACCGTTGTCTTCTGGTCCGCCAGGTGTAACCTCGTTCCCGGGAGACAAGGAAAATCGGACTCGTCCACTCTCTCGTCGAGGTCCATCGAGGTGAGTGCCTATGCTGCCAATCCATTCCCAGACACGGGCAACGTCGCCGCCACGGCCTTCACGGACTGCAGCTCGCACATTGGCGTTACCCTCGACTACTGCACGTACACGCTTCCACAACCTTTCGCGACGGCTGCCCCGCAGTTCCGATCGCAGGACATCGTCTCGCAGCTGGCCGATGGAAACCCACGGCTCGGGGGCTTCGCCACGGGCGTACAGAGCAGCTTGAGTTGATAGGCGGTCAAGGGTCGTTCCCACGAGTTCAGGGACACGAGCGAGATCCGACCTGCGAGCGAGGAACTGGGCTCGAACGTATGCTAGGCCTGCGACAACTACCACTATAGCTGAAATAGGGAGTCTATACGCGACGAGAGAGAGTCGGAGGTGGCGGCGGAAGGCGCAGCCGATGGGGAGTCGGGCAAGTGAGCTGGACGAGAAAGAATTGTGTGAAGGTCTGTTAAGGTGAGGTGATCACTGTTAGTGTTCAGACAACTGTCAGAACCCATATAAAAGTATCCGTGCAACAAAAAGTTGAAAAAAATACAAAATCAAAAAATAGATATAAAAAAAAGGCCGGACTTACCCTTCGTTGATCGAAACTTCCTCCCTAGCAATGATTTCACCAATGGCTGCTGCCCACAGGTCATCGAATTCGGCATCAGTCATTTTAACACGGCGCTGGTTCGCCACGGCCTCTTTCAATTCAGGCTCTGGAATGGATGGAGAGCTGGTCTCCTCTCCGTCTCCGCATTCATATTTGGCTCGTCGTTGCCGCAGCTCTTCGACTGCCTTGTTGGCAACGGAAAGGATCCGACTGGACTTCTCGCTATCAGGTTCGCACGTAGGTGGTATAGGGATATAGCCATTGAGGGATAATGGGTGATGCTTGAGGATAAAATCGTTCTCGCACTGCACCTCGAAATTCGGATAGCAAAAGGCATGTGGCGGGCAGGGCTCACATTGCGGCTCTAGAAAATTTGCCCACGCAGGCACATTTGTGTCGGCAAGAGACCATGTAGGCTTTCCAACTCCGCAGAAGCCTATTTCGATCTTCTCCTGACGCCACCAAGCCCCAAACCCAGCTAAGAGCAGGAACAGGACTATCGAGGGTAACCTGTATGAAAGACCCTTTTGACCGCGTCTGGTCAATACCCGACCAGGTGGAGCCCCAGCAGTCTCAAGAGCCAATTGTTCGTCTGGTGTGAATTCCTCGCCTGCCTCGTCTTCTTGGTCCTCCTCTTCCTCAGACTCTTCTTCCATCTTAGGAGTCGGAGTCCTAAGACGTGAGAGAGGGAATTCAAAGGTTGACTTCCTTGGTGTCGTATCGTATTCGCGTTTGAAATCGACAGGAATGCCCGAGACCCGACTGCGTCGTTGCTCAACCCCTTCAGCAGAGACACGGGGCGTGCTCTTTCGCTTCCGCTCCCCACTGATGGTACGAGCTCTCGGTGTCTGTTCAGTAGTTGGGGGGCTCGCGCTCTGAAACGGGTTATCGTCGGTAAAGATACTGCTGGCGCGGCTCTCAGTCTTGATAGTCGGGGACTGCTCGATTATCTCCAGGGATTGGATTGCTTCAGTTTGACGCGGTTTTCGACCAGTCGTGGACCGGCGTTGCGGGGTTGTACTGGCAATCGATGGAGTGTAGTGATTGTCATCTGTGGTTTCTGCATCTGAAGCACGAGCGCTCTTGCTGGAACGCACCCGGCGTTTGGGTGTTGCTGCCGCAATAACGGCACTATCCTCTGTATCGGCAGTTGACGCCCTGGTACTCTGACGCGACCGGCCTCGACGGGTGCCCGTGGCCGTGGAAACCGAGGACGGCGTCGCTGGCGGCGGAGGCATAGAATCTCTACCACCAAAACTACGACCATCCTCGTCGTCGTCGTGGTTGAGTGCGCCGTTGTTGGACCAATGACTCATATCCGTAATCCCCGCGCTTGTCCGACGCACATCCTCTCTTTCGCGCAACAGTTTTCTTGCTCTGGGCAACACTTGGTCCTCCAGTATTTTGATGAGCTGGGCCTTCTTGGCCGAGGAGGGATAGGGAATATCATGGCTGACGAGGATTGCTCGAAGGCGCGGCACGGTCAGCGAGTTGAGATCAAACCCAGAAGACAGGTAGTCATAGTCATCCAGTGCGGACGCCATGATGGATGACCGTTGTGTGGCTGAATGAAGAGGATAGGTGTGTGTGTGTGTATGTGTGCCGTTATGCAAGGCAGATAACAGCACAGACCTATCAGTGATGCTTGAGGTATTGGTCTAGAATGCAAGAGGCAAAAGAAAAAAGACTGCAGCAAAAGTTGACTTTCCAAAAACAACTTCGGGCTAATGTGGAAACATTAGTTTGTTGGTCTCGGTATCCCCGGCAACAAGGTGGCTTCTAGTTTATCAGACGAACGACAGCGGGGTGATAAGACCTCGACACCTGGACAGTGTTCACGGAATGGTCTAGTCAGAAATAGCAACGAAGTTTTCAATATAGAATCGTAGAAAAAAACGGATGGAATACTATCCAGCAAGTAGTTGATGGAAGAGCAATCAAGAACTGGGCGGAAACGACGCCAGTAAACAACATCTTAGGCAACTAGGTCACGTGGATTTCTTTCAACGCCACCCGCGCCACCGAAAATTGCACCGCCACAACATCCTGCATCTTCTCCATCTATAATTTACAAGTGGCTCGCATACGTCCAAAAAGTAAGATCCCCATATTTATTTTCAATATAGAATATATCATCAATATAGACACCATAAAGGAAAAGGCACCCAAAATCTCAGTGCTGGTATCCAAAAACCGCCACCGTGTTGAAGAATGATAATAGTAATAAAAAAAGTCGTGCGCCCAAAAGTACAAAATCCCAGGGTGTGAAGTCCCTATGCAACAAAGCCAAAGATGAAAAACAACCCATCACAAAAAGCTAGTTCCCTCATAATGCCATGCAAAGCCGCTATTGTCATAGCTACAACAAATGATACCTAGAAGGGAAAAAAAAAGGGGGGGGGTAATGAAAATAAGATAAACAAGAATAGCACTACTCCCACCTAGGGTAATTCCCACCTAAGGTAAATCCGGCCACTGCAAACGGTGGGAGAGAACAAATTAAGAGGTTGTTGGTTATCAAGTCCCCGTGGCTGCAAATGACTAAGTCAGTCGCGCACGTGATGACGCCGACGAACTAGCAACACTGTTACTAGCACTCGGGGTCTCGAAACTCAGCCCAATGTGAGTTTTAGGGTTAGGAACAAGGACGGCATTAGTATGGCTGAGTGATTCTTTGATCGCCTGGAACTCTGCGAGCTGGCTCTGGAGATGCGCGAAAATGTCTCCCATAGGCATGGCGTGGTCTTGCAAAGTATCTCCCTGTTTGAATGGATTCAACATGTGACGTAGCGCGAGAGTGTTTACGGATCCCTGGTACGCATGTTAGTAAAGAGCTGAAAGCAATAGTTAATATTTCCAAAAACCATACCTCAAGCCTGGTTATCTGGATATCAAGCAGACCGAGAATCGCTGAATCCGTCATTTCACCTCCTCCATTCTGAATAGCGTTCATCAAGGAAACGTCCGGGGTGCTGTGGTACTGGGCAGATGGCACCTCCAAGCAACTGCAGAGACGTTCGAGACGAAGTGTGACATCCCAGAGTCCCCAGAGGAAGTTCGGGTCGATATCAAGCTGGGAGCCGACTTGCAAAGTGACAGGATTGCGTTCTTCAGGTGGAGCAATGCCCTCCTGGACAACAAGACGGCCTGATAGAGCCGTGGGAGAAACTTGATAGACAGGCTCCGGATTTTCAAGTCCCTTGAGTTTACGCTCCCCTTGGTCTTTAACTTCAAAGCCCAGGATGTTGAGTTGCTGCAGCTCACGACGAACGTTTTGGAACGGGTCGTCATAGTCGCTAGCGGAACCAACTGAAGAAGAGCGTTCGTTCTCTGCATAATACCGTTGTATCCGGTCAAGCTCACTCATGAAATCTGACGACACGAAAACTTGACCGCCATCGGCAACAGCGGAGATACGCGAGGCACGGTTCACCATGGGACCGAAATAATCCATACGGTTTGTGACGGGGTCTTTTTCACAGACTGGCTCGCCCCAGTGGGTACCCATTCGGACCGACAGACCTCTGAAAATGAGATTTCCATCCTGATCGTAATACTCTTTACACTGCGGTTGCTCCAGGACTTCTTTGGGCCATTCAGCCTCCAAAAGTTGCATTTGGCAGTTGAAACACCACAAAAGAGCGGCACTAGGCGTAGCAAATGCAACCATGAATGCATCTCCTTCAGTCTTCACTTCGTAACCACCAACAATGCCCAATTGGCGTCGTAACACCTCGTTGTGAATTTGGATGGCAGACCGCATGGCATCCG
This sequence comes from Talaromyces rugulosus, assembly GCF_013368755.1. NCBI lineage: Eukaryota > Fungi > Ascomycota > Eurotiomycetes > Eurotiales > Trichocomaceae > Talaromyces > Talaromyces rugulosus. The sequence continues at coordinate 4,990,494 of NC_049563.1, read as the reverse complement.
GACACGTCTCCCAAAGTGAGGTGGATTTTTTAATGTCGGTAAATATGATGGCTAGTTCGCCAATAGGAGCATCCACATAATCGAAGCGAGCGAGTCTTGAGTCCCCAATAGCATCACGGTGTCTCCGAGGTCGCTTTGAGGTAAGAGTAGCTTCTGACGGATAGTTGCCCACGTTGGGTCGGTACTTGGACCTTTCACCACGAGTCTTCAGCCCACTTATTCCAAGTATCATTACCATTAACTTGTTAGAAGCCCCGAATGCAATTGCAAGGTCACGGATTTTTTGACCTGCGACCATCAAGTCTCTACTCTCGGATCGAGCCACATCAACAGCCAGATCGAAGGTGACATATTCCCAGACTTCCTTGGAGGCAACAATAATCATTTCGTCTTGCTCGGTCAAGGTAAGGTGAGCAGTGTGAGGAGCTGCAATCACAGAGGGCATCAAGGGGAAATAGCCGAATGCGCGAGACACCGGCAAGATGTCGTTCAGTTTCCCATTACGCGAAACAAAGCCGCCGGCTTCTCGGATGCGAGCCCTTTCGTCTTGTTGGGCTGGATCATGGTTGAATGTGAGTGTCCTGAGGGTTCCATCCGCTTTGACTAGAACGGCTTGTGCGTCACCCACATTGGCAACATACAAGTCCATGTCATTGAGATACAGCACAGTAGCAACACCGCCAGAGTTAATATCGTCTTGGTTTAGCAGCTTTGCGGCAGTCGATGATCGGCCAAGCTGACGAACCTCTCGATCGTCGACCGGTTTGTACGCAGCTGCTGCCATATCTTTGTTGAGGGTGAGGAAGGCTCGTCGTAAAGCATCCAACGGCGTCTCATCATCAGATGATAACTTCTTCAGCTCGTCGACAAAGCAGTTGGTGAAATTTTCATGCAGGTATTTGGCAATCTTGGAGCCGCCAATCGACTGGCTTTGACCGTCAAACATGCCAACAAGAGTCTCCATATTATCTGACCGCAGTCGGGGAACCATCATATCTATGATGGACAGGTGCTCATTCTTTCCTAAGAAATCCGCCATGCCATATTCCAGAAACCCTGCGAGGGATGCTGAAGTTCGAACACGACGATCTTCGGTTTCTTCCGGGATTGTCTTGATGGTCAAAGTAACATCCATCAAGCCCAAAACCCGCAAATGTGTTAGCGAATTGAAGCCGGTCAAATCGGTTCCATTGACAGACGACGAGCCCAAAGAAGCGATATTGGGCTTAATCTCCAGGCGCTTATTGCCTGAAAAGTTAAGATACCTCAAATTCCGATTCCAGTTCCAGTTCCAGTCGTATGGCCAGTTAGAAACGTTGTATTTAAGCGAGTTACTTCCAACATCCAGAACAGCGAGCTTGCTGACCTTGCACAGTTCGGCCGGCAGGACTTGGAAACGATTTCCGTTGATATGTAGTGTCTTTAGGTTACTCGTCTCTTCAAGGTCGTCAGAAGGTAATGAGGCAAATTCGTTTCCAGAGAGGAAAAGGTCTGACAAATATTGCCATCTCTTTAAAAGTCCTTGGGGCATCTCTGTCAACGCATTGTAAGACAGGTTGAGCACTCGTAGCTCTGGAAGGAAAGCCAGCTGGGCAAAGATGTCGTCTTCCAAGCAGTTATCCGCCAAATATAAGTCCCGCAAAGAGCCGGAAAATGTAGATGACAGTCGCTGTGAGAAATTAGAATCTTTGCGGGTGGAAGTCGAGACCTCAGTGTATGCTCGGGAAGCTGTAGATTCCTTGCGACCTCCAGTAATGTAGGAAGTGGTCGAGTTATTACGACCGACCCCCGGCGGACTACCCATACTGAGCAGTGTGTTTGACGATTGGCTAGGTCGACGCGACTGTCCTTCACCTGAAAAGTTCATATTCTCATAGCTCGGTGTATTCGACAGGCCAGGAGTTGTGGCTGGTGACGCTGAGACGTATTCGCCCGGTGCCAAGGGTGGTTGGCCTGTATGCTTGGGGAAGCTTTTAAGAAGGTTGGAGGACACGTTCAGTGTCTCTAGCTTCAAGCAATACCATATTTCTGATGGTAGGCGATCCAAGTTGCATTCCCGCAGATTGAGGTACTTTAGTTCTGTCAAACAGCCAATCGTAGGTGGTAATGCTGAGATTTTACTCTTGATCATGCTGAAGTGCTCCAAGCGACGTAGCTTTCCGATATTCTGAGACAGAGATGAAAAGTGATTTTTGTCCAAGATCAACTTTGTCAGGTGTGGGAGATTTTCAAAAGTAGAGTCTTTGAGCTGAACAAGCTTTCCTGACGCTAGATTCAAATAAGTGAGAGTATTCATAGGTCCGTCGAGCTCGAATTGGGTGATCGGACAATGGTCCAGCACCAAAGTTCGTAGCCTTGGGAAGGTTCCTTTGAACTTGGTTATGGCGTTATGTCCGAGTAACAACTGCTCCAATCGCGGGAGTTGCATTAGGCTGTCAACATTTGTAATCTCGTTAAACCGAGCATCAACTTCTTTGATGCTCCTCAGGGTCTGGAATGATTCATCCAGCGGACCAGTCAGCATATTATTAGTCACCCAAAGCCGCTCAAGGTGCTTCAGTCGGCCGATATTTGGTAGCTCGCGAATACTATTAAAACTAATATCAAGATCGACCAGGCTTGGAAGGTCGCAGAGAATGTCAGGGAATATCTCGAAGTTGTTCGAAGACAAGGTCAAATTCCGCAGGGAGGTGTATCTGCTGAAATAGGATGGGAGCGACGATAATGTGTTGTTGGCTATTTTAAAGCTGACCAGACCTCGCAAGTCAGACAGATCTGTGTGATCCAGTTTCTCGAGGCGGTTGTTGGAAATATCGAGGTTGGTCAGGCGAGTAGCCTTGCCAAAACTAGGAGGCAGTTGCCAGGCCTCGTTAGCCGTGAACCTGATTTCACGCAAGTTCAGACAGCTTGTGATAAAGTCTCCGGGGACATTGAGAGAAATATTTCGCGACAAATTCAAAGTGATGATTTCTGACGCCCTCCTGTACAGAGTGATCGGAATCGTAACCAAACTGCGGCCTTGGAGGTCAACATGGACATGCTTCTGGTTCTTGTTAAATCCAGGATCAACATCAAGACTTGCATAGCCACTGTGCTTAGTAGGTAAGAAAATAAATCGGCATATGTAGCTGTGGTCGTCACGTCCGACATCTTCGATATGATCCGAAGCTTGATATCCGACCTGCTCCAGTAGCTTCTTTTGTATGAGAATCGGACGTTCTCCAGGTTCGAGTTGTCGCGATAAATCATTTCTCCGCATCACAATCTGATAATTCACCAAGTCATCCTGCAGAAACGACTTTTTGCCAAGGAGGCCAAGTATATGTGAAACTGTAGCAGTGAGGGGCGCACACAGTGTCGCAAAGGTCGAGTCAATGCGAAAAACACGGATAAAATACATCCCCCTGTCAATGTACCCATCGCCATCGACCTCATTGTCGATGTGAGGAAGCATGTCGATAACCTTGTCACTGCCTGTCTTGACTTCCCAGCTGTCAGGGGGGTTCCATTTGTCCTTTTGCGCATCATCTTTTGCGATTGGGTCTTCCTTGGTGCTGTTGCCGTCGAAAATGACGGGTTCATTAAGCGGTGGCTTGTCTTCACTAACGATTCCTCTCATATCTCTAAGATCGAGGTTCATTTCGAACATGCCCGGTTCCTCTGGTCGAGGGGATTTGTTTGCAGAGGTATCTTGGGCAGAGCCACGTGGATAAAAAAGCTTTGGCGTATGAATCAGCCCTTTTTTCTTACGGTCATAATCGAGACTGTCGCTGTGTCGCGTCGCACCGTTTCCATCCACGCTTCCTTGGCGATTTCTACCAAGCGGAGATACGTTACGTTTCGCTTTTTTAGTTGGGTTGTGGAGAGATTTGGTAGAGCCGGGCTGGCTTCTCAGAGAATCGTGCGGACTCTTGTGGCGACGGAACCTGCTAAGAAGTCCATGTCCATGTTTTGGGTGCATTCCGGGAGAATCTTGCCCACCATTCATCTCTCGCGGGAAAATGGCACTTCGCGCGCTTGGAGTAGGGCTATTCGGACGGCCCGCAAGATTGCTTGATGAGCTCATCGCAGTTGAAGTCAGCAGGCCGCCAGGGTCTCGAAGGCGCCAAGTTGGGTCGGTTTTTCCGTGGTTGGTGGCAGGGAGAGCAAGATTAGGAACAGATTCGGCTGAACCCGAGGAAGGAGGTTTCCCTTCCTTGCTGCGAGACTGCCGGTGGCCTGTAAAGAGCCTGTGTGCTTCTTTACGATCTGGTTGACTGGACCCGTTCATATAACGTTGACTGTCGGGATCTATGGGTTGTTTTCGAACCGGGGCTTGGCCGTATTGGGGAATATCCTAGGGGAAAAGAAATGTTAAATGTTTTTTTTTTCAGCATAAATCTTATAATGATGAATTCCATACCTTAAATTGCTGATACACCCACGGAACGACATCGCTCGAAGGAAGAGGAGTGCGAGGTCGAGAAGCACTCGGCGAGCCAGCTCGAGTTCTGGTGTGTTCTGACAGATGCCTCGAGCTTGCAGAATCGCCTCGACTGCGAGTGGCCAAATGCTCACGAGAGCCGGGCTGTTGATGAAAACTGGGATCTGAATCGCTCCGCGAGCCGCCGTTTTCGCCGTGGTTGTGATCTCTGCCAAACAAGCTGTGCATGTGTTTGCGAATTCCGTTGTTTTGGCTCGATTTGGAATTGCTGCTGCTTGCTGTCGTTATACTTGCAGCAGAATGCCGTCTATCGTCTCTGTAACCAAAGTCACGAATGTCAAAGGTCGAAGCGTTTCCGTTGGTAGATCGAAATATGGGGGTCAGAGGAGAACTCTCCGTTTCAGAAGCGTCGCGGAGGAAAGAGCCGGATTCCGGGTTGGGTGATTGGTTTTGTAAAGGCGACGATGACCATGTTCCTGTGTTGAAGGGATCGTGGGCCATAGGATTCAAAGAAAGTTGGTATGAGCCAGAAGTAGGCGGAGGCGGAGGGGGGTGAGAGTTTGGCGGGGGGTAGTCATTAGATCCTACAGGAGCGAGATTCTTACGATGACTCCGAAGGCCAGGTTTGCGTTGATCGGTTGGTGAAATCGAGGGTGACTCAGGGCGCGATGGGGCGTATATCGCCGGTGCAGTCTGAGAACTAGCCAGTCGCTTTTGATCCGGCCTATCGAGGTCTGTCAGTATCGTCTATCAACTAAGAAAAGGTATTTGATTTTTAAAAATCAAAGGAAAAGGGCGGCTGTATAGCACGTTACCTATTCGGCCCAGCAGATCCATTGCGTGGCAAGCTCGATACAGACCGATCATCTTTTACGGTTGATTGTGAATGCCAGCTACTCGCAGAGCTTTCGGAGCCTTGTCGTCCACCGAACAGGGTCCGGTCCAAATTATTTCGTCTCGCCATGGCGTTGAGATGTGTTGTAGGCGCGAGACTGGCCGGCAGCCCGTATGTATGGCGAAGCTAGAAAACAGGGCGCCTTTGGCGGCAACCAGGACTATCGACGAAGATGGCAGGTCATTCGAAATGAGCCAATACAGTTGGTTGCAAGGCTGGGTATAGTATTGTTTGAGGGAGGGTAAGAATGGTAGTTCAACGACGATGACGTTATCAGACGGGAGGAGGGTTCGAAGAACGAATCGATCAGTGGCGGCAGATCCAAAGCAGCAATTAGGCAGCTAGTGCGTGAGCAAGAGACGAGGCGAGCTGATTGATAGAAGAACATGCGGCGCAACAATGCGACAGCATCGCTACATGGCTAGGTGTGACCGGGCAATAGCGGGGAGGGCGTTCGTTCGGGGGGGTGGCCGGGGAAGGCGACGAGCAGGATACAGCAATGATGCGAAAGAAGCGAAATCGACACCGGTCGTCAGGTCAGTCGAGCTCCTGTGGAAATGGATTTTGGCAGGCGCAAGTCGACGAGGGAGGAGAGAATAGATGGGACGCTTGTTGAGGTCGGGATCGGATCAGGCAGAGCGAGCAAGAGACGACACGACAGGCAGAGCGAGCAGCGGCGAGGCTGACTCGAGACGGCAAGCCCGTTTGGGCCTAGCGTTGAGCGGCGCTCTCCGCCCGTGCCAAGCGCTGGTTGCTAGTTATTATTTAACAGAGAACCTGAAACTGCAACAACAAGGACAGCAAGGCTTCCAGTAGTACCAGTGTTTATTTTTATCGTGCATGAGCGCCAGCCCATGCACCAGCGCTTTATTGCCCGGATTGCCCATGTCTCACGGACAGCTGAGCTCGTGTTCAGCCTTCATCGTCAGTCAGCTCCGACCTGAGAACGCCTGACAAGGGCTAATCATTACTTCGTATACAGAAATAGGACTAGAGAAGCATTATTATTCTTATTGCCTCGAACAAACCTGGCTAGTAGTGTGCTTATTCCTGACTAGTTACGCCAAGGAGGCGTTGACAAATAAGTCCCGGAAAAAAGAAAGCAAAAAATAACAATAGCACAAGAATACAAATCGCAAAAATAGAGCGTGTTATAAGTTCTCTGCAGCTGATCATCCCATGAATAAATACACACTGCACTTCCTTCCCAACATCCTACATTAGACGATTTTACAAGCTCAAAAAAGTCGAGGAACAGTTCTTCAGAATTATTAGGCAACATGCGTGCGTGGCGCCGCGCTAGCCACTGGTGAGCGCTGAAAGAACCGTTATACATGTATATTTGGGCTCTTATTATTTGGTAGGAAATAATAAATCGGTCTAGCCAGCCTTTGATGAACGGTAGGTAACACAGGAGAGGAAAAGTCTCCGACTGCAAAGACATAGTCTATACGTTATTGCACGTGGGCATCTTGATATTGTATTTTTGGTCGCAATCTAATGTTGGATAAGCATTGATCTGTATATACACTGTCATATACATCATTTTATATACCCCACAAGCAGTTTCACCTGTTTACCTTGGCTTAGGTAGACTTGATGGCTTGCTGCTGCATGGTCTGCTTAAAGACTTGCAGTGAGACGGCGGGTTCTGATAGTAATTAGCTTGATGCCAAATTTTGGAAGAAGTTGTTGCTTGGAGAAAAAGACTTACGGTAGTAGGGTACCTCGTGGCCGGCTCCATACACTCTCAAGTAAGAAAAGTTGTCGACGCTCTTGTACTCGCCCTTCTTCGTGCCGTTCACGGTGTACGGCTTCAACGTGGCATTGGAGAACTGGGACGAGCCGTCGAATTCAACAGCCTCGGCGACACGCTGGACACCAATGTAGTTGCAGATCCAATCGGCATCACCAGCCCAGACAAGGACTTGGATTCCAGATTTCACAACAGAAGACAACTCGGAGAGGAAAGAGCGAGGGTCTAAAATAAATGGTTAGCGATCGGTGATAAGGGGAAGGGAAAAAAGAGCAAGACTTACTGTCACCAGTGCTGGCGAACTTGTTGTATGGACCATTCGGGCATTCCTGGTAGGTCGACTTAGCACCAATTGCTTTGACAACAGAGGAGTCGGCCAGGTAGCTGCTGTAAGTCGCAGGTGGGTAAGGATCGTCGGACGGCTCGCGAACATCGTAGACATCGAAATCGGCAGCTTGGATAATAGTGTTTTCAATGTCGCCGCAGGTTGAAGAAGCGTCTTGGCAGTCAGAGTCCGATCCAGAGGAGAGACACTGCTCGACGGCTGGTAGACAGTCGTTCTTGAGGGAGTCCTCAAGCGAAGAGCGCTGGCTGTCGTCGATGATTTGCTTGTAGCTGTTCTTATACGCATAGTCGATGTAAGCTCCCTCTTGGAGCTTCGTGTCGAACCAGCCGTTGTTGATGCCAAGCGCAACCAGGTTGATTTTCTCGCCTTCAACGCTGCCGTTCTTGATACCCTCGTTCTGCTCCTGGATGTGGTAGGCGAACTCAGGGCCGTAGTGGCCACCGTAAGACTAATCGTTGTTAGCGACAGAGAACATGATATCGAATCATGATCAATGCTCACCTCGGTGAAGATACCGAAATCGCGGTTCTCGTACTGCGGGAACTGAGCATAGAAAGCCTGCAGCAATTTCCAGACATAAGGCGCAGCGGTCTTGGTGCTGGTGACATCGTCGGTGCCGTAGGAGAAGCCCACGCCGATGGGCTGGTCAACGTAAAGAACGTTGGCATATTCGTTGAAGCTGTACTTGTTCAACGAGGGCTTCTTCTCTCCGTTGACGAAGTGGCAGGGGCCGTTCTCTTGGAACAGGCCGATCATGGACGAGCATCCCGGACCACCGTTGAACCAGGCGGCCAAAGGAGCGCTGCTGGCGTTGGCACGGGACTCGAAGAACCTGTGCGAGTCAATTAGTAAACCATTTGCGCCAGCTCGATTGTGCGCGCGAAGCTTACCAGAACCACATGTTCATGTTGTCTCCGACGGACAGATAGCCCGAGTACTGGTTGACTCCGGGTGTGGTCTCGCAAATACCAGAGTTCTTGACAAACTCCATCTTGGCACCGGTAGCGGCGTGCTCAAAGACATTGTAGGTAACACCATCACGCTTGACGATGGAACGCTTGTCCTGCAGGTTCACAGCGGCAGAGGCAGCCAGGCCGCACGCGGCGGACAAAAGCAGAGTGTGAGAGAGAATCTGCATGTTTGGAGATAGTCAACAGTGACGACAGAGATTGACAGGGGCAGCAGCTCTAAAAAGGCGGACGCGATGCTCAGGTTATATAGGGCGATAAGCTGCAGCGGCGATACGCGATCTTCCTACACAGACCAATTGTCGGGCGGAGCCAATCTCCAAGGCCGCCAATGAGGCCCGGCACTGCGAAAGCGATCATGTCGCAGCATCGTGGGTAACGTGGAGAACGAGGGCGATCTCTGCGGGATTCAGACAGTCGCGCTCTTAAATAGGAAGGTTGACGGGAAAAGATGCGACATCGTTATCGACCATTCTGCGGCTCCAGCGACAATCAGGAGCTGCCAAGCGTGCCGTTAAGCTGGATTGAGCACCTGCTCCGCTGCAGTGTTGCAGCCGCCAAGCTGCGCTGGCTGGTGGAGACTGCAGGCTGCTGCGTTTTTGCCTGGATAAGAATTAGAACATTATTGTCAGAAAATAGGCATTGCAGAGACAGCAGAAATATGAAAAAAACACATACGGAGAGCTGCTGCAACTAAAGCAGTCGCAGCAGCATTGGTCCCCCGGGATGTTGTCGCGACTCGCGAATACTGTTTGTAGCATCAGGGTCTTCGATGACGTGCTCCGAGGTTACATCCATTCTTTTCTTCTGAATAATAATAATGCCGCAGGAAAGCACATGTCGCAAAATCCATCATGAGGATCCTGGGTCAATCAATTATGGGGTGACCTGCTTGATCGGGGATGGCCGTAGATCAGTTAAGCTCCTTCTCCCTAGAGGCTGTAAGCCCGGCTGTAGCGTGTCCGATGAGGAAGGACGTAATCAACACACTCTGTGCGCCGGCAGATGGATCAATTCGATACGCCTATTGCGTAAGGAGTGTCGTACACTTCATTTCCACAAGGACGGTGGAAACAAAGCAGAGAAGTGATTGATTGTTGACAGGGAGGCTGGAGTCTGGGCTGCTTCGCTCATCCGCCACGAGAGGCTGGGGCCCCACGTGATGGCCCGAGCTCTCCCGCCTCTCGCATTCTGCGCCAATCAGCCGCGTGTTTATCGATGACATTTGGATGTGCAGCTGCGACGACATGTCATCTAAACATTGTTGCATGATATTATGCTGAATATTACAATGAAAGACAAAAAAAGGTCGAACAATGGCGGCGACTGCGCGAAGTCTTTGAGCGTTGCAGCTGTGCACTGGCCAATTAACGCCGAGACATAAGTGGGCCGTGACCCATTTTGGTCACGCAGTGGGGCCGGCTAAAGGCCCCGACGCCCAGTGATTGGCTGCGGCCCGATTAAACGAAACAGAGAGGCTGGGCTGCTTTGATATATATAACAACAATGAGCTCTTGCCTTTTCGTCAACCTTCATCCTTCAACATTGAACCTCTGGACTTCCACTGTCATCTCTTCAGTGTTCGCATCAAGGTCTTTTTCATCCACGACCTCAACGTTAATCCGACTTGCATCGACCTTATCCTAAACCTTGACTGGGCAGTATCACCGCTTGGCATCGACTTTGGGCCGAACTTTCCCAGGCTGCGTAGCCTCAAGCCAGACCGTGTGATTTTTCTTCGTCTCATCGCGTGTACAATATTATTATTTGAAAATGAAGTTCTCGACGACAGCAACAGCAATGGCTGTTTTGGCATCGGCCTCGTTCGTTACTGCACAGACATACTCGAGCTGTAACCCCAGAGAGAGCACTGGTAAGACCTCCGTTTTCTGACTTGTCTAGATTTAAATACTGACTTCAAAAACAGATTGCCCTGCTGACACAGCACTCGGGAAAGCTGCCACCTATGACCTGACCAAAGGCGTTCCCACGGGGTGGACTGCCTCGGGCACAGTTGATTATAGCGACCAAGGAGGAGCTTTCACTGTCACCCAATCAGGCGATGCTCCCCTACTTACTTCCGACTTTTACATTATGTGGGGGCATGTTGAATTTGTTCTCAAGGCTGCTCCTGGTACCGGAATTATCAGCAGCGCAGTCATGCAATCCGACACTTTGGACGAAATCGACTGGGAGTTCCTCGGCGGGGACTCTGGGACCGTACAGACCAACTACTTTGGCCATGCCGACACATCCGAATACAACCGAGAGCAAACCTTTTCGACGCCAGACAACCAAGCTGATTTCCACACCTATGCCGTTGACTGGACCGCCGATCGTATCGTCTGGCAGATCGATGGCTCGACGGTCCGCACCTTGACTCCAGCCACTGCCAACTCTGGCCAATATCCCCAGACCCCAATGATGATCAAAGTCGGAATATGGGCTGGAGGTGACCCTAGCAACCCACAAGGCACTATAGGTAAGAACTCTTGTTTTCTTCTAGTCGAACGCCAGCTAACCCGAAAAATCTAGATTGGGCTGGTGGTGATACGGACTTTACCAAAGGCCCTTTTACCATGTACTGCGAATCAGTTTCAGTCACCGACTATTCAACTGGCTCCGAATACAAGTACACCAGCGAAAGCGGTACCTCGGACTCAATTTCAGCCGTGGGCGGCAGCGTGGGCGGTAATTCAGCTGCAACTGCTTCTGTGGCTACAGACGCGGCTTCGCCTACCGTCACTTCTTCGGATGGCGAAGCCCCCATGCCCTGGAGCGGGACTCATAAAGAGACCGCTGTTACCTCTCACACTGGCTGGCCCTGGGTGTCTACTGCTACCGCCTCGCTAACAAACTCTGACCCTTCATCAGACTTGTCTTCTGGCGCCGGTAGCACGTTGACACCCCCCACGGTTGCTGTAAGTAAGCATCCCCTTATTCACCAGTAATTTTGCGACCGCAAAGACTGACTTTTTGCTAAAGAGTACCTCCCCGCCTATTGCATCTCCGCATCCTTTATCTTCGGCTTTATCCTCCCCCTCTGGTGGTAAAAGCACCACCGCATCACCGCCATTCCCAACAACCACCACCACCTCCACCACCTCCACCCCCAAAACAAGTCCTCGATCCATGCCGTCGTCGAGAATCGTTCCTCCGTATTCGCCTGCCCAGTCATTTTCCACCTCGACTTCCGTGGGAGGCGGCAACCCGGAAAGTACAATTACAACTACATCTCCCGCGAGCAGACCGACGACGACCACTCCTCCAGCCCCGCCACCCAATGCCGGTAGTCGGTTGACTGTTGGAGTAGGAGCAATTCTCATGTCTTTTGGATGTGTGATGGCCCTCCTATAGCCGTGGCTTTTCAATTTCTTCATTCAGCATTTGTTTTTTTTAACGGTATATTGCATAACTTGGAAAAAGGAGTCTGGGCTGCATTTGGCATGAATTTTTTTTTAAAAAAAACGAGGCAGACGATTACCAACGCGTCACATTTTCAACATTCATCATGAGAAGAGGGATATACCAGCGGACATGGAGGTTTACGACTTGGATATACGCATTTGGAGCTGGACAGTGTACAATACTAGATAGATAAATAGAATATAATATCACGGCAACGAACATGGATACTATGGATTTTTTTTTTTTTTTTTCAAAAGACAAAATGCACCAGTCTCATTCCTTTACTCAAGGACCTTACCTATGGAACGAGTATGACTATCACTGACCAGAATCATACCGCGCTAGAGACAGAGACCCCAGACTGCCGAGGACGAAATACTCGTTTGAACCCCACCCATGGCGTGTTGATAGGGCTTTCATCAACATAGAGAAACATATCATACAGCCAGCCGCCAAATGCCGTGCCAAAAAACGGTGCAACCATGGGTACCTATATCTTTTTCAGCAGCAAGCAAAAAAGGGGTGGGAAGAAAAGAAAAGAGCGCCTACCCAAAAATAATAATTTCCTGCGGCCCAGACATTACGGCCATATCCTATCATGTAACTTACAAGCCGTGGACCAAAGTCACGAGCTAGGTTAATAGCATAGCCTGTTTCCCAACCAAAACACGCTCCAATACCAAAAATAATAAAAAACAAGGCCAGGGGAACCAATGGTCCCGCACCCAGATTCTTGTCATCTTTGATGGCAAAGATCATAAACATCAGGATCGCGCTGGCAATGAACTCGGAAAAGAACTGGCCGGTCTTGGTCACAAAGGGAGCTGGATAGGTGCAGAAGATTCCGGCGGTGGCGGTTTCCGAATAGCCAGGTACAGTCCGGAGATGTGGTCCTCCCTCGTATGCATCAATGGCAGACTTGTAGTTGCCGTAGACGATTGCAGCCCCGGTCATTGCTCCGAGAATTTGAGCGAGCATGTACACTGGAAACTTGCGCCAGGGGAATTTGCGGTAGATGCAGTTGGCAAATGTCACCGCGGGGTTGATATGTGCCCCTGAAACACCGCTTGTATAAACACCAAGCATAACTCCAATTCTAATACCACCATATTGTTGTCAGTGGACATACACCATGAAGTACTTGATACAAGAAAAAGCCATTGACAATCTCACCCCCAACCCCACGAAATCGATTGATAGTCCCCCTTCTGGCTCTGGCTTAGTGTTACCTGCGCAACAACCCCGTCTCCAAACAGAATGAGTATCATCGTGCCAAAGAATTCAGAGAATGGGTCTCGTAAAGCATGGCGGATACGGTTCCAGCGGAGCTGCGTTCGCAAGTCCTCGGCAGAGGCGTCATCAAGAAAACTGGGGACCGTCTGAGCTATAGTACTGTCAGTGCTGTTGACCGAATCCACGGGCTCATTCTTGATTCCCATTCTGAGCAGTCGTATTGTGGTAGAGAATAAGAAGTCTTCCTTAGAAAATTCAAATGATAATAGAATATGCATGAGAATCACACATCCCTAAACATATTCACAAGAATACTTATTGGTAGCGGTGAGTATGTAACGCATTGTTTTACTCAAAAAGCCGAAAAGTCCCTCTGGTTTGCTGGTCAGACAAAATAGTTGAGGCTTGACCACAACGCGTCGTACTAGTTGCCACCTCCTTAATGGACCTATCGTCACAAATATCAAAAGCTGGTTGGCGTTCCCATGTATGACAAGGTGATAATATATACCGGATTGGTTGCAGAGTGGCGGCGCGTGATGGGAACGTAGGATTGTGAATGTGCTCTAGACACAAATCTGCCGGCCAATAATGGAAATCTGAACCCAAGAAGGGTTCATTTGCTCATTTCTGATGGAATACCCAATATATTCCGGTACACACTGAATGGTGAAACTTGACTGTCCACAAACCCAATTGGTATGCTGGCCGAGGCTCTGATCACGTAGTCTAGTGAGCCATCAAGAGAATGACAGGAAATTTTCGCCACATATCATCAAATATTTCTGATTCAGAGTAAAAATTGTGATTTCGAAGCCTCTAGCGAAATTCAACCGGCTGTCTTATTCATCCTTGCAACCGCGTTCGAGATGGCGATTTCTTTCAAACTCGGCCGTAGAGCAACAAAATATGGTGCCTGAACATCGTGAACATCCGAAATCCGAAATTTTGTATATTTCCTTAGAGGTCGTTGTTTACCCCAGATTGTCGCGGTCTGGATCGCATACTACCCCGGACCCATTATTATTGACACCCTCGCATGCAATGCAAACTGCACTCTGTTTAGTGGAGCGGAATCCACCCTCTGTGGAAAACGGGTAGCCCGGATGCCGATCTTCCCAGGACTTCGCCCGTGTCCCAACAGCGAAGCACTGCCCCGGACTAATCAAAAGACACAGCGGGGAATCACCAACAACTGGTAGCAGCGCTGACATTCGATCGCAACTGGCCAATAGCTTCGATTCACCGGTCTGAATTTCAGCCAGAGGTGACACACAATGTGTCTGAATATTGGCCCAGACGATGGCCACGAATACTCTGCAGTGGTCCTTGTCTTTCAAGGGAGGCCCCGAGACTCGGAGAATTGACCGCTCGTGTTAAACTCTCTCTCATTTGTCGATAATGTATACGCGAGTCGTCCAAGCGCCGGCACCATTTCCGCCGAAGCAAGGCTGTTCCCCCTCAACACGGCCTTGGCCGTGTTTGACAGCCAGTCGTTAGTTTTTCCTTCCAGTCAGGCGGTAGTACTCACGTGGAGAATGGGGGTTTCCTGGCGTTGGGACACAGATGTCTCGTAGTAATCCTCACTAGTGCCGATTGGAGACGGACCTATGGGGTAATGCTGCGGTTCAGTCATCGGGATTTAAAAAGGTGCAACTGTTGTTAATAATTAGAATTCACCCCCTCCAACAAAGCCTATAAGCTTCTCCCGGGTTTGTCGCCGTCTCCTAGCCTTGCGTGTTGTTTGGTCCAAAACACACCCCTCCGGGCATACTGCTGCGCAATGGGCAATCCTAGCGATGCCTTTGTTGGTTCCATTGACCAAGGAACAACTAGTACTCGGTTTTTGATTTTCAACAAAGACGGTGAGCCTGTTGCATCCCATCAAATTGAATTCACGCAAATATACCCCAACCCAGGGTGCGTATTATCCTAATGGTTTTAGGTTCCATTTGAAAGCTGATTGTTTATAGATGGCATGAGCATGATCCCTTCGAACTCGTATCCTCCGCCGAAACGTGTATCGACGAAGCAGTTAAAAAATTCGAACTCCTCGGTCACTCCCGAACGGAAATCAGGACAATTGGGATCACAAACCAGAGAGAAACCACGGTGGTATGGGACTCTGAAACGGGGGAACCGTTAAATAATGCCATCGTATGGACGGACACTCGATCGCAGTCTATTGTTGAAGAACTGAAATCTCAAAAAGGCGCAGATGATCTCCAAAACATCTGTGGTCTGCCACTATCAACATATCCATCCTCTACCAAATTGCTATGGATGCTACGACACATCCCGAAAGTAAAGGCGGCCTATGAGAAGGGTAGGCTTGCTTTTGGTACAGTTGATTCTTGGCTAGTATATTGTTTGAATGGCGGGGCTGCGGAAAACGTCTTCGTTTCTGATCCCACCAACGCATCCAGAACAATGTTCATGAATCTCGAAACGCTGCAATACGATGACCGCCTTCTGGATTTCTTTGGAGTCAAAGGCAAATTACACCTCCCCAGAGTTGTTCCTTCTTCGGATAGGAAAGCGTACGGCTCGATTTCTTCTGGCCTGCTCCAGGGAGTCCCAATTATGGGTTGCTTGGGGGACCAGTCTTCGGCACTGGTTGGACAGAAGGGGTTTTATCCAGGCTTGGCCAAGAACACATATGGGACAGGGTGCTTTCTGTTATATAACGTGGGCGACAAGCCGGTCATTTCGAAGCATGGTCTTTTAGCAACTGTAGCATTCCAGTTTGACGATAAGCCTGTATATGCCCTGGAGGGCAGCATTGCAGTCGCAGGATCAGGTATCAAGTTCCTTCAGAATAATCTCACTTTACTCAGGGATTCGAAAGAGGTGGACGAATTGGCAACGACGGTGGAGGATAATGGCGGCTGTGTTTTCGTCACAGCATTTAGTGGTCTCTTTGCACCATACTGGATTGATAGTGCTAAAGGAACGATCTGTGAGTCAGACTACGGTAAATCTGAAGAGAATAGAGACTTATCGGACAACAGTTGGCATCACCCAATACACCCAGAAAGGCCATATTGCGCGAGCAACATTGGAAGCAACATGCTATCAGACAAAAGCTATATTAGATGCTATGGAAAAGGATAGCGGCCATGCACTGTCAGAGCTCGCAGTGGACGGTGGCGTCAGTAATTCAGACCTAACAATGCAGGTAAGCTTCCTTGGCTTTAAACTTTTGCGCCAAAACTCACCAAATCTGTAGATTCAAGCCGACTTGATATCGATTCCGGTATACCGACCAAAAATGCGGGAGACCACTGCGTTGGGTGCAGCTATTGCCGCTGGAATGGCTGCTGGATTGTGGCGTAACTTTACCGAGCTGCGAGACATCAACCGGGCTGGAGGTGTAGTATTTGAACCCAGCGTATCACACGAGAAGAGTGCCGAGATGTTCTCGTTGTGGGAGAAGGCTGTACACATGTCCGAAGGATGGGTAGACAACGAGCCCCTCTCAAGTGCAATTAACATAAAGCAGCCGAGGAAGCCATCTGTTGTTGTCAATGGTAAATCCAACGAGCTGACTTCCCAATCTGTTTTCGATGACCTAGACGACGCAGATGAAGAGGATCTACTACTTGAACTCCGCAAAATCGAGATTCAGCAGGCGCTGAAACGTCTCAGGAAGGGGAAAACATTAGCCTGAAAGTCTCCAGTCGCGCAGGGTGACTTTTTCCGGACCAATGAAACGCGTGTATATAATCGACTAATATATAGCCATGAGTGTATGAAATGAATCTATGAATGAATTTTTGCGTGAAGTCCTGCAAGTAGTGGTGGTCAGGTGATTCGGGACAGACAAGGCAGGAGCGAAAAGTTGACAAGACTCAATTCTCGACCATGAAAATCTTGATTTCTTTTATTATTCGCAAACAGTTACAGTACAAGTTGAAGGAAAATTTGGTGCGCTGGTCATTAGTCCAGGCTTCTATATTAATAATGGTATACCCAAACGTCGACCCCCAGAAGAACAATAAGACATTTGAATTCAGCGTTTCTGACCATAGACCAGATGACTATCTAGATGTTAGTAGGTCACGCATATTGGCGAAGAAAACTTACAATTCAATCGGAGTATTTGAATCAAGGTTTTGAAACCCTTCAGATTCGAGACCACACCAGCTTAAGCTGTTTGCAAAGTGTTTCCTGTCAGCCCCTGGATGATTGTCACCTCCACTGACCGGTGTCTAGAACAGAGTTAGCAGCCCCGTGCGCTATACGCGGATAAGAAGCCGTACCAATGAAGAATTCTCGCTCCAGTTACCTAGAGGAAGAAGCTTTCTCTCCATGCGAATGTTGACAAAACCTGCTTCGTGCATGCGGTTCATCAAGAAAGATCCAGGGTTATGGATTGCACTCCCCGATCCCAAAGCTTTATGGCAGCCATCAACCCGCTTTAGCGAATGCCTGCTTGATGGTTTGCAAATATTGGGGGCGCTCCCATAGTGACTCATATCTTGGAACTCAACCCATCCGCCAGATCTACAATTCCTAGTTTACTTAGTATATAATCAATAGAGAAGCCTGATGGACTTACTCATAACATTGCTGTACGAGTCTCGACCTGTCATATATCGTCCCAATCATGTACCGTGCGTGGATGTAGTCAAATTGGAAGCCAAAGGCCCAGTCATCTTCGATATCATCGAGTTCAAAGCATACATTGGGAGGCACCATCATGGGTTGGGAGGGACTCAGATCGATTCCTATGACCTCGGCACTAGGGTAGATATCTCCCATATTAATGCACCATTTTCCTGTGCCGCAACCTAGGTCCAAGATACGCTGCGGATTTGACTCAATTGGAGCTATGTGTAGCTGCCCGTCCAATGCTGTTGTGATCAAGCAATCCATCAGGTCAAGGCGATTAAGCTCATCCTAGGAAATTTCACCATAAGAAAAAGACCATCATATGAAACCAAAAGAACTTACTTCATCCTGCCGAAAATTGTAAGCTCTCAATACAAAAGGTCAAAATCTTGATGAGACATTGGTGAAAGCTAACGTACTAGATAAATGCATGTATCTCCGAATCTATACACGCAATACGTTTGGCCATTCTTGTGAATATAATCTACGATGCTAGGAACGAGGGATAACGTAGACCCAATTTCCCTAAAAATGCGTTAATATGATATCCTGAAAAAAAAATCCAGTGATATTTAAGGCGAACAAACGGCTCTGAATACCCCTCGTCGATGTCCACTTCTGAATACATTGATACGGCCACAAAATCGATAGATGCGAATGAATGATAACTCATGCGAATATATATTCATATTTTAAAGCATCCAACACGAGGGATCACAATTACAAATACATACTCCACAAATTAAATCAAAGACCGGGATTCGGTATCATTTTGAGAAAATTCTCCGTACCGCTTTTATTGAGAATAACACTTATTGTTCTTACGGCTGAGTCCGTGTCCACGCGGCTATAATATGAGCAAGTAATGTTGTTAAGTCTCACAGAGTAGACAAATCATAAATGCTGAAAATAATGAAAATTTCGAACGCTTTCTTTGGGAACTGTGCTTTTCCCCCTCTGGGTGATATCTCCGAGCTCCTCGGTTGTCTACATCGGAGTAATTTGGAATTTTTTTTCTTATTTTGTAAGACAACGGAATCAGTAGGAAGAAGGTGTCTCAAAGAGTACTGAGAAAATTAGTACAAAGCTTTCCTCGTTGGGGTACGTGCACTAGATGACAGTGGGAACAAAGCGAAATATAGTAGCCTACACATAGAAATAGGCGAGCTAACCGAGCTTTAGTCAAGACATCTCGAAAAAAGAAAATGGTCCGGCTAGCCAGGTGACCCCTTGCCGAAAAAGAACAAAAAAAACTAAAGATGGTCTTTTCTTTATTACGGACATGCCGAATGAGGCCGGCAGTGTCTTTGTTCCAAGTTTCCAGGATTTCGCCACGTCATTGTTACAGAGACATTCTGCCAAGGCGCTCTAGTTACATTAAATGTGATTTGTTTTGTTTATGACGTATTTTAAACCATTAAACCTTTTCAGGTTAGCATACCTGTTGATTAGAGTACGTTTTGTCATTAAAAAGATAAAACATGAATGATTAAATATGTTTAAATTATGTATAGTATTGAATTAATTATTTCTAGTCTAAATCACAAACCTTTTATCAACAAGTGGGGCGGAATTGGAGTAGAGAGAGTGCTTGTAGTGAAGCAGGTTTTGGGTTTTGTACTTAATATTGAATGATTTAAAACCTCCTTCATTGTTTTACACATATTACTTGCTTTAATTCTGCCCCACTGCCAAGACACTCTAACTATGCCCCGTTAGTGTAATAGTTTCCATCGTTGAATGTGTTTTGAAATGGCTACTGAATGACAATACCTTACACCTCGTCGATTCATCACCTGCACACATAGCTGGTGTAAAAATCAGATGATCAGCCTTGTGTTATCCCGACGCCTTCGCTCGGGTCCACATGTACTAAATCGCGTTGAATCTGGTCATTTGGACTATGATTCATGTTTTACAATACCTGTTCTTGAATGCAACTGATACAGACAGTTACAATTAGCCTTGTGTATGTGAAAACGTGAGTGGGACCTGAAATTGTACGTATTATGTGCAGTTAGATAGCTGCCATTCAGCGGCAGTAATATTTTTTATACATAGTACAAGTTACATGATTGTTTTCTTCCACGTTTGGCCTTCTCAGTATCCTTTTTTCTATGTACCTTTCTGCCGCTAAGAATTCACCAGAACCGGTATATTCTGCGGTAGCATAAGCAGTGATATGCGAAATCATGTGCTAATGTTTTTACTATTCATCCCAGACGTCTTTGTGGATTCATTCCTTGCTCCAGCGGTCTCCAAGACCTATTTACTCCATTAGCGTACACAAATCTATACTATAAGATATCTTCCCTCGTTAGATACTGTAACTCAATGCAATACACAATATTACAGTACACGTCATACTCACACTCCTGTAATCCGCCACTCAAACACTTTGTAATCTTTGTTGAAAAGGGCCATTGAATAAGAAATCAAATAATGATGGTTTCTGCTGCTCTCGCACAATATTCATTTCGTGGATTTGGAGTGACGGTGCTCGAATATGCAGGTACCTGATGCGCGTTTCATTTCATGTTCACCGGAATGGGGGTCAGAATCTCTCGGTTTGACATCTTCGCCTACCTATCCGTAGCGCAAGCTGTCTTCCATTCTATGCGAGTTGTCCCGACTGCCAACGGTTGATACTAGATTCCGTATTGGACTGATACCGACGGATTCGACAGAGCACGGTCAAAAGATCTCTTCTCGTTGCTTGCAATACATCAATGTCGGCATGGCCATTCTCTTTCTTTGCGTATTCTCCTGATGTTTGTGCTGCAGCAGAGTCTGTGCCAATATCGCTTTCTGCGAAGCCAACCCTCTTGAGATTCAATAAAATTTCATTTTCCCACCACATTAGACGCTCTTGGAACACAGACATATCCTGCAAGTTGCCGCGTACATTGAATAATTGCTTTTTCCATGAATCGTAGTTTCCAGGCTTAGAATCAACCCACGATAGGCGTCTGTCTTCCAATCGGCTTCTTGAAATCCTCCTCAGCATCAACTTAGTAAGATTCAACCAGTGCGCCGCAACAACGCGGTTCAAAAAGACTGCCGACACCAGTCGATCAGAAATTGCCGCTTCGATTAGAGATTGTTCAGCATTTTCCCACTGCGTCTTAATGCTTTCAAAAAGCGAGTCGCATGGGACGACAACCAGATCCTGAGTCAATGGAGAGATGCCACAGTAAGTATGACTATATGGCAAAATTTTCTTTTCCGTCCTTATTGACGAAAGGTTTGAGCGGTGGGTCGAGTAGTATGACGCCTAGGACGTCTAGATTGAAAAGCTACAATAGCGCCGCATTTTAAGGGTCACTCACAATTCCACCCACCATCTGCCAAATGCTCACCCTAGAAAGACACATTACGCCTAACAAGCCAAACCATTTCCCCTTTGCTCTTCTGACTCATATAAACACTAAAAGGAAAGATCCGTCGCGGAACACAAGATGACGTATAGATTTCGTTATAATAGTGGGTGCTGTCCAACTCAGGAGGATCTGAAATGGGCATCTCGAATATGTTCTGATTGGTATTGTAGGGTTTAAGAGACTCGACAATCATCCGCTGGTTTTTCTAGCATGTCATAATAGCGCAATGTGTACTGTATTTTTGGGTCTGCCAGTGACGGAAGACACTGACACGCAGACGAGCTGATATCATCAAAATGATACGTACGTGAGTGATTTGTGAA
The DNA here is from genome assembly GCF_013368755.1 of Talaromyces rugulosus. Classification (NCBI taxonomy): domain Eukaryota; kingdom Fungi; phylum Ascomycota; class Eurotiomycetes; order Eurotiales; family Trichocomaceae; genus Talaromyces; species Talaromyces rugulosus. Next base: position 4,969,148 of record NC_049563.1, on the reverse strand, counting down.
GAATGTAGGATTCATTTTGAAGTGTAATTTCGCCCAATGCTTATACTCCTGGTTGAGATCTTCGAGGAGATATAAGCGATGACGACATGGTAATCCTCTATCCTGATATTTGTCTTCATGCGTAATATATTCGTCGAAATCGTGAATCGTCTGAAAGGGACGGAAGAGCGGCCTTTGTCCATTAGCTGCATGGAACTCGAGGACACCGGCCTTGGATGGTTGGGACCATGTGGAGTCAATAAACTCCTCTTCAAATGGGTATCTCGGCATTTTCGAATTCTATCTGTTTCCTAGAATGGGTTTTTATTACTTAAAAAGACAGTAAGGTTGTGAATCTGACACTTTGGGCTTGAGAGCAATGCGGATTTTATAAATATATCACGAGGCTCCGTCAGGTGTCCTCGTCAGTGATCCGTCAATATGATACGAGAATCGCAGCCACTCCACCAGTTGACAGCTTTATGGACCCATTGCACAAAACTTTACGAGGTCAGTAAATATCATAGATTTTGTCCATTTGCAACCAGAAGCATATTTCCGCATTCGACTAGATTATTTTCCCAATTTTCAGCTAACGTTACGGAAGAGTTGTAGTATAATACTAAGCACATCGCATGATGTAACCTAACTATGCTATCAGATGATACGGTATTTATCAACCTGGCTGTTACTATAAAGGTGAACTTGCTCTGGGTGTTAGCCTTGAACTTAATCGTGACTAAGGGTTGTGCAGCAACAGAGAAGTGGGACTGTACTGGCGTTTCCCTGAAAGTATTTAGGCCCATCTTGGCGTAGGGCTTGAGAAACAATTAGAGTGAGCAGGGCCCCGACACCGGTTTTGCCTCCAAGTGTACCAGGCTATCGCTAGTGTAGCGAGGGTTCAGGGTAAATGAAATCATCCATCCATCATCCGAGTGTACCAGGCTTAGACACTCTCTCCAGCGCTAGACACACATCTCAAGATATAGTATTCGCCGTTCGCAGCCAATTTTTTAGTCTAAGTTCATATACTCCTTATGTTCTACTGTTCAGTGTTTATGAGTATTGGCTATCATATTAGACTGTTCAAGGCTATCCGCACAAACCCCATTGGCCCGCATAGACCAGAACTGAAGTTAAAATTGGGCCAGGTATTGAGACCTCTAAGGCTCCAACTCGGTGACGTTAAGCTTCTTCCAGAATTGGACTGGCTCAATCAATGCTACTGTACAAAATCCCAACAAACCTTTAAAACGACATATCATGTCATGTAGCCCTTAAAATATTTAGGAGTCTACTTCTACCTCTATCCTGAACTATTTGTCCTGCTTTTTTTACTTTAATAATAAAACTCGATGATGCCAAGATGCCGTCGCCTGTTTTATTCGCAGACATGGGCAATCGCGTATACTATCAGCCAGGCGCACGAGTTAGCATTGCATTAGTACAACCGACAATCACTGTTGAACGAGATGAACTTGTATATTATATTTCAGCAAGGTTTATTCTTGAGACGGTTATCGTTGAGCCTCAACCGACGCCCAAGAAGAAATGGCACTTCCTGAATTCAATTCGTCTGACTTGCCAGAGTCATCGTACCGACGTTTGTTTGCCCGAATCAGATGCCACGCCAATCATGAAAATAACAAGTACGCAATCTCGAGGTTGGCAAGCTGGGGGTGGTGTCACAGCAGGTCCTACCCCAGGTGGGAATGTCAACTTCAGCATCGTCGGAAATACAGCAGTCACCCGAGATACCCAAACTGGATCTTGGGGGCTCGTTGCTTTTAAAGAACCTCGTAAGTAAGGTACTAGCACCTTATCATCACAGAAATTTTACACTGAAGACAGTTTCATAGTGCATAACGTTTGGCATTGGGAATCCAAAACGAAGACATTAGGATACGTTCCCGACGATGTAAAAACAAGCATGCGTCGAGCCATCACGGTTACTCGAACGCGCCCAATTGCCACTGTGAATGCCGAAAATGACCCAGTGGCAGCTTTCGACTTCAGTGTCACGGTAACTACTCCCTCATATTTATCAAGACGACCTAAGTTGCTTATCTACACCAGATTGTCCCAAGCGAATGTGGCCATGGATTTCGTTTTCACGCCTTCCATTACTGGCAGCAATGCACAAATTCTGATCCTGAGCGTGGATTCCACACAATATGGAACCATGGAGAACCTCACCCTGCGGTAAATGTCCAATTCACTCTTCTGTTGAATCAGACTGCGAGACAGCACTTACCGCCGTCTAAAACAATCAGACTTGATGAACAGCTAGCATCTCTGATAAGTTCAAATGTGAGCGTCTATTCCCTTCGAATCAAGCTGGTCACTTACAGCCAATAGAAACCTATTCTTCCGGGCTCCCTGGTTGATCATATCCGAGCAAATGAGCAAGAACTATTCGAATACTTGGGTGCCGGGCCAGTGGGTCGTCGCCTCACGCAGTCAATATATGGTGTGTCAGAAATCACAAATCTTTAAGGTGCCAGGTCCTTCGCATGGGTCCTTTGTGATTTGAGAGCCATCCACGCATGGAGTAGTGCGCTGTCAGACCATTAAGCCCTCTTCGCCCAGTAGTGTGATCATCTCACTGTCACCGGCCATCTCGTAGAGGGCGACTTTCGTTTCAAATATTCAGAGATCCTTGTTTGAACAAGCCTCGGATAGCTTACCCAACTGCCAATGGCATCTCGGGTCAATGTCGGACCGACCATTTTGTAATTGTACGGGTATAGTTATACCAAACATACACCAGTAAAATGCAAAATACATAAGCTAGCCGACTATATTCACGCTAAGCCGACAATTAGTGTCTCCATAGTGGGGAAGAATCAAACACAGAGAGTGCGAAACAATGAAGGAGGATTCGAATGTCTCTGTAATATTAATTTAATTTACAGGTTCTGTGTGAAATTGTGCGAGGGAGAAACATAAATTCGCAGTGATAAGTCGCATAATATCATGATAACCATGGAATACATCGAGACAAGGACAAATATCGTAACTTCGTGTATCTTGAGAGTGGCGGGGATTTTTAGGACTGTTTCTCGCCTTCTCTCAAAAAGACACAGTTCATTTCGGAGCCAGGACTAAGGGTGACCTCAAAGCGAAGTAGGGGATCCTCAACGCGGTCGTGGCCAGTAACAGGGACGGCAACGACTCGCTCGTATGCCTGGAATATTCTCACGAGCGTGTAACCCATTTCCAGCATGGCAAATTGCTGTCCAATACAAATGCGAGGACCGCCGTTGAATGGGATGAAGTGCCATGGCTTGGGCTGCCAGCCTGACATCCACCGTTCCGGAATCCACTTGCCGGGATCAAAATATTTCTCAGAATCCACATCATCATAGAGGAGACCTAAGCGCTGCATTATCATTGTAGAGTAGACGACCCTAGTTTCACCCCGGACGCCGACTGGCGATTTGCCATCAGGCCCACCACCACGAGGCAGCGATGTATCATGTAAGCTGTAGCGAACATTAAACGGGACTATAGGGTAGAATCGCAGCGTTTCGTTGATGAGTGCAGTAAGGTATTTCATTTCTTTCAGGTCGTTATATGTTGGCTTTTGAGCATGTGCTCCAACACCAAGACGCTCTTTGATCTCTGCTCTGAGCTTTGCAACGGCTTCAGGATGCCGCGACAACTCAAACGTACAGAAAGAAAGGGTTCCAGCCGTAGTGTCTCGTCCTGCCAGAAGAACGGCGACCAGCTGATCACGCAATACGCGTGGATCACGGGTAAATCGTGCCAGAGCATCGAGGAATGTGTCACGTTTAGAAAGTTTCTTGTCGAGTTCGTCGGGGCTGAGAGACAGGACCGTGTCAATATAAGGCTGGATAAAGTCATCCATGATCTTCAACTGTTCCCGGAACTTCTTCCGGGACATGAAGATGTTCAGTGGCCTGCGGTTGATTAATAACGTGAATTCAACCATTGTTTAAAAAGGTACTTACCCCATTCTGAAATAGTCCGCCTGTCTAGATTGCACGTAACGGAACGCTTCGGCGAATACTGTCGTGGGATTGGCCAGACTATCTGTCCCTTGTCCCAGGAGATAATCCGTGGCGGCGTCTAGAGTATAGCGGAAATATAGACCACCAACATCTACAATCTTACTTCCATGCGGTGATGAGTCGCCTCTAAAAAGTTGAATGAGTTTCTGAACATTGGTTTCGAAGATTTCGGTATCGACAATTCGATCTCGGACAAACATAGGCCGGATGAGATGTCGTGAGGCAGACCAGAGCTCGCCATCAGTGGCGAAGATGCTATCACCTAGAAACTCGCGCCATTCCTGATGAAAGGTCTGTCCCTTTCCAAAGTCATTGAACTGGCCAGTCAATAGGGCCTTGATATTCTCCGGGTCAATCGTGAAGATGATTCGGTTTGAGATTAAGGAGTTGATCTCTGTCGTGAGAGGGAAACGGCCGACTTTCCTTGCTATTCTCGTACGATCCATAGTCCCATGCCAAAATTCGAGTTCTTTAAAATTCTTTCGTGCTTGCATCGATTGATAGATAAAATCGCCCGCTTGAGAACATTTAGCCCTTTGCTGCGATATGACTGTGCATCAACACAGTAACTCACCCACGGGAAGATAACTAGGAATCTCTGGAGCCTTTCCTCCCAGATTCTGGATTTCTCTGGCAACTCGGAATTTCATCACGAAGAAAAGCACCACTAGGAAAAGGCCGGACCCGAAGGCCACCTTCTCCAGCGAGAGGTTCGAGAGTACTTCCTCAATCATGACTACTTCGTGCGTTGTTTTTGCTGATTGTAAGAACAGCAAGAAGTTCCGGGCTCACTGGCCCATTATTTCTACCTACGACCGGCGGGGTACGATATAAGTAGTAGTGCTATATCCCCGCAATAATGGTGTGGAGGGCTAGTGGAATCTTGAGCCCCGAGTCCCGAGACTTTGGATTATATTGATGATCAACAATGATATCCACAGCCCTTTGTGGTTTCAATCCCAGATATCGACTGAGATTGACCCTCGTACCACGTAGAGCCCAGGAATCTTTTGTTTGGGTTGCTCTTGCTCAATAGCATTGAGTATAGCATGGAATTTGTTGTTTTTTCTGTCTAAACATTTTTTCCCATGGCCTGTCATCATCAGGGTCCCCGCACGATCCAAGGCCGACGGCCGAAAGCTGGGGCTCCACAGTGTCAACGTGCATGGTCATTTCAGCCCTCACCAAGGCTCAATGATATCAGCGACGTTGCCTTTAGACACGTGAAGTTCCGGTGTCAGCGAGCGGGCGGCTTTCTGATTAGCTGTCTCGGTTCAGATTGCACATATGGCTTCAATGTATCGCCGTAGTGCCGAGGGCGGTGAGATTCTGCCATGATCTGCTTTTACGTCGTCCTGGGCACCAATAATCTCGTCCGAATTATTGTCAATAGCAGGAAAACTAATTGTCTGAGTAGTTCGTCTGTTCACCGTCGATAGATAGTTTACTGCTGGTGTGCCCTGCGGAGTCTGACAAGGATATATGCTAGTTTCCGCGCTTGGTTGTATACTTAGTAACATTTCTTTGCATGGATATGCAACACACCAGTTGACATTCCCTAAAATCCGAAAATTTCAAATCCTCGGCCTGGCTGAAAGGCTCTTCTATGCCCTGTAACACTCTATTTCCAGAATAGCAAAAAAAACTGCTGGTCGTGTCAAGTCCTTTGCATCGCGGCAAATATGGTCACGTGATGTCTTTGTTTAGGCCGCCAAGTCGAGCGCCAAACCTGTGGCGTTAGCCTTCTTTGGCGCGTTGCCTCTTATCAGTCAACCTCCACAACCCTGCTGCGCAACACATCTTCTCTCTAATACACACTCCTCTCAGCCGGCTCGAGATCAGATTAGACACCTGTATTCCGCTGTCGAAGGATACCTTCCTTTAGCGTCTTACCACGTCGCCCCGGTGGCGCCAAAATAAAGCACGGTACTTGTCAAAAACCTAAACTTCGGCTTTTCCTACTTGGACAGAGAGAAAATGGCGTCGGAAGTTGCTCTAGGAACCCCGCTGGCTGAGGCCTTGAGCAATGTGGTGCAGCCTAAGCTGGTGGAAATGGGATGGAGCGCTGACGGTGGAGAGGACTCTGCGCTCACCGAATATGTCATTCTCATGCTCGTCAACGGAAAATCTCAAGAACAAATTGCGGAAGAGCTTTCAAATGACTTGCTCAATCTCGGTGAGGGCGACACACAGGCCCTCGACTTCTCTCGATGGCTTTTTGAGCAGGTGGAGGTTCTCAATCGGAACATCAACGGCTTGGCCTCGATACCTGACGCATCGCAATCGGCCCCCGTGGGCGATGGCCAGGATACCGCCCAGTCCCAAGCACAACAAGATGCTGATATGAGTGATTCTTTACTTCAAGACACCATGTATGTATCCTTCATTCTAATCTTCAAGAATTGCGCTGCTAACAAACACTTGCTCTCACAGCCCGACAGGACCTCGGGCCATGCGCAACAATGCGCAACGTGGCAATGGACGTCTACTCAATCAAATAAATAGAAATCTGGAAAGGGGTCCGGACGCTGCGCTTCACCGCGTTCGTGGCCAGCAAGGCACTGGGCGCATCAACACGCATGGGCAGAAGGGTCCACGCAATCAACATGGAGCTGGACGCATGGGTTTCAATCGACAAATGGGCGGCATGGGTTTTGGCCCAATGAATGGCCCCGGAGCTGCAAACATGATGCAGATGACCCCCGATAATCAGATGCAGCTCATGTCAATGCTCGAAGAACAAGCCAGGATGATGTCGCAACTTATGCCAGGCTTCATGCCCCCGGCCGTAAACCCGAATTTTCAACAACAGCAGCAGCAAGGTCGGTCACTTTTTGAACGCGTCGATCGGCCGGCACACAAGCAAGGCGGTGGTATTTTCAAGCCTCGGGCGGCTCAGAATGGAATATCGACTACGAATGGGGAGGATACCGAAATGGACACATCGGGCGACCAGGCTGCCGCCGATGGACAAAGCAGCGCAGAGGGCGTTTGTCGATTCAATCTTCGCTGCACAAGGAAAGACTGTCCTTATGCACACCAATCGCCCGCCGCTCCCCAGGGTGCGCCTGTCGACGTGAACGACACCTGTCCCTTCGGAGCCGCTTGCAAAAATAAGAAATGCACAGGCAGACATCCATCTCCGGCTGTCAAGGCGTCACATCAATCCGAAGAAATCTGTCGGTTCTTCCCCAACTGTACCAACCCCAACTGCTCCTTTAAACACCCAAGCATGCCGCTCTGCCGGAATGGAGCCGACTGTACTGCTGAAGGGTGCAAGTTCACCCATCTCACCACAGCATGCAAATACAATCCTTGCATGAACAGAAGTTGTCCTTACAAACACACGGAGGGTCAAAAGTCTAGCTTCCCGGACAAGGTATGGGTTGCAGGTCGAGAGAAATCGCATGTCAGTGAAAGAAAGTTCGTTCAAGATGAGAACGCAGAGGAGGAGCTCATTAAACCTGAAGTTGTCACAGAGGGAGCTCAAGCCGAGGAAGTCATTACGTAGATGGAAAAGGCTTGTCTTCTATGAGAGCAAGGATACACCTCCGTCACATCCTTCCAAGACTCCCGATTTTGGCATGTATTCTAATTTACATAATGTGTGGGGTGGATTACGGATAAATGGGCGTTTAGGGGTTTTGTACTGTATATTGAAATCGACTAAAAAGCCTGTATTGCTAGTTTTAAGAATTGTGTTGATAATAATCCATCGTATACAAGCCTACAAGAAGGCTGAAGCCGAATAAGGAATAGATCACTGGATTGACGTAGATCCGCTCGGCTTCCGCGGCGACGGCCTCGAGCAAATCAACTGATGCAACAACCTCACTTCTCTGCGAATATTGGGCCATTGGTCGAGCGCCATAGTTCCCTCGATCTCGCAGACAATTTAATTCTTTTCCCCCCTACCGCGGATGAGTTGAAGTAAACGCGTGCTTGACGACTGCAGACATGCGCAGGCACCATGTTCTCAACGCGGTTCAAGCGACGATATCAAGGCAAGCCCGGTGCTATTCTACCGACACCAAACCATTCAATGCCGCTGTGATCGGAGGAGGTATTACTGGAATGACGGCAGCATGGCGATTATGCCAAGATCCAAAATGCACCAAGGTTACTCTCTACGAAAAATCGCCCAGGCTAGGAGGCTGGCTGCAGTCGGAAAAAGTTGAAGTCGAAGGGGGGCATGTCGTGTTTGAATATGGACCACGCACAGTGAGATCGTCTACAGATACCAGTATGCCTATAGTGGACTTGGTAAGGAATAATGTCTACTTTTTTTCTTTTCTCTCTTCTATTTCTCCACCCCTGCTTTTCGTTGTTCTGCTGGCTGACATGCACTTTTCTAGCTCTTTAGTTTAGGCATGGAGGACGAAACAGTATTCCACGACAAAAACACCCCCGCCGCTACAAATCGCTTCATATATTATCCTGATCATCTGGTGCGCCTGCCTGGAAAGCGTCCAGGACCAAATGGAAAATTCTCCATACTGGAAACCTTGTCCACCGTCCTCAGAGAGCCGTTGTTCGAGGGTTCCCTACGAGCACTCGGCAACGAGTTACTCAACACCCCCCCAGAACACTTAGCAGATGAATCGGTTGCAAGTTTCTTGTCACGTAGATTCAATGCGCCAGTAGCCGAGAATATAGCATCCGCTCTCTGTCACGGCATCTATGCTGGCGATGTGAACAAGCTTAGCAGTGACGTTATGCTCCCGATACCACGTCTATACGAGAGGATGCACGGCTCGGTTATTTCGGCAATGGTGAATTCGATGGCGGATGAGTGGAGACTTGTCCCTACGGACTTCTTGCTAGCCCAATTTTCGGTTAAACACCAACGACACCATGAACACTTTCGTCGTATTGCCAAATTAACGAGTGATGCCAGTGTTATTACTGTCAAAGACGGGCTGGGTGGAATAGCTTCACGATTTGCCCAAAAGTTCAAGGAAGAACCCAAAATAAAAGTCATCACGGACGCACAGATCAACAGTATCAAGCTCGGTGGTGACGGTGATATCGCTGTAGGTGCCACAAACTTCTGAATAGTCCTGAAACCGCGTTACTGATATTATATTACCCGGTACCGCAGATCTCCACGCAGAATGACAAAAATACAGAGTCCCAAGCTTTTGACCGGGTGATTGCAACAGCATCACCGACTGAGCTGAACAAAATGATAGAGGCGGGCCACCCCGAGGACAGTGGACGAAAACCAGTCAAAACGATCGCACGTCTTAAGGACCATAACTATGCGGTGAACGTGATGGTCATTAATCTATATTACGACCAGCCCAATTTGATACCTCACCGAGGTTTTGGCTACCTCATTCCTCAAAATGTACCACTGGAACAAAATCCAGAGAGGGCACTGGGCGTGATCTTTGGCTCTGAAACTAGCCAAGGTCAAGACACAGCGCCGGGCACGAAGTTGACGATCATGATGGGTGGTCATTGGTGGGACAATTGGCCCGATTCTGATATTCCAAGCACCGAAGAAGCCATTGCCATGTCGCGAAGATTACTAAAACGACATCTTGGAATTGACGAAACGCCCGCGGTTGCCAGGGCGCGGTTCCAACGCCAGGCTGTTCCTCAATATACAGTGCATCATTTACACCGAATGACTACATTATCGGGTGAGGTACGAGAAGAATTCAACTCTCGTCTGACCCTCGCCGGAAACTGGTATGGTATAACTGGCGTTGGCCTCACTAACTGCGTCGCTCAGGCTTATCTGGCCGCTTCTTATGGCGTTGGATCTTTCCCTGGTCCTCCTAAGGAGCCGGTCGAGAGAAAGTTCGTGACCGAGATGGAGAAACAAGTGGGAGGTGTAGCATATCATCCACACCTCTTTAGGAGGCTCCCGAACGGCATAAACTCGCCCGACGAATTTTAAGCAATATGGGAGTTGGTCACTTTATATCCATTCGATTGTGAATATTTCAATCTCGCGGCGTCTTTTTATCCTCTTTCTTTTTGATGAAAAAAAGACTACAAAAACATGCCCTAGATGTACACTAAACAAGCAATACAGATTTTGAGGGACCCAAGCCCCGATCCCTCTCTGCATATCCATACCAATCCATATAAATCATCCGTATCTCGAGTCCAGATTTAGCTTCCATAGAATTGTTCTCTTGGTACTGTCATAGTTGTGATCTTGCTTTGATGGCAAGAGTGTGCCTGCCCTGCAATTCGTGCAATACTCCCAGATACCGAGATAAGTTCAAGATTGACCAGAGCTAGAACCGATCCGCGGATAGATAAGCAAGCATATGCGGTCTTCCCGGTGGTCGAGACGAATTTGGTAGACGGATATAAATCTAAGTGTCAGGGTATGCATCATCGTACTCTGTCTCTCCTTTGATATAAGCCGAGTTGTGTTCTGTTTTGCTTGTGAAGCCATGTGTACTGATTCCATTTGATTCATTCATTGCTCCTGGAGAGCTCGTAGTTTGGGGGCATCATGCAGTCGACTTTGATTCTCCATCGCCATCAAAGCCCAACGTGTCTAGTTCTCGGATAAGCTCGTTGATTTTGATGATTTTTGCCAGCTGCTCTGGGAGCAGAGATTCGCCCTTGTCCTTCTTCTCGCGAAGGTCTCGTGCCTGCCTGAGCTTTTTCTTCAAGTTGCGAGCCTTTTTCTCCTTTTCGGCGTCCGGATCAAGTGCCTGTTCAGTGACTTCGGCCTTGCTATCAGTCGCATTTGCGGCCTCAGTCTGCTTTTCATCCTCTTCTGGCTGCTCCTCAGCCTTGGCCTTCTTCTTCGCTTCTCGACGCTTGGCGTTCTTGTTGCTCGCAGTGTTCACACTCTGGTTGTTGTCACCGGTCGCCAGCCCTTCTGCGCCTGGAACGCCGCCTTTCCCACGAGTCTGCCATGCGGCGGCTGAACGGTTTCTGTAGACCTTGACGTCTTCTGGGGGCTGGTACCCTGGGCGAATGCGGATTTCTCTGCGTTTTGTACCATCTGCTCGGGTCGACGAAGGAACATGACGTTGGCCTGTCGTTTCGTCCAGGACGATGCCAGAAGACGTCGGAGTTTCCTTGTCCTGCTCTGGCATTTTTTTGGGCAAGTGTCGTCGGCTCGTGTGAGAGTTTTTCGTCGGATGGTGACGAGCGGGCGAGGACTCTGGGTCCTAGAAAATCGCACAGGAACGTTAAAGCGAAGAAGCTCCTATTCCCACCAAGCGCAGAGAGAAAAAGAACAGTTGGTTGGTTAGTTAGAATCTTGTTCTTTTCCTGCACACGGAAAGTAACCAACGGAGCAGCCAATGAGCGGGCCGGAGATTCTCGGGTCATCGGGCGGAGTCGACTTCCAACCTCGAACCTCCAAACAACCCCGAGAACTCTCACTCTGCTCCTCGTCACTCGCTGCTTCCTCCCTCTCGACTTCTCGACCCCAAATTCGCGTCGGAAACAATGGCTGTGAGTTTTTCAATCTATTGCTATGTACATGCAAGTCAATGGCTAACGTGTCGGCTTTTCGCGGCAGCTTTCGCAAGTCCTCTACCGGTAAGTCTCTCTCCTTCGACTAGAACACGACAGAACAAGAAGCTTCCAGCTGAAACAGCATTGCTGACATACATTGCGACAATATAGCACCTTCTTCCAGAGGAACGCGGTCTACCTCACCAGCATCTTCGTCAGTGCCTTTGCTTTTGAGATGTACGTCGCAATACGAGGATCCCTTTCGCATGCTGGCAATCGCTAACTTGGGTATTTCACAACCAGTGCATTCGACTCTACTTCCAACAAGATCTGGGACACCCTCAACCAGGGCGTACGTACTTTTCAATTTCGTCTCCGTGCACTACTGTACTGACCACCCACATCTGCAGCGCCAATGGAAGGATATCCGTCACCAGTACATCCAGGCGGCCGAGGAAGATGAAGAATAGATCACACAGCTTCAAATCTACAAAACTCTAGCTAGAGTTTTCATTTCGTGCGATCGAGGGAGGGTTTTAAGAAGGATTCCGTGTACTTGTTCAATGATGCCATTCTGAGAGGGGCTGGGCAAAAGCAAATAGAGGCTCGCGCCAAATTTTTTTATATGTGACAACAATAAATTATTTTCACTGCATATTCACAAGCTCCAATTTCTTCTAGCGGCTCTTTGCTAAATGTTCTGGCTCGCGCAATTAGGGGAACCCGGGGAAAAAAAAATAGGCTTTGGATGGCGGCCGTAGTGTTTGCCTTAGGTTTTAGGCTCGTCGCAGCGGGCTCACGATGTCATAGCCGGGAAGTTCACTGCGCTCCTCCCCATTTATTTCTGCTATCTGCAACAACCACCTTCAGTTTTCTCCCCTGCTGCAGAACCATCGCTGCATCCTGTGGTCTATCGACCGACTAGACTTGAATTCCAACCGTACGCATCGTTTCTTTTTGTGACGTTGGTCGCCACCAGGGATCGCTTTGCTGCGTAATCCTTTGATAGCAGTTTTGGCTCACCCACCTCCCCCGCCATTAATTAATACACATAGTAAGCCGTGTCCAACGAAACCTCATTTTACAGCTGTCTTTTGTAACTATCAGAGAGCCCTATGTGGTATCATTTTTCATCTCCGTTTGTTGGATCCACCGCTTGGGGTTTAATGCTGATCACTTTCACTTCTTCCAGATCACACAGTCTGATAACATCTATTATCATCTGTCCCCAGACCCAAGCGAGCTCAATCCACCAGACTTGTCAACACTTCCCTATGATTACCTACGAAAACCACCGCTAAAAACAAAAAACAAAGCTATGCTCACAGAGAGTGAGAGAATGCTTGGCGACGGCCTCTTGCGCCTCCCAAACAAGCATAATTTCCGCTATGGACCCAAGGCAGCAGAAGAGCTTCTCCAACTCCTCTTTCGCTCACTTTCCGGATACGATTCGCAACGCCTGAAATTATTGTTTCCCGATGGAGCACCCGAAGATAAGCCATGGAAATTGACAGAGGCACAGGGCGCTCGGGAAGGTGCCGAGTACAGCGAGGCTGCCCGTGGCAAACGTTGCGGTCATATCTTTAGAGCTGGTGAAGGAACATATCGGTGTATTACATGCGCGGCAGATGATACCTGCGTTCTGTGTAGCCGCTGCTTCGACGCCTCGGACCATACGGGTCATCAATATCAAATCTCGCTGTCCCCTGGTAACTGCGGATGTTGCGACTGTGGTGATGAGGAAGCCTGGCGAGTTCCTCTGTGCTGTGCCATCCATACCGATAGCGGTGATTCAAAGGGCAAACAGCGTGCCAAGAATGAGCTCCCAAGTGCATGGGTCGAAGATATCCGAGTAACAGTCTCACGAGCAGTAGATTATTTCTGTGATGTTATTTCTTGCTCCCCAGAGCAGCTGCGGCTACCAAAGTCCGAGCAAGGAATTCGACATGACGAAGAAGCCTCACGACTGCACCCAGGATGGTACGGAAAAGGTGACGAGCACGAAGACGAACCCGAGTTCGCGCTAGCCTTGTGGAATGACGAAAAACACACCATTCGTGATGTCTCCCATCAGGTCACACGTGCGTGTCGCGAGCGAGCTAGTTTCGGAGAAGCAAAAGCACACGAGACGAACGACATGGGCCGCAGCGTGGTCAAGTATTCTAAGGATTTGAATAAGCTGCTACAAGTATCCCGAACGATCGAACATATCAAAGTCACTGTTACCATCCGTTCCGCCAGAGACACTTTTAGGGAACAGATGTGCGGCACCATTGTCGAATGGCTTTCCGATATTGCTGGCTGCAGCTTTGGTGAAGACAGCGAAATTCTCCGTCATGTCGTTTGCGAGGAACTTCTACGCCCTTGGCGACGGGGAAGCGGTGCTTACAATGCCGATATTGGAATGCAAGGCATTGATGACCATGAACGACACGAGTACGCACAGCCATATCGGGCGATTACTCTGACGCTATCTCCTCAGGGAGATGTATTCGTCGGCTCAGATGACGATGACGACGAAATTGATGATAACGGAGAAGACCAAGACGAGAACGGGGAAGATGCGGATGCGGATGCAGATTATATAAATGTCACCCGTGATGATGATGACGATGATGAAGATGATTACGAGGAAATGGAAATTGACCTTGAGCGTTTGAGGCAAGAGGTTGAGAACAATGACGATGACGACGATGTCGATATGAGCAATATGGAAGATGAGCTAGAAGCAACTGCAGCTGCATTTGCAAGATATTCACATCCGCCCCCTCCACCTCCGCCTCCCGCTCCGCCAACTGCTCACCAGGGCGGTGGTGCTCAGACAGATATAGAAATGGGTGATAGAACACCCCAGCACGAATCGGCCCATGTTAATATACCCAAAACACCGACAATCTCTGTCAAGCCATCAGCCGCCAAGACTCCGATGTACTGGCAGACACGACCTGCTCAACCCCAGGGGGATATCCCTCCGCATGAAGACCTCACGCAGCGCACTCGCCTTGACTGGATGATCCTATTTGATCTGAGACTATGGAAGAAGGCAAGAACAGACCTCCGCGATCTCTACATCAGCACGGTAGTCAATGTTCCCCAGTTCAAACGCATCATGGGACTGCGCCTTTCTGCACTGTACACCGCGCTGGCGCAGCTATATTTGATTGCTGACCGAGAACCGGATCATTCAATCGTGAATTTGTCACTCCAACTCCTCACTACCCCATCGATAACAGAGGAGATTGTCCATCGTGATAACTTTCTTACCAAAGTTATGGCTATTCTTTATACCTTCCTCACCACCCGTCAAGTTGGCGAGCCTTGGGAAGTCAATCCAACTGCAACATTAGCCTTTGATGCCGGCTCGGTGACGAACCGCCGTCTCTATCATTTCTTCCTCGACCTACGCTACCTCCTTCAGTCAGAATTTGTACAAAACCGGATTCGTTCAGAAGATCAATATCTTTTACAATTCCTAGATCTCGTCAAGTTACCACAAGGAATCTGTCCGAATTTGAGGGCCGTCGGAGAGCACGTAGAGTACGAAACGGATACGTGGATCAGCGCTTCAATATTGATGAGAGAGATCAATCGCCTGTGTCGTCAGTTCTGCGAAGCATTCCGACATCCGCTGGATGGACATGGCGAAAATCTTATGCGCGCCATCAAAGCTGCGGCCGTTTCGGCAATTGTTCACTCGACAGGAGTTGAAAGGAAGCGGTTCGACCAGGCGGAAATCAAAGATGTTGTTCGGTTCAAGCAGCTCCCATACTTTGACTTTGAGCTCTCACAAGTCTCTTCCGAGGATCAGATTCAACGGCATCGGGTTGTTGACTTTGTGGTAGAAAAGGGTTCCATCAGTTTCCACCACGCTCTGCATTATACTCTCTCGTGGTTGTTAGAATGTGGCCGAAGCATGACCGGGGACCTAATGCGTGATATTCTGCTGGATGCTGCCCAGACGGCTAATGAGAAATCTGTTCATGACAGACATCTGAGTAACGAGGATCTTCTTCTCGCGATGTTTGACTATCCCCTTCGTGTTTGCGCTTGGCTGGCTCAGATGAAAGCAGGAATGTGGGTACGCAATGGTTTGAGTCTCCGACATCAAATGTCTCAATATCGTGGCGTCTCCTCTCGTGACTTTGCCTATTATCGGGACATTTTCTTGCTCCAAACCGCTCTTGTGACATGTGACTCAAGCCGGGTTCTTGCCTCAATTGCTGAGCGGTTTGGAATCGTTGCATGGTTCAATGGCAACTACCAGCCTCGTCCTGGGTATGAGGATTCTCAGATTGTCGATGTAGCAGAGGAATTCGTGCACTTGCTCATTATCTTGATCACCGATCGCACGTCACTTACCGCCAACGATGATGATGCCATGCTGGCTCGCGAAAATATCAGCCGTGATATTGCCCATGTGCTCTGTTTCAGGCCTCTGTCATTCTCTGACTTGTCAACGCGCTTGAGTGACAAGTTATTGGAAACAGACATGTTCCAAGACGTCTTGGAAGACGTTGCCACATTCCGTCCTCCTGAGGGATTGAACGACACCGGCACGTTTGAGCTCAAGCCTGAATACATTGATTTGGTCGACCCGTTTAGTGCTCATTACAACAAGAACCAACGGGACGAAGCAGAGAGTATTTATCGGGCGTGGATGGCGAAGAAGACGGGTAAGAAGGCTTCTGACATTGTATTTGAGCCCAAGCTGCGGCCTGTTACAATCGGAGCATTCTCGGCCCTTTCGGGCTTCACCAAGACTGCGTTGTTCGCAGAGATTATACATCATTGTCTCGATTATTCCCTATGTTTCAAAGACAAGACACCGCAAATTCCGGTAACACGGGTGGAAACATTTCTCCATATCGTGCTCCATTTAACTCTCATCGGTACCCAAGAAGACAACAGTGTAGAAGATGATACTGGAATTCAACGGTACGAATCATTCATATGGCAGGCTCTATCAAAGTCGAAAATGACTCAAAATTGTGGCAACCTTACCACTGTTGGTCTTCTGGAAAAGATATCGGTTACGAGCGAGTTTGAGAGCTGTGGCGCGAAGATCAAGCATATCATCAAAATGATGTGGCACAAGCAACCACGATCATATACCTCGGCTACCGCAAGTTTGAAATTTCCGTATGAGCGCCTTGATACGAATTCACCGGCAACAAATGTCGAATCTGAACAGGAACTTAAAAAGAAGCAAGCTCTAGATCGGCAAGCGCGTGTCATGGCACAGTTTCAACAGCAACAGCAAAATTTCCTCAATAGTCAAGGCGCTTTTGATTGGGGCGAAGAGGATTTTAGTGATACAGAATCGGAGACAATCGGCGAGACGGAGAGCAAGACCTGGAAATTTCCCAGTGGCACTTGTATTCTCTGTCAGGAGGAGACCAATGACTCGAGGCTCTTTGGAACCTTTGCCTTGGTCCAGGATAGCAGCATCTTGCGTCTAACTGATATCTACGAAAAGGACTGGATACGAGAGGTTTTGAGAAACCCAACCAGCCTTGACCGCTCTGCAGAATCTATTCGGCCATTTGGTGTTGCAGGACAAAACCGGATCGAGGTCAAGAAGCTTGATTCCTCTGGTGGTGAGAAGATTGGTGAGAAGATTGGTCTTAGTAAAGGGTTTTCCTCCAAGAATACTCTTCGTGGCCCGGTGACTACTGGCTGCGGCCATATCATGCATTATGCATGCTTTGAAGTTTATTGCACAGCTACACAGAGACGCCACTCGCAACAAGTTGCACGGAATCATCCAGAGAATTTGGGGCTGAAGGAATTTGTCTGCCCCCTTTGCAAGGCTCTAGGAAATGCATTTTTACCGATTATCTGGAAAGGCAAGGAAGAGTCATACCCCGGCGTGCTCAGTACGCAGCGCTCCTTTGATCAATTTATTCTTGAAGATTTAAAGTCCACACTTTCGCAACCTCCCAACTATCCGTTGGTTGTCACAGAGAACGATAAAGTCCAGCTATCTGCCTATCGAGATTTGTTCAGCGAGTATCTCAGCAAATCTCTTGTGGCCCCGTTATCCAGCAAGGTCGATCAGTTAAGGGCGTCAATACCGCCTCCTCCACCGGTACCGGCTGCTTTCTGGACGCTGCCCACGCCGCGAGTGCTCATGCCAGGCATCTTCCCCAATCCTGATGAAATGAATGCAGGGAGCCCGCTTCCACCCCCGCCTCCGACTGCTGAGACACCTGTTTCTGAGCTAGTACAGGTCTATCGGAGGCTGAAGAAGACACTGCGAGAAAACCAGATCCAGTCACAATTCCCTTACTCACAGGAAGTTAGTAATGGGGAAGACCTTATTTATACAGATTCTCTAATTCGAAGTTTCGGATTCAGCATCTCTGCTCTGGAAATTGCGCATCGTGGTGTTGAGTCAGATCCGGGAGCGACACTCTTGGATAAAATACCCCAGCTAACATTGACGCACCTTCGCGTGCTTGCTGAGACAGCATATGCCTACGCAGCTGTTGGTGGAGTCTCGAACCCGTCAACAAAGAATCGCGCAACGCAAGAGTTCCAAGAGATGCATCGGCAGAAGATCTGTCAGCTCTTTGTGGGCCATCCCGTCGTCAACGGCACCGCCTTGCTTGACGACGTGCGCAACATAGAGCCCTTGCTGGGCATGGACACTTTTGTGTTCCTTGCCGAATGCTCTCTGTCACTATTACCTGTGCTCAAGATGGAGATTGCACATCTGGTGCAACTTTGTTACGTGGCGGAGATCCTCAAGGTCGCAGTCACTTTTATTCTATGGAATCATGTACTCAAAGACGAGTTGGCTCGTCATGAAGACGAAATCGACACCGACTCGGCAAGGGCCCAATATGCAGTTACCAGGAACTTCTTCGATGCAGTGGTATCGGAGTTAAAGTCAAATTCCATTGGCCGTGCTGCGGGATCGTCGATCATAAGCGGTTTCCTGAAGGAAGGGGAAGATTCTAATACACCACGACTAGTCATGGCTTTGCGACGTCTCATCTCGAGCTACGCGTTGCCGTTTTTGAGAAAGACGGTGATCTTGCTTCATGTCCAGTATGGCGTTGACTTCCCGAGTGCGGGTCTAGGAGATGAAAGTACTACTGAGTTGGACCGGTTGACCCATGTACTCCGATTGCCCACGTTGGATCAGATTTTCGCGTCCTTTTCACCGGCGCGAGCGAGTGACAATCCTTGGTACAGGGTGTTGTCTGGGTGGATCTTCCACTGGAACGCATCTCGCTCGGGAATTAAGCTGGAAGACCACCGACTGTGGCCTAGCCTGTCTCATCCGGCCATCTTTGAGCTGATTGGCTTACCAAAATATTTCGATTTGTTGATTGAAGAAGCCAACCGCAAACGCTGTCCCAACTCGAAGAAAGAGCTGAGCGACCCGAGCATTTGTCTGTTTTGTGGCGACATCTTTTGCTCGCAAGCCGTGTGCTGTATTGACAATGGATTGGGTGGTTGCAACCAGCACATGTTGAAGTGAGTTTCTTTCTTCTTTTTTTTCTTCCATTGTTTATTTCATGCTAACACAAGAAAAAAGATGTGGCAAAAACATCGGCTTGTTCATCAACATCCGCAAATGCACCGTCCTATACCTACACAACGGAAACGGATCCTGGCATTTCGCGCCGTATCTAGACCGCCACGGCGAAGTCGACCCTGGTCTGCGCCGAAGCCGGCAGTTGATTCTGAATCAGAAACGGTACGACAAGCTGCTGCGAGACGTGTGGCTTTCTCATGGGATTCCGACGACGATTAGTCGAAAGTTGGAGGCTGATATTAATACTGGCGGTTGGGAGACTATATAATCTTTTGTTGTGCTGTTTTATACTCTTTTTTTTCGATTTTGTTACCAAGAGTGACTGGTTGTTTTTAGAGATCTTACGCTTTTGACTTGAAGGGAAATTATAATCGGAGGGAAAAGAAAGGGGGTTAAGATTGTTACGTGTACAGTTGAGCAGACAGATATATCAACTACGAATTCATAACGAAGTTTTAAATACTAAAAGTTGTCTGTCGTTGATAGGTCTTGCTACCTCACTATGTAACAAGGGAAAGTGATGCCAAGGTATAGATATCAGATACTATCGAGGTAGCCACGGATAAGGTTGGTGGCGCACGGACAGATAGCTAGCTAGCGCCAAACCGCCTTTAGCATTTTTTTGACATCACATCTGCGATCACGACAACGAGACCAGCTTGGATTTCCCCAGTACTCTAGAGACGTGTCGATACTCCCACTAGAAATCCAGGTTCCGTCACTGGTAAAATCGGACCATGAACAACGACCAGTTCCGCCGGCTGGTGCTCGACAAACCAGGGAAAAGAGCAGACGCCAACAACGACTCCAAATCTTCAGAACCGAATGCTGCTAGTACGCAAAATGCTACTACGCCTTCAACCCTCGGCTCACGCATGCGCTCTGGAATCCCCATGACACCACGTAATGTACGAAAAGGCGGAGGGGTTGATTTTGCGCGTCAACTCGCCGAGCAGCGACGCGAGTCAGGAGGAGGACAACAACCACCAACGAAACGGTTCAAATCGTCAGCAGCGCCCAAGGGGACCAGATTGGCGAGCGGGTATCAGGATCGCACGGCGTTGCGGCGACAACAAGACGAAACAGATAATAACAACGGCGAAGAAGGAGGAGGAGGAGGAGGAGGAGGAGGAGAAAAAGAAGGACTTGCGCAGCGACTCAAGGCGCTAGAAGACATGGTCAAATTGGGACAGATTGATCAGGCCACATTCGACAAACTGAGAAAAGATCTTGGGGTTGGTGGGGATTTGCAAAGTACACATTTGGTCAAAGGGTTGGATTGGGATCTTCTCAAAAGGGTCAAAGGTGGAGAAGACGTTTCTAAGGAAGAGGAGGAGGAGGAAAAAGAAAAAGAGAGTGAACAGCAGGTTACAGCTGAAGATGTTGATGATGAGCTGGATCGTGTCCTGGAAGAAAACGCAGATGCACCACAACCTGCCCCGAAGGAGAAAAGAGTCAAGAAAGGAAACCTCGCTGCTCCGCCGGGCAAGATGTCGCGAGATGAAATATTACGCCAGTTAAAAGCCAGTCGAGCGGCGGCAGCAGAAAACTCTCAAGCGACTTCCGCTCCTGTTGAACCTGCTCTCGGCTCAAAGTTTAAGAAAATCCACGACGGAAAACCAGAAAAGAAACGATGGATTGAAACAGACCCGAGCACCGGCCGGCGTAAGGAGATCCTCACTATTACAGATGCCGAGGGCAAGACAAAACGAAAAGTCCGATGGCTCGACAAAGAACTCCCTCCTCAGCCTCCCACGACGGATGGCAATGGGCTGTTGCTTCCCGATCAAAAAGCCGCGCCTTTGGGTATGGAAGTGCCTGCTGAAGTTGCTGCAAAGATTGCCGCTGAAGCCGCAGCTGCGGCGGCGCAGTCAGAAGACGAGGATATTTTCGCCGGAGTGGGGACCGAATACAACCCACTCGCCGATCTAGACGAGGCAGATTCGTCTGATGAAGAGGATGAGGAGGGCGAGTTGGCCGATGACCGCAAACTGCGAACCAAGGAAGAAGAGAAAGCACCGCCCGTTTCAGAAGAAGCAGCCAAACCACGCAATTATTTCGGCAAGACAGAAGAACCCGCGGCCGAGGACCGCAGCAACCCTCTGGCCAGCGATCCCACGATTCTCGCGGCTTTGAAACGCGCAGCAGCTCTCCGGCAGGGCTCGGCGCAAGAAGAACAAGATCTGGCTGGTGACGGTGACGAGGATGTCGACCCGGAGAAACTTGCGCGACGCAAAAAGTTTCTTGAAGAGGCGCGCCGTCGGGAAGCGCAGGACGCGCTTGATATTGATTATGGGTTTGGCAGCAGTCGGGTTGAAGATGAAGAGGATGAAGAAGGGCCGACGTTTGACGATCAGCAGCGTGGAGGGGCCGGCAAACGAAAGCGTGGTCCGAAGAAGAGAAAGGGGGACAAGGACTCTGCTGCTGATGTGTTGCGTGTCATGGAGGGCCGGAAATAGTAGCTATGTATATATAATGAGAGATGATGACAAGAGTATTAAGGAGAAATGCATTACTACATGAACTATCAACTACTATCAACTACTACATTACATGCGTTGACAGCAACAAGGCCGGGATGGTGATGGACGGATGTGATATAGATTAGAGGTTAGCGTACCGAGATGGACGGTCGAGTTTAGTGGGGTACTTACAAAAAAGATACAAAAATGAATGATGTGTTGTCAATGTGAGTTAAAGTGAGCACAAGTCAGTTACTTTCCAGTAGAAGCAGGGTGAACGTCTTACCAAAGAAAAAAAAGGGGGGCTACGCAGGGTAACCCCCCGGGGTATAGGCATGAAGCCAGTGATAAAGATACAAATCAAAATCAAAAACAAAACAAAAGAAAGAGAAAAAAAAAGAGAAGAGACAAAGGAAAGATCGTCGGGTGCTATACATTGTCAGTACTTTGAGCAGCAAGGTTAACATCAGGACTTACTATGTCGTTGGGTAGGTCGATTGAAGTCGATAGGGAAAGCATTTGCAAAGTCGTCTTGTCGAAGGAGTCGGTCTATTGATAATCGTAATTGGAATCGAAGTCTAGACACCACCACACCTACTATCAGCAAATTTCCGTGATCAAAAGACCGAATCAAAAAAGAAACGAAAACCTGCTGCATGAGCACCGAGAGGTCCACTGAAGGACGCAATGTTTGGAATTGGCACAAACCACGACCAGCGCAATTTCGCCGAATGGCTACTCTTGGGGGGTATATAGGGACATGGGAAAGGACAAGGGCTACAAAGAGCTGAGTGAGGGTCGCGCAGCAACTCACCTGGTAGTCAAGCAGTTGATAGTTGGAGCACTGAAGAGTGGAAGGAAGCCGGGAAACACTGGAATGGGTTAGGAAAACAAAAGAAAGAGTCAAACTTGGGTGAATCAGAGCAGAAAGGAGAAGCAGCAGAAAACGAAACGGAAAGCAGGAAAACAAGAACGCAGCAACGCAGATAAACAAGAACGCAGCAACGCAGGAAAACAGAAAGCAAGAACGCAAGAAACAAAAAGGAAAGGCAGAACAGCAGGAAGACGGAAGACGGAAGACGCATAGGGTGGAAAGCAAAAACGAAAAACACAAAAAGGCAAAGATGGAAAGATGGAACGCATAGGGACGCATAGGGCAAGAAAGCACAGGGCAGGGAAACGCATAGGGAAGAAGCAGAAAAGGTCAAAAAACAAGAAACCAGGGGAAAGGGAGGAGAGGGAACGGGAAACTCAAGGAACGCAAGAAACAAAAAATCAACGCATAGGGAGAAGAAGGGCACGGGCACGCATAGGGTAAGAATGGCAAGAAAGCAGGGCAGAAGAAAAAGCAAACGCAAAAACAAAAACAAAACTGGGGAAGGGCAGAGGAGAAGATGGAACGCAAGACAGAAAGCAAAACAGAAAGCAAAAAATCAAAACAGAGGGCAGGAAGGGTGTAGACGGAACGCAGCAGGGGAGAAATACTTGAGCAGAAAAACAGAAAAGCAGAAAAGCAGTAAAACAGAAAACGGCAGACGATCAGGCGGGAGCCCAGAGAGGAAGGCAGAGAGGACAGCATAAGAATACGAGGCAGATAAAAAGAAAAGCAGATAAAGATAGAGAGGCCAAGGATAAGAATAGAAAGGAAGATAGAAGGAAGATAGAAGGAAGATAGAAGGAAGAATAGAAGGAAGAATAGAAGGAAGAATAGAAGGAAGAATAGAAGGAAGAATAGAAGGAAGAATAGAAGGAAGAATAGAAGGAAGAATAGAAGGAAGAATAGAAGGAAGAATAGAAGGAAGAATAGAAGGAAGAATAGAAGGAAGAATAGAAGGAAGAATAGAAGGAAGAATAGAAGGAAGAATAGAAGGAAGAATAGAAGGAAGAATAGAAGGAAGAATAGAAGGAAGAATAGAAAGGAATAATAGAAAGGAATAATAGAAAGGAATAATAGAAAAGGAAGTGCTGGAGGGAGAAGAAGAGAAGGAGAGATGGAAGAAGAGGGATGGAGAGCTCCAGCAGAGGGCAAGAGAGCTCTATTTATGTCGGCGGTGGAGCCCTCGAGCTCTCGACAGCTGCCCAAACAGGGAAAGTAGCTCTTCGAATGTGCCCCGAATAGGAAAAGTAGCAACAGAGAGAGTCCAAAACAGGGAAAGTAGCAATAGAAGGAGTCCCAGAAAGGGAAAGTAGCAAAAAGAGACCCGCCTGACAGCTGCCGAGAGCCAATCGAAAACAGCCAGCCCGATCTTTGACAGCTGCCAGAATAGGGAAAGTAGCAGCTGAACGCCAATCCACAGGCCCGAATTCCGTTCTGTCTCTAAAAATAGACCGAACAAAGAAAAACAACAATAGGATTGACCCAGAATAACGAGAGATTGTCGTCAGTCGTCCAGGAAACATCCAATCATTGTGCTCTGGCCGTCGTCAATGTCGTCACAGACCCGGAGGGGTCGCTGGTCGGCCGCTGCCAGGAAACTTGGCTCTTGCAACTACCAGAAATGGCTGTTTAATTAAGAATATTGCTTGTTTACGGAACGACATGAAGTGATTTTTATATGGAAAGTGGTTGTTACTTCTTGAGGGTAAAGCGATGATCGAGATGAATGCCAGTTACGGTGACCGGTGACGCAATTACATACGAGAGGCTGCATCTTCTAGTGTAGCTCTCTTCACCTGGACAGGATGCAATTTACATTCGATAGACTAATACATGTAGTTAGGAGAGCTAGATCTAATCAAGGATGCTAGTTACTGCCTGTCGATGCGTTGGTCAACAGACACCAACGGAGGCCATGCGATAAATAATGTGCGCCCTTTTCAACACAGCACAACCCGAGTCGTCCCTAGATCTAGATTTAATCGGCATTATATTTACATTATATCTAGTATCGATATCGATATCGATATCACTAGTGGCGTTGCTAGCGCCGATCATCTCGTCCGCCATTCTGATGCGGTTAGCGTGTACCAGTTAAGGCTGAAACACTCGTGCCATCTATCCTCGATGTTTATTCGACGTGTATACGGTGTTGATACGCTGTTTATACGGTATTTATACAGTGTTTATACGAGTACTCAGTCATGAGACTGCTTACGAGGCTGGCCATCGTTGATCCTGCTCCGTCGAGACTTCTGCACACCTGTCTTGACTCTCACTGTCTCCTCACGTGGCCACCTCGCGGTCAATATCATTTTATAGTCAATGAATAATCAACAAATACTTCCTACTCTCCAACACATCCGAAAGAACCCTGACGGACTTACTTCTACAAACAGTCCAACACAGCGCCCTGGCCAAGGCGTCCCGACTAACCCGCAGTTGCAACGCTAGGCGGTCAGCACCTCGTCAGCGAACCCGAGCTAAACCCGTTACTACGCGGGGGCGAGACCCAGCACTCAACTTCTCTCTCACAACATGCTGTCTACCACCAGCTTCAAAGCTTCACTTCACCTACGAGAATTCCGTCTGCCGGCGTCTGCCAGCCAGCCTGTTCTTTGGAGCACTCGAGGCTTGACCGCTAATTAGCAGCCCACCTGACCCAAGCATACAATGAATCCAGATTCCAGGCACGTCGCCAGCCTAAAAAAACTTAGTGGATCGAATCGGCGCAATTGGTGGTGGCGCTATACCAATGTCGTCCTGGCTGCATGTTCTGTTTCATTCTTGCCTTCAAGCCCTCTCCCGCTTGCCATCGACATGTCATACCCCCGATTCGGCGTCCAACACAATGGTCAGCCTCTGAGATAGCTTGCAATTCTGCTCGAGCGAGCCACATGGTGGGCCAGCGTGTGGTCTGGGCCCCCGATGAGCTGACCCAGCCTAATGATCCTTCTTTCTTTTAAAAGAGCCGGCTTTCTCTGCTTCTGCCGTGTCTGATCTTAGTCCGTTTCTGTCTCTGTCTCCTATTCTCTTTTATATCGCCAACTGTGCCGCGCACGTTTCGTTCCTTTTCTCGATTCGCCTTCATTCACTCCTTGTGAAGCTTCGAGTCTCAATAAACGTTTTTTTTTTGCAATTTTTTTTCAGGTTGAACCTGCTCTCCATCCATTCCTTCTCACAATGGTTTTCATCAACGCCTTCGTTGCCACCATGATGGCCACCGCTGCCATGGCCGCGCCTCACGGTCACCACTTTAGCCACATCCATGCGCGCCAAAACACCACCGTCAACAAGCTCGGTGCCGCCTACAACGACGCTTCCCTCGTCAGCGCCATCACCGGCGCCGGATGGGCCTACGACTGGAACTTCGAGTCCATGGGCGCGCTGCCTTCCGGAGTTGAATACTGCCCCATGCTCTGGGGCCCCAAGATGTACGACCAGTGGCAGTCGGCTGCCACCTCCGCTCTCTCGCAGGGCAGCACTTGCATTCTCGGCTTCAACGAGCCCGACAACGCTGGCCAGGCTGCCATGGACCCCGCGACGGCCGCTACCGACTACCAGACCTACATCACCCCGTTCTCCGGCCAGGCCACTCTTGTGACTCCGGCCGTCACCAACGGCCAGGGCGATAACATCGGCCTCAGCTGGCTTCAAAGCTGGTTCGACGCCTGCAACGGCGCCTGCCAAGCCACCGTCATGGCCATCCACTACTACGCCCAGGCCGACGTCTCCGATTTCACCAACTTTGTTACCAGCGCCGTCACTCTTGGCCAGCAGTACGGCATCCAGAGCGTGTGGATCACCGAGTTCCAGAACACCGGAAGCTCTGACGACCAGGTTGCTTTCTTGCAGGAGGCCATTCCTTGGCTCAACAGCAACACCGACGTCGGTCGCTACGCTTACTTTTACGCGGCTGATGGATACCTCCTCAGCGGCACTTCTCTGAGCCCGGTCGGCGAGGCTTATGTCGCGACTTACTAGGTCTTATGTTGTTTTTTTTTTCCTTTCAGATTGGTTCCTTACGTCTGTATATAGTTTGTATGTAGATGACGAGCAATTGACGCAGTTATTTTTTTTTCAATCTACAATAAGTAAATTTGAGCGCCATGACAAAAAAATTGATCATGGCGGCCAACATGAATGGTCAAGTAGACATATCCGCATGGTGTGTGGCGTCCCCGAATCCCTGGAACAACACCAGGCAAATAACTCGGACCTCATTTCCTAGCCTTGGCCGGCCCAGATCCAAAGTCTTGACCGTTATTTACCAGACTTTTAACTAGATAAATTTATTTAACGTGGTTTTGATTATTGGCAACGATTATTGGCTGGTACCTGCTTTGTCCTGTGGGTTTGCGGGGGTTTCTTTTAATGAAAGAACTAATAACTTTAAAAGGGAAAGTTAAAAAAGTAATTATTTCTGCCTTTCCATGGAAATCAAGTGCAAGCCCACAACGGTCTGGACCGACCGGACCAGCAGTACTTGACAGGTACCGATGTATATTGAGTTTTTTTTTTCGGCGTGGAAATAGTTGCAGACGTCTGCGTCTACGTAATTCGGGTCAAACTGTTTCATCTGATGTCGACGTACGCACGCACGTACGTAATAGTTAACTTGTATAGTATATCTACTTTCTCAGGGATTAATTGGATTTGTTTAAATACTCTTTTTTCAATGCTCTTTTTTGAGTTCTATTGTTGTACTAATTAATATTAGTCTAGTCCTTTTTACTGGCTGGCTGGCATCGGCGATTTGTGTCGGTGTAACCGACACTCACAAAGGATGAGATACTATACTCCGAAGATCTAGGGCTAAATTCCGATTCAAAGAATCAAAGAGTTCTCCAAGTGGGTCTCGGACAAAAAATATATCCCTTGGAACGACAAACCCGATTGATTCGCTGGGAGATTGTCAAAAAAAAAAAAAACCGTGGCGCCAAGATATGGAGAATATACATATGTCCATTCATTGGTTAAGCAAATCGTTCGGCCAGTAACTCGTTACCATGTATTATTGACTTTTTTTTCCTTTTTTCGGTGGAAATTTGAATTGTTTCAGGGGTTCGACGCTGAAACGTGAAACAAAGTTAATTTTGACCAGTTGACTGCATATTAATCATATTGATGTGTCCAGCGCAAACACACCGGTGTGGTAATGACCTAGGATTAATAATACATTGCATCTATACGTATTAACTTATTCTGAGTAAGAAAATAACGATAAAAATATTCTACTCACAATCGAATTAAAAAATCCCAGTTGGCCAGACCCCGGCCCTGCTGATTTGCTGGCGTTAGGGCTTGGTGCCGCTCT
Organism: Talaromyces rugulosus; assembly: GCF_013368755.1. Lineage (NCBI taxonomy): Eukaryota > Fungi > Ascomycota > Eurotiomycetes > Eurotiales > Trichocomaceae > Talaromyces > Talaromyces rugulosus. Next base: position 4,941,493 of record NC_049563.1, on the reverse strand, counting down.
TTCCTAATCCGGAAATAAACTTGGAACAAGAATTGCTTGATTTGGATATACGAACGACTCTCTCAGACTTTAGATGTTCCATTCTGGAATATCAATCAGCTGATAATTCATTCTACGGCAGCTTCTCGTTAACTACACAAGATGCCGATTCTAAAAACCTACATGGAGGGGTTTCAACATTGATGGTTGATATAAAGCAGACCCTGAGGCAATGTTGGATTCAATACTTCAATTATCGAATGAACGTTTAACATTCTCCTTGAGCAGGCATACTAGGCATCATTACTGTATTTACTGATGTATTACTTTATCTAGAAGATAGTTTTAATATCCAAGTTCGAAAGCTACGAGTCAAAAGTTGTACTGTCTTCAAGTTTATTAATATAGTGCAGTTGCTTCTTAATCAAAAATGAATTTAGAAAACAAAAGCTACATTCAATCTGTTTATATAAGCTTATAATCAAGTGCATCACCTGGTCCCCCTTCCAGCCACCACAAAGTGCCAGGGTTGGATGAGTAATGACCTCTAGGCTTGGCAGGTAGATCACGCGAGTCCGTCATCTCCTTGATCACCAATGTCTTGAGCCGAGCAATGTCTTGTGTCTCTCTCCAGTGGTACATGAGACTATCCATGTGTTTGTTCAAATCTCCTTTGTCTTGTGCGATATTGATTTTTAATAGTTGAAGTTTTCGTAGTTGCGGATGGGAACGTATGCAACTGCCCAATACTACAAGTTCGTCATAAAAGGCCATCGGTGCTATGATAAGTACTTCCTTCAAGTCTGTAAGGTCGAGGAGTACATCGTTCAAGAGTCCTACTGCGGTGTAGGTGAGATTCAAAGAAGCCCACCCCCCCGTAAGAAGGCACTCCAGATGAAGGTACTGCAGAGAAGAATCTCCAGCTAAGATTGATGATCGGATAGCACGTGCAGGATCATGGGTGGTTATATTCATGGCGAGTGGCAGAAGTAGGTACAGTTCTTTAGTCCCTTTTATCGAATTTCCGAGTAGCATCATTTCTGTTATCCTTTCTGTTTGACTACCATGATCGTCGATCATAGGGTATGGAGGTAAAACAATACCGAGAGCTTCCAATTTTGGCGATTCCTATCGCAGACGGATATCTTCTGGAAGCTCGGTATTTTGGCGCCACAAGGATTCAAAGAATCTGATCCCACGAACTGCGAGGTGCGCCAACATGTCATATTCGGATTCTGAGAGTGGAAAAAGAAACTGGAGCAAAATCGGGTTAGTCCATATTTCGGGGAACCACAGACCGTTTGTGTATGCCCAGTGATTATTCAATCGCTCTTGAAATAGAATGGGGTCTATTTGTTCCGAGTCACACATTGCCCGCCACTGGGAATGGGATGGGGAGGCTAGATACAAATCCCACGAGAAATTAATCCTAATGACGCGTTTGAGCTTTGGCAGGATCTTCCGCATTACCTTGTAGTCGCGATTCTGCATTAGATTAATGTATTGTTCATTGGCCAACTTTGCCCGTACTAAATATTGTTTGGTGCTTAGGTTTTCTGTATTATCGATCCGCCCTTGGTCTAGAAACAGTCCATCCATGAGCTCGGCGAAGCTGAATTGTACCGGCACATCTCTATACACGAGACTTCGGCCGTAATAAAGACTCAAAAAGTTGTGGGTATCATGATTCCAGATCAAAGCCGAGACGCGGCCAAGGAGCTTGTCGTTTTCACAAATAGTTTCCAGGTAACGGAGATCTTCTTCGTGGGTAGATATGACCAGGCACTCGAGTATGGGATAGTCCAACATGATATCGTTAAAGGTATGGGATACCAATCGCAAGGTTGCACGATCTCTGCCGGCAAGGTTGGTCGTAAACAGGTGCTTTGCAACCTCATATGCACATTGATGGAGGTATAATAGAAATTCTTGGAGGTCCATTTTGAACGACTGTCAATGTGTGAGTTCTGTCGCTGTTGTTGACATCGATTAAGAGAATATCAAATGGTCTATGTTATTTGTTTCGAAAAGAACCGGTTTTTTTTAAAAAAAAAAAAAAAAATTGAACTTTCCGAAAAACAGAGCGCAAATCTTCGGACATTGCCTTGATTTCAATTCAGACAGGATAGGAAACTGCTACATATAATAAATGATAGCGACTCTGGCTTTGTAGGAGTCCAAACATGTATTTCTAAAGAATGATGAAACCATTACTATACTGTTTAATCGACTCTTAGATCAAAGGATTCCGTTCAAAGGACTCCGTTCAAGGTGTCAAACACGACAAGCCAAAGGTTCTATCTAGTGGGGAATGTCTTTTGTGAGCAAGCGGTGCTTCTTCAGGAGATGCGCGGCCAAGGGACCTGATTCCACCGACTTATTGTCGACACCATATACTAGAAGAGCTGTTTTACATCACAGTCAAGAAGTTAGATGTCTTTCTTTATTTGAATCCTGATTTTTATTTTGTCGGCCACAGTGCAGGTCTTTGGATGGGGGTTTGAGCTCTTTGATCAATCGTATCAGATACATTTTTGTCGATTTGGTTGGATAGAACTTGTTACATACAAACAAAGCATGATACCTCTGTGTAGAATCTGGTCATCACATTGAAATAATTCATAGGCAAATAACACAGCCAGATCAGTTGGTATCAACACTAAAAATACATGCTGGCAAAGCCCACTAAAATTAGAAAAAAGTCTGGGTATCTTTTGAAAAATCTATGCAGCAATAACTGGAAATCAAAAATCAAAATCAAGAAACCATTTTGTCATCCTCAACTCCGTTTTGTGCTTCATGAAATGTACTTTTGGTTTCCGCCTCTGCTGCATGATCAGGCGTCACTTCCATAGTATCACCATTAACCTTAACCGGACCATCGACCCTGACGTTGTCGACCTCTTCCCAAACACGAACCGTTTGGTCCAGACCACAGCTGACAATGAGGCTTTTCCCATCAAGCTCGGCCGTATCAACAGCTAGGACAACATCTGTATGGCCTTCAATTCGTTGGAGTGTATTCTTACCCACAACGTCCCAGCAGATCATAGCTCCATCTTCACTACCGCTGACCGCAAAGGCATGCGGTGGCCCGTCTGGAGTTGCGTAGATCCCGAAGCTTCCACATAAACTGTATTTTCTGTTGATATGGCCCTGGTATGTCTTGATACATCGCCCCTGCACGTAATCCCACAATCGTATACAGTCGTCCAAAGTCCATGCCAGCACGTACTTGCTATTCGGTGAGAATCGCACGGCCATGACGGGCGGGTTGTCGTCGTGAACGAGGGTGCGCAAACATTGTCCCGTCATTGTATCCCAGATTCGAATCAACCCGTCCGACGAACACGAGACCACGAGGGTGCCGTCGTGGCATATATCGACACCGGCAACAGGGTCTGAGTGAGCCGGCAAGGACCGCATGACCTTGGCAGAGCGAACATCCCATAGAAACACAGCTTCGTCGTATGAGCCGCTAACAATTATGTTGCCCTTGGGGGAGAATGCAATCGAGTAGACATAATTATGGTGTCCGCTGAAGGCCTTTGGGTGAGCTTTTCCGGTCAGGGCATTCCATAGCCGAATTGTCTTGTCGTCCGAACCGGTCGCTACGGTTTCATTGTCCGGACTCCACGCGACAGTCGAGATCCCTGCTAAATGACCTTCGAATGAGTGAAGTAGCTTTCCTGTAGAGGTGTCCCAGACTTTCAAAGTTCCATCCGCGCCTGAAGGTCGTCAGCACATATTTCTCTCTTTCAACGACAACAAAGTAACATACCTCCACTGGCAATCATGGTGCGATCCGGCGAGAATTTTACAGCAGATACGCCACGAAGGTGGCCTCTGAGAACATACTTTTGAACATAGTTTACATGATCTGGTTTCGGCGGCGGAGGAGGGGGAACGGGCTCGGGCGTGGGTATTCGTTCAGGTTGTTCGACTGACATCGCGCGCGAGTCTGCATCACCGTTGGGCTCGATAAGCGCCGGGGTCAAAGATTCAGCATCCATTTTGTCGCCCGACTGCGCGTCGTCCCCGTTCATCTCAGCTAGTGACGTGGGCGCCTTCTTGGCCGGGGACTGCTCTCGCGCATTCCGATCCCAAAAGGCATCCCCGTTCATGGCGAGCTCGTCCGCAGTGTCTGAGCCGCCAGGGCTTTTTGACTGAGGACTATACTGTCTGCGAGGGGGCGTTGTCTTCTTGGCCGACCAGCTGGCTCGGCGGTGCTCCATCGCATCATCGGAGGTCGCGGCGGGCTCGTCGGACGAGGACGGCGACGACTCAATGTTGGCCGGCGACTGTTTGCCGTTTGTAACCGCAGGCGCAGAATCGTTCAAGCGACGGCGCTTGGGAGCAGGATCCCCGGCGTCAACCTGGGTGCCAGCCATTTGGATTTTCTTTCAGTTGGAGGAGTGAAAAAAGTCCCTTGTTGGCAGCAGGCAGAAAACGCTCGAAGGCGGAACAGACGCGATGATAAGAGACGCGTGCGGCCAATAATCGCCAAGGCGGTGAGACGGGCTCCGCTGAGGTCATTCACCAACAGCTCTACGACAGTTTCTCCTCCTGCTACGCCCATCAACGTCTCTAGGAAACATTTTTTTTTGTAAGTTTGCAGCTTTATCCAAGCAGTTTGGCCGCCTTTCCAGCATGGCCGACGCTTCCGAGGCCGTTCCACCCACGCGTATCCGCATCCTCACTCTCAACTGCTGGGGCCTCAAGTTTCTATCCAAGTTCCGGCATGAGCGTCTCTCGGAAATCGGGCGACAGATCGCCATTTCCAAGGAACCTCCAGAGATTGTCGGTCTACAAGAATGCTGGACGCAGCAGGACTACAAGAGCATCCGCCAGCAGACAAAACACCTTCTCCCCTACGGCAAATTTTACAACAGCGGGGCGTTTGGAGGCGGACTAGCCATTCTCTCCAAATGGCCGATCGAAGAAAGCAGCATGTTTGCGTACCCGCTCAATGGACGCCCGACGGCCTTTTTCAGAGGTGACTGGTATGTCGGCAAAGGAGTGGCCTGCGCGCGCATTCGCATGGGCCCGAGGACGGAGGATATCGCCGAAGTCTTTTGCACTCATTTGCACGCCCCTTATGAGCGCGAGCCGCACGATTCCTACCTTTGCCATCGGACAGCACAAGCTTGGGAGATTGCGAAGCTGATGCGACGAGCTGCAGAGAGGGGCCATTTGGCCATCGGACTTGGCGATTTCAACATGGTGCCCATGTCGTTTGCCCACCGGTTGATCACGGCGCATGCCCCTGTCAAGGATGTATGGTCGTATCTACACCCCGATTCGTCTCTAGGAAGTGCGGATTCCGAGGCAGAGCGAAAGCGCGGCAAACCGGTACCCAGTGCAGACTTCAATATCACCGAGAATGGCGCGGCGAGTGATGGGCCATACAACACATGGCGCTGGTCCGAGAGCCAACAAAAGCGTCTTTTCAAGGGCGAAGATATTCCCGTTGATGGCGAACAGCCTGACCCAAAGGGGAGGAGACTGGACTATATATTTGTGGGAGACGGTGGCTATCCACCGTCATTCCCTGCGCCGCGCTGGAACATCGACTCGGCCCAGGTCGCCATGATGCAACGCCATCCTACACTCAATGTGTCCCTGAGCGACCATTTCGCCATCGAAGCAGCCATTTCCCGCAGTCCAGACCCATCCGTCTCAGCCCCAGCTGAGCCAGCAAAGCGTGAACCCCAGATCGAGTGCCCAGACGATCGCGGCTTCGCCATCCAAGCCTCTGCCGAAACACACCCAACATCCGCTCCAAGCACCGCGCTCACGACTGAGACATACGATGAGATATTAGAACTCATTGACAGATACATGATCCGCGAGCGCTCACAGCGCCGCTGGCGCCTGGCGCATTTTATCATATCCGTATTCGTTTCCATTGGCTGCTTTATCGGTGTATGGTGGACGTCTGACGTGATCTACGTCGCTTTTATTTTGGTCTTGGTCAGCACGCTGAACTTTGGAGCTGGTATCTTGGACGGCCTGATCGGTGGGCTTTTCATGTCGAGCGAGATTCGAGCTCTAAAAGAGTTTAAATGGGAGGTGAAGAATGCCAGGCGGTTGGTTAGGGCTGCAGCAGGTGGATCCAAGGACGCAACGGATTTTGACGAGGAGGAATTTTGATATTTTTTTGTAAATCCAATCCTGCATCAGGACTGTAAATAGTACACTACTAATATTAATCTACAAAGGAAGCCATATGCAAAAGATCATTTGTTTGTTTTTGTTTGTTTAGTAGTTACTAACAATGACAATAATCAGAGATGGATTTGTGTAATAAAGACAGAATTCTCTGATTTAACCAGACGAGTACCGTCATACAGCAAGCAAAGGCTTGAGTATCTACTCGGCACACTCGCGCTTGCGAACCTCGATGACTCGGAGAGCCTCCTCAGCAGCCTTGACACCGCTCAGCACCATGGCTCCAAAAGTCGGGCCCATGCGGTTAAAGCCATCAATCTCCGAAAGCTCCATGCCGCCAATGATGAGGCCCTTGGTGACTTCGCGAGTGTTCTTGACGATGGCGTCCTCGGCCGAGTTCATGTCCAGGCCGCGCATACCGCCGAGTTTCTCGATGGCGGTCATTGAAACGAGACGCTTAGCGCAGAAGGCGCCAAAGGGGCCGTCGTGACCTGTGGTGCTGATCACGAGAGGCGCGTTGATGGTGTTGGGGTCCATGCAAGACTGGTCATCGTGGTGCATGGTGACCAGAGTCCAGTTGGTGACGACACCGGCAATGCGGGTATCCTTGATACCGTTCTGGCCGGGACGAGTGATCAGATCCTCGACGGCGGTGGCATTGAAGAGCTTGATGTTGGGGAACGAGAGGACCTTGGAAAGCAAAGTCGACGTGAACAGCGCGGCGTGCTTCACCACGACGTAGTTGGGGTTGGACTCGTCTTCCTCGTAGGGGACTCCGAGGTCGTTGAGGAACACATCGGCAGGTTTACGCATAACCATTGCTGAAAACAGCTGGCCTCCTAGCCAAGCTCCACCACCTATATCAATGTTAATATACGGTCAACAAACGAATTTTAACATGGGTTATCTCTGACCAGGGGAGACATTTGCCTCGACAATGGCAATCTTCAAGTCTGGACGAGATTTTCCGAGGACATAGGCAGTGCTCAAACCACAGGATCCAGCACCAACGATAACAATGTCACTCTCAGCGTACTTGTCCAGGTCATTGAAGTAGCGACGGGTCATGGCACGAGACACCTGACTCTCGCGAATAGGAGCAAACTTAAAGCTGTCCCATTTGCCTCCAAATTCCTCAAGAAGCTTAGCCTGTTGGGCCTGGCCAGTCACGGTCACAGGCTCATAGGCCAACTTGCCCTTGAATCCATTGCTAGTAGCAACAGGGGAGGAGGGTTCAAAGAGAGCTGCTGGAGGAGACATCTTGCAAAAGTTTCTGTACACAGTCAGCATTCCCTGACGTCGAGTTGTGGGGAAGACAGAAAGCATGATCCTTTCGCTGGTATTATCCAGATCAAGTTGTGACCGTATAATTTCAGCCCGAATCCTAGCCATGGGTGAAGTAGCCCTCCTTGAAGCTGCAGACACAGTTTCAAGGTGGTACTATCAAAAACCCATGACTAGGAAACGAGCACCGGTTCATGCACAGACTACACCGTAAGTACCTTGATCAAGCGCTGATTGAACTCATTTCAGCGTGGCAGCAAAAGAACCTCATGGCTTTCCATCTCCCGGCTGGGAGAAGTAGAAGACGGTAATTACATCGTTGTTTGGGATTCCTAGGGAGAATACTTCGGGTCAGCACTGAACAGCACAATAGTAGGGGCTGAGTATACAAATCTGAATGCTTTGGATCAGACGGTCAATTTTCTTGTCAAACTGTTGTTGATGGTTGAGAAGAGAAAGAGCAGCAGCAGGGTGGGGGGAGAGCTGCGGGGTTCATATACTAAACCTTGATGCACACCGGAGCACTTACAGCCGACAGATCCAGTTCTTTTTCCTTTTTTTTCCTTCGCAAGGCCCGAGAACTTCCGTTGCTTCACTATTATTATTATTATTATTAACAATGACAGAGCCAGCGCTATGACGGCAAAGTGTCGTCAAACTCTCTGGAGTCAATCTCCATCTTTTTTTGGGCGAATCACACCTTCGCTGATTTCCGGTTTTTGCTCCGGTGAACATCATCGATTACAATTATTAAATGTCATTATCAATTTATCAAGTGGGCTAAGCTTTCTACCAAGAAAACCGGAGAAGACCATCCAAAGCTTTTCTGGCATAATGTTGTGATGTGACTGACCTCCGTTAGTGCATGTCTACATGTGCAGTAGAATTATTAATATTATTCGTTATTGGGTACATCTATATTGGTTTGATAGATTAGAAAACGTTCGAATGTCATAGTTATAGTGGTGGATGGTCTCAATTGATTCTATCTCGACGAAACCTCAATGTCAACACACACCCCGTAATCGCCTGCTCTTTTCTCTTCTCGATGAAGCCGGTCCCCTGCTTGAATCCAGTTCTTTTGTTTGCCGCATTTCTCAATGTTGCCGATTGTGTCCTTGAGGGCTGTGTCTGTGACCGTCTGTTGAACCCCCTCGTTCACGACAACTTGCAACGACAGCGCGTCGGTGGTTCCCTGTTTCTTTTTGAAAACCTGCTTCCAGCTCGTACTAAACTCGATGCGCGGTGTGCCCGTGGGAACTCGTCCAGCCGGATACACATCGCCGATCAGCGTCGCGACAAGGCCAAGGTATATACACCACCAAGCCTCGTCTGCGGAAACGAACTGTTGAAGACGAGTTTGTAGTGATTTTTCCGCAGGTGCAAGGTCTCCGGGCCAGCGTTCGCAAAGTATCAATGCAAGAATTGCCCGGTCACTATGGGCGAGGCTATTTGCGCAGGCAAGGATGCCTGTAGTGGTACTGTATAGTCCGGCAGCAGGGCGAGTTTCTCTCGGAACTCCAACATGAGCAAATAAAAGATTGCTCAAGGCACGGAGCAGGCTAGGCGAGAATGAAGGCGGGACTCGCCGTGATAATATAGGGGATTCAGTTTCAGGTAGAGATACCTTAAGAAGGTCACAAATGGCATCCGCCGAGGGGGTTTCGTATGGCATGGTGGCAACAAGAAGAGGGTCTTGTCTGCGAGTTTCGGAATCAATTCTGTCAAACAGGAATCCTTCACGTACGCCACCCTGGCAGAACCTGATAGTCTTGACGGCTGGGAGACATTCCGTGAGGACATTCACCAGAAGGGCAACGGCCGGAACCTGTGAAGCTCGCCGTTTCGAGACACGAAATATTTTGCTGTCTTCGGTATCGGCTGCTGTTTTCATAACATTTGAAGTATCTTGGAAATCCTCTGGCGTAGCTCTAAACCCGTTGATGATCGGGATCGGATAAGGGTTTAGCTTAGATTGACTCATGAGCAAGTAGCCCCATCCTCGAAATCCTCCACCAGATAGATAGAGATCAAATCCTCCGTGCTCCTTGGCCTCCCTTTCAAGGCTGTCTGGGACTTCCAAGGACGGATAGGCGCTCTGGAAGTTTGCTTTCATTTCCGCTCTTAATTCTTCCACGGCCTCTTTCCCCTTTGCTTGGGCGAGCTGAAGTCTTCTCGTAAGCGCTGCAGCGCCGTATGAAAAGCTGATAGACCCACGGGTGCTTGTTTCCACCACACCGTCATGCGCAATCATCCATGTAAGTTGTGTGCTGCCGCCTCCAAGATCCATCACCAAGCCCTTGACCGAGGCGAAGCTGCTAGCCACGCCCAGGGCGCCTATACGGCCCTCGTCTTCCTTGGACAACAGTTTCACCTCCCATCCGACTCGGGTTTTGATCGCTCCGAGGAACTCGGCCGAGTTCAGTGCGGTTCTGGTTGCTTCGGTAGCCAGCACATGAATGTTTTGCGTAGGGACGTCAAAGTCGGCACATGTAGTCTTGAAACGCAATAGCCTGGTCACTACCTCGTCGATGACAGTCGTTGGGATCGGTGCACGTTGGCCGGCGGATGTAGCAGGGAATTGGGCGTCGTATAATGAGATTCCGACGCGATCTTGGAACAGTGTGGGCATTATCCGTGTCGTGGGCGGAGAGAGATTGGATATGGAGAAGCGAATGCCATTGCTTCAAATGTTGCAGCGTGTCAGTAGGTCTTTTTAAGAGATTTGCTGCTGGTTCCGAAAAGCTCACCTCCCCATGTCCACCACGGCGTAGAGGTTCTCGGCCTGGACATCGTGTAGCGAAGCCATGGCCGCCGTTGCGCTATCAAGGAGTCACAGCGACAATAAACAGAGGCAAAGGAACTTGGGCCAGTATTAACGACGCAGATGAGTCTAAAAAGCGCTCATCGAGATACATTATTTAAACGATTAAAATCCCTTGCTGGTGGGTTTCGTTATCGATAAGCGGGCAATGACGCATGCGGGGAAGGAGCAAACTTCTACAAGAAATCCAACCGTCAACTGATTGATTTGGTCTGTCAATGTCTATATAAAATATGGAATATAGAATATGGAATGGGGATTAGTGACTGGGGATTAGTGACTGGGGATTAGTGACTGGGGATTAGTGACTGGGGATTAGTGACTGGGGATTAGAGACTAGGGAATAGGAAATAAGAATAGAGAATAAGAATAGAAAAGAGAGAAGAAAGAATAACAAGTAGGAAATATGTGAGACGCCAGAATCTCCCAAACTTCCAAACCACCAAGATAAGAGACACCAAAATCAATCTGGTCACGTCCTAGGCCTTGAGTGAGCCCAGATATCACTGTGCCTCCTTCTTCACTCTCTTCTTCGCCATGTTCGCCTCGTTCTTCTCCGGCCACACCTGCAACCAACCCTCCCCATTAAACTTGTGTGCGGTACAGAGGTCTTTTGCGAAGGCCGTTCCGGGGTATTCGGTGTACGAGAAGAATTTATCCCACAACTTGTTGCGGTCATTGAAGATAACAATGACCTTAAGGCGAGAGTCGTACTTGGGCATCCACGCACAGAGATGGCACAAGACCCCGAGAAAATAGTTCACTTCTTCTATATCTTTTTCTTTTTCATATTTGCTATCAAATATGATTATAACATCTGTTTTCGGATGCTCATTCATATATGTATCCAAGACGGTATAGAGGCTTCTGGTATAGTCATTGTTATCTAGGCTATCCCAGTCCCCAATCGTATTGTCCAGATTCCATGCCAGCCTCCAAGCCAGGTATTTGGTAATAGGGTAAGGATGATTTTTCCAATTTCTGTACAGGCTCTCTGACACGAAAAGGTCGCGATCGTCTTGCTTGCGTTTGTCCCTCAACCAAGAGATGGTATCAGAAAGATTCGGAAACTCGGAATGAAAGTCTTCCAACTCGTGTTTATGGAAGTCGCGGCGAGTTGGTGTGTCAAAGAAGAACATCTGAGGTGGCCTACTCTGCAAGGAATCTCTGACTGCATCGGGAATTAGCAGTCCTTTTGTGTGTTTTCTCTTTCCTACATAGTCTCTGTGTATTGACTCGCCCATGGTAGGGAGTCCCGTATCGGGTGGCGTTTTTTGTTGCGTTTTTCGTGGCCCCGTTTGAGGTCTCGCCAAGATGTCGAGTATTGATTTTTCCATAGTAAAGGTTTATGTGTGTTACAGAGAGAAAAAAGAGGTGGTGGTTGAAGTGTTGTAAAAGAAAAACTCTATCGTGGTCATGCATGGTATTTATAGCCTTGCTACCATACAAGGTGATAATGACGAAGTAGAAGAATGACCTGGTCAAAAGGAGTCATCGGACATCAGTATTTGAGTCATGAAAATACAGCCACCTAACCAATACATACACCAGCTACTGCATTCTACTTTATGATTCATTCGGTCTAAAATATGCCCTCGTCATGACTCTACAATTTTTTTTTTCTTTTTTGTATTATGCAAGAATAAAAACTGCCTTAGGGCTCTTCAATATCAAACCACCCGTTCCCCTTGCCCCTCCCAGTCTCCCAACTCAGTCTCGTACATGGACTCAAGGCCCCGTGAACAACTTCGTCCATCTTACCAGGATCTGTCACAACCAACCTGATCGCCAGATTTTCTTTCACTGCTTTCGCCAACAACCTGATGAGACTCTCCATCTTCCCCGTCCATTCAGCAGATTGCTGCCCTTCCGCCTCGAAGAAGAAAGATGGATGATCAAGCATAATCCACAACTCATAAGTACTCAACTTCTCCTGCTCGGGCGACAGAATACTTTTCAACAATGCCAGGCCAAACTCAAACTCGCCACAGTCCATCTTATAATCAAACCCCTTTACCGGGAAAAACCCGCGGCGGTGTAGCTGAATAACCAGACCCTTGACCACCGCGTCCGGGCCCTCATGAATCGAGTTTCGAAAGTACCGTGAACACAACGCCCATATCATAGGCTGCTTTTCGGTGTTTTGGTCGGGCGGCGGTTTGCGAAGGATTAGTTGTTGGATGGCGGCGGTCAGCGGTGAGAGCACCGGGGGGCTGTCAAGGTTTCCCGAGACGAGAATGATGCGACTGGAGATGTCCTCGCTGCTGTGTGCTTTTAGTATTGATATTAGAGAAATTCTAAGCTGTTCGGCTTGGTAGCTCAAGGGAAAAGAGTCATTTGGGGATAGTGTGAAGAGGTCGAATGTGTGTCTCTCTGAGGTTTTGGAAGAAACTCGCAGTCGTTTCTCGATGCAGTGGGAGAGTAAATCTGCACTAGATAGTTTATTAGAACCACCCATGCTTTCCTAGAATTTATTATCGAATATCTTTAAAGAATATCTGGTTGTACAGAATATGGCAATGTGACTGTTGCATATAGATGTCAAAATTGGGATGTAAACATGACCTCCAAAGCGAAAAGAAATACAGAAGGAGCATTTGAAGGAATAAATAAAGGTATCTTTATAATTTTTTTAAGTTAATTACCGTTTTTTCACGCCTTTCCTGTGTAACGCATTCATGCTGTTTGTTTGTTGCCAAACATTCACACAAGGCTTTATTTTCCTATTTAGGCAACAAAGATACCCTGGTGAAAGCAGTCACAATTGAAACAATAAAAGTACAAAGAAGTATAGAAGTCTTACAAACAAAACTAAAATGGGTAATCCTCAATTGTTGGTATCAATGTCAAATTTCTCAACTACACTTTCAAGCCAGCCTAGCCTCCAGGACTGCCTGACTAGATGCCTCGCTCTGCCAAACGCGGACCAGCTTCAGGCCAGCCGCCGCAAAGACAGACTGGAAATCAGTTCTCGTGCGCTCTCGCCCTCCAAAGGTAAACATGTTGTGGTCCATCCAGTAAGGGGCCATGTCTTCAACGCCGCCGGGCCGCACGCTATTGTACTCGGGCACGACCATCTCGCCGATGAGGACACGAGAGTCTGGGGCCATGGCTGGCACGATGGCTTTTAGGATTGTGGTACACTTTTCGTCGGTCCAGTTGTGTAGACAGCGCCGGATGTAATATGCATGAGCGTCTACGCTTGTCAGATCACCGCAGTTCTAGCAATAAGAGAAAGAAATACTCACGCTTCACAGGCTGCTCAGTAAAGAAATCGTGCGCCATCTTCTCAATCCCATGTAACCCTGGAAATGAGTCTAGCACCATGGGTCTATCCTGAAGGATCATCTTTCCTTGCAAGCCCGGCCACTTTCCCTTAATCTGCAACAGGGACTGGCCACGACCACCGCCAATATCAACAAGCAACGGGCGAGTGTCGGTGTCTGGTACGCCTGCAAGCTCCTCGCCAAAGGGGTACATGCCGAGAACGGGAAGAGTGTGGTCCTGTGTCGACATGGCAATGTCAAACTGCTTGATGCGTCTTGGGTCTGACGAGACGATCTCGAAAAAGTTACTGCCGAGTTTGCCATTTCCCCAGGTGAACAGATTGTCAGAAACGCTGTTTGAGTCGCGGCCGCCGACGGTGCGGAAGTACTCAGGCAGGCGGCTCGTATTGACAAAGATTTCGTCGCAACTAGTCGATTTAACTATTAGTATTCTGAGACCAAACTTGATCAAGGATGTGCACGCACCAAAGCTTGAGAAAGTCTACCTCGTGTCCGTCGATATAAGCCAGAGAATACGGCGTGTGGGCGTACTCATCTGGACCTACCAGTTCGAAGATGCCAGTCACCGTCAGAATACGCATTAGCCGGACTACAAAGATTGATATCAGCAGATTTTAAAATGCCAAGGTGTTTCCTCTCTCTCCTACCAATCACCGATCTATCAGCACCAGTCTTCGCCGCAAGGTCTGTGGCGGAGATTCCTCCTGATCGAGGAATATTCTGCGGCACGTCCAGCTCCAACAGTCCGCGCATATTGAATAGCGAAGATGCCTGGTTCACAGGAGCATTAGCATTAACCAGAGACAAAGAGAGAGAGAGAGAGAGAGAGAGAGAGAGGAAGAGTTACATTAGTCAAATGATCAAAAATCGCATCTTTCGGGTCCTTCAATTTTTGTGTCAGGCTTTCCAACGACTGCACCAATCGAAGACGCTCGGCGCGACTGAGGGCATCCTGGGAAGCTTCCAATTGCTTGACTTGAGCGGCGATTTCGTCGACTTGGGTAGATAGAGAGTCTGCCATTTTGTCAAGAACTTCTGACTTATCTGTGCAGGTGTCAGTCAGAGGTCTGCAGGGAAATGGAATTATTTTTGTTGTGTCGGCGTACGCAATTGTTCAATGTTGGCGGAGGATTACCGGGTGGGGGGGTCTGCATAGATATCAGTAGCTAGCTGCTGAGTAACTTTAGGCTAAGCAGACCGTTGTTCGTGAATCATGACTAGCCAAGGATTATTTATGAATGATAGATATGAGCTTGGTTCTTGACATTGGCCAGACGTAGATATACATGTATAAATATTGTCAGAAGTAATTAAGGTATTGATATCCATAATTCTTCAGTCGACCCATGCAGCCGGGTCCGCGCAAAGTGTGGTTCGCCCAATGAGCAGCGCGCCCGTTCAGCTTTATATTTAGTCTGTGTAACATGGCGACTACACTTATACATTCATGATATGATTGATATTCTTGTCTGAAATATGTCGAGTACATGTATGTAAAATAACAATTGTATAATGCAAAGTCCGAACCAAAATATATATATATATAGAAAGATACACGCTAGTTAGAAACGCTCATGGATATCGCTAGTACATATCGATCATGCTTGTTAACTATAGGCGTTTAGGTCTGAATACCTTCCGGTCGTTGTCCATAGACGATGTGTCTGTCACGAACAAAGTCAGTATTAAGTAAAAAATATCACTGCGATCTACTTACACTGTAATGTACATTCGATTCTGGACGTCGTTGAATTCCTGTCGCACCTTGGCCAGCAAGTCGCGTACATCGCTAGAATTCCAGTTCAGGTACCGCGTGTACAGTGCCAGGCTGTAGCCCTCCACACCCTGGTTCATCGCCAGGCCCCGGATGCGGCCAATCTCTTTCATTCGTGGATCGTCGTGCCAGGTGCTCAGAGGCAGCTATGAAAGGTCGTCAGAACGAGCACAATCAACCGAAAGAATCCCCGCAGCTGAGTAACGCGACCTACCTTGAACACCTCGTCGTGCACATTGACAAAACCAGCATCAAGCATATGCTGTTTCTGATCTCCCGCAACATTCAGGCGATTTCCGCTCATAATACTCGCTTCGTCCAGCTTTTCAAGGAACAGTTTTGTCCATTTGGGACATGTGCCGTCCTCGCGCTGAAACCATGCCTCGTTTTCGTGCATTTCGATCCAGCCTCCTGGTCGCAGGTTGTTATATGCCTGTTTGTGAAACTTGGGCCAGTCCCGAATGCCGCCGCATAGGGTGCGAGTATGGATAAAGTCAAATTGCGTGCCGTATATCCATTCGTCTTCTGCGTCGTCAATCTCAAATGTGAGGTTCGGAGGGACCCTAGGAAACCCAAGTCAGTCTTTTCCTAATATCAACAAATTCAATACACACCAGAGCGGCTGAATCGGGCTAAGGTCCGTTCCAATGACCTGGGTTGACGGGAACTTCCTGCAAGCACATGATTAGACTCGACGCCAAAAATCCACAAAAGTAGTAGCTTACTCGGCAAAATCAATGGCCCAGTCGCCCCTTCCAGTTCCTATGTCCAGTGCATCTTGCGGGTCGTTGAGCGGCGCTAGATGGAGTCGGCCATCTAAAACGAGTTCGTAGCAAAGATGGACCTTTTCAAATGAGTCTTGAATTTCCTGTCGCATAAGGCAAAATCAAAAACACACCAGCATAAGTTTATTTTGTTCTTGGACGTCATTCGGCTAGTGCTATTAGTGACGGCATCTCGAGAGCAATTTGGAATCCTCGGTCATACCATTATGTATTTGCCTTCATGATATGCGTGGTATCGACGGCCATTCTGTGCAAAATAGATAAGACGCCGGCTGCCAGTCCACCATATTATGCGCATACCTCGAAATGATAATTTAGAACGCTAGACGATATCGAGTGGGTCGAGTCGTATCTATGAGCCAGTACCGTCAGTTTTGCAAAGGTATATCCTTTTCCTCCGATACAAAACACATACACGCTGCTCATGACCGACATGAGATCGCTGTCTGTCTCAGAACCCGTTCCCTGGGACACACTCCATTCTGTCGGGGCCGTGGTAGTCGATCTGCCTGAGAAGATTGAGTTGACGTCGGAATCGTCACGCTCGCGATCGTCGTGGTTGTCGCTCATCGTCGTCGTCGTCGTCTTGTCGCTGGTTCACGAGGATCGATCAACCAAAGGAGGACATTGATGCGAAGAGTAGGCGATATGTTCAAGAAAGAAACGTCTGAGGGGAAAGCAAGACACATGAGAAGCAGGGAACACAAGATCGAAGCAAACAGTGCCAAGCATCCTTGTCTTTGCGATGTTATTTGTTGAAGCGCTGGAGAGGGCTGAGTCATGCGACTCTATATCCCAGCGCTAGTCCGTGTGTGGTTAGTTCCAACATTTATACATCTCGTGAGATATAATTTGTCAGTGTATGGTCTTTTATTTCATTTTTTTAAAGGTATAGTCTATTTTGGATGTGGTCAAAATAGGGAATAAATAGTATATACAATATATGCACAGTGTTGTATTGACCTGCTTATATAGTATCAGCCAATCAGCATCTTGTATGTATAACCAACCAAAATACTTGACCTCGTAAGCTTCCTCAGAAGTTTGTTGATTGCTTTATTTATCGGTTCGATGTTAGTTTCTGTATTATATTCTATTGCATGTCCCTTCTGGGACTCTTTCAAGGCTAAATAGTAATCTCGCTTAGTATGCAAAAAGCGTGCCATTTGGTTCTACCAAGTCCTGCGCGTTCCACTAATTCCCACTTATTCTATGCCCTTGTATCAGCTAGCTGCCGGGTATGATATTGACTCTTTCATTCGGAGCTCTTGTTCCTCCACATATTTCACGATACTTTGTCCACGCATTTTGGGTATCAATGAAGTATAGCCTTTCCGCTTGAAACAGCCATGTTGGCATTTTTTCTGATCAAAGCCATTCTCGAGTAGAAGACCCATAATTTCCTCTCGTTGGTGAGATGTTGCGTAAGACCTGTGCCCTTCTGATCCGCTGTATTTTGCTAGACCCCACAAAGCACAAGCATGTATGCCACCATTTGCAACGTTGCAACCGGATCTCAGAAGATGCGTGAGTATGCCCAGGTAAGGATCGTCTCTCTCTTTTTCATCCCAGCTACCACGTTTATAAAGCAGAGTCACAACTCCGCAGTCCCTTTCACACTCCATTCTTGCTCCATATTTCACCAGTAATTTGACTATTGAAATACTGCCCTCAAGTGTTGCCCAATAAAGTAAGTGTCGTTGGTGAACAGAATGATTGACATTGACCCCTTGATAGAGAAGAAAATCAATAATATTAAGATAACCATTTTGGCATGCTTCATAACACGCCTCTTCACACAGACGTTTGATACTTTCGTCAAAGATCGCCTTCTTTGGCCCACACAGCTCTTCAAGTTGGTTGTCTCGATTATGAAGCTGAAGTTTATTGAACATCAGTTCAACGGCCCTTTTATTACCAAATTGTGCTGCGTGGACGAAGGGTGACCGCACGCCCTGCCTTTTATGGTAATTCCCCATTCTTGCTCCTTGCTCCAGTAGTAGTTTGATCATATCAGGATGATCGGCCCCTATAGCACAATGTAGTGCCGTGTTGCCAGAGTAATCCTGGAAATCAATATCCACATTGCCTTCATTAAGCAACACCCTTATCACATCAATGTTGCCGAAGTGGGCAGCGGCCAGGAGTGGATGAGGTGCCCGTTTTAAAGCCCGTCTTTTTTCAACACTGATGCAACGTGAATGACTCCGAATAAATATAGCATCCTCGGTATTGTCTTCAAATGCACTCATTGAGACCCCCGCTTTTAAAAACTTGGAAACCGCATCCGCTTGCCGATGAATCACTGCATGTAAAAATTCGACTTTGTATGCATCACTTTTGACAGCTTGTTGATATAATAAAGGGTCTAACAAACTAAACATGAGGCTGCATGTTCTAGCCAACACGTTGAGACCTGCCGCGTCCAAATTTTCGCATACAAGTACGAGTATTTCGGAAGGAAGTGATTCAAAAGACATTTTTTTCCATGTAGGGTTGATAAAATTCCAAGAGATCAGCTAAGTCATGGTCCTTTTCAAAAAGAAATTTGTTTTTCTCAAGAACCTGAGAACAGCAAGAGGAATTTGGGGGAATATGGGGGATCGGGTGTTATTTGTTCATACTGACACTTGCTCTGAAAACTGTCCATGGATCCTATCAGACGTCGTTTGACAGTACTGGATATTGTCTGATAAGCTTTTATCATTATTTTCAGGAGGTCGCCTCTGAACTCTATTACCTAGATGTAGGAATAGTTCAAAATTATTTTTCAGGTCAGGAAGATAGAGTTAGTAGTGCCCAGTAGAGGTTCAGGTTCATGATTGTTATTCAAAGAGGGACCTACCAGTTGACGTAGAGATATTATTGGAAATCATACCTAAGGAACTTCAAAAGGGCACGTCGTGAATAATTAGATCGTCAATATTTATTCTGCAATGCAACGGTGGGAATCCTTGAAGTAGAGAATAAATATTTATCATTGTTTTTAAAATATCAGCGCCAATTCTAATTCGCCTTTTGGGCCAAGACTATGAATATGGGGCATTGAAAATAGTAGTTATGTTCTTTTCTTTTCTTTTTTTGTTAAGTTTGTACGTACAATTCTTCCAGTCCTTGCTGACCCTCATCATTTGCATAAATTGGTTTGGAAGAGGTCGTAACAACTTGTGTATTGGGCACTACAGGCTGCTGCTCCTTAGTTAGCAAAACTTTATGCTTGTGTACATGTAGTACATGCATAAGGAAGTCAAATAATCTTATTATTATTTTCAGTTCATACTGTAACTCTTTAAGATTCTAGAAGGCTTGCGCAAGTTCCTTGCGGTATTTTATATAATCGATTATCAGTATAGAACGACCCATCTGTCCGACCACAGCGTGGTCATAAACGCCAAAGATTGGTAGACATACTCCAGCGTATGAAAAGAAGAGGAAAAGGAAGCAGTCTAATAATAATACCACGGAAATTTTAATTCTATAAAAACCAGTTAGACGGTGCCTTAGTCCCGGTCCGGTCCGTCAGCGGGCTAACTGCGGACTGCGCCTCCCCGTCTTACTAAGTACTAAGTTTACACTGGCGGTGGCTGGTGTTCGACGCTTGGATTCCAATCAACCCTAAAAAAAGATAACTTTGCTGAATCAAGAAGTAGCCTGATTGGCTGAGAGTTGCTTCATCATGTAATACTTCTTGCATACAAGCATGAGCTGGAAACTTCCATGGCTAATCAATCATGTCATTCGGGCAACAACATTAAACCGAGCAGTCTGCCTCGAACCTCGTTTCTCATTCATCACGTTACATCACATGGACTGCATAAAATGCCTCAAAGCATATACCGATAGTCTGCGCCGTAGTTCTCTTCTGCCGCAGCAAACTCTATCCCCTCGCTCTCCTTCTTCGCTGCCTGGCGCTCGTCTGCAGTTCCATACTTCTTGTCCAGTCGCCCGTTCTCCCACACAAGTAGGGACCGAAGGCTGATTGTCAAGAACGTGTTGAAAAACATGAATGCGGCACAGATCCACAGCCCCCGTGAATAGGTCGGCGCATCTTTGTCGGGAAACACATTGGTGCCTAGGAATGGCCCACACTGACCGATGACATTGAGCATGACCATTGCCATGCCTCGCCGAGTATCGGAGCCTTGATTGTCTGCCAAGTGTTGTTAGACACGCAAGAAAGACTACAGGTGATCCACCAAGTAACTCACTAAGAACCCAAGGCAGAATATTGCCAATAGCAGGAAACACGCCACTGGCCGCAAGAAAGACTCCAAAATACCGCACTCCAACGGTGGAGCATGCGGCAATAATAACGTAGCCAATTGCTCCGATCAATGATAAAGTTGCGATTACCAAGCCACGCTGTTGTATCTTATCAGCAAGCCATGTGGTGGAAATCGTGACCAAAAATGACAAGAAGAAAGGCGGCGCTGTAAGGCCTTGCGCATTGATTGCAGTAAAGCCCATGTCTTTGAGAATAGTGGGCAAGAACACTGGCAGAGACGAGAAGCTGACATTGCAGCTAAAGTACATGAACTGCTTTGGAGTCAGTCCATCGTTTGAATGATATCAGTTAATATTCTAGGCATCACATACCGCAGTGAGCCATGGCTTTGCGTCAAGCAATGTCTCGCCAATGTCTTTCCAAACAATCCCACCACTCTGTACTTCTTCGCCGCTCCGTCTCAGCCCCCTGGCCCTGGCAACATCCTTTTCTTCCTTAGTGAGGAATCTTGCTTCCGCCGGAGAATCAGGGAGAAAGAACCACGCGAGTGGGACAGCAAGAAGACTGGGAATGCCCTCGACGAGAAACAGCAAGCGCCAGCTTGCTAGCTTAGGATGTCCTGATGTGATTCCATATGCTAATGCACCGGCGAATGTGTTGGCGAGGGGGGCCGCGGAAAGGAAAAGACCACAGCGAAGACCGAGTTCGCGACGACGGTAGAAAAAGGACAAGAGGTAGGGCACACCGGGCCCAAACCCTGCTTCTGCCACACCCAAGATGAACCGGAGAGCCATCAAACCGCTCCAGTTCTGGACCGCTGATTGACAAGTTGCCGCAATTCCCCTAAACTAGACGTCAGCCATTGGTAGCGCAGGTGCACACATGAGATACACACCAAAGAGCGACCGTAAAGGCAGCCCATCGATGCGGGGGGACGATCTTCCACATCAGGGCCTGGAACTCGAATACCGTGTAGGAAATGTAAAAAATTGTCAGAAGCCACGCATAGGCCCCGCCATTTAATGACAAGTCCGTTTCCATTCCAGCAATTTTCGCATTTCTGCTTCTCGTTAGTCGCATGCCTATCGAAAATTGAAACTAACCGTACCCGATATTACTGCGATCCAAGAAAGCCAGCAGATCTGTTTGTATCAGTACGCGTCCAAGGCTATGCAGCTTCCGGCTTTGCACATACATAAAAAACCTGTGATGATTGGCACTCGTCTATCTAACTTGCGAAGCACGCGTTTCTCGATGGCCGGGTCAATTGTGGGGAAATTGGGCGCTGGAGGTACTGGAGCCGCTTCCACATCTACTATGTCGTCCTCGACGTGAAGGTCATCTGGCTTTGTGACGGTCCTTTGCGACGGGACTTCGGAAATCTCGTTTTCATCGAATTCGACCATGGTCGATGTAGGGCGACGAAGAAGCAAGATTCACACGCGCAGTTGCTTCATATATTCGGGACGGTAAAACAGCAGCAAAAAATGACGGCTCTTCGTAAAAGAGAGGAGACTGGTGTGGTGGCACGAAACTTGAGTAACTCCGATAGTGACTCTGTGGCGGCGGTCATATTTTTAACGAGCGGCATGGGTCAGACGGCTTCGTCATCAAGAAACAAGACTAGCAGCAAATTGAACCTGCGAGTAGGGAGAAGAGCTCGTGTCCTCGTGGGTCTAGAGCACTTCATCTGGGCTGGTGTGCGATTCGATTTGCTCCAAGGGGCAGGCTAGCATGCTTAGTTCTGGGGAAGCTTTCCCTGAGCGTCCTGGGTTTGTGCCGATCACTTTGCGCCGGGGAGTTAGTTACTAATTGCAGGAAAAGGAGCTGCGGTGGACGCGTGCTATTCAGCCTAATGTGCTGTGTACGAACTTGAAATACTGCAGTGCGCATAGAGTAGCATTCTTAAATCGGGTTGCAGAAGATAGAGTCAAGAGTGAAGAATCACGATACTACTTTCTGAATTTAATGTCAGGGAAGTCACGTACCAGTCCTAGTTCCTTCCCCGCAGGGCTCGACCGCCCCTTTGATTGCGGCCTGAGGCAGAAATCAAAGACTGCCCAGTTGGCCTCTATGGCTGTCCGTACCGCTAGCCTCCGACTTTTCGACCGGGAAACCTCTCAGTCCGCGTCGCGTCGAGACATCCATCTGGACGCCTACAGTTTCTGAGCTTCACCATCCCATTGCACAGCTCATTTCGTCGCTGCCAAGCAACGGCTGAGAAGCGACCCTGGTTTCGCGATTGATTTACCCGTCTTGCGAGCAGAACACGCGCGATTGCCCAACATGCAGGACCCGGCTGGCGGACTCCCTGGGCAGCTGGTAGGCATCCCATCTGTCTTTCTAGAAGCAGGAGGTATATAGCAGTGCTAACAATGATTATGTGAAGCTGCCGCACATGCACCTTGTGTCGCGGTACCGGTATCCGACAATGACTGCGCTGCCCACTGAAACCGTTGTCGAATATCTCCTAGCTGCGCCAAAGGTTGTCCGAGAAATGCAGCCCATGTCATGGACCTTTCTTGACCCGCCGCCGCCAGATGGAACGACGCTTCTGACATGGCAGCCACTTGCTCATCTCGGCACCAATTTCGCCAGCGACGGATACATCTGGGCTGATGCCGAACAGGCTTTTACATTCGAAGCTCGGGGCTATGTACATATACACCTGTTCCCTTTTACGCGCCGCGCAGTCAATGCTGACCTGTGATTTTTTTTTTTAAAATACAGACCGTCGAGATGTGGGTGCAGCGAAGTGGCTACAACCCGCCTCGCGAAACACTCGCAACTCACTCTCGTCGTCGTTATCGCCTCGTACCCCCCAAGGTCCCAAATCCAAGCATGCCGAATCCCGACCCATCGCTATGGATTATCCACTATTCACGCGCCGCACAGGGCGATCACATCCCATCCCAGCGAATTCCGGTTACTCCTCAAGTGCAAACAGGACTTGCCCAACGACGATTCCTCCAGAGCCAAGGCCAACTTGCTCGCAAAGAGTTTATGCTTCATGACCGGAATAGCTGGCCCACGATTGCCTTTCCACCTCAGATGGGCCCTCAAGGCTTCGCGCAACCACAGCCTTATTACGGAAATGCAATTCCTGGCCGTCAACCACAAGGCGCATACTATGCCCCGCAGCCTGGTGTCCACGCCGGTCCAACTCCAGTCAAGGCACCCCGTGATCATCGACCATCTGCCGCCTCCGTCGCTGCTGCCACAGCGGAATTTGCCGCCGAAGACGAAGAGGTTTCTACTGGCGACATGTTGGATACGCTCACGCCTCGGGAGATCAGCAAGATGCGCTATCAACAACACCACGAATGGATAGAGGAAATTTTTGCATCGCCGTATAGTATCAAACAAATTATTCCCGTTGACCTGGGAATTGGCCGTAAAGGTGAATTGGATTCTCTGACTGCCGGTTTCTTTGAAGCTCCAACAACTGCAGCTCATCCAAAGGAGGACCAAGAGCAAACCACGTCTCTCAAAGAGGGGAAGATGGAGCCGGCGAAAGCAGAAGAGTTTGCGGACAGAGTTGCCAAGAAAGTATCCACCATGACGGCCGAGATCGAGAAACTGAAGAAACGACATGCGCGGAGAATGCACAAGATTAATCAACTGTCGACACTGAAAGACGCCGAAGTTCGTCTTCGCGAGGCTGGAGCGAACCCCTCTGAGACTGGCACCGAAGTGTGGAGAATGGAAGGACGAATCGATACCTCTAACGAAGAGGAACTTGTCGTTGACGACTTTTCTCTCCGCGTTCCGAAGCGCAAGGTGGACGATGTTGTCAAAGACGTAGAAAAGGACTACGGCCGGTCAATAGCCCTGGACTCCAATATTTCATGCATCGAAAAGGGTGGATTGCTGGAAAGAATCGAGCCCGAATTAAAAGCAATGGAAGACAGCCTGGGTGCCGATACTGACATGTTAATGGACACTAGTCTTTTGGACCAATTTGTTGCATCATCTACCTCTACACCTGGAAACAATCAGGTTTCATCTACTGTTGACGCTCCGGGACAAACAAGAGATGCTGACGTTGAAATGGGGGGCGCGACAAACACATTAGCACAACCTGGGACCGCTGCCGGTGAGACTGGCGACTGGGTTGTTGTGGACAATGATAAACAGGGAGGTTCCCAAGCCCCTCCCGGTACAGACAAGCTTATGCCAGGAAGCGCCGTTCCAGCGGCTGGCGATGGGTCGGGAAGTGGCTTGACCCCCGGAAATGGTATAGAGTCGAGCAACTTTGACGATAATTTTACCAACATGGACTCTGCTGGCGATGCACTTGCCGCATACGTCGACCAAAACGACGGTCTGGATCTTCCTGATTTGGAAAATTCGGCATTTGGAGATGCGTTCCATGCATCAGACCACGAGCTCGGGCTTCATCCAGATGATGACGAGATGGCATAAACCTTGCTATATTATCGAGGGAGGGGCGTCGGTTTGTAGCTCAATAGGTTACGGAGTTTGGCATTTGTGATTTCCATATGAATGTACTGTACTACTGTTGTGATGGAGAATTTTAAGTGTTGTCCGTTTGAGAATGGAATATTTCAGAAGCGTGAAAATTTCATTTGATATGATTCAATTTCAAATTTTAAAATTCACAGAGAGAGAGAGAGAGAGAACAGAGACAAATTCTACTGGCTCTCCCCCCAAGTCCTTTTCCAACTTCTTCTCGAGCTCAAAAATAACAGCAAAAAAGGTCATCGCAACTCCAACTAAGTAGACAATTATCAAGTTCAGCTTAATAATTACTCCTGCTAGATGATTGTAATCGTGGAACGAAAATAAGTATGCGTAACCCTATTTTTAAACTTATAATAATAGTACTTTATTATAAAAGATCCTGCAGGATTCCGGATAGATTTGCTACTAGCCTACTACTAGCTAGTCATGCATCTAATTCTCTCCCGTTTATTTTTATCCTATCAATCCAGAGAAACTCGAGAAATAATTCCCGACGCCACAGTGTGGCTGTTCCCCATCATGTCAGCCCGCCGCCGCACGCACGGGGCTGTAAAAAACGCCTGATTAACCGAATTAGGAAAGAATGCAGCCTCAGGTGAATGTCCGTCGTGATGCATGACACAAGCAGGTGCAGGTATATATAAAGGTCAGTGGGACCTTGCATAGGTGCCTGCATTTGATACATTTTTTTTTCTTTGGAATTTTATAAACTTGACCTCACTCTTCGTGTTGAAAGACTTTATATTTAGTTGCTTGTCTCACCTTGCCCTAAAGTCCGAGTCCATCTGAACAGTGCTTTGATACATGCGCACACCAGTTGACGCCTGATTTTTTCTTCTACAAGTCGAACACAATTTTTTTTTTAAAAAAAATGTGCTTCTCCGACTGGGGCGACGAATCATCTGAACCCATCCGAGTCGTCGAACGTCGTCACGTCAGTGTATATCAGACATTCCCTACTACAATAGCCTCGTCCAGTCCGCCCCCCAGTTACTATCTCTACAGTCGACCGTCGTCTCCGCGAACGTCGTACACCACCGTCACCAGAACACATACACAGCGACGCTCGCATCGGCTTATCCCCGTGAACGACACGGTGTACTATCAAGCTCGCCGGTCTTGCGAGCCAGATCGGACACACAGGCCGCTGACGGCTTATGTGGAATATGGAGGAGGGAGAAGACGGAGTGAGGAAGTGAGGATTATTGAGAGGAGTGGGCACTATTAGACGGATTGGTTTTCTTCCTCTTCCTCTTCTTCTTCTTTCTTTCTTTGTTGGTATTGGTACCTCTATGCTTGGTCTTGTTTGATGTATTCTAGTTTTGTCTGCGTTCAGGTCAACTGGCGTTCAAATGCTGTTTATTGGATGTGGCTTTGGAGTTTGGGTCTATATACACTGGGGTAATGGTCGTTTGGCGAGTTAATATGTATTTATTCTGCGTTCAATATATATTCATCATCTGTACGGAGTACCGCATCATCGATTGTGATAAGGATAAGGCGATAAGCCGCAAGCGGATAGTGACGTCACGGCACCGCGCAGCCGTCGCCTCCCCACTGCCGCGCACTTATACTCTTTCTACTCCATGCAGATCAGCTCCTTCAGATCGTCACACACCTACTACAATATACTAAACAGTGTCATAAAATATCTAGAACAATGCAAGTGTTTTCTTGATTCCTGGGGAGAAGGTCTTCTGGCTAACCGTCGCAGGAACCAATCTCTCTCGATCCGGCCCGGCCAAAAGGGTGGCAAGCAGCAGGATCGCGGCGCCAACCGCCATCGATTCTCGATGAGCACCCTGCGAGGCCTCCAGCAGCCCGAGCTGAGCAAGAAACTGTTCAAGATTATCAAGAATGAGAACACCGTTATCGGCGCCTACGAGTCTGCCGGTCGCGAGCGCGTGTCCATCGCCTCGCAGCTCTCCGACTGGGGCGAGGCAACCGGCGACGAGAATCTCTCTGAAGTCTCGGATAAGCTCGGAGTGCTGCTGTCGGAGATTGGAGAGCAGGAGGATCTCTTTGCGCAGAACCTAGAAGATTACCGTGGCTTGCTCAAGCAGATTCGCAACACCGAGGGTGCAGTGCAGCCCACGAGAGATCAGCGGAATAAGATTTCCGATGAGATACAGAGACTAAAGTACAAGGACCCGACAAGCACCAAGATTGTAACTCTGGAACAGGAGTTGGTCAGGTCCGAGGCCCAGAGCCTTGTCGCAGATGCACAGCTGTCGAATGTGGTGAGTAGTGGGCCGTGATCATAGCATGCAACAAGCCCAGCTGCTGACAGTGTCCAGACACGACAAAAGATGAAAGAAGCATTCGACATTCACCTCGCTGCGACTATCGAGCGGGGTGAGAAACAAGTGATCTTGGCCCAGCATGCACGCCGACTGGTGACCCTGATCGACGATACCCCAGTCGTTCCTGGCGACCAAAGGAAGCCCTTTGAGCACGGAGATACTCTGCGAGAGGTATTAGACGACGCCGAAAGAGATCTGCGTGCATGGGAACCCTCCCTGCTTCCTATCCCAACATACGCAGGCAACATGGGCGCCGATTTGGTGCCGAAACGAGAGGCCTCGCAGAAAGCATCATCGGATGGCGAGCCTGCAGATGGTAACACAACTGCACCGCTCGCGTCGGGAGCCATCCCGGCAAAATCATCGCAGGAGGCTATAGCCAACGACGCAGATGAGTCGGCCACCGTGGCGACAGCATAGTCGAGATCAGGCCATTTTGAAGTTTTGCAGTGTTTTTCGATGTGCCATTTTGGTTTGTATCAGACTGGGTCAATTGAACTGGCAACGAATGATTTGTCCTGGAAACATGTATATTTTTGACCTGTCGTATTTATTTTTAGTCGTATAATTAATCCAACCTTGGTCGAAGAAAATTTGAAAGTAACGCAAGACAATGCAAGCTGTGATGACTATTTATCGTTGGGTGGCCATCTTCCCGTTACATAATCGCATCACGTGCCGTCAGGCGCCAGCTGTGACGCGAAGCTTCGGAGCTGCTGCAGGAGCTTCCAGCGAAGCCGCATTGCCTTCAGTCTCTCCATCATCCCGCATTCTCCTCCTTCCGATCCCTTCTGACGTGTACTATAATTTCCTTTGGTCTTGATTTCTCTGTTGCTTTCAAATTCTACCTTCCAGCAATCGCCGCCCGTGGAATCGCCGTCAAGATGGATACGTTAGTCGCCAAGTACTCCGGTTCGGCGTATCGGGATGAGCTGTATTCAGAGGAACAACAGCGCAATCTCACAGAATGCCTTCCTCCGATATCTCTCAAGTTTGATCTTCCACCGGTTGCAAAGGTGAGCTGTGATGCCGCGGGGGTGTGGACCGATAGCTCATCCATCATTCCCGTTCGTCATGAAAACTGGCTGGTTGCTAACCCTTTGGCTTCTTCTCTAGCCCTCCTCTTGGCTTCGTACCATGACCGATGACCACTCGAACCCCAGTGCACCTATCAAACTAGCACACGGAACGACGACTCTTGCTTTCAGATTTCAGCACGGCATTGTATGTTGCCAGTCCCTTGAAAACCTGCCGATCAAAGCACAAAACTGATTACGATGTTGATACAACTAGATCGTTGCGACCGACTCCAGAGCCACAGCCGGTAATTGGATTGCCAGTCAGACAGTCAAGAAGGTTATTCCAGTGTCACGGTTGAATGTCGACACGGACAAGACAGGCGGAGCCCCCGTTCCGGGCTTGCTGGGAACCATGGCCGGTACTGCTGCTGTATGTTCTCCCGCGAGCATCTTTGATTCTCTTCTCAGTAGCGTACTGAACGTTTTTGCTTTAGGATTGTCAATACTGGTTGAGATACTTGGGCGAGCAATGCACACTCCACGGTAGGATTCTTGTTGCTTAGCATCATGAAAACGGGCCGATTTTCTAATTGCATGCAGAACTCCGACATAAGCGTCGCATCACTGTCGCTGCTGCATCGAAGATTCTCGCCAATCTTACATACTCGTACAAGTCGATGGGTTTGGGAATGGGTACTATGTTGGCCGGAGTATGATTCGCAATCCTCAGATTTCAAACACCAAGAAAAACCAACTAACATTTGATGACAACACTAGATGACCCCTCAAGAAGGACCTGCCCTGTACTATATTGACTCGGACGGAACCCGTCTCCCCGGAAACCTTTTCTGTGTTGGTTCCGGTCAAACATTCGCCTACGGTGTGTTGGATGCCGAGTACCGGTACGATCTCAGCGAGGAAGAAGCTCTCGAGCTGGGCAAACGAAGCATTTTGGCCGCTACTCACCGTGACGCCTACTCTGGTGGATATATCAACTTGTACCACGTAAAGGAGGAAGGTTGGGTGCACCACGGCTTCAACGACACAGATCCGATTTTCTGGAACACCAAGCTGGTTAAGGGTGAATTTTCAAACGTTACAGCTGAGGTTTAAGGTAATGGGGCCGAGTTTCCGGAAAGGAAAGAAGGGGAGTAGTGGAATGGGTTTAGTACTTATTTCCAATTCAAGAATGAAATCTTTTATATCTTGTGAACTTCTTGTTTTACACTCTTGTCTTACCATCAGGATTGGTTCTAGACGTCCAGGAATTGTAGAATCAATATATTCATCAATCTACGGGTCAACTTGGCTCCGTGTTGTGGATATGTCAATATAAAATGTAAACTGTGATGCCATTTCTATACAAAAAGAAAAAAAACATATCAACATCACATGCAGACATCCAAGACTGCAAAACGGAAGATAAAGGCGACAGACACCTTGCTATATGCAGATACTATAGAACTAGTAACAAAACAAGAAACTTTTTGTATCACCGCGTTAAAAAAAAAAGACTCGTATAATATTTCAACAGAAAAACAAAGAAATTAATGGTCAACCTTGAATTTCAACCGGATACCCATCGCGGCCAATTCGGCGTCGAGATATCTCAACACACCGGGCACGACGACGACAGTGGCAGAGTCGCCTCCGACGAAGCGCTTGCCCTCGCCATCTTCCCAGATGTCGGCGCGCGAGTCCTCGAAAACGGCTTCACGCGCACAGCGGCGACAGCGGACTATACCGTTTGTGCCGCCGACGGCACCGACGCCACTGACGGGGGTGGTTTGGTTGGGCGCAACCTGTGCAGCAGCAGCGATTGCGCCTTGGTTCGCGACGAGTTTGCTGGCGTTGTGGGCACCGAGCGAGGAGACGGCGACTTGGGTAGACAGGAACGAGCCGCAGTCCCGGCAGATCCAGGCACGTTGCGAGTCCGAGCAGTTCATCAGTCGGTCCTGCAGAAGGAATGCACAGCCGTGGGCCAGAAGAGAGTCACGTTCCATTTCTCCCACTCGAATACCACCACCCTTGGCACGACCTTTGATCGGTTGTCCCGTCACGCTGTTGACCGGACCGGTGGTACGCACTTGGAACTTATCGTTCACCATGTGACGTAGACGTTGGTAGTGGACAACACCAAGGAAGATGTCTGCGGCAAACTCCTTTCCGGTAATACCACTGTACATCGGCTCATTTCCGTGGTAGTTGTATCCTGCCTTGCGAAGCTGGTGGCCAAAATAGTCGGCCGCCGTGTTTTCTTCACTGAACTGGAAGGGTGTGCAGTCTTGAGGGTGGCCGTGAAGAGTACCCGCTTTGCCAGCCATGGATTCGATAATCTGCGCAATGGTCATACCTAATATCGAGAATTAGCAAAGAGACTCCGAATTTACTAGTGAAAGTGAAACATACGAGATGGGAAAGCGTGAGGATTGATAATCAAGTCTGGTTGAATACCGGTCTCAGAGAAAGGCATATCGATCTGAGGCCACATTTGCGAACAAACACCCTTTTGACCGTGACGAGAAGAAAACTTGTCACCAATAATGGGTCGACGAGGGATACGATATTTGATACTGATCGCTTGAAGTGGCTCATTTCCGTTCTCATTACCGACAAGGCGAATAGTGTCAACGAATCCGTTCTCCGTATCTTTGTATTTGAGGAAATGCGTTTGCCCGTCAACGTTGACGTATGTATCGCTAGCAGGGTCAAAGCGAACCGTATGCCAGGCTGCAATCAAAGTACCTTCTTGGACCTTGACGCCAGCATGAGGCAAGCCATCCTCGTCCAAAGTATTCCGCCACTCAGCCTTGATCTCTGATCCCGGGGCAAAGCCAAAGAGCTTGGAGATTTCGCGCTTAGACTTGGCCCGTCGGGAATCCTTGTCGTCCAAGTTGTAGAACTTGGTTTTATAAATAGTTCCATTACCGAATCCACGCTCGTGTGCCGATTTGTTGATAATCATAGCGTCGTCCATATCGTAACCGGTGTAGGAAATAATAGCAACGACAGCGTTAGTGCCGTTAGGGAAGTTGTCCAACCCATACGAGTTATACAACGGCGGCCGAACGATAGGAGTCTGGCCACATTGTAGTCGGTACAACTTGTTGTCTGTACGATAAGCAACGGATGTTCCCGGGGTTCCCATGGTCTGTTTGCTCATTTGGCATTGGTACATGTTACGAGGAGACTGGTTATTATCGGAGAAGGGCGTCATATTGGCTAGGATGGACAAAATGTTGGTTGGCGTGAATTCGATATGCGTGGAGATACCGGATCTGATGTCGGAATCCAGGCATGCAATCTCCATAAATGGCTGTTCGAAGGGACCGACATAGTCGAGTTTGTCGAGCGCCAAGTACTTGACAGGTCGATACATTCGCGCCGCCTGAGAGAACATGTAAATTCCTGGGTACTGACCGCCGTTAGAGTTTGGCACATAACCAATCTCAAGCTCCTTCGGAATATCGTGCGTTCCCTCGACTTTCCAGAATCGCAGGGTATCGTGAATCATTTTTGCCTGCTTGGGGGAGCAGTAG
Source organism: Talaromyces rugulosus (assembly GCF_013368755.1). Classification (NCBI taxonomy): domain Eukaryota; kingdom Fungi; phylum Ascomycota; class Eurotiomycetes; order Eurotiales; family Trichocomaceae; genus Talaromyces; species Talaromyces rugulosus. The sequence continues at coordinate 4,909,818 of NC_049563.1, read as the reverse complement.
CCGACAATGCGCCCATTGAGTTGAATTGTCACAGACTCATTCACATCCGCCGAAGCATCTGACCGAATACCCAGCTGGGCAAGAACGCGTGGGATTTGAGATACATCGATATCCTTGGTGGCAACCAAGCATTTATGTGCCAAGTGGTTCAGCAACCCACACGGAGAACCATCAGGCGTGTGGACGGGGCAGAGGAAGCCCCAGCTTTCAGGAAGCAACTTTCGCACTGCGGTGGTTTTAAGCTGAGCAAAGAAACTACCTCTGTGAATCATGCGGAAGTGGGCGATGAATCGATAGAAATTGATCTTCTCTGCGACGACGGTATAGCCGGAAGCCTGTTGCATATCCAATCCCGTCGGACTGACCAGGTTTCCCGTTGACAAAAAGTACTCTAATGCTCCACCGACATTCTCGTTGGTTCGTTTGACAACCTTTGCTAAGAAATCTCTTTCGAATAAAGGGTCGGTAAATTTAAGATTGCCGCCTCTCGTGGACCACTCGCGCGTGAACTTTCCAAAAGATAGTAGCCATTCTTCAAGTCTCTCTTTCAAGATCATTCCATAGAGAAATCCACCGAGTAGAACTTCCTGGCTAGAGATGGCATCAGGATTGTCGGCGGCGCAATCGCCAGCAACAAATGCATAGAGTTTTCGAATCATGAACATCATCATTTTGAATTTGTCATAGTCCTGAGAAGTTGTCACACTTTGGTTGCCCAAGTGCGGCAACACAATTTTGCGAAGAAACTCAGTTCCGCACTGTTCATTTGTCCAATGAGGAGGAGCAAGAATCGCAGGGCGAAACTTCTTTCCCAGGTAGGCCCTTGCCTCTGATCGCGAGTGAAGCTTGTAGCCCTTGTATGTTCTCAACAGAAGTTCCACACGGTCAGTAATGAAGGTATTCTTGATACCATTAGACGAGACGCCGCCGACAATTCCCTCAAAGATCTCGCGGTCATTGGTTTCAACGAGGGCCTTGAGAACCATGAGGACTGGGACCAGGTACTCTTGCTTGCGGTAGGAGAAGCGGAATGTCAAGTTGCCGTCGTTCAGATAATGGATAACGTTTGTCTGCGAAGTTTGATCTGGTCGAACAGATCGGATCTGGATACCGAATTTGGTGAAGCCGACGCCACGGTTTTGAAATGATGGACGAGCAATGGCCAGGGGATAGTTTCGCTTCGGCAGGATCAACATTCGAATCAACTTTTCGTTTCCGTTCACGATGAAGTATCCACCCAGTTCTTCAGACTCTTCCTTGCGATCTACTAGCTGCTGCGGAGTCGCGTTCTCCAAGTGGCACCTATTGGACTGTTCTCATGTCAGGTCACTGCACAAAGAAAGAGAAAAAAAAGGAATAATGATAACAAGATAAATAGTAAAATAAAAATCAACATCAGATGACATACCTTCAACATCAAAGGAAGCTGACCCATCTCCCGGATGGACTCTTTCCATTCACCATCGTTCACTTGAAATTGAAGTCTGGCGCGCAATCGGCCTCGGTAGGTCGCATGTCGTTCTCTGCATTCGGCTGGGTAGATGGTACGATAGTCCGTGTTTCCATTCCGGGGCACAAATTTGTTGGTGGGAGGAAGGACGGCCTTGTCCAGGAAGACCTCGGTGATTCGCACATTGAGACGATTCCGATGAGGAGGCGGGTCGCCCCTGGCCAATCTCGCTTGCCTCACCTCGGGGCTCTCGTTTTCTCCGTCGATAAATGTCTTGGTGCCCACGTCCTTCAAGGCCTCCTCGATGATCTTGTTGTCGCCGAAGAGCGCATTGAAGGAGTCAATGTGAGGCCGCACGGCAGCATCGAGCAATGGATAAGCAGAGCGGTCCTTTGGCGGGTTCTTGAACAGTTTCTCTCGTCTGAGGGTGTCGAAGCCGACAGTCCAGTCGGTGTTTGTCGCTGAAGGCGCCATGATCTACTGGACAGAAAGAAAAGAATCTGTCGAATCAGCGGGAGAGAGAGCAGTGCAGGCGTGGGGTGATTGCGGTTCCAGCAAGAGCAATCAAGTCCTGCTAAGAAGCATCTCCAGATCCCCCTAGAAATGCGATTGACAATCTCTTCTTGTTCGTCGTCTTCTGTGCAGACCAGAAGCGTCGACAGGCTCAACGGGAAATTTTTCGGGTGGGTCGCGGAAGCTGCGTATCATCACGTGCCGATAACAAACCCGGGAAAGAGCAGCCCTGCGCACGGCCAATCGCAGCGGCCGGACGGGGGCGCTCGGACCTGCCGGCATCGCCATCATCGACCATAGACAACGTGACTGCCGCAAGATGCACGCTGCCTGAACGAGACGACGGCCTATTTCTGCTTCTGTTCTCCTACTGCTGCTGCTCCTGAGCCGCGAGTCAAGGCTTAGCAAAGCTCCCATCTTGAATTCGCACGTGTCGTCCTACTGAGCCAAAGGAAAATAGGCAGCCTCGAGAGTCGAAGGAACGAGACAAGGAATAAATACGCAGAGAAACCAAGGCAACAAAATCATACGCAACTCTACTTGGATTTAGACCGCTCGCACGGCCGTACCTGAAAGCCCGGGGCTGTGGTTAGGCAGAGCCCGCAAGGCAGATACACATACATATCATACACGCTATAGTAAGTGGCACAGCAAGCACCAAGCAACGGCGCGCGGACGACAACTAACAGGTCGACTCAGCGGACTACTGGCACGCAAATTTTGAGCAATCGCCTTTTTGAACAATCCCACAGGTACGTACGCTGCTCTCCTGCGCAACGGCCAATGAGTCCGGAGTACAAGGGTTGGACAACTCGATGCAACTGGCAAGCAGTGTAGCGTGCCGGGGTGCGTCATACCCGTTCATCGCCAGTTGAGCCGTTGGACGCCGCGTTGATTGATTGACTGGCCGATTGATTATTGTTGGAGAAATAAATCATTAGGCAGGAATCAAAGTTGGCGGACTGGACTTTTAGTGCTGCGCCAAAATTTCAGGCTGATCCTTGTCCATCCCGCAGGCTAATCGCTCCCCTCCGAAGCGGCGCAAATCATCGGTCATGTGTGCACATAGATCCAGCTATTAGTGTCTCGATTCGGTTCTGTGCCCGCCAGCTAAGGCAGAGACGGTAAGGTAAAAAGCAAAACTGAGAGCGAGAGCCATAGCGCAGGGGGGAAGGTTTAAAAAAAAAAAAGCGTGATCCCATCCATATTGGCACTTTGAGACCGTATTCCGACGTTATTCTCCACACTCAACCGGGCCTCCTCCACGATTATTGTTGTCTATTGATTTTTTTTTTCCTGAAAAAAAAAAAGAAAAGGGGAAAAAAGGTTCGGTGGCTCCTTTTGTTACAACGCCAGTAGGGAGACTGCACTGCGTAACTGACTTGCATCGTAAGTCCGCAGCGGATCCCCAAGGCGAATTTCTTTTATTCTGCAAAGCTACTGACTTGCACCTGCAGCTAAATAGTTATAGGCTCCAGTCGGACTTTTGCAACGAACATCACATCTGGACGCCGCATTCCCTGCTGCGCTGACATTCCCCGTCTCTTTTATTTTTTGGCGGCTTCTCTAGTGGTGGTCGCTTTTTTATTTTATTATTTTTATTCTTACCTTTTTTTTCTTTTCTTTCTATTAAACTGGTTCTCCGTCAGCAACGTCGAATTTGCTTGCTCACCGCAGTTGTTAAGCGTCGTCCCCACCCCACCTCCCATGGTGCGCGTCATCCAATACTATTGATTGTTGACTTCGACCACTGGTGGAAAAGCCTGAAGTGCGCCGTTAATCGGGAACCTATCTTCCCTCTAGTCTGGGTCAAGGAGTGGTTGCATCGAAACAAAATCGTGGTTGCAAATTCCTAGTGACCCGGTGACTGTTTCTTCTCGTCTTCGTTTTCCTTTCTGCCCATTCGGTATCTTGGACTCTTCTCCCCTGTTGTCGGTCGGAATCCACTTCCACGGGCGTCACCATGGCAGGCATATTTCGAACAATCTATGATTGGCTCCTGCGGCTGTTCTGGTGAGTCTTTCCAACTGCGGCGAGGTGAAGTCAAGGTTGTGGTATCATCTGGATGGATCCCAGGACGGGTTTGCCGCCGATAGGGCCCGTTTCTCCGCCACGGAACCACCAAATGGCCCTGCTTACTGACTGGCTAACGTCTTGTCATTAGGGCTACCGAGATGGATGTCACCATGATTGGCCTGCAGAACGCCGGCAAGTCGTCGCTACTTCGGGTGTTGGCGGTAAGGCTCCTCCATTGAATCTTTCTTCATGAATTGATTTTTTTTTTTCTCTTTCTTTGCCCTCCTCTGACTCTGGCTGACAATCGGGTATAGGGCGGAGAGTTCACTATTGAGTATGTCTGCATTCCTTCGGCGAGTCGCGTGATGGTGGTCGGGCTAGATCGACCCCTCCAGAGTCCCAGCTAATGCCGGTCCCCTGCAGTTCCATACCAACGATTGGCTTCAACACCAAAAAGGTCCAAAAGGGCCATGTGACATTGAAATGGTTCGTCCCTTTTTTTTATCTCTTGCCCCGTCTTCTCAATGACAGGGTAGCTTCCGTCTTGTGGTGTGCGTCTGACCGAAGTTTGTTGGACGTGATATAGCTGGGATCTTGGGGGTCAACCACGCTTCCGACCGATGTGGGAACGGTATTGCCGTGGGGTAAACGCCATTGTGTAAGATGATCTGCCCAATTTAGTCATGCTTCGACGCAGGGTACTTACTCGCTGGGTATCATTAGGTATATTGTTGACGCAGCCGATCAACCGGCGCTACCGATTGCGACGGAGGAGCTGCACGACTTGCTGAACAAGCCCAGTTTGGAGGGCATCCCACTGCTAGTGCTCGGTAACAAATCCGACCTACCAAACAAACTGTCGGTCGACGAGATCATCGAAGAGATGGACCTCAAGTCCATCACCCGCCGCGAGGTGAGCTGCTATGGGATCAGCGCCAAGGAAGAGACGAACCTGGATGCTGTGCTGCACTGGTTGATCGCTCGTGCGAGCAGGTAACGAGATTGCCTGCTTTTTCGAGTCGCTTGGCTTGCGTTGTTGCTTTGCTTGGGCGAAATTTCTTTTTTCCTTTCCTTGTTTTTTTCTCTTGCGTTATTCTCTCTTTCTGTTTTGCTCGATTAAATCTGCAGGTGATTCAGCGATGTGACGAGTTGACGACCTCCATTCAAGACGCATGCAGCTGCGACTGCCCGCCAGCGATGGTGGATATTGTTTTTTTCTTGTTCTTTGTTATTTTCTCCAGTTATCTTGGAGAATCGCGTTTTCGTATCTCTTGCTTTTGTTTTTTTGTTTTTTTAAGCTTTTGTCTTTTTTTTTTGTCTTTTGCGTCCATTCGGCGGATATAGCTGCAGTATACCTAACGATTAGTGCATAATGACTATATGACCATACTTGCGTGACATTTTGCTGTAGTCAATTGCCTTGAGTGTATGTAAGTAGTAACCAGGGTGAAACTGAAATACTGGAATAGTGGCATCGCGGGGGGGGGCTTACGTTGACAGTGACAGATTACTTGTGAGGCTATGTCCCCCCTTTTATTCCCATCTTATTACTACTTTTTATTTTTTATTTTTTTTGCCAACTCATACATACATCAAACTAGTAGCAGTGAAGATAAGTCCTCCCTTTTTTTCTTTCTTTCTTACTGCTTGTCATGCAGGCTTGCGGTGTGTTGTGTATAACACACGGACCAAGTGCAGTGATGCGTTGGCAGTGTCCATTGCCTATCGATGGTCGGTTTGGCATACTGGCAGTGCCGCCCCGCCTCCGAATCCAGAATCCACTCTTTTTGTGCTGGAGGTGGTTGTTTTGGTAGCTTTGGTTTTCAGTTTATTATTCTTTGTCTAAGCTGTTTAGTATGCCGAATTCTATAGATTATTTAAATGAACGGCCTTGCGATCTGGTCTATAGAACGATATTATCAACAATGTTCTCATTATTTTTGCTCTCCATCGGATACATACAGAGTAACACACTATTATAGTACTACTACATGGTACATTTTTTTCATGGTTACACAACTACAAGGCGTGTGACTTGATCGATTGATTGTTACTCCACCTCCGACAACCAACGTCTGCAGGGTGTGGCAGGGATGCGGCAGCCACGGACCCTGGTCAGCGGCTGCAGATGACCTGGAATACAACTTACCCCTCTGTCAACGTTAGGATCAGTTGACATTTTAGTCTTGTAGAAAGTATCATTGTCGACGGTTTCGGATTCAAGTAAGGGTGTGAATCTCTAGCGTACAGAATGAGGTTTCGCTAAGAGTCTTGAATTGTATAGCACATGCATGCTTGTAGTCTATAGTCTAACAGAGTCAAAAAAGTCAAGCAACCTCTGCGACACAACCTCGGGCTGCTCCTCTATCACAAAATGGCCACAGTCCTCTATCCCGCCGCCCTGCACCTGCTCTGCAATGCCTGCCACCATCTGTGTAATCCGGTCGCCCACTCCGCCCGCTGATCCGCCCAGGGCCAGCAACGGGATTGACAGAGGCGTCTCTGCAAAGCCGGTATTCTGCGAGGCACTCTCGTTAAACGCGCGATAGTACTCAAACGCGCGACTCATTGCCCCCGGTCGCGCATAGCAGCTGACGTAGCGCTCAAAGTTTTCAGTTGAAACCGGGTGTGCTGCGGCGGCGGCGGTTTTGTATTTGAACATCCACGACAGTAGCTCGCGCTCGCGGCCCTGGATCAGGATTTCAGGGAGTTCGGGCAGTGCATTGAAAGAAAACTGCCAGAGTTTCATGTTGACCTCGTGCGGCAGCGGATACGAAGCTGGCGCGGGCAAAAGGCCTGGCACACCTGCATCGAGAATGGTCAGGCTACGCACGCGCGACTGGTGCTGGGCGGCCCAGGGATAGGCGATCCAGCTGCCAATGTCGTGGCCGACGAGATGGTAGCGTTGCTCTGGGCCTTCACATAGAGTGTTGTCACTGTGCACTGCGTCGGCCAGGATCTGGCTGATGGTCTTGGTGTCGTAGGACGGCGGTGCCGCCGAGTACCCCAGGCCCGGCGGATCGAGAGCCACGAAGCGATGTCTTTGACTAAGAGGCTCGAAGATGCTGCTGTAGGCTTCGGCTGTCTCGGGCCATCCGGCTAGGAGAACGACTAGCGGTGCGGACCTAGAGGTTGAACCCCCCGTGATGGCGCGGATGCCGTGGCTGAGGTGTTTGATCTGCCACTTGGAGGCCATTTTTGGTTGCAAGTTCTTGACGAATTCAATGCGAGCCAGACAGACACGTTGATATGAGATGTTTTATATCGACATGAAATACCTAGTGACTCACACCCGGCTTTAGGAATAGCCGATACTATTCAGTATACGTCTGCGGAACGTGCGGCCCGCGCGGCGCCGATGGCCCTTGATGCATCCAGCATTGTATATAAAGTTTAAACAGCCCAAGCATCAATTAAGCATCAGGCGTCAAGTCGGGTTCACTCGGCCTCGGCTGAGCCTCATTATTAAGCGCGTCGAGACTGTGAGAGTCAGCCGGCGAGTAGTACTCGGATGAGCGAGGGAGACATCCTGATAAGCGAGCGCGTGTTCAGAGCGTATATCGTATTGTTCAGCTTGGGAAGCCGCTGGCTGGCAGATGAAACCAATGGGGGTGGGAGGAATACGGCAGGATTCCAAATTGAATTGTCAGTTTCAGGTCGTGATGGTCGAGATGGATACGATGACGATGATGAGAGAAGGAACCAACACCGCCACGCTAGGCCGCCCCAATGAGGGCGATTTGTCACAGGCCCCGCCGCCCCACCCCGCTGCGCCCTGTGAGTGGCTGGGCGCGGCGCGAGGAGGCCTCGTCTAGGCCTTGGCGGGCTTGGCCGGATCGGGCAGCGCCAAGACCTCAGCCACCGCGCGCCGTCAGCCCTCGCTTTATTCCTGTTGCCCTTTCATAAAAGAAGGCAGCAGCCTTTTGTCTGGGTTTTTTCCTTCTTCACATACCCCAGAACACAACTCATCCCATTCCATCGACGCATCTCTCTGGTTTGATCTGGGTAATAGTCCAGACCCTTTACACAGCGCTTGTTCAGTAGACCGTTGTCTCCTCCGCGTTTGCAGCATACGTCATCCGCTACATCCCCTGGTTAATTCACGATGGGTGTCCTTGATTTCGAACGCCGTTATGTTTGGTATGTCTTTTTATCTTGCGTTTGACATATCAAAACACATTAGGTCTAACCTTGTCCCAGCTACGATTACAACTGCAACAGCTCGTGGTACAGCTGGGGGCGTTGGGTGGCCTTTGCCGTTATTGTCGGTGCTGCGTTTATAATCTTTCTGCTTTTTGCGTAAGTTTGCCTGCCCCTTTTAGCCTTTCTGAACCCCTGCTAATCTGCTCGACAGCTGTTTGTCGGCCCGCCGCCGCCGTGCTCGCGGTCGCCGTCCCTTCTACGGAACGTCCTGGATGGCTCCTCCTCCCTACCAGCAGGGCAACTATCAATACGCTCCTGCGCCACCGCAATATCAAACGCAAGACCCGAACCAAGGCTACTACGCACCACCTCCAGAGCAAGGATATTACGCGACCCAGCAAAACGGAATCGAGCTGCAACAACCCCAACACGCGTACGGAGCTGGAGACCATGTGTATGCGCCGCCTGCTGGGCCTCCACCGGCAAAGAACTAGACATGGCTTATCTATCTCGGCGCTTGACAAAGCGATACCGGGCAAGACTTGAAACTCAGCAAGGAAAAAAACAAAAGATAAATAAATATTAAAGGAGGATCGATATGAGATCGGTTGATATACTCGGTTGTATGTGGATAGGGACATGTCTATGACGAATCTAGTGGAATCGGTTTGGCTATCTCTGGGATTAATTACTGGCGTGCTTGGGCGGCGTTTGCTTCTGATACCTCATTTTTCCTTGCAAAAAGGACATCGCATACTATGTAATAATGCATGACGGACTATACGAGTCGTATACCAAGCTTTTCTCTCCATACTACAAGCGATATCGTATTCCTTACATAGCAACACAAAAACATGGCCATGGCGCACAGGTCAACTTCAAACTTCAGACGGTGGAGCACGAAATCTGACTATCTTAGCGGGGGCCGATCTCAATTAGAATGTCGCGAAGCAGAGGAACGGGAGGCATAATAATAATGAATACGAGTTTTCGTATCCCGATATTGCGGTGGACTACAACCGAATACGGACGGTATTACTCTCGCAGTCTCTTCACCCCAGACCAAGACATGACACCAGCTGACAGTTTCAACATGCCACTCCCAAGCAATTAGCACCAAGTAATCGATAACGGGCCCCAACACACACTAAGACAGCCCGCTCGCTCGTGGCAGCCACCGACTTAGCCTTAGTAATGTGCTTAGTGCACCCACCCGCCCACACTCTCCTCCGTACAGATCACATCTACAATGGTGGTCGCTACCGTTCTAAAATAGGCCGGCCTTTGCCCTCTTCCTCCTCGCTTCCTCTCTTCTCCTCTCCTCCCTGTTTCAGTGTCTCCCCCTCTGTCGCCCCTTGTGCGAGTGTCGTTTGCTGCGATCCCTGTCCTCGTCCTCGTTCTGCGACCAGCCGCTCGTTTTCTCTCATTCCAAGGGGCCCTGTTCGTTCGTTCACCATCGTGGCTGGTTCCTGTCGCTCCCTTTGAAACCAAAAAAAAACGGCAATCAATCGGAATATCACCCACGCCAGTCGTACATATTATTATCCCCCTACCGACTACAATCGCTCTCTCAAACCCGCGTTTCTCGTCCACTCGTTTGTCTTTCGAGACAGCCGCTGCGGCCGAACACAGCCTCGCAACTGGCAGGCCTTGTTTTTCCTGCCCCCATTCGTTCATTCACCCATTAGCAATCAGCCTATTTCCCAACTTCCAACGGTTCCCCAAACTTTGTCTCCAGACCTATCGCGGCGCAGCAGTTTTATTATATCTGGTTGCCTGCACTGGCTATCGTCGTCGTCGTCAGCTCCCCTCGTTTTATCTGCCGCCCGATAAGATCAGACCCATTCACAATAATATCGCTCGTTTCGCACCCGAATTGACTCTAGCAGAGACTATTATTGCAAGCGGCAGTCTTGCACTCGCCGCCTGCCCAAGATGAGTCCCGCAGCGCGAATGATCCAGTCGCTGGCTGAGCGCAGTGTCTCTGGCGAGGCCGACTCGGTCAAACATACATTTTCCAGCTGGGACAATTGCATGGCCAAGGCGTACTGCAAGTATGTGATTGACGATTGTGAAATTAAAATTGACGATTGTGAAATTAAAATTGACGCTAACCTATGCTTTACAGATGGCCTGTCATTGCTGTTATTATCGTGGGATCGCTGATTCTCCTCAGTATCGCCGGCTGCCTGATCAGCTGTTTATGTTGCGGTTATCAATGTTGCAAGGGCTGCTGCGGCTGCTGCTACAAATGCTGCGATTGCGGCGGAAACTCGAGGAGCCACAAGAGGAAACGAGACAGCTTTGGCGATCACGGAAATCCATACTATCAACAACCCCCGCCGCCTCAGCCCATGAACTATGGACACCAACAAGCGGTTGTACCGGCTGTATCACCCGCGCCCCCGGCGTACCGAGACCGAGGTCCCAGAACCGCAGCGTTCGACCAGCCCAAGGCGGCTGTTGCGACCAACGAAGATGCTCTTCCGGCGATGCCCACCTGGGCTGACGCGCAAACAAGACGAGTCGAAGACCACACCCCCGTGCATGAGACGGTGGAAATGGATAACCTGGAGGCGCACGACCACGCCATCAACCCGTACTACAACCACCATAGCAACTCTCCTGCTCCGGGGCTTATGACCCGAGGCGGATACTCAGAGGTACCTCCGAAATCGACAAGCCCGCATCCAAGCCAGCCCATGTATCACGACGACTATCTTCATGATGACGGATACTCGACAGGCGCCGGTGGACTTCGAGTGACGAATGCATCGAACCAAGACTTGGGCGATTCGGATTACTCCCACCAACAACAACACCAACCCTACTCCCCGATTTCTCCGTCATCTCCAGGTTACGGACATACTCCCGCGGGATATCCTCCTCCAGCGAGATATCCTTCTCCCGGCGCTGCCGCCGCCGCTATGCCTTCTCGTCTATCGCCTCGACCATCTCCGTCGTCATACCGAGGCTTTGACAACCAGCCTCCTGCCAAAGTGCAAGCGCCAAACTTTAGCGGACCCAGAGCATACGATCAAATCCCGTCGCCGCGGTCTCCCGTCAGCCCTCCGATGCCATATGCGCCGTATGAGGCACACCAACAGCAGCAGCCACCTTTCCAGGCGACTCGCTCTCCGCCACCGGTAGCAGGTTCGCCGGTGCAACACGGACAATACCGCGCTTTCTCGCCTGCTATTTCTTCTTCCACGCCGCCTCCCCCCTTTTCAGAGACCGATCATCATCCAGCCGGCCCCGCATCGGACGGCGATCGTCCTCCGAGTCTACTAATGGCCGGCCGACGACCAACCCCGAACTCGTACAGGGCTGTTTAATGACTTTTTTTTTTTCCTTAAAAAAAAAATTTGCTGAGCAGAAAACAATCTTATGTTTATATATTTTCTTCTTTGTGGATCCCCTATATACACATCTTATACACCACAAGGCACGGGAGGAATTACTTGGGAAGGCGTTTTTTTCTTTTTTTTTTTTTTCTGACGGAATTGGCGTATATATCATATATCAATATCTATCGTATATGATTTTTCTATTCGACTTGCCTGTTCATAAATTGGGGTAGGCAATTGATGTATACTTTGAAAATGGACGGTAGATATTAGAATATATGGTTTTTCGTGGTCATCTCTTAACAGTGGGAACGATGAGATAAATAACATTTGAAGCAATGAAGGTTTAAACTTTGAAACTTTGCAGCCTTAGCTATATATATGTATAATACGTACTACTTCGTACTAACATGCTCAAAGGAAGGGGATCAATCATGCACGATACAGCTTTATGTAGTGGGGGGGGAAACAATACCAAGAGTTTCCCGTCAACTGACTGGTTGAAATAGAGACATCATCTGACTGGCCCCTTGCAAAAGAAAGAAAAAAACATAATACGGATGTGATATCACGTCTCCGGGTTCCATATCCTGTTGTAGCTGTTTTTTCCCTGAACGACGGTATTGGCCGGTCCATCAGAGGTAGGCTTGTCGATGTTATTAATATAAATATCTGCGGAGAAACTATCCGACGACGCGGACGAATTCAACGACGAAGACGACGACGACGAACCATTCCGAGTCAGGAGCGACAGTGCCATGATGCTTGGCTGCTGCTGCTGTTGGTCGTGCGTTGCCGGTTCATTTTCGATCGGTTCTGATTTGGGCTGCTGCGGAGACGAAAAACGGTCAGACACATGCTTTGAAATAAAAAACACGAAAGAAAGAAAACGAAGAAGAAGGAAAAGAAAGTACATGCCTGCCCTGAAGATTCCATTATCTTCTGTACTTGCAACCACGAGTATGCTGCTGTTTTGGAAATAGGGACGCGTGGCGATGATGATGATGACGATGACGATGACGATGAAGATGAACCAGTGCGAACAGCAGCAGTCCTGGGAGGACGCTGGAAGCTTGGCGGAGAAGTAGTATACAAGTGTGAGCTACTGCTGTTGAACATGGTTGTCGCGTCGTATTTCAGTTCAATATAGCGTATGCAGCATCGGAAAAGGCGTACGGTACGATGATTTCAAGATAATACCAATGATGGAGAAAGATGATAAACTGATTGACTCATCTGTAAACGAGGGAAGAGAAGAAAAAAAGGGCCAGCTTTATAAACGGTTCCTCAAGTCATTGCGTTGCGTGCGTGAATGAATCATGAGACAAAGAGAACATGTGCCAATAAGCTGGCGCTCTTTGTTTTCGTTGCGGGGAGTCAAGCAAAGCGTCCGGTTCGCCAGATCTAGCCCAACCTCATCAAAGCGATTGTGTCCAGGTGTCTGAGCTGGCAATACATGTGTGTAGTTGAGACTGGAATAATGCAATTATTTGATCGATGACGAGCGGGAAAACTGGACAAGGGGCGGCTGCTGGTTGGGGACATATGGCGTTGCGCCTTCCGTGTCTTTGATTATGACATCAGTCTGTATTCCAGCAAGCATTACTTCGTTGATTTGGCTAATATACAAAAAAAAAAAAACCATTCAAAAACCAGCCGTCGCTATTGCAACCACAGTGGTATATCCCAAAATATGCATTTACGTTTTCTCTGAGTATCTATCTCATTCCTCCAGCGAAAAGTCAAAGCTCTTAAACGCAGTCTTGAATGTTTCCACGTCCTTTTCCTCCTCGCCTTTTGTCTGCGCACAGTCCCTCCAGTCCATTCGCTTGTCCAGGCGCAAAAGCTTGGCCATCACCCTGCGACCAAACTGAAGGTCGAATCGAAAATCTGGTGTTAGAGGCAAAAGGAGAGTTTTCTCTGTGCCGCTAGGTTTTGACTCATTGTCCTTGTCCGTTGAATCGACACTTGCGGGCTGCCATATCCAGATACGAAAGTAGTCACCGGGTTCATTCTCCCCATCTTCGCGTGCGGGGCGCTCGAATTTGGGGTAATGTAGATTCTCCGCCTCTACTTTGAAAGCTGCTTCGACGAGCCCCTTGGATAGCAGATCCGTGGCCACCGGGAGGTATTGCCAGTGTATGTGAATACCATTTCCGCGGCTGACCTCCCAGGTGACTGATCCCAGACCGCTTTTGCTCTTTTCGCACACCATGTTATTTAGCGCTTGGCGATAACGCTGCATTTCGCGATAGGTATTTTGACGCGCTTCGGTGTCGGCAACTGCGTTGAATGTAGGAGAATGGATGAGGGGAATGATAAGCATGTGTCCGGGAAATTCCAAATTTGGATAGGTCTTGGCCGTAGAGAGAGGGCCCTTTGCCGTTGTTATATAAGCATCTTCGCCGATCGAAGTAATTAAATGCGTGGCAATGTCAGGATTAGACAAGCAGAAGAAGCACTCTCCCGGTCCAGGGGGAGGTCGTCGGGCCCGCTTCTGTGGTCGGTGATCATGACCTCCCGAAAAGCGCTGGAATCCCTCATTCTGGCTTTCCAAAGCCCCCCTCTTTCGGGGAACAGTTGCCAAAGGCGAAATGGTCGTCCCAGCAGGCACAGTGTCAGGTGCCGCGGCCTTGGGGTCGAGCGTGAATGCATACATCCATTTCTGTTTCGAAGTCTTGCTGAACGATGCCAGATTGATGAAGCGAGTGAGAGGTTTTGCGTCTGGGTTGTCGTCCGTCGGCATGTGAAAGAACGGTTCTCGTTCGTAGAAAAAATCGGCTTTCGATGAAAAGTGGTAGCGTGGTTTCAGCGTTGAGCAAACGTCAGCCACACATTGAGCCCCTTCAGGCGCAGCTCCGCCCTCCGGTATTGTCACTTTCGATCGATTCGTGATACTTTTAGGCCATTCATACGTGAGCAAGATATCAGTGTTGTGGACGCCAAAGAGAGATCGCGCGTCCGACTCCGAGTAGACAGAGTGATATCTGTTGTTTATCTTGGGATCTGAAGAGCCCTCTGCGGCTAGCTCTCCTCCGAGAGCAGCGAGCCTTATGCCTTCAGAGGTTTTCAAAGTGCCCCTTCGGCCAACAAAAAACAAGTTCGGGCACACTTCATCAGCGGCCTCAATCTTTTCAACAACCCGAGTAGGAATCGGATGCTTGCCAACGCTAAAATAAGTAGGCAATGGGACGATAATAGTCCCCGCAAGAAGTCCCGAGATTTGATTCAGATCTTCCTCACTGGTGCATTCTCCGAAGAGGTCTCCCGCGACAATGGCAAAAGCGAAGTTTTGTTTTGTTTGAAGCTTAGCAAGTTTGGTGAAGACTTCTTGAAAGGCACAATTGACATTGCCGATGACCACGCTAGTACAAGCAATTAGAATAATTCCTCGCGTTACAGAACACGATCACTTACATCTTCGAAGCCATTCTCCTCGAAAATTGAGTAGAAGTGAGAGACAAACTCGTGGTGAAGACCTCACTTTAAACTCATAAATAGCCGGGTCAAGGAATCACAATCTAAAGAGGCGACTCGCTGCATGTATCCCATGTATTTGCTATACCAGCTTGTCTGTTGTCTGTATGGAAGCGCGTCGAGTGCCGTCATTGGAAGAAGGCGACGGAGAGATCACGTGCAGGGATTTTTTTTGACAGAGCTTTTGCCCCGAAACGGTTAGCGCGCCTGCCGATAAGACCCATCCTCCCCACACGGGAAAATATTTCGCCTGATCCGGCAGCTTTTTTTTTGGTCTCAGAGAGAGCAACAGAGGAGATTGTTGAAGGATAACAACCGCGCCCTTGGAATTTTCGGTCGATTACCAGCGCTATCATGGTGTCATCTTCATTGAGCTCACGGGCAAAGCCTGTGAAGCTCCTGAAGAAGGGCACTGAAACCACTAAATCTCACCGCTTCGAACCTTTCTCCCAGCGAGTCTCGAAATTGAAGATCGACCCTATTCACCGTGTGCGACGACCGGGCTTCGAGGAAGAAGATGGAGATGAGACATACTCCCATTTTCGGTCATCCTTGGACCATTGGTCCGAGATGAATCTGTCGGAGATATTCTCTGATTTCGTTCGCAGTGTTAACCCTCTTTGCGAGAGTCTGCACCAGATCCTCTACCATGAAGACAAGATCATGGCGCTTTTGGCGGAGTATATTGAGAAGAGGGATCACCTTTCCATCGAGCCACTTTTGAATCTATTGTCGCAATTTGCTAGGGACTTGGGCGTACGCTTCGAAAAACACTTTGCGACCAGCGTCACTCTTGTAGCATCTGTCGCCGCCTCTCACACCGATGTCGAGGTTATTGAATGGAGCTTTACATGTCTTGCATGGATATTCAAATTTCTCTCTCGCCTCCTTGTGCCGGATTTACGCCCACTGCTGAATGTCATGGCTCCATTCCTTGGAAAAGAACGCCAGAAGCCATTCGTCTCCCGATTTGCCGCCGAATCCACGTCGTTCCTGATTCGAAAGGCCGGGCTTGTGTACTACAAAAACAAAGCACCTCTCGACCGTGCTGTTTCCTGTCTTTTTGAAGACATTCGAAATACTGCAGATTTGCGCAGCGTCGATACCTACAAGGAGGGCTTGATGGTCATGTTTGCAGAGGCCATCAAAGGTGTCAAGGGGGGTCTGCACTCTAATGCATCGGATATTTTCAAAAGTTTGATGGAAAACTCAACTACTGGCGATGATCTACAACGATCTCTATCCCAGCAGGTTCTTTGTGGCGTGCTCACCAATGTTTTGCACAACACAACCCCGGAAACATTCTCGGAACTTCTCACCGTGCTGGGCGCATACATTGAAAAGGTCCCGGAAAAGGACTCGGAAAGCCAATTGAGCATTTCTGCACATTTAATGTTTGTGTGTGTTACTACACGCAAGGCGACAAGGGTTAAAGAGTGGAAGACAGTCCACCATGCCCTTTTGACCCTGCTACAGCGCTCATTAGATATTTTCACATCATCCAAGGTGGTTCTCCCCCGGATCCTTGCTACCGTCGCATATGCACTACAACTTTCTCCTATGGATGAAATGCTGCCTTTTATGCGGCGTCTTATGGATGTGGTGGCGGATGACCGCTTGGAGCCTTTTTTCCTACCCTTTTGCTCAACATTTGCAGAATTTGGCTCTGAAAGGTTTCATGCAGTTGTGTTGCCTTATTTTCAGCGGTAAATACCCCTCATATTCTTATACAAAACTTATTATTGACGTGGATTTTAGATTCTTGGCATCATCCTGGAAGACCAAAGAAGCAGACCTGTGTTTGTCCCTCCTTCAGCTCGAAGAAGCTGGCTGCATCACATCTCAGCCCTCCAGACCAGGTTACATTACGTGTCCAAATGAGTGGAAACTACAAATCGCTCAAAAGTTTAGCAAACCTGGAAATTCTACCGAGGATGTGGCGCTTCTAAGCATATATTCGAGACTTCACACAGCTGTGTCACTTTCAAATGAAACCTCTACTCTGCCCCAGATAGTGGAGTCATTACACAAACTTCTTCTGTCGACTTTTGATTCCTCAATATCAGACCTCAACCCTCTCGATACCTTTACCTACGGCCAAGGCTTCAAGACATATGTCGATCTCGCTTATCAGTGTGGCTCACTGGATGCATCGCTGTGGCAGCTGATCACAGCATCTGGATCCCGGTTTGCTCGATCAGACCTATTCTTAGAAGGAGCATTAAACTTCTTGGAGAAGTCTGATTTGGCCAACACGAAAAAAGATGACCTTGAAGAATTTGCAGGTGCTCTAATAGACAACCTCACATCTCCTTCCCACTCTTTGCGATTACTGTCATTGAAAATACTCA
The DNA here is from genome assembly GCF_013368755.1 of Talaromyces rugulosus. Classification (NCBI taxonomy): domain Eukaryota; kingdom Fungi; phylum Ascomycota; class Eurotiomycetes; order Eurotiales; family Trichocomaceae; genus Talaromyces; species Talaromyces rugulosus. Next base: position 4,892,521 of record NC_049563.1, on the reverse strand, counting down.
GCCAATTCACCAAACTAATAACCGAGAACGACCAGGGTGCTATCGCAGTAGCCATCGAAATCGAAGAGAGCGAATTGACTCTCCAAACAGCTAGATTTCTGTCTATGCAAATCCGCAAACTTGGACTCCTATACCCTCAGATCGTCTCACACAACTGGTTTGGCAAGCTTGTACCCAAGTTTTGCTTTGGTCTATTCTCCAAGCAACTAGCACAGTTGTGGTCCGATTCTGCCGAGACTTTGAAATCAATCAGTCAACACGCTAACGGAGAGGGTGTTGTCACCGAATTGTCCATGCTGTGGCTGCAACATGATGTTGATCCTGAAAATGGCGACGGTGAATCGGATGATCGCTCTCCATACACTTCACCTGATTTTGGGTGCTTCAATGCTTCAAATATCGAGAAGATCTTCGGTTCTCGCTTTCAAGATGAAACAAACTCAAAGGAAACCCTAGTTGAGAATTTCAACAATAGCCATGTTTTCTCGGAGTTGATCCCACGTTATGCCCGCGCCCGCTCATTGCTGGTTTTGCACGCTATTCCTGAAGTTGCTGAGAAGCGGTCTCGACAAATTGTCCCTGTATTCCTCAACTGGGCCTTAAGAGAGGGAGAGGGAGATGCCGCTCCAGACTTGAGCTCCAAATCATCCGCCACACTCACTTCTGACGACACTCCTTTATGGGGATACAAGGATCGACTTGCCCTTCTTGGACTTTTCGAAAAATTCATTAATCCACGGACCCTCTTCAAATCATCAGAAGTTTTTGATGCCCTGCTCAACCTCACGGCACACGGAGACTCGGCAGTTCAAAAGCCTGCCCTCAAGGCTCTTTTCACATGGAAATTGCCGAGCATCCGCCCTTACCAGGAGAATCTTCTCAACATATTGGACGAATCTCGATTCCGTGAGGAACTGGCAGCGTTTGTGCGGATTGAAGAAGACGACAGCAAGATCGAAAAGGGCCACAAAGCGGATTTGCTTCCAATTCTTCTGCGACTCCTTTTTGGACGCATGATCTCCAAAGCCTCTTCCAGCGGATCTGGTGGTCAAGGTGGTCGACGAAAGGCCATTCTTCGCACTCTTTCCCACATGTCTGAACCTGACTTTGAATTATTTGTGCAAATTGCGTTTGGCTCTCTCTATAACTTGGACTTGTTGAAAGGAGACAAGGTAGAAAGCTCGTCATTTGACGTGGAATTGGTCAATCCAAGACGACAATCTGGATTGCTCAAGATGGTTGAGACGATGCTCGAAACGCTCCAGGGTCAGATGAACGCTTATATCGTCAAATCGATGGATATTATTCTCTACATACTTGTCAGAGCTAGTCGCTTAATTGAAGCAGACACAACAAATGACTCATCTACAGACAGCAAATCACCGATGATACGGGAGATTCGCGCTGTTGGCATCCGTTGCCTCGGGATGGTTTTCTCTGTTGCACCGGAAATCGATTGGACGCCATATGTTACAGTCATATTCAACGAAGTCATCAATATTCGTCTTGAAAATTTTGCTATTGAGAATGCCCAAGGTGTTTCTGGCTTCCATCGGCTGTTCCACACGTGGGCCTCGTTCCCCAAGTCTGTCTTCTACCTGACCCGGTCTGGTAGCGACGTGTTATCTGCTGTCGTGGAAACGTTGAATGTCCCATCTGCGCGAGACGAAGTCAAAGTATACATAATGGACTCAATTCTCCAGCCCATTATCAACCTCTCAACGGGTCGTGCAATCAAGGAATCTGAAGAGCTGAGTGACTTTTCTCCGAGAGAAATCCTCGAGGAGGTTCTGGCACCATATACAGAAAGCATCCTTTCTCACATGAGCAAACTGCTCCAATCTAACCCCTCACGTCAAGTTCTGGTGACTAGCGTGGAAACACTGTCATTGATTGCGCCTTGTGTTGAAACATCCGGTGAAACATCCAGCCTCATCAAGATATGCACATATCTTCTTCGACAACCTCAAGACAAGATTTCACCAAAGACAAAGGCTGGGTTGCTACATACATTACAGCATTTTATCCCCTTGTATTCTATCAGTAGTGACCCGTCACTAGCTGAAGAGGTTTTTACTACAGTGTCTTCGCTATACGATTACTTCAAAGACGACGAGAACCGGAATGTACTGTCGGCCGTCTTGAGTGAATTTGCTAAACATGACAAAGAATTGGAAGAAACCAGCTCACTTTGTGCTGATCTCAATGCTGTTGCCTCAAATAAGCTTGACGAAGTTGATTATGAACGGAGACTCCAAGCCTTCCGGAGGATTAATGAGAACCTGTGGAAAACTCTCAGCCCAAAGCAATGGCGTCCTATCATTTTCAATATGTTGTATCATGTCAAGGATGATAAAGAACTGTCCATTAGATCCAGTTCCTCTTTCGGGATCAAGCGTTTCATCGAGAGGATCTCGGGTGATGCAGCTGACCAACAGGATTTTGCTACGCTCCGAGATGATGTGCTGTTACCTGCTCTTCGGTCTGGCATGCGTCAACGGTCTGAGATGGTACGCTTTGAACTCGTGTCTGCTCTCGGCCACCTGGTCAAGCTCAATCCCACCTTGGCATCCGTCCAGGATATGCATGTGCTGTTAGTGGCAGGAGACGAAGAAGCTTCTTTTTTCAACAATATCTTGCATATCCAACAACATCGTCGCATGCGGTCACTACGAAGACTTGCAACTGAGACATCAAATGGAAATATTAGTTCATCCAACATCAGTGCATTCTTCCTTCCGTTGATTGAGCACTTTGTATTCCACGTGGCTGAAGACGAGACTGCCCACAACTTGGCTGCAGAAGCAGTTGCAACAATCGGTAAACTTGGCGAATGGATGGAGTGGAGCCAATTCCGGGCAATCTTCAGAAAATATCGCGCGAACATGACAACCAAACCTGATCTCGAAAGGAACATGGCCAGGCTTCTTGGGAGAATGACCGATGCTCTCAGCACTGCTTTCATCCAGAAAAATGGAAAGCCTGACACTGAAGATGTGGACATGAATGATGGTGTGGATTCGAGTTCTTCAGCGAAATGCCGCCTTGCCTCGACTCTCCCTATTACTTCCAAAATAGCAACGGAACTTACAACGCATTTCCTGCCATTCCTCACAGGGTTCGTGCATCACAAGGACGAAGCAAAAATGAGTATGCGTCTTCCGGTTGCAATCACAACTGTGAAACTGCTGAAGCTTTTATCGGAAGAAGAAATGGCCATTCGCCTACCCTCGGTTTTGCTGGACGTGTGTTACATTCTTCGCAGTAAATCACAGGACTCTCGAGATACTGCAAGAAAAACACTGGCAGACCTTGCCATCATTCTTGGCCCTGCATACTTTGGCTATATTCTGAAAGAACTCAAAACTGCCCTGGCAAGAGGGTATCAGCTCCACGTTCTGGGGTTTACAGCACATTCCATCCTTGTGTCAACAACTGATGAATATGCACAGGGTGCATTGGATCACTGTCTTGGAGAAGTTGTATCAGTCGTAATGGATGACATCTTTGGAACTGTTGGACAAGAAAAAGACGCCGAAGACTACGTCAGCAAGATGAAGGAAATCAAAAGCAACAAGAGTTATGACTCGATGGAATTGCTTGCCAAAAACAGCTCTGTGTCATGCTTGGGCGCTTTGATCAAGCCTTTACAACTGCTTTTACGAGAGAAGCTCACAGCAAGTATCGTCAGAAAGGTTGATGAGCTCTTTAGGAGAGTTGGTCTTGGTCTGCTCCGAAACCCAGGTGCCGAGAGCCGAGATATTCTTGTCTTTTGCTACGAAGTGATCAAAGAATCTTACGAAGACCGCACCCAGAATACCTCAAAATCTACAGAATCTGCAAAAAATCGTCGGTTCCTGATAAACATGCAAGGCATGAAACGTGGCGAGAAACGTGGCTCTACCTCCTCTTACCTCCACAAATTACCCCGTTTCGCGTTGGACGTCCTCCGATCAGTTCTTAACAAATTCAGCTCACTCATGACCACCGCTAATCTAGCTGGTTTCTTACCGGTCATCGGTGACTCTGTCATCCAGGCCCATGAGGAAGTCAAGCTTTCGGCAATGCGTCTTTTGTCGGCTATCATCAAATTACCTTTGCCAGACCTAGACAAAAACGCGCCTACCTATCTTGCCGAGGCTGTAAAGGTTGTCAAGGAAGCACCTAGCACCAACACTGAAGCCGCACAAGCAGCGCTCAAGCTCGTTGCCGCGATATTAAGAGAGCGAAAGACCGTGGATCTCAGAGACAATCACCTTTCCTACCTACTCAAACGTCTTACTGATGATATCGAGGAGCCTGATCGCCAGGGGTTGACCTTCAACTTTATCCGGGCTGTAATGGATAGGAAATTCCTCGTTCCCGAGCTGTATGATTTGGTTGACAACATAGCAAGGATGATGGTCACCAATCAGACCCGATCTGCACGCGATCTTGCTCGTGGTGTCTACGTTCATTTCCTTTTGGAATACCCACAGGCAAAGAGTCGGTGGTCAAAGCAACTGGCTTTCTTGGCCAAGAATTTCGATTACCAACACCGAGAAGGTCGGGAGTCCGTCATGGAGGCAGTGCACCGGTTGCTATCCAAGACAGGCGGAGATCTTGGCCAGGATATAATCAGTACTTTCTTCTTGCCAGTGGTGCTTGTCGTGGCGAATGACGACACCCCCGAGTGCCGGCAATTGGCCGGTCTTCTCTTGAGCGAGTTTTTCGGAAGAGCTGATAAAGAGCGACTGCAAATCATGCTAACCCCTCTGCATGCATGGCTGGAGCAGACAGAGAACAAGCAACTCATCAGCACTGGCCTGCAGGCAATGAGAGTGTTTTTTGAGTCTGAGGATGTCGAGAAAAAGAAGGAAAGCCGCTTTATTGTCGATCTGATACCTACTATTGTGCAGCCCATTGTCGAGGACACGGAGAGCGAAGACTGGGAAGTGTTTTACTTTGCCTTGCAACTATTTGTCAAAATATGCAAAAGCATGCCCTCGATTGCGTTCAGCAAGGATTGCGAGCGCCTGTGGTCCATCACTCAAGAGGCTCTTTTCTTTCCACATGCTTGGGTGAAAACTTGCGCAGCGAACTTGATTGGCCTATTGTTTGCGGATGTAGCCAAGAACAATGCCAGTGATGGGTTTGGCAGCGTTCCCTTGCCTTCGAAATATGGACTCGAGCTCGACAAAGAACGAATGATACAATTGACACGTGGTAGTCTTCGTTCTCTCCAGACTCCCAATGTTAGCGAAGAGCTTGCTATGCAGAGTGTTCGCAACATCGTGTTCCTGAGCCGATGCTTTGCAGAGAATAATGTTGAACTCTCTCCGAAACAATCAGAACAAACAAAGGAAGATGAAATCTCGAGCGAGGCAAGCGACGATGACGAGGAGGAAGACCAAGAAGATTCAACAACCCCCAACGGAATTACGCAGTCCAGGTCGCCATTGCTTTATATCTTCCGCCAAGTCTCAGATATTCTACGTCGAGAAATTATTTCTACCCGAGCTGGTGCTCTCATGTCCAAGACAGCTTCCATGGCGCTCATAGCAGCGATTTGCCGGCACTTGGACGCCGAAAAGCTCATGGGATCTCTTCGACTAATCCTTCTACCTTTACAACACTTGATTGACCCCAACATCACCCATCCGCGGTCTTCAGACCCTGATTTTCAAACAGCCTACCAGTCTCTTGTCACAAATGCGCAGGAGGTTCTCGATCTCTTGCAGAAGAAGCTCGGGACAACTGAATACGTCACCCAAGTGGCTTCTATACAGGAGAACATTAGGGCACGCCGAGACGAGCGGCGAGTCAAGCGCCGTATCGAGGCTGTTGCAGATCCAGAAAGGTTCGGGCGGGAGAAGAAACGCAAGAATGATAGGAAGCGATTCAAGAGATCAGAGAGGGACCGTGGCTTTAGAGACAGGAGACGAGGTTATTAAATTAGCACATGACATGTGTATATATTGAGTGGCGTTTTTTAGAGCCTGGATATTATTTGTATATAGGTTTGCCGGAATAAGAATGCGCCGGCTTGTTTTATGATCAAAAGTTGAAATAGATATGATACATGAACATTGACTCCACCGAAACCCATAACTTTGGGGGAATTTCCTGACGCTCCGTTTTCTGTCAATAACCGATCCGATGCAGTAACGCGTCCAGCGCAATCAATAGAATCCAACAAAGGCAATTACGAGCTCTCCTTGGTGCTAGCTTCAGAAGACTCCTCCTGGCTAATCCCGGTCTTGTAGACGGACCCGTCTTCCCAGAATTCCATATCCCCTTCAATGTGTCCCTTGGTGACGTTCGCTCCCTGCTTAGCCAGAATATCCTCCAGTGTGGTTTTATCGTCCAAGAAGATGCCCAGGTGGTCGGCGATTATGTGGCGGTTTTTGCACGATGGACAAGCGATCAACACTGTGCCCTTGTGGTAGCCATGCTTGGACATTCGATGTGTCGACCGAGTTCCGCACGGTTTGCAGGTAAAGGAAATCTGATAAGCTGGTTCTTCGGCTCTTCGAGCAGCGTTCTGTTCTTCGTTGGCTGTGGCAGCGGCGGTATCGGAGGCGTGGTCGGTCAAGGGCCGTGGATCACGAGTATTTGATGCTGGTGATGATGATGATGAGCTAGAATTGTATCTTGTGAAGGCGAGCGCGGTTGGTTTGTGTGAGATGAGAGTCGGTCTTGCTGTCTGGAAAGGTGAAGGTATTTGCGTTGCTGCTCGAATGCGCGGCAGACATCTACTTTGCATGCGCAAAGAACGGAGGAGACTTGTTGATCGCATTCTGAGGGATTTGCCGGAAGTTCCTTTAAATATAAACAATTATTAATAGTAGCTGAGATAATAAAGCGGAATAAAGAAGAAAATTAAATATGATACACGGAGATGTCATCGAGTCCTCCTAGATGTCATCGAGTCCTCCTAGATACCGAGAAAAGCTGCGCCGGGCGAACACTTTCTCCGGATCCGTCCGCATCTCCGCGTTGTTTTGCGGAGGAGCTTCGAAACCTCTTTCAACCACAGCTTTTGATTCTTTGTTCGCTGGACTGGGTCCCATTTATAAGAAATTACTGCTCTTATTTTTTTTAATTTGAGCGTTGCTCCGATGGTTGTTCATCTTCGAGATTGATCAGTCAATCTCTCTTTTTTTTCCCTTCCCTTTCCAAGCTCCGTTACCCCGCGCCAACTCAGGCAGTCAACCGTCATTTCACGAAATAAACGCTATACATTCGAATAATTCACTACGTCTCTGAGCTTTCAAGATGGCTATGCGTGCTAGGCAAAAGATTCGAGCGCCACGAAAGGTGAGTGCTTTTACTAAACTCCATATCTACCCGTTATGAGAAGTATACATGTTGACTCTTTGCATCATACAGACGCTAGGAAATAAAAAAGACGATTTCGATGCGATCTGGGGTGTACTTTCATCAGCCTTCCATGAGATACACATGAAAAATGCCTCCTCGCTTTCATTCGAAGAACTATACCGCAGTTCGTACAAGATTGTTGTTTTGACGAGCAAGGGCGACAGCTTGTATGATAATGTGAGGGACCTCGAACAAGAATGGTTAAGTGGGACTGTATGCCAGCGCATCGTGTCTTCGGTGTCGCCAGTCCTACTTCTAGATATCGATCCAGCAGATACCACCGACCAGGCGAACGAGCGCAGGGCTGCGGGCGAGAAACTTTTAAAGGCAATCAAGAACGCTTGGGAAGATCATCAGCTGTGTATGGGAATGATAACGGATGTGCTTATGTACATGGTGAGTTGCGTTTTGGTATTTACAAACCTAGGCCTTCAGATGCTAACTTGTGCAGGATCGGAATACGAGTAGCGGCCAGAAACCATCGATCTATACTGCATCAATGTGCCTGTTTCGGGATCACGTCCTTCGTGCGATAGCCCCAAATACAAAAAAGACATTATATAAAATCTTCGAGTCCACCGTTCTCTTCATGGTGCAGCTAGAACGAAGTGGCGAGATCATTGATAGACCCTTGATTCGCCATTGCATCTACATGCTAGAAGGCCTGTATGAGACGTACGAAGAAGAGGAGTCATCGAAACTGTACTTGACAGTGTTTGAGCCTGCCTTTTTGGAAATCAGCAAGGTATTCTACCGGTCTGAAGGATCCCGGCTGCTCGAAACTGCCGATGCAGCTACATTTTGCCGCACCACCTCAGACCGAATCTCGGAGGAAGAGGAACGCTGCAATGCTACGGTGTCCAAGTTTTCGGAGTTGAAGGTTAAAGCAGTCATCGACGAAGAATTGATTCAACGGAATATAAGTGAGGTCATTAAGTTGGAAGGCAGCGGAGTCAGGTATATGTTGGATCACCATAGAGTGGACGACCTCCGCAACCTATACGAATTGAACACTCGAATCGATGCAAAAAAGACCGCGTTGACGAACGCAGTGCAAGAGCGCATAGTGCAGCTAGGCGATGAGATCAACGCCGCGGCACTTGCATTTACCACAGCTGCTCCGTCAAAACCTGAAGATCGAGAGGGCGTCGCAGAATCCGAAAAATCCAAAGAACCAAAAGAAAAGCCCAGCGTATCTCCAGCAAACCAGCAGACGGTGGCGGCGATAAAATGGGTAGATGATATTCTCAATCTCAAAAAGAAATTTGACACTATTTGGGAGCAGGCATTCTCCTCGGACCGGGGCATGCACACCTCATTCACCAATAGCTTTTCGGATTTCATCAACTCTAATTCTCGCAGTTCTGAATATTTATCCTTGTTCTTTGACGAGAACTTGAAAAAGGGCATCAAAGGGAAGACAGACGCTGAAGTCGACAGTCTCCTGGATGACGGAATCACGCTCCTGCGATACATCCGTGACAAGGATCTTTTCGAGACATATTTCAAGAAACATCTTTCCCGACGACTGCTGATGAAACGATCTGTCAGCATGGATGTTGAGCGGCAAATGATTTCCAAGATGAAAATGGAGGTCGGCAACCAGTTCACGCAGCGGCTAGAATCGATGTTCAAAGACGTGGCAGTCTCTGAAGATCTGAGCAATGGTTATAGAGCACACATGGCAAAGATCGGCTCTGATTCAAAGAGGATAGAACTCGATATCAGCGTTCTTACAAGCACCATGTGGCCCATGGAAATCATGTCCAAACCCAAGGACGGTGAGGTCCAGCTCCCCTGCATTTTCCCCAAGGAGGTGGAAACAGTCCGTCAGAGCTTTGAGAAGTTTTATCTAGATAAGCACAGCGGCAGGAAACTGTCCTGGCAAGGTTCCATGGGCACAGCGGACGTCCGGGCTACATTCACGCGGTCGGACGGCAAAGTGTCGCGGCACGAGTTGAGCGTGTCTACCTATGCGATGGTCATCTTGCTTCTCTTCAACGATCTGCCCGCCGAAGAGTCTCTGACGTACGAAGAAATCCAAGCACGTACGCGCATTCCAGACAACGACTTGATCCGCAACCTGCAGTCTCTTGCAGTTGCGCCGAAAACGCGCGTGTTGAAGAAAGAACCGATGAGCAAGGACGTCAAGCCGACGGATCGGTTTTTCTATAATGCCGGATTCAAGAGCCAGTTCTTCAAGGTCCGTATCGGGGTGGTCAGCGGCGGCGGCAACAAGGTCGAGAACCAGAGCGAGCGCAAGGAAACAGAGAAGAAGATGAACGAGGAACGTGGCAGTACTATTGAGGCTGCCGTTGTGCGCATCATGAAGTGAGTTAACCCATCCTATGTCTTTGCATCTTCAGTCTACTAACTTTTTTTTCCTTCTCTAGACAACGCAAAAAGCTAGTCCATGCCCAACTCTTAACTGAAGTCTTGGGACAGTTGGCAAGTCGTTTTGACCCGGATGTCAGTATGATCAAGAAGCGCATTGAAAGCCTGATTGACCGCGAATACCTCGAACGCATCGCAGACTCTGATCCTCCAGCATATAGCTACGTAGCTTAGCTGGTTATTATATCTTTTCTTTTCTTTTCATTTCTTTTGCTTTCATTTGGCGTTTGCTTCATTTTCTTGTTAGGGATAGAGCAGGGCGCTGGCGGTGCTTTCTCGTGTATACTGTTCTAGCAACCATATACGGCGCAGTCTTTTTTTTTCTTTCCAGCAATTGTTTTGGCAGGCTGATGAGAAGTTAGTGTTAGAGTGTTATGAGAGATGAATTGATGTTCTTTTTTTCAGTCAGTCAAGTCTCGTAGAATGGTATATCTATAACATAAGAAAGAACCAACGCCGGGTATGTAGACTAGAACCGTCATGCAAAATGTATATGTACGCCTTGAAAAAGCAAGAAGAAAGAAAGAGGATTACAAAACCTCAACCTCCCCCCTCTCCCACGCCCTTCTCACACCTTCCCACCTCGCCACCCAAACCTCCCCGATCCTCATCGTCGTCCCAAAGGTATCCTCATTCAGCGTATCATCCGCGGGAACCACGACAGTCACTTCATCAACAAGCACACGCACAAAACAAACTTCCTTGGAATCCGGGCCCTGTACCATACTTGTTCCCCCCGCATTATCGTCTAATCGGCGTAGTTGTGGCGGGAAAGACGCAAGAAAACTGTCGCTGTAGTGGGTTGCTAACAGGTGTTGGTGCGAGTAGAGGAATTTGGCTTCTTCGGGGGAGAGCGGAGATGTGGATGTAGTCGCTGATGTGGTCGGGTTTGGTATTGTATCTTCTGTTCGAGTGCTATTATTGTTGTTGCTACTGCTGCTAGCCTGTTGCGACGCAGACGACCCCGGCGGCGAAATCAGAAGCAAATAATGCATAGCATATTTTGTCAATTTCGCAATCCGCTGCCTCAAAAACGAGCGAATCAAGAACTGCGTGCGCGAGAGATCGGTTTGCAAAATCGACAATTTCAAATTCACCGTCTGATTGTGGTTTTGGTTTTGACCGGTGCCAGAAGAAGAAGCAGCATCATACGACGACGCCGTCAAGTCCTCAATTGTTTCCACCTGAGTGCGCACGCGTTCCATCATGCGCTCCATCAGGGCTTCGGGCCAGGGTAGTAATTCGGAGACGGCGCGTTCGGCGATCCAGAGACGCGTGAGTTGTTGGTGATCGAGCGCGGTGGATTCGGGGGAGGTGAAGTTGTCGCGGTGGACCGACGCGAGGATGTCGTCGATGTCCATTTTTTTTTCTTTCTTCTCGTGTAATAAAAGTCTAGGTAGGGTTATTGGGTCATTGTTTTGGCAAGTGTCGTCGACGGTGGGTTTTACGCCATGCGTATTCCGTATGGGTGAATATTCTGTGTTGTGTTGTGTTGTGTTGTGCCTGACTGGATCAGTCAAATAATTATTTACGATCGAGTTGGGAAGGAACTGCGGGGGGCGCCGCCGGGTGGATAAGGCTGATTGATTCTCCACATTTCATCCGATGCTGCGATTAGGGCTAGAGTCATTCTCCCTCATAAGCACTGTCTACTGAGCACTCTATTAGAATCAAGGAATGACTTTTGATAATAGTGATATTCATAGCTCCAGGTATTAATGCTGAGATCAGCCTGGACTCCAGTCTCGCTTTATGCAAAAGACCCCCCAGCATACAACTGCTTTCCAGGTTTCCTTTATGTACAGATTTGGGCAAACACCTCCAATAAATAAAAAACGGAAAAGGATTGTGCCAAAGCAACAGGAGGGTGCGATTAAAAAACAAAGTGTTGTGCGAGGTGTTTGCCAAATTAGTATCTCTTTCAGACATGCAAATTAGACCACTGAGGATAAGACAATGGTGTGGATGGATGCATGCTTCGGGTTGGTTTTGTATCAGCAAGGTGAGAAAATTGTACAGAGGAATCAAGGCTGGGCATTAAAGGAGTAGACAAAAGACAGGAAAAGGAAATAGACTGCACGAGAAAAGGAGAATCTTGTCCGATTATAAGGCAAGGAACACTCCATTCTGGTGCTTGTTCAAGCGATGGCGGTCATTCTTGGGCGATGTGCAACATAGGAAAAAGAGAGTGCATATAGCACAGAGTCAGGTAGGCGACATGGTCAACTCAAAAAGTCGTCGCGTGTGATGGTCATGGCAAGGTCACGTTCACATATAGAAAATGGCGGTCGTCCAGACAGCAGCGTTATTTCATAAAAGTAATGGGGAGTGCATCGGCACTAAGTAATAGAAGCGAAAAGTGAAAAAAAAATCGAAAAGAACCGACCGGCACTTTGGGTATCAAGAAAGAAGTAGAAGAATAGGTTGTTTTGTGTTTTGTTTTTCTGTCGACAAAGTCGGAGGTTGTTGTACATGAGCTAGTCGCGCTCTTCGAACTTTTCTTGGCGATGCAGTGCAACAACACCGGAGGTCCAAAAGTTGGGGAAAGGCTTCTCCAGAAGAAAAATCGAAAGAAAATAAAAAAAAGTCGAGAAGCCAAAAAGGGCCAGAGAAGAGGGAGAAAAGAGGCGAATCGAAAGAGAAGTAGATCAAGACATGGCAAACGTGGAACATAATCCGGATGGTTACTTTCAACGAGTAAGCGTTACAACGTGAAACCGTATAACTGTCACAACAAACAGTATAGACAGACAAGTGGGGTCCTAATAAGAAAGCATGCGGCGACCAGAAGCACGGCCAGAGTCGGGCGTGCCAAATGGTGAATCCAGTCCACGAAGTCGCTCATTGGTATTGCGGCATCGTCCCGTCGGGCTGTCTTCCATGGGGGGAGACTGTTGTCCAAAGGCAAAGGTTTGGGCGCGGATGAACTTTGATCGTTGTTTGACTTTTCCAAGCCCTCGTTCGCATGCATGTTCGTGTTCCTTGGATGACATTTCGACATAGTTCTGGGGGTAGCAGTGAGGTCGATGATCAGCAAAGAACGCACTGTACCCGCCGTCTAGAATGTACATTTCCGGAAAAGTCAGTTTTGGATAATGTTCAATATTGTACGCGCGGTCCTTGTGACGGATAAAGGACGCCATGATCGGTGCCCGGTGAGCCGAGTACTCGCAGTGGAAAATAAGAGTCGTGTTTGGTTTTGGGTCGGTAAAAAGCTGACTGGCCAGGATCTCTTTGTCAGTGTGGTTGATGGCACCGTTAATGTGACCACCCTCGTATTCATATTCAAATCGGCAATCAATAACAACCACGTTTTGTAGGCTATCCTTGAGCTTGCCATCAAGGATGTCGACCAGAACAGAGTTATTGATTCGTGGCAAGCTGTCTGGCTGGTCCGCCGGGGTAAAATGGGGTAGCTGGAGTTGGTAGGCAGGTTCCTCGTCCATGATGGATGCTAGGGTGGGTTCCGGCACTATATCGGCTTCCTTTGAGCGTACCACGTCCTCCGGGTGCTCAAACATACTCAGGGAACGTCGGCATTGCTTGCGAGGACGCATGAATGGGTTTCCGCTGGAGTGTTTCCGCACAGCACTGGGGACTGGAGAGGCCGAGCCACTGTTTCGGCTGGGGAAGGGCTGTCTCAAACGGGGACCAAGCAAGTTGGCGGAAGAGGTCTTTGTCATGACTCGTTCTTGCGGCGGAGATTCATTGAACATGTCACCGAGAGACATGGAGTTGGACAAACCACTGCTACCGTTGCCAAACTTGAAAGGAGGGGCCTGGCTTTCCTGGGCCATTCGAGGCACGCCCAACTGGGTGGAATAAGCTTTGGTTCGGACCAGGGACGGACGCAAGAGTGGAGGTCGTCGGTTTCGTCTATTCAAAGAAATGATTAGCTCATCCCTACAGATGTCAAGAACAGCTGATCTTACTCTTGAATGGGGGTTGGTTGGGCATCTTCCATAAGCGAGGCCTGCAGAGGACTGCGGATACCCTCCACCATTGGCGAATCCAGGGAATCCGGGGTGGGAGAGTGAAGTATCACTTCGGTAGATAGACTATACGGAAGCTTGTGTGGAAGAGGAGACATCTCCATGGTGTCCACACAAGGCGAGGAGGCCGGCAACGGAGGGGTGGTCATGAATTCTTCTGTCCAAGAGATTTAGCAAGCAAGTTCCAGGATATTAGTGACAAGCCGTACCACGTCGTCCATCACAGAAAAGGTTGGTTGAGAACAAAGACCGACGAGGCGTGGCCAATTGCGGGCTATTCCATCAAACTTTGTCAGTCCGTCACAAACAAATCACAAACAAACAGGTTGCCGGGCTCACCTTTGATCAATGTGGAAGTTCTGAGACAAGTCTGCGGCAAGACTGGCAGCGGGCGATGGGCCGGGAATCTGCTTGACGGTAAAGTAATCTGAACTGGATTTCTTCATGGACAAATCTTTGAAATTGAAGCTACTGGGACCAAAGCCGCCCATACTTCCAAAGGAACGAAACTGAGGGGCGTCCGAGCCAAAGCAGTGACCAAACATGACGGACGGCGGCTGCATGGCAGCCAACGGCGACGAATGCTCCATGGTGGTGGTGGTGGAAGAAACAACCAACGTCTTGCAACCCAATTCAATATTCTTCTTTCTGTCCCAATGCTATTTTCTTTCCAACCCAATGCAATGGCTTTCTTTCTCCAACGATCCAACCAGACGACCCGAGATCGAAAACGACAAGAGTGTTGACGGGAGGATCAGAGCGACATTGTCGTCACAGGAAGGACAGGTGTGGAATTGACTTGACGGAGAGTGGGATTGGCCGTAATTCGGACCGGCGAGTCTGTCTCATACAGCAGACAAGGTTCGACAGGTGGGGAGTCTGTCGATAGAAGCGATAGCAAAGTCGGGGCAGAAGAGAGACTGCAGTGGTCTCTGTAGAGAAAGAGGGAGGGGGAGAGAGAGTGTGTGTGAGAGGGTTGTTGGATGGGAGACACCAGAGCGGATGGAGAGGAGGAAAGAGAAAGGAAAGAAGCGGACGAGGAGGGAGAAAAAGGCAGCGTGAAGCTGAAGACTGTTGCAATGGGCAACGGAGGGAGTGGGGATGGGGAGGAGATCTCCAGCGTCCGTCCCAGGCCGTGCTGGAGGTCGCAAGAGAGAAGAAGCGCAAGATGGAGGTTCACACTCCAGGCGAAGCCAACCAGCGGCCGGACCCACCGCCTTAGCCGTAAGCTATCTGACCGTACCGTCACCTTACGGCGTTACCGGTAACTTACCCACTGGGCCCGGAGGATTTCTCACACGTTCTGCTCTCTGCTGCTTGCAAGGGCGCCAGATTAATGCAAGGCTCGATCATTTTGCGAGATATGCTGTTCCTTGTCTGGAGGGGGGGACCCTTGCGGTCCGATTGCAAAACCCTGGCCTTGGCAGGAAAAGACGTTCGTATTTGCAGTTCCAAGCAGGGCGGGCAAATAAATGCCGAATTCAGGTTTTATTGCTATTATTATACTTTGGATATTAATATACGGCGCTGGTCGCTGCAGTAACTTGGTACTATTACTACGACCAATTTGCTTCAACGCTGTTATACGCGGTACTCAGTAGTGGTACAGCGTACGGCCTCAGCACCGGCTGCTCAGCAACCACGCTCCGTACTACTATTATGATTTAGCAGTGTTTAGTTAGTCGAGAGCTCTGTGCTGTCGCAATTCCAGCCTCTCCGCGGCAACCAGGCCACTAAGATCGCCTGGCCACTGCTAGGGCTGGCCTAGCACGAGTGCGCAAAATAGCCCGATCGGCAGCACATGGACTGGTGCAATTGACTGTGATATCGTCTTCTTGCTGTGATTTTTCTATGCATAATTATTCTTGTGCTTGAATATATCTATATAGACAAATTGCCTCTAATTATTGAATCCCCTTTCTTTCAGCACAATATTAATATTATTGCACGGCGCAACGCCGACCTCATCCTCCGGGAGCCAAAGTGAGGCAGCTAGTCGCTGGTCAACCCGGCAACAGGTGAATTTATCCTGACGCTGACTCCGGTTCGTATTATTACTCTTCTTTGTACGTATCTCTTTCTTTTTTTTTAGGGAAAAAAATCCAATCCACTCCGCTACAGAGTTCCACCTAAAACAATTCCAGAGAGCGACACTGCAATTGTAATAATTTATTTGATTATTACCAGTACGGAGTACGGAGTACTGTACCCGCATACTGGACGGTGGGCAGCATACTACTATGTTTGCGCATAGCTGACGATTCCGGTTTTCTGTCAACGAGAATGCGGATCTGGCCCATTCCACGATTTTAGAGGTCGATCTACGATCATATTTGTCATTTGTAGATTTGTAGAGTATTATCTATCTCTGTTACAGTATACGTAGTATATACTCTTCGTACCTTGAATACAGGCCTAGTATCTATTTTCAGGCTAGCCGCATCGGGACCGCAAGACGGAGCATTCGTCTGATCAAATTCTTATTGATGTAGACGTAACGCTGTACGGAGTGCCAATTGGGAAAAGAAAAAAAATTATATATGTTATATTTCTGCATTGATGCCTATACTACTATTATCAATAATATGATTCTACCAGTTCACGCACAGCGTTACTGGAAAGAGTAATACGTACCAACTTGCATTCCGCGGACCGGCCCTGATGTACCTGTCGATCTGCACCCGTTCTAGATACTAACCATTCTTCTCGATTCTCGTCTGGTTAGTCCACCACTACTACGTACTACTATTGCTGTGACTATTCAAACACTAGACGAGTCCGTCGATCGCTCGTCTCTCTTTCAGACGTACCTACTGTACCAAGTATGTTCATCTTGCAGAACATCTCTGAGTGTATGCCGGATGAAGTCATTGGCGTGTAAACAAGAAAAAAACCGGAAGAATTAAATCATCCATCCATGCGACTGATCACTGATCAGTCACAAATCATATTTTTAGTCCGAGTCTAACAGAAGGAAAAATCAGATCGGTCCACTCATCTCGGTCGTGTTCGCGCTTGATAAGGTTTTTTTGATTTTTTTTTTTCTCTGTTTAATTTTGTTGTCTCCACAACTTGAACCGTTCCTAATCCTCGGGTTGTCCGACCTGGACTGGGTTTAATCTAACTGTGGCGTCAATAATAGAGGTCGAGCCTTATGAAATAATACGTTGAAGCTAGACAAGTCAAACAATAGTTTAGTTGTCTTCTAAGTTAAATCCCATTGTTGGTGGTACAGCTCCTAATCCTACGCCTATACCGGTCCAAGCGCTGGCCGAGACCTGGAGCTCACACGGCGAATGGCTTGCCACCCTCAGACCGGGTGAGTCGGCAGAGCTCTCTACCGTACCGTTCAGCTGCTGCTGGCATCATAACAGGGCGTAGTAAGCATGTCCGAAACACTGGCTGGTTTTGGGTAATGCACCTCTTACACGACTCGGCGCCTTGCCGGCCGGCCTAAGACAATGGGGATTTCTCAGTAACAGCATAAACAACAACAATCAAAAATAAAACATTGATTGTCGCTGTCAACACGACGAGTCAACTGATCACCATATCCGTATGCACTTTTACAATGTACGTCCGGCGTAGATGCGAATCTGAGCGCCCGTTTCACAATGCTCTCTGGCGGTGTGCGTTTCTCCGGTGACAGCTGCATGTTTTGCTTTTGATCCAAACTGATAGCAAAAAAAAAAAACGTCGTCGCCATGCGTTTGACTTGTGTGCCCATGTGGGATGTCAGATTCCAGTCTGACATGCTCCGGCCACCACGCCGTAGACACAAGACTCGTCGACTGGTGGCCTAACTAGCTCAAATGCTACCCCTCGATTTGTTCGGTTTTCGACGGCCGTTCTGGACTGTTCATTCGATGCATCCATCTTGGTACGGAGCAGTAATTGCCTTTGTTTTGTGCTGAGCCACTGAGCCACTGAGCCTTATGGGGGGGGCATTGGCACCGAAGGGTGGGGATTTGGCCGTCTCCATTTCAGCAGCAGTAAGCACTGTCCACGCCAACATCTGTGTGTACCTCCGTAGGAGAGGGGCTGATTGATCATTGGGGGGGTAAGCAAGCCATGTGCTGGACTAACTTAGTAGCTCCAAGCTGTCGGCAAGAATATGATATAATAGTGTAGACGTCTCATGTGCGAGCTAGTCGGGCTTATCACACGCGAAAGCTGCAGGTCGAACAGGCGGGCGCCACGATGAGACGAATCATAGCGGCAAAGACAAGGATGCTTTTTGCAGGATGGAGAAGCCAAGAGGGGCTCGCGGCTCGCCTAGTCTGGTGGCGAGCTGAAAGACGCGCCATGATCTGGAGAGTCATGGCTGGTGCTGCTGCGACGCTGTGACTCTGAGGATGACGCGGAGAGATGCCGCGTTGGGCCCCGAAAGTAAACAAACTGCACAAACCAGGGAACGCGCTGCGATGCGCTGTCCCGTGACTGCGCCCCACCTTGCAGCCTGCTATTGGGTTCAGCCCCTCGATCGGCATCACCTGCACTCGCTTAGTCTCCCTCAGCCATCAATGAGGGGTAGATTGGTCTATCGCTGTATCACACTTCCATGACTCAAAGACTAGTTGGTGTCGCTCTCGGCCAATTGACGTCAATCACTACGCGCCAGACAATATGCATATGCACCGTATCTATCACACACACATGTCGCCGGAAACCGCAAAACCAAAACAACGCGTCGTGGGACTTGTCTTGTCGCCCTGATCTGATCACAACGGCAGTCTCGGTCGCAGTCTGGCGGCCTGACCTGTCCAAAGCAGGTTGATTAAGAACACTGTCATCGCTGCTGTGCTACTGATTACTCCGGAGTCTGTCCGTTCTCCGTACGCGAAGCTGCGCCGCACGGGCCGGCGTTATTGCATCATGTTCAAAACAAGTTCTCTTCAACTACGACGTACTACTACTACTAGTACGGACTCGGAGAAGTCAAATGACGATAGCTCGACTAACAAGTTCCATCATCGTGCGACGATCGATCGGCATCTTGCCTTGTTCCCAAGGCCGCGCTTTAGCCTCTTTTTTTTTAGGTCTTTGGGCCTTTGTGCTCCTCACTTGTCTGGGCCAGAACGCAATCCCCCTAAGCGCTGGTAATGGGCTAGTAACGCCCAGCATGCTTTTGTAGCCACTCACGCCCTTGTCTCTATGTTCTACGCAAAGGATTTGCGCTCCATAAATACGGCTATTGCATCAGGCAAATCAGATGACGATGCTGTGCTCGCTTGGCTTATGCGTGTGCTTTATCGTCGTGCAGGGGTTTATATTTAGCCACATACCGATGAGGTCAGTACATCTGATTGGAATGGTGGTTATCGACACCCGGCACTTCCGTCCAGGTTGCCAGGTAATAGGTCAGTTGTCTGTAAGTTGTAGATTAACTTGATTTGACTCTTACACTACTAGTCATGTTCGGCGGCAGTACTCCGCAGTGTTGTGATTGTTATTGTTTTGTCGATCCCGGCACAACATAATCAACGACACTACTGCATTGATTGAAGCAGTAATCAACTGAGATATATATACTTACATTATTTATAGGTACATGAATATTCAATGATATAATCCCAATATACGTAATTCCAACCACTCACAGCTGTGATAATATCCACATGCTCCGCATTGCCGGCCATCCATGGCATGCACATCTAGCATACCCAGGCCATTAACCCTAACAACCACGTTTCGATCTACATCGGTTGCTGTAGAATGAGATCGGCTGCTATTGCAAAGGAAATGAGTCATGAACATTCTGCACGAATAATGTGACGCTCCAGTTGTACTATATCAAGCATTATTCAGGTTCAAATGTTGTCCTCAGGTACATATACACATATATGTATGACCATATGTACAAGTATTGCTTGCCCCCTGATTTTTCAATATATTGTCTTCCCTATATATTAGAGACTAATTCCATTACTGATTCCACACACGAACCACACCCAATCAATATCAATTGATACATCCAGCATCTGCTGTATACAATACCCGAGTACTCGGTACGCATCGTCAGTAAGAACATGTACCACAACTCATTATTGAATAATTGAAACATCGATCCATTAATAAACCCACTCGTTGGAATGAAGTCTAACGCTACCTGCATTGCATGCTGCATGCTGTCTCCTACCGGGACGGGTACCCATCAAGATGCAGCCAAGGGGATACTTTGAGAGGACATTAAACGTGTTTTTTTTCTCATTGATTAATTACATATGTATCTTTTAGCTTCGAGATTCCTGGTTGACGTTGGATAAGCTTGAGCTGGTTAATTAGTTCTATTCTCTCCAGTGAAGGTATGGTATATCACTTTAATGTTGCACCTGGGGTAGAGCAACTAGAAGAAAATCTATTAATTCTACAAGCCAAAAAAAAGAAAACTAACACGTGTCAACTTCATCCAACAAACCCTGTGCATATACTATTAATACAAGCAAGGCCAATCCATTCCTTGCTACCCGCGCATCCAAGCATGTGCTATAATACATATAGTAATAACCAATAAGTCGTAATGTACCCCTAACTAGAAACAGCCCATGTGACCACATCCAGCTTATACTTTTTATCAGCCTCCCCAGATTGATCCCAAGGGTTAAAAACTTTCCCCAATAAATCAATTCAAATAACACGAGCAAGGAGAGAAAATCATTCTTTCTGGCCCCACCAGATCAACCCACGATCAAAACCGGATACTTGGAACAAGGGGAAAAGAAGCCAATTCCCAATTCTGTCCCATTACTACATAGTACTATTATTTAGCACGACAGGACAAAGTAATTAGTACTTAAATTTTCCGAAAGGGAGAAATAACTCTCCCGTAATAGGACAATAATGGGACAATACTCTTGGCAAGATTACATTTTAGGAAAATCGGGATTTGTAAGTGATCGATTCAAGGGATGAGATCACCCTCCACGAGCAAGGGATATTAAGACCGATTTTTTTTTCCCTGGCTTTATATTTACAAGGGACTGACTGAACATAAAGAAGGCAATATATTTTTTTGCCTCTTACTTTATTAATTGATCGTACTAGTAGTTCGGCTTATAGAAAAATCCTAATTCTATCAACCCTTTCCTTCCTACACTGTCCTTGCTTGCCTGTGTGGTTAAGCAATAGATCGATCCTGGATATGGTCAGATCTAGTCATTCGGATCGAAGGGGTTTCTTCCGAATTGTCCGAGTTGTTTTTGGATATCTCATCTGACAAGTCTATGAGTTAGTTGCGCGATTCTTCACAACTCAAGTATATAGTTAAGTATATAGTTCAAATATCCAGCTAATACAAATCTTGCAGTGTAAATTCTTTTCTTTAAAAAAAAAGGTAAATTCTCAATCTGGGTAATGGTAAGCACCCAGAACGACCGGCAAATCCCCCAAACGAGGGATAGACAGACATCCCTTCCCTCCCCCCTGCAAAACCTAGATCTATACTCACCAAGAAGGAAAAAAATGGGGACTGCTGCAGGGTGTCAGGAATGACACACGTAACTAGCGCATAAATCATGCGGAGCCGTTTAGACTATTTTCTAATCAACTTACCTACATACATATTTATTTCTTCAGGGACTAGTCCCCCCGAAAAAAAAGGGGTTTCCTTTCCCCACGATTTACATATCTTGTTAAATACGAACCCGTGTAATACACAAACCATTTACGAATACACAATACGTGAAGAAAAATGGCTGTGTAAAATACGTAGACTGGATCGTCGTGGTGATGGGGAAAGTAAGCTAGTATACTATTTCTGATATCTGGTATGACCAGGATTATCTTGGACGTAGAATGAAGATCGTGCTATTTCATGGTAGTATTTTCAAGGAAATGTAGTTTAAGTTTCTTTTATTGAGTTACATTTTGAAAGCAATTACTAGTTGTAGTGACGTCACGGTTAATTTTGTCGTAGGAATTAAATATGTTCTTCATATTTCAGCTGACATGATTTAAATCTAGAAAGCCAATCTAGATGAATCTAATGAGTTATTCAGTAGAATAAATATGTGTTAAAATGCTAAAACTTAAAACCTCCCGGTCTAGATGTTTTTCACTCATGTGCTAAAGATATTGATATTGAATGATACAAAGCTATAGATTCGGGTCTCTAAAAAGTGTGCGTCTATTGTTGTACCAGAACTTATTGATTCCCCCAAAACCAATCATACTACATAAGTAGGTACCGTCCGTCTTTCTAGTTCAATTCCGCTGAAGAAATAACGTAGTAGTGAAGATCAATGGGACTTTTTATAGACTGATGGCTAAATTTCACAAAGTCATTGACACGGCTACACCAGTCGACATTATAATTATCGGTAAGTCCAATATGAATAAATTGATCGCTTTATAACATTGATTATATTTGACAAATTGATTCAATGTTCAAGTTATCAATTGATATCACATGAATTTTCAAGTGTTATGAGAATACCGGCAAGGACTGAAACTAAATATATATTTTAAACAATTGAGGCATCATTCATGTATATATGTATTCGTCAACATTTGACTATTCTAACGAATAAGTGATACATCCCATAATTTAGTAATCGCGGATTAATTATTCTTGAATAAATAATACTCTCGTGATCATTCTGTAAAAACCTTGAAAAGAATATGGTTGAGAGCGGGTAAAAGTTCAGGCGCATCTACTCCGAACACCCCTCACGACTCCACATCACCCAGAGAATTAATACGTATATATGAGAGGGAATAGCCGTGTTCCAACACAAATAAAACCCTTTTTGTATAACTCACTTTCACTTTCACCTCTCTTGGTTACCTACCCTTACCATCATGTCTCCCAGTAAAGTGGCCGGGAAATCCTCCTACAAGATAGCATCTATCCCCGCAGACGGTATTGGTCCAGAGGTTATTTCAGCAGGTATCAACGTCCTTCAAAAACTGGCAGCCACTTTGAAGACGTTTGACATCGATTTTGAGCATTTTGATTGGGACAGCGCCTACTACAAGAAACATGGAAGATATATCCCTGACGGAGGTTTAGAAAAGCTAAAGGCTTTCGACGCAATTCTATTCGGAGCTGTGGGAGCGCCAGGTAAGTAGAATTCCTGCAGAAGTGACTTGTATATCATGATCTAAGAATGTGTCTACAGATGTGCCTGATCATATTTCTCTTTGGGGACTGCGCCTGGCCATCTGCCAACCACTGCAGCAGTTCGCAAACGTGCGTCCGACCAAAGTCTTTCGAGGCACGCAATCACCACTCCGAAAGTGCTCAACTGGCGACCTGGACTGGGTCATTGTAAGAGAAAACTCCGAAGGCGAATACGCCGGCCAAGGTGGGCGCAGCCATGTCGGAAAACCGTGGGAAGTCTCTACCGAAACCGCCATTTTCACACGCCATGGAGTGGAGCGTATTATGAAATTCGCCTTTGAGACTGCGCAAAGCCGGCCGAGAAAGCTTTTGACTGTGGTCACCAAGAGCAATGCTCAGCGAAACGGACTGGTCATGTGGGACGAAGTGGCTGCGGAGGTGGCCAAGGGATTCCCCGATGTGACCGTCGACAAGATGCTGGTTGATGCCATGACTACGAGAATGGTTCTCAAGCCTGAGACACTGGACACGATCGTGGCCACCAACTTGGTTAGTGGCTGGACCTATACTTTATTTGAGACAGAATGCTAAAGTAGGCTTATAGCACGCCGACATCCTCTCTGACCTCGCTGCTGCGCTTGCCGGGTCCATTGGAATTGCACCGACGAGTAATCTTGACCCGACAAGGGAGAATCCATCCATGTTTGAGCCCATCCATGGCTCGGCGTTTGACATCACCGGCAAGGGAGTTGGTAAGTAGAGGCCTTTTCGTTATACAGTTTTATCATAGGCCACTGATTACCTACCATAGCAAACCCTGTCGCGACTTTCTGGACTGCATCTGAAATGCTCGCATGGCTCGGTGAAAAGGAAGCTGCTAAACAGCTTTTGGACTGCGTCGAAGCAGTGTGTGAAAAGGGAATCGTCACTTCGGATCTTGGAGGCAAGGCCACCACAGTTGAGGTGACAACTGCAGTGTGCGAGGAGATTGAGAGGACGTTATCCGCAGCAAAGGCGTAATACGCAGTAAAATATAATGAATGTATTTAGAAAAAGATGTAGAAAATGTTAATATAAAAGGCGGCGGCATGCTTATCGGCTTATCGGCTTATCGGCCGGCGCTAAGCCCTATTCGGGTGAAATAATTTTTTTACAATCAACAACCGCGACAACTGCAAAAAGCTTCATCCGCAAGCAATTCTTTGCAACTGCGACAGATCACAGACAAAATGTCGCAAAATCCAGGCTCCAAAAAGCGCCGCCGTGAGGCATACAACATTGACGTCAAGCTGGTCGAAATTTACGAAGATCTCGCCAACGAGAAAGAGGATATTCGACTGAAAGCTGCCCACAAGCTGGTGTCGCGCTTCACTCCAGAGGCGAACCCCACCGCAGAGGAAGTGCAAAAGACCTTGCAGAGACTTTTTCGAGGTCTTTCCAGCGGCAGAAAAGCTGCTCGTGTCGGCTTCTCAATTGCCTTGACCGAAGTGCTGTCGCAAGTGTTTTCGCCGAGCAAGTCAGAGGCGCTTGCTGAATTGAGTGTCACCAAAATCATTGATATCTGGGAGTTTTCAACCAGAGTCGGAGGTGAAAGAGGACAGGTATGAGATATTCGTTTTGCTGAAAAAGAAAGAAAAAAAGGTTAATTATCTCGCAGGAAAATAGAGACCATCACTTCGGCAGGCTCTTTGGAGCAGAGGCAATCATCAAGTCGTCTATACTGTTCCAGGACTCTGAATTTGAGCAGTGGTCGAGAGTTTTGAGCCTGATATTTGACCTGGGAAAGAAGAAGCCGTGGCTCCGAGAAGAGTGTGGTTGGATTCTATACCGGGCAATCTACGAACTGGCATCTCAAAAAATCAACGCCAAATACGCCGAAAGCATTGTGGAAGGAATATGTTCCAATGAACTAGCCAAAACTCCCGAGGGAGTGGCCGTCTGGCTTGCAGTGAAGGACTTGGTACCGACTGCGACTCTCCCGTCAAATGTGTGGAAGTACAACGATCCCCTGGACCGACACGATAGGAAGACACTTTCAAAGGTCATGAAGGAATCATCTGCAGCAGATGAAACGGCAGAGACCGAAGGATTGGCCAAAAACTCATCGGGTGTCTGGAATTCGAAACTTCACTTTGCATGGGATGCGGTTCTAGCGAGGCTCTACGAGTCAGAGACTACCGACAAAAAATCCAAAGCGCCGCGTCTTAATTTCAGTGAATTTTGGGTTGAGGTTGTAGACAGTGAGTACTACTTAGGATGTTTTGTTGAGATATTATGGCTTACAATGTGCTAGATGGACTTTTCGCAGCTGCGTCTTCGGATGAACGCAAGTATTGGGGATTCCTCGTTTTCATGAAAACCTTGAACGAAGCCCCAAGTCCGTTTGCAGGCCAAATATTCACCAAAAACCTTGTCAGATGTCTTATGAACCAGATGGCCGACAAAGAAAGATATCTAAACCGCATGGCTGTCAAAGCCGCCAAAACAATCCAAACCCGAGTAACCAAGGAACCAGAGTTTGCTGCAGCCGCCGGAGAGGGACTGATGGGCTCCTCTGGATCTGTCAGTTTTGATCAACTGACCAAATCCAACACGGTCGAGAAAATCGTCGTCGAGGCTGGCCCTGCAGCCCTGAAATCCATCGTTGATCTCTTGGCCGGTTTCATCACGGTTCCGGGCACCGAGGAGACCAACGCCGCAGCTTCAATCCGAAACTACATTTCTCGCTTGTTCGTATCAACAGTCAAATCCCGCAGCTCTACCGGAGGAGACTTCCAGCCTCTATTGGAGGAAATGCTATTTGTTCTTGTACGATTTGCCTATTTTGCCGATGAGACAGCAAAGCCACCGCTATCTCCAGCGAGCCAAGAGCTGTTTCGGAATAAGATCATCCTCTGTCTGAACAGTCTTGTCAGCAGTAACAAAGACCCTGCCGGTGTGGCATATGCGGTGGTACGACAGATTCGCAATTTGCAAAAAACCAATGAGCATGGCAAATTCATTATCGATATGGACGAGACCATCTCAGAGTCCGTGGATGCTGCCTTTAAATCTTTGAAGAAACTCTCGAGCAAGGTATGTATTCCCGTTGTGTTCTAATAATGAATCGCTTCTAACAAAAGTAACAGGTTAAGCATGACGAAGACCAAAAAGACCCCAGCATCCAAGCTTTCCGACTACTGTACTCTCTGACAATCCTCGAGGTATACAACGGCGACGCAGACGCAGTGTCGATGCTTGATGAGCTGGCATTCTGCTATACCAAATTCTGGGGGGATAAGAAATCCAAAAAGGAGGACAGGTCGGATGCATCAGATGCATTGGTGGAAATCCTGTTGAGCTTTGCGTCCAAGCCGTCTCAGCTGTTTCGGCGCATGAGCGAGCAAGTCTTTGGTGTCTTTGCGGAGCAGATTACGGCCGATGGACTACAGTCATTGATATCGGTGAGTGATTGTTTTCCTTTCAGAATCTGAAGTTTTGTGCTAATGTTGCGATAGGTTCTCGAAGTCAAGGAAAATCTTGCTGGCCAGCAAGAAATGTTTGACAAACAGGACGACGACGATGAGGAGATGCCCGACGCTGATGAAGACTCGGATGATGATTCCGATGCCGATTCCGTAGAAGTCATTGACGCAGACGAGGCCGAAAACGATGAGTCTGAAGAAGACGAAGGTGAAGACGAAGAAGAACTTGCCGCTTTCGACGCCAAACTGGCCGAAGCCCTTCGTACCAACGGGGACAACCAAGACATCGACTCGGACGCCGACATGAACGATGACGAAATGGAGGAAGTTGACGAAATGCTTGTCAAAGTCTTCAAGGCGCGCAGGCAAGCCACCACAAAAAAGAAAGATAAAAAGGATGCCAAGGAAACCATGATCAACTTCAAAAACCGCGTTTTGGACCTGCTTCAGGTGTATATCAAGAAATGCTACTCGAGCATGCTTGCCCTGGATCTGATTCTGCCACTTTTGCAACTGACTCGCCGATCGACTGTGGACCAGATTTCGCAAAAGGCAGGCAATGTTCTTGCCGAGTACACCAGTCTTTGCAAAAGAAATGCCATCCCAACTCTTAGCAAGAGTGATGACGGCGACGAAGAGCACGATCCTGTGGAAGCAGTGTGGGAATTACTCCGCAGCGTGCACAAGGAGGCCACCATTCAGCATCGGCAAAAGCATTCAGCGTCGGTCAGCCAAGCCAGTCTTCTTCTTGTCAGGGTTCTTGTGGCACAGGACCGACAGAATATTGCCCAGGTAATCGACATTTATGCCGAGACTCAAAAGACGCAAATGTTGAGCAAGAATGGCCATTTCAAGTCGGGCTTCTTTGCAGATTGGAATGCCTGGTGTGTGAATTTTGGCAAGAATTCCAAACGTTGATTTTTCTTTGTGTTTGTTTGATAGGCATATTAAAATAGTATTGTATATAAAAAACATCGAGTTGCGAAATTTTCATGTAAATGCAATACAGGTTCATAATCATGACACTAAATTTCCAAGCTAATCAATAATGAAATGCTGATCAGTCTCTGCCAGCACTTCCAATTTCATACCCACTGCAATCTCGCCCTCGCTGCGCGGACAGCAAAGCATGCCAAAACAGGGTTTATACTTGGACCCCTTGTCAATAACACGATACGACATGAGCGTGTCCCACGGCTCATTGCTGTGCTTCTCGGCGGTCGAGGGCTCCACATTGGGCACCTGACAGCGGGCACAACGGCACACGACATCAATGTCGATTGGTTTCTTGTTTTTGGTGTTTGGGCCAGACGGGACGATTCTTACCGTCTTCCACGAATCCTCCGACCAAGGGGCATTGCCCTTGACGATAATGTTGGGCCGAAATCGTTCAATGGTGATGGGCGACTCGCCTTTTTGGGTCAATCGTGCGTTGAGTTCGCCAATGGACGACTCAGAGGCGATGAGCACGGGCATCATGTCGGCGAAATGAGTGTTCTGCACTCGACCCAGATTCTTTTCGTTTCCGTTTCCCTCGAGCAGGCGTTCGGTAGGGCCATTGTAAACCAGACAGACGGGTCGGTTTAGGAACTGAGAGATGGTGTCGTTCACTTCGGGGCCATAGTAGTAGCCATCGGTGCGAGTATTCCAAATCTTGACGTCGCCGAGCGTGGTGTTGGCCTGCAGCCATTCCTCCGACGGTCTCGCAGGCACGCTGACGACTTTGTCATCCCCGAAAATACGGAGCTGCAGCTGCAAGCCATCCTCGCTCAGCGAAGGGTTGATCAGCGTCATGCGCGGGGTTTGGCGAATGGTGATGAAGCGGCCGGTCCTGGCGTCGACAAACATCCATCGCCGGTCCAGGTCCAGCCCGTGTTTCAGTAAAGTGGTCTTGGGCAGCGTGAATCCGCGGCATGATTTGATGGGGTACACGCGCAGCGTGACGATTTCGTAGGATTGACGCCTCTGGTGACGCGCGAGCAGCTGGAGACAGTTGGACTGCAGCTTGCGCAGCTGTGGCCAGATGAAGATGGCGAGGATGCGGGCGAGGATGAGGGCGCCGGCGATAGCCAGCTGCAGCGGCGCCGGGGGGATTTTTATGTTGCTGAGGATGTCCATTGTCGTGCGATGGACATTGACGGTCTTTTTCTAGATAAAGACTTGAATTGTGAAATATTTGTAGAGGCAGGTTTAGTAACTTTAGTAAGTCTAGTATCAGCGGAGAATTCCCATTTTTAATACTAAAGCCCCGCCGGCCAATCGGAGCCGCGCGGGCTCTTCACCGCTGGAATGCTTGTTGAGAATGCTAAAATAGTTCTTAATAGTAATAATAAATTAGCTGCCTTGTCAGACATATAGTGCGCTTGCTATCTGGTATGGAGGAACTCCGATGTAGTATTATTATTATTACGTGCTGGCGACATCGGCTGGCTGCAGGTCCCCGCGTTTACTGATAAGCAGCTATCTATTGATGCATATAGATTGTAGATTGATATTCACGAGGGAAACACTACATGGCTTCAACATTAAATGGCTGGTATGTACGGGATCCAAGCTAAATGCAACAGGTTTCATATCATATGAGGGCAAAATTAAACCAAACAAATAGTCAGAGCTGGTCACGCCTCATCAATCCAACAGATCGCCGCTGACTTGATAAGAGCAACAGCAGCCTCGGCGCCCAGTTCCAGGCTCGCATCGTCCGTCGCCGAAGGAATATGCAAAAACATCACGGACTGAGGCCGGCGCTCTTCATATGCTAGAGCAAGGCTGGAATAGAAGATAAATTCGCACATATACCGGCCCGCATCGTCGGAAATGCGCAAATCCGTCCCCGGCGATGCATTCGATTGCCACGTTTGTAGGAAATGTCTATTAGGAGGGAAGGGTGTGATTTTATGTTCCGAGCCCTTTGCTTTACTGGCTGTATCTGCGTTGTCCACCGGCAGCGGATACATGACCGCGGGCAGGCCTTTTTCTTTCCAGATCTTTTCACCATCATCGTAGCCCAGTTTCTCATTTATGTCGGTGATGCGGTAGTTGTCGCGGAATGCTCTCGTCTCGACAGAATACCACTGGCGGTTTGGCGCGATGCCGATATGTACAGTCAGATCCGGGCGCTTGCCATTGTGATCTCGGGCAAAGTCCTCCAGGATAGTTGGCAACAGCGTGCGCACAGTGTGATATGAGACAGGGAAGGGCGTCGGATGCGCATGAATGTGAATTGTTCGCGCCGGAGCTTCTCCAGTCTTCCCAGAGGTTGGTGGTAGAGCGATTGACGGAGGCAGAGATGATGCGATCAGATGCGATGCATTGACGAGATTGTCTTTGAAGGGCTGTGCAGGTCCATCAGCATGTTTTTTCTTTCTTCTTTCTCCTTTCTTTAGAGAAGTAGTTTCCTGAATATACGTACCCCAAACCCGGTAACCAACACCGTGATCGGCTCTGGCGAGGTGGGCGTAGCGGGGTCTACTGCGATGCCAATGTCGCCCATGGCTTCTGTTGCTGCTAAGAATTTGCGTCTGTTCACAGAGTCGACGAGCTAGAATTCAGGCCCGGTGGTTTAAGCGAGACAATATTAGAATACCACAACATTTTAAAAGAGAAACAGCGAACATTGAACCACGTGAGATGTAAATCATGAAATCGGGCCCAACAAGGTTGTCGTGGCCCAATTGGCTGTCGGTTGGGTCGGGATTGCCGTTTGCGGAAGGTGCATATACTACCCCAGTTTATAGCAGTTTATACTGCATGAACTACGTATACAAGAGTGAATTCCTTGCTTGAATGTTCGGGAGATGTTTCCGACCTACCACAGTACTCTGTGTGTACATTTGCAAAAGACAGTAAGATGCCATCTTGCCAAGCCTCCGAGGGCCGTTTGATAGGTTGGAAACGGGCTGCTCATGCATCACGGATCATCACCTTTAGTGTTTTGCCGCTAAGCGCTAAGGATCCATAAAAAAAATTGAAGAGAAGAGAGATAACTAAAGTGGAAAAAAAAAGATAGGCCTCCGAAACGGGGAATCGAACCCCGAGCTACTGTGAACGTACTTCATTTTCATGAGAGACAGTTAAGTTGACCATTACTCCATTTCGGATTGAGGTTGGTTGCTGGTTTTATGATCTTAAAAAAGCAGGGTATCCACGCATGCAAGAAGTCCAAAAAATTCAACTCCGAAACGGGGAATCGAACCCCGAGCTACTGTGAACAGACTTCATTTTCATGAGAGACAGTTAAGTTGACCATTACTCCATTTCGGATTATGATTTGGGTGACAGTTTATGCATTATACTATAGTATATGAGTTCTCACTAGTAGCCAACAACCCAACGTAGGCATCAACGCTTGTTGCGCGCCCTAGTACAAGGCAGTAAATAAAGAGATTTCAAATACCCCTCTCTGTCACGTGTAAATAAGCAGTTGCTAGTTGGTCTCTCAAAAAATCGCTCAACTGATTATTATGAGAAATTTGTATGTCATTTCTTGCTGGTGCTGAAAGTTGGGTTATTATCATACAAAAAGACAAAAAAAAAATTTGTTGGCAGAAAGATAAGGAAACATGGGTAAATACTATTGTAATTCACCAAACATCAAAAGTAACTAGTTAATGAGTCAAATAGGTTCTGTCGATGCGATGTGGACGTGGAAACTAAGCACCTTGCCAGAGGAGACTGGCACTGTGGTCATCAGGATATATTCCAACGGCACACCCACCCAAACTTCGATAGAGGGCATTGCTCCGCGTGAAACTCCGCAGTTCCTGCTAGAAAACGCTGACCGGAATGTTCATCTCTTACTGCCAGCTAACTCTGGATATGTTGTTCAATCGGATTTCCTTGAACGGCGCATGGTCGACTGTCCGGATGTGACCAAAGTACAAAGCTTTGTTAGTCCAGGACAACAAATCAAAGGCTGCACGGCCGAGACATACCAGTCCATGAGCTTCTCGGACTTGCTTTCTCGCAGCTACGGCGCCATTGCCGCCTCAACTTCTGCCACGATTAACGATGAGTTGGTGAAACGTCTTTCCTTTAACTGGCTCTCACCAAATCCCATACCGCGAAAGCGTTTGGCTCTCGTCGGTGCTGGCTCCTTGCCCAAGGTACATGGCTACGCTTTGGCAGCTGCTTCGTTGAATATAGCGCTGGTTGTGTTTGATGAGGCCAGTCACTGGATGTCAAGCGACGCATATGCCCACCTGCGCGAAGAATTCGTGCCGTTTGATACAACCGTAGACGCAAACATGGCCTCACGCATTACAGTGGCGTTGAAGGAATACCAAAGGGAGAAACAGCTTGATGGTATTATAAGTGTTGAGGAGCATCTCCATACTATTATAGCCCACGCAGCTACACAGTTGGGCTTCAGCACCTCTCCACCAGAGTCCGTAGGGTTGGCACAGAACAAATTCAAAACACGCCAGCTGGACACAAATATATTTTGCCGATTGGTACGCTCTCCAGCAGATCTGGAAAAGGTGCTCGCAGAAGAAGGTTCGAAACTTCCCTACCCGCTTATCGTGAAGCCTAGTAAGGGCTGGTCATCCGAGGGCGTTTGGAAAGTGGCCAACGAAAAGGAGCTGCGTGAAAAAGTACCTTTGTTGTGGCGGGAGTCATTTACCTCCTGGCATGGCCACGACGTTGTAATTGAGACGTACGTCGAAGGACCCGAAGTCGACGCCAACATGATCCTTGTTAATGGAGAGATTGTCTTTTTCGAGGTCAATGACGACTTCCCCTGTGCTGGAGATAGCGAGGACAATGAAAGTGACACCCGGGTGGCCAATTTCGTCGAGACATCAAACATGTTGCCATCGGCTCTTCCTCCATTTGAGCAGGAGTCTCTACGGAAAAGACTGCACGAGCTTGCTCTCGCTGCTGGATTCCGAAACGCTGTGCTGCATATCGAGGCCAAGCTGCGCAACTCCAGTTGTCGTTATGTAAAAGATCCCAGTACAGACGGGCTTGTCGAACTGCAGCTCCAGACCCCGGCAACCACAACGACACATCCAAAGGATGTATTTCTCCTTGAAATTAATCCGCGCGCACCGGGCTGGCAAGAAGTCGAAGCTACGGCACGTACTTACGGTGTGTCATACTGGAGCATCTCCCTTCTGAATGCTTTGGCCGATAAAGACCGCATTCTATCCTTATCCAAGCCTTTTGTCGGTGGGGCCCAGTATGACATGCAGCTACTATACGTCCCGGCTCAGAAGGGAGGCGTCTATAACTTTGGCGATATTTGTACGACCGTGCTGCGGTCCGATCCGCAAGAGTCTGGTCAAACACAGCAACTTGGCGCTCACGTTGTCAGGTGTGCTAACCTTATGGAGGATGGTGAAGAGGTTTTAGACCCTAGGACAGGACAAGTTTTTGGCAACTTTATTGCCTTCTTCCTGATAGTTTCCCGTATAAGCCGCATGGAAGCCATGCTCATTGGACGTGAAATTGAGAAACGGGTTAGGGAGCATACAAATGGTTTCTAAGCTCCTCCTCAATCGGGAGGAGGTAATTATATTCTTCAAGATATACTATGCATGGGGTACACTCTCGGCAGTACCTGGCTGTCTGAGAGCTCCTACTATTCGAGAGCTTCAACAGCCCCGACAAATCACATTTTCACCGTATCTAATTGATCAATTGATCTGCAAGGATTTTATCCGTGTGTTGTGTAATAAGCATTTCTCCCAAATCGAGTGAAATGGCTCATTTATTCATACCGTAGGGAGAACGGTAGCCTCAACCTATGTAGGTGTATGTCAATCTAGTGTAATTGAGTGAGCAGAAGTTGTTTAAATGATATCGTGAATGAAATGCGACAAGGATTTCGTTTCCTCTAATATTACGGTAACCAATATTCTAGATCCCTTATTCAAGGTCTACTTGATTGTCTACGGTTTTTCTAGGGGGAAAAGATAAGACCACATTGTCAAGTATATACGTAATGAATTGTGCTTGTCTTTTTTTCGTTAATATACACAAACAATTTTTTTCCACATCCCCGAGTTATAACACCATCTTTTCCGCCACTTTCTTAAAGGGCAGGGATACACATTGATCCGAGGACACTGCCACCGCATTCACCGGAGCAGCAGTCAGAGTCGTTGGAGCAGCCTTCGGAGTAGTCTAAAATTTCAAGTTAGTACCGGAAAAAATAATACTATCAATAGTTAAATGGGGAGATAAGCTGAGGGTCGTTTTACCATCGTAGCATGCTAAGTGAAAAAAAAGTTAGTTGAAATGTTCTTGGCTTGCTTTTTTTGGTATAGGTAGATAGAGGAGACGTACCGGCAGCGAAAGTGGCAAGCAGAGCAACAGCAAGGATGTTCAATTTGAATTGCATGGTGACTTGTGTTTTAAAAGAAATTCTTTTGTTTTGAGTGTTGATTTCGGATCTTGCTGTTGAGTTAGACAAGAGGCCCTCTTATAAAAATAAGATTTGAATGTTTTTCTTCATACCTAGGTATGCTTTGAGATTCGGTTTTGGAACTTGGTGAATTAGAAAAGTCAATCAATGCCGGGGATAGAGGTCCCTTTAAATAGTTTTTGGCTTCATACTTATTGTGATGACCTATTTTATAGATTCAGTTCAAATGTTGTATGCTGACATTGAATATAGGATTCTTATTGCGATCATCCAACCGACAAGAAACCCAAATTGGATTCTCATGCCTAATTTTTTTGTGCATTTCATGCCCGTGGTCCTATCAGAAACTACTATGAGCATTGGGTATTAAGAAAAAACCAACATGTTGTAACCGGCCCCTACGCATTTCAACGCACGGCTGCATAATATCAATATGTTGAGGTAGGTTTTAGGGGCTAGTTATGTAGGTACAAGTCACCGATGAGCTCACGGAGGTATTCCATTATATGCAGTGGAGATTATTTTGACTAATAATAGCATTTGTGACTTGTTATAGGTTACTCTTGACTGTAATACTAGTTACATGCGTGAGTGTTGGCTGGCTAATGTTTAAACTAAGCTTTATTTAGCTGATCTTTGCCCTACGGCTCAATCCTTGTTTGCTGGGGCCAGAACCTAGGCGGGGTTTTAAAACATAGTAGTTATACTCTAAAGGTCCTCCCCGTCTGACAGCAACTAACTGGCCCCTAACGGAGATGCGCGAGACCCGGAGGCGTCACTATTGGTGTGCGCGGCTCCGGAACTCGATAGGGGGGCCGGATAATTAAAAATATGGAGATTTATACGCGCACTACCCCAGTTTTTCTGCAACATGTACAAGGCCAAAAATGTCAGCATAACCGACAACAGTAGTGATCTGTCTTTCACTCACAAATTACAGTGATATGTATTCGTTCTTGTCGGCCAAAAATGATAAAACAGGTTCCTATGGATAGTCAAAGCTACACCACAGGTCATGCCGAAGTGGAAAACTTACATGTATACGGACGGGGCCCCTTGTTCGGTCCTGGATCCTGGTTGATGGGGTGACGGTCGAAGTTTCAATGTAGGCCGTATATCCTAGCGGGTCGATCCCCCATTGCTTACGACCTATCTGTTGGTATATCGACCAATCGCCTCCCTGCATCGGACATTTGGATGTATGCCTAGATAGAATAAGGACATGGGGCTATCGAGTCGAATACAGTCGAAAAAAAGAAAAAAAAAACACCGGACTCATATTTTAACCCGTGATGTCTCGCCCTCGATGCGAAGTAGATCAACCACATCTTTGTTGCTGCCACCCGATCGGGCTTATCTGAGGTTGACCCGTTGAATCTTCTTGTCTGAGGAAGCGCCCTGAGGAACAGCATCTCAGTTGAGGTAGATAACTGGTCAATGACATACTCTGCATGTCATTCATGGTACGGAGTATAATTATTACCGTGGCCATAGCTACGAGGTAGCTCGGTTTTAGATTAGGGGGCTAGTGCAATCCTTGGAGGGACATGACGATGGGAATGTGGGTGTAGAACTGTTAGGTCAACTAGCGACCATTTGGGCTAGGCGATCAGTGCGCGATTATGGAAGAGGCAATAATATTTCTACAGTAGAAGCAGGGCCTCCCACCTGACTGGGTACATGTATGGTAAGACGGAGTAGACAGCAGAAATTCTCAGCATGTTAGCTGCTAACCAAAGCTTTTGGCTATTTGAACAGTCCTTATTATCCAGCAGAAATCAATTGATGTGATTTTATAAAATTTCCACGCACGCTGTATGCGAAACTTGAGTCCTTGACTACAGGGTAGGTAATGCATGATACTGGATAAAGAAATATTAGAGACTATTATGATTTATTAAGATCTTTATTATATATTAGCTATTTTTAGATATTAATATTAATATTTAAAGGCTTTTATTATAATTAATAGTTTAGTATTGTATATCTTATAATATATTTTTAGTTTCTAGATCTTCTAGGATTAATAAATAATTAGGAAGTAGTATCCCGTCTAGACTCTGTTTATAAGCTGGAAGTCCTATCCCCATGGATAGAGGGCCTTTGTGAATCAATACATCCCATATCTTATATCCTTATTATTTTATACTGTCTCGACACCTAGTAGGAACCCCCTCGGAGCCTAGTAGGTTCCAACACCCTCATATATAGTTCTTCCAGACACCACCCGCTTTACAGGCATGATCTATGACGGCGGCCTCACAATTACATCGTTCCTAAAGTTCAAAAGAAAAGATAGCAGGTGCACACTCAATGAGCCGCCTTCCTCATCTTTAATCCCACTCTCTTCCCGACGAATTCGCTCTGCAATCCTTTCTCGAAGTCGGCAGCAATGAAGTCCAAGGGATCCTCCAAAGAAGTGGCGTAACCACCCGCTAGACAGAAGACATTCAAGTAGGGCCCGATCAGTGGCACCCACTTGAGAGTGTCCCGCCACTCTGGGGGTGAGTCCGCGCTGGCGATCACATTGGCCGCCGAGCAGTCGTCCGGTGCAGGAATTCGAATCTCGTCGTGCTTGGGGCTCATTTGATTGGCACAAAGCAGCGACCAGGTGATGTTCCCTTCTTCTTGCTTCTGGATGAGGGCCAGATTTTCCCTGTGCTCGGGAAACATGGGCATGTAGTCTCCGATAAGATGAGTCGGGATGGTACTGTCCAGCATAGGGAAACCAGACATCAGCCAGGCGCGGATTGCGGACCCGCGGCGCTCCTCGCGGGCTTCCACAATGGCTGCGACGACGGCGGCGAACATTTTGTTATATTCACTGGTCTTGGAGCGACCGAACATCTTCGCCACGCCAGCGGCGTGAAAAACGGCATCGCAGTTGTGGTCGAGGATGGCATCTTTCAACGCTGACTTGTCCGTGACCGATCCGACGACCACATCGGCCAAGACAGCACGCTTCCCTGGCGCGAGTTTGCTAGGCGAGCGAACATAAGCTACAACGGTGTGGCCGTGCTTGATCAGGGCAGGCAGTGCACGGCTGCCGACATTGCCGGTGGCACCAAGCAAGAGCACCTTCATCGTTCAGCTGCAGTTTGAAGAAATGGGTAGTACTGGAACGTAAGATTGTGTCCAGAAACTAGGTTACAAATAGCTGAGGGCATGATTTATACATGTTTTTAGCCAAGGATACATCAGGTAAGTATTATTACTCGGCCCGCGAAACCTCCGTGGAATTTACGGAAAATAGCCCGCAATAGGGATGCGCACACCTGAGAAAGATTCGCTGACGTGGTAATACGATTATGAAAAGTCTGGATGGCGTGGTACCGAATTCCTGCCAAATCCTCAGCGAGCGAGTGCCAAGGTGCTTGGACTTGAGGGCCGTGCCGCCTTACCTGAAGGATGTGCTAATACACACTTTCAGGGCTGTACTTAGAATATTTGTAGTTATACGGAGACAGAGGGCTTAGAATCGGCCGTTTTCTCAGTACACCCACCCTGGCCAAGAGGGCAGCACTAGGGGAGTCTTTCCAGGGGTGTATTGTAGTTTTTACTTGCACATGCACAATTCCGGGCGTCAGGCGTTGACCGAAGCACTGAGACTAGAAACGTGGCTACCCCTGGAATGGACCATCTCACATTAAGCACAGAGCCAACATTACTCATTTTCATACATGTGCGTAGATGTGTAGTCGTCTTTGGCTGATCTTAGGGCTTAACCCGGTGCTAGAAGATACGGGTGAGTGCCCTTGTTGCTGAGAAGTCCGGACGCTCGATGGAACTTCTCTGTTTGGTCCGTTCACAAATCACAAATCGACCAGCATGCCTGTGTTCCAATCGATGGGCTTGAAGACAGCTCCTGTATGAATGTCCCGCATGATCTCATCAAACATAGCACTCTCCCACTGCATGTCATAGCCTGATGTTACCCATTCGAAACTGTCGACGCTCCGCTCTGCCGACATATTTATGGCCTCGCTGCTCCCTTCGTAAACGCTGTCATGGGCATCGGTCGGCGGGCTCCTCCCCTCGCCTGCCGCCATGGCGACCATCTCACGCCATTTCTCGACCCTAGCCTTCTTCATCTTCAAATGTTCTGCAGCAAAGTCCCATGTATCATTCTCCCAATCCACCCCCTGCGCCGCGGCCATCTCCTTCTTTGCGGCCTCAAAACGAGCTGCCATGGTGTCTAAGATGCCGAGAATATCAACCTGAAGATTAGGTTGCGCTGTGACCTTGGTCCTGAGCGTGTTGAGTATCTGGGCGGACACGACTTGGGTGGTGGATGCTGAGGCTTGAGGTCTCGGCAAGCTCAGATCTGGACATGAAGGCACGCCGCTGAGAGCAGGCGTTGGTTGCCAGGGAACCGTGGATTCTTTCTGCGATACGGCGGCCGTACCGGCACTAGAAAGCTTGACCGCGCTGGGGCCGGCTACTCTTACCCATCGAGAGAGCATCATGGCGCCATGGACCAACTGGACGTAAGCGGGCTGAGGCATGTAGAAGTAGGAGCAGACCGGGATGGCAAGCCAATTCTCGAGCCAGGCCTTGAGCGCGGCAGTGAAATGTGAGAAGACATCGGATATCGGCACGCCTGAAAGCGAGAGCGAGGCGAAGGATTGAGATTCGGCATCTGGTAGGTGTGAACCTGCCAGTAGAGGCTCAAAGATCCGGAGGTAAGCACTATTGTAATAGCAAGATAGAAGGTCTAGGCTCTCAGACTGCGTTAGCGAAGCACCGGCGGCGATGACATTATTCAAACATTTGGGGAATCATACAATCGGATTTAAGATTCGGGGGTAGTGCGTTGCGGAGGCTGTCTAGCTCAGCTCGGAATGCCTCTAGACGCGACATCGTTGAAGGTTCGGACGAACCTAGCTGTTCGTCTACCGGTGAATCACTACTGTGGAAGTGGAAGATTTTCTCGGTGAGTTGCTGGATGTGGACCAACTGTATGACAAGTTGGTCTGTCTTGTATTCTCTAGCATCGTCAAGATCTTTGAGGCATTGGTCCAGATATTTGGTATATCTTGTAAATGCTAACTGTTTTACGACGAGGCCAGCGCTACTATCGAGTTAGTTTTAAAGCTCCATTCAGGCGTTGCAAGACTCACTTTGAGCTCATATACCAGACGCCAAGTAGCGCCCTCTTCTCTTCGTTCGTTCTGGACACGGGCTCCTCGGCACGTACTAAAGGCAGCTGACTCCTCTGTTGAGACTTGGGGCATGTACTCAAATCCATATCTTCTACCAAGCTGACTGCTAGGCGGATCAGATTGTTGAACTGCGCGTGAGCCATGCAATGGTAGTGGTAGGATCCTAGGAAAACCAGAATGCCTTGGAGCAGATCCAACGAGCGCTCAGATCTCATGAGTATAGCATTAGAGATATGTTCCATAACGGCGCGGCTTTGTCCCCTCACCAATCGAAGATGGCGGACGGAAGCCACCATTCTGATTACCTTCATGAGAAATGGACGAGTTGCCTGCAGTTGTCCTGGCGTTATGCCAGCTGGAATGATGACAAAAGGCAACGGACTAGACAGCTGATTCCTGTAGATGGACAACAAAGTCTCGTCAGACTCCACGGGGACAAGATCTTCCATGTCTACTGTTGCCATGCAGGTGCATGTTGACCGCGGGGTGTTCAGAGAAGTTTCGTCCTGGCTTAAAGGGACTTGAGCTTGGGGTTCGGTGCTAACCAATGATGCCGAATGGTTGTTTGCGAGGTAATCCGGACTGCCATTGGATGAACTACCATGTACAGTTGAGTTTTCCCCTCCCGGCGTCTTCGATGAGTAAATCAAATTATTGAGTCCCTCTTCCGGGCGAGCCACTCTCGTGTCAAAATTGGCACTGGTCAGACAGAGTCAACAGTGGGTCCAATGTGGATGAGTTTATTGCATATGGTTGAACCCTGACGAAGATAATCGGATAGTAATAAGGGCAGAGCGTATGCCCACCCCACGCTATCGCAAGGTGTTGATGCGCAAAGAGTCTAACAGGGGTGGACTTACGAGGGCTTGGCCTGTCTCTTCTTCCTTGGACCAGGAGTTTGACCCACGCAGTCTTTCTCCAAACTTCGGCATCGATCACATTGTGAAGACCGGGTGCGAATGCAGCGTGTCTTTGCTGCCGCACACGGAGCGCAGGCCGCGCCCCATCTGGCGCTGCGACCCGTCTTTGGTCTGTCCATCTTAACTCGACTCTGCAAAAATGCCAAACCGTGGCGGCTTCTAGGAGCATATCGGTTTCGTACGATGCGCACGCCGCGGAAAGTTTGGCGGAGTTTTTCTCTGGATCTTCTACAGCGCACGGACTAGAATAGGCTTACTCATACGGAGTGTACGTTACAATAATAT
The DNA here is from genome assembly GCF_013368755.1 of Talaromyces rugulosus. NCBI lineage: Eukaryota > Fungi > Ascomycota > Eurotiomycetes > Eurotiales > Trichocomaceae > Talaromyces > Talaromyces rugulosus. The sequence continues at coordinate 4,852,512 of NC_049563.1, read as the reverse complement.
AGCATAAGATAAAACCCGAGAATTCCGCGGAATATTTGCTCCATACTTAAATAGATAGACTGAGCATGACTACAATCAACAAAGTACATTTCTATTCTGATATCAAACATAAGCCGCGAAAATGTCGCAGTCGTCCCCGCAAATCCTCCCCTCTCTCAGCCAGCGTGAGGCCATTGTCGACGCCCTGTACCGAGCCGCCATTGCCAGTGATCATCATGACACCACACTCTTCGACTCGGCATGGGCCGGAGAAGACGTTTCCATGGAAATTCATGATGGCAACAAAAAAGTCATCCCGGGCCTCTCCCTGATTCGCACACATGTTCTCCATAAAGTTGGTCCTATGGATACCACGCACAATATCAGCATGGTCCGTGTGAATTACCAGGATGGAGCCGATACTGCTTCTCTTACTGCTACTTCAATGGCACAGCATGCGTCTTCCGGCACGGGCAAGGATCCAAACGGAACCAAGTACACTGTGGGCGGGGAGTATTCCGTTGACCTGATCAAGGACGAAGCGGGTGTGTGGAAGATTAAGAAGTTGGTGTTGAATGTTATCTGGACCTCAGGCGATGCTTCATTGATGGGTCCCCCCCCTCAGAAGTAGACACGGCTGCATAGGAGGTAGAGGGCGAGTGTTTCGGGAAGCAAGGATGGTCTTTTTACCTGTATTTCTAAGGTATTATAACGGATTCCTGCTACTTATCTATAGCCTAACAATATCGCGGCGTATTGAAACATTGATTCTACAAATATGAAACTGTCCTTCAAACAAACATAGACGCAATGAAACCCTAAAAAAAGATGCAAAGGGAGATTAGGCTAGATGTTACCGTGAGAAGACCAGGACTGTACTGATTATATTAAGTCTACATAGCTACACTCTAGTCGAAGGGAGTTAATTATTTATGCCTGGACTAATTAGTCCTATAATTATTACTTCAAGGTTAGTATAAAGATTACTATATATACCTAGCTTATATTAAATTTTTATAAGGTCGAATCTGTTCATTCCTTATTTAAACGCTGTCTTAATAGTTCTCAAGGGGATCTTCTTACTACCTGGCTCTCAATTGAACATAAGAACCAGTAAAGAAGCATAGGCTACGCACTCGGAGAAGCACGAACAGATGAAGGACTATGGTTGTATTCCATGATATCTAAATGTAAGAATATAGGGTAGACATGGCCCGAAAATATATAATGAACCCCTGTCAGCTTTGGGGAGAGAATGTTCTGTGTAGCCGGCACCTGGGAGCACAACGTCAACTGAGGCTACCTAGAGGCGTGTGAAATTACCAGAGACACCCATTCTTGTTGGCATATCTGCCTCAGACCAATCCACGGTCACTTGAAAGCAAACAAGCAAAACAGACTTTCTGAACGAACCTCACAAAACCTGTAACCTAAAATAAGATCAGTTAACTAGGTTAATTCAGTTATTTTTGTTAACAAACAAGCTGTCTAATGAGGTTTTTCCTAAGTCTGATCCCTCAACCTTTTAGATGGACAATTGTTACCAACTCTATCGGAAAGTCTTTTTGCATGATACTCTTAGCTGGTTGGGTAGGGGAGTTTGGTGGATTGAGACTCGAGACAGTGCCTAGCAAATTCAAAGGTGAAGGCGGCGTTGAGTTTGTTGTTTATTACTCATTTGCATGAGTAGGAGAATCAAAGTTAAATCATGTAACAGAGTGAAGAGATTATTAGTTACAGTTTCGAGATTTCCTGATGTCGGGATTAGGGGAAGCCCTAAGTCCGGATGGATGGCTAGAGCTTGATTGGCTCCTGGAAGGCGAAGAGATCTCAACACCGGATTAACCTAAATTTAAATGCCTATGATTGGTTTTATTTGAAGCGAATTTTAGTTGACTGTTTTACGAGAAAAAAAAAAAAAAAGTCAAGCTGATTGGCCACAAGTAAAGAGTTTTAAAGCATAGAGTACTACGGAATACTATTATTGTCTTTTGTACGCCACCAAGCTTGTACATATTAGGAAGTAATGAATCACGACCAATGCCGTCAATTGATCTCGTTCGTACAAGGGCATTGTGATTACTTGTTTAATCCCAGGCTAACTGTGGAGAGTGCGTTGGTATGTACTATGCACATATCAGCGACGGGCAGCAAGGACCGTGGGGTGGCCAATAGCCATCTGCAGCCGGGTCTGTTGACCGTCACAGCTCCATGTATGTGTAGGCGCCAAGTTGCTTCACTTTGATGGTGGTTGCTAGTTGGGCACACTGGGAAGGCGGTACGATACGCACCCGGCTGTACGGTACGGTCACAGCATAGACGCGGCGGGCGCGATCGGCAATCTGATAGGCCGCGACGCGCTTATCGATACAAGCTTAATACTTAACGCGTAGACGCGTGTGCGGGGTCGCGGACGCGCATCCCTGCAACGTCGCGCCTTCCTTGTGTGTGTGTCGCTCTGTCTACTCCGTGACTGCCGTTGCTGCACTGCATAAGTGAAAGCTTAAGACACCATCTCTATTTTTATGTATATGATTGCCAGATGGTTATTAAATCGAACAAATTCATGACATGGTCACCTGATGCGCAATCCGCAATTGACTGAGAATTGTTATTTTCCTGCAAGTCGCCCCACTGTTGCCCACCGGGCCAAGCCACTTTGAGCCCTGCTTTTTAGGCCTTTTTTTCTCTCTTTCTCTCTCTTCCTTTTTCGCTTTTCCTTCTGGCTCTCATGCAGCTGGCCCTGCAAATGCACTGCACTGCACTGCATGCGAGTTGGCGCGGTGCGGAGAAGGCCAGTCTCGAGTCTCGAGTCCCATCTCGAAGCCCCGACTGGTGGAAACTGGGCATTCTTGTGTCTGCAGTGTGCTCGGGCAAGCACTGTGCGTCAAGCCCGACTAACTGGGAGCTAGGCGGGCTAACGACTGTTAGTCCTCATCGACATGAACTACGTACAACCGTCAATTGCTACTCACTAGTTGGCTAGCGAGTCCCAGCCCCCTCAATTTCTACCCAGACCTGAATTTTGGTCTCGTTCATTCATCAGTCGGATTGCGGAGAATACATGGCATGATATAGACACCAGCCCGAGTGATGAGACTTGCATCGCGCCCTTGCGACGTGCAGCTTGACCGTGTATGGAACCGAGCGTAGTGTAAAAGAACCGTTAAGCCCACTGCGAGCCGTTCTCGCGCTACGGGCGGATAGGCAGTGGCGATCCCGCTGTGTTATAATGGTGAAGTCTGATTTATTCCCATGAGAGCAGTGGTGGATTAGTGAGTGTCTAGCGATCCTCTAGCCCCGGCCCGGCTGCTCTGCTACGTGTTTCACGGGCGGTGAGTGGGCCACCGTGCTCCCCTTTCCGCTCTTTCCTCGCGCGCGCTCTCTCGAACTTCTTCCCTCTCTCCTCTCTCTCTCCACCAGCCATCCTGTCCTCTCCTCGAGTGACGCGCTCTCTGATCGCTGCCAGGATCACGCCCTATTTCCTTTGTGTGTGTGTGTTTGTGTGTGTTGGCCCCGTGTTCAGTCCCGAATCCTGCTGCGCGCTCGCCGAGTCCGCGTGGGTCGCTTCAATCAGTCAATCGATAAGCGATCATCTGGGGAGGCTGGGAAAGACCCGTCTGATCCGTCACGTCTCACGTCCCGGCATTATTATTATTCTCTCCCAAAACACCACGCTCCTGAACAGTCTCACCACAACGACCGATTCCGGCCTCTCGTATTCCTCCTTTTTTTTTTTTTGTGTGTATTAACGAAGCAAGCATCGTTCTTTTTTCCATTTTTCCATTCCTATTCTCTGGCGGACGATCTGTCGCGACGAATGACCAAGCGGACCTGTCATTTCTTGGAGAAAGCAAAATACAAGTGCGACACTATGCGATCGTAAGAGCTCTGACCGACAATCACAATTCATCGAACATGTTTCTGGACACCCATCTGCCTTGACATCCATCACATCACATTGAAGCGCCATTGGCAGTTTGGGCTTGGGGCCGCAATAATCTATCCGACGACACCTGTCGATATCGCCCACCCACCATGGCGCAACAACCCCAGGGCTTGTCCCGAACCTTGCCCAAGAGCTTTACCTTTCCGTCCGCCTACCACAACATTCCCAGAACCCCGGAACACGCCCATGTCGAACCAGAGATCCCTCCGCCGCCTCGCCACTCGAGCTACCGCGTCAGGCGCCCACGCTTTGGCAGCGAGGCCAATATTTTCTCGACCATGAACAGCGCTCCGAGCATTTTCGACTTCACCCGACCCGATGTTCCGCTTCCCTCGATCGAATTCCCCCAGTCAGACACCGTGTCCGAGCCCGACTTCCCTCCCTCGGACCCTGTGACATCTGATCTTTTGCAGGTTCCCGCTCTTGCGCGCACCGAATTCAAAACCCCCCCGGCTCAGATCCGCACGACTCCATACAACTTCCCTCAGCCGACCCCCGAAAGGGCAGACAGCTTCCAAGATGACCCGATTGAAAGGCCCAGTTCGCGAGCCTCTGACTCTTCTATCTCTTCAATCGATACCTATGTCACTCAACCGTCCCTTGGCGGCAGCTGCACAAGCCCGGAGAGCGAAATCTACGATCCCTTTGGTTTCCAGCCAGACGAGACAAGGAAATATCTCCTCGAAACCCCATCCAGCCGCACGACCAAGCGGGGCCAGTCGCTAGACACCCCAAAGAAAAACAACAAGTCGAGATGGACAACGGAGATGGACAATCATCTATGGAACGTCTACCAGATCTATTTACAAGATCCGACAATCACTCCGTTCAAGATGCTTCCTGGAAGCCTCCCGCCTTTGGGTGTGTCTCACCGAGTTGCTCGGGAGGCCAAGAAGACTTGGCCACGTCTTAAATCACGCAAGGAACCGACCCTAGAAGCTAGCGAGCCAGCTGGCTCGAGCCTCAAGAAAGACGCCCTTGCTACCGAGTCGCGAAGCGGCAGTAGTACTCCGACTGGGTCCAAGTTGGCAGGTGCTCAACTCCGCTGGCCACGATCTGAAGCAACCACAAGAAGACGACTGAAGATCCTGTGTAGGCGCAAGTTCTCAATTGCGCCACACTATCAGCGCTTGTTGGCCTCACGGAGTCCGTCTCCTTTCCTGGATCCCTTCACGACGTCTACCCAAGAACAGGCTCCACAACTGGGTCCCCCTTCCAACGAATCCGCCGCTTTTACGACCCGCGACCTCGGTGTATCTCTTATTTCGAGTTCTCTGCCATCAACCTTTACTCAACCACCATTCATCAGCCCAACTTCTGTGGAACCCACCCGAACCGAGAACTGGTTCAACAGCCCAGAGAGCCAGCCCTTCCAGCAACAGCAGCAGCCTAGTATCGAGATTTCAGCTGCTCCTACTAATCCTGCCCATTCTGCTATGGCCGAGCCATTACCTCGCTTGGGATCTCCGTTCATGTATAACACCTGGGGCCCCGATACATCTAATCGCGAACTTCGCACTCCGGCCCGCAAAGTCCGACGAGATACAGTCCACGTGGCCGGGTCGCGATTGAGATCACCTCCTCGAATGGATCTGGGTTCCAATGTTCACAAGCGCCGAGTATATCACCGCATCGAATCGAGTCCCAACTCAGCCGATGTCCAGCGCAGTATCCGCGACCTGGCCCGTGATGGTAAATTAAAAGATGGTCAGCGTCGAGTACGACTGCGCAACCGTGGTAATACGACAAGTGGTGGTTTCAGCTCAAAGGAGCGCATCGAGCAACTCTTTTCCCCAACATCACCTTTCACTTTCCCGGCTAGCTCAGAGAATGAACCACCTCAGACTGCCAGTGGTATCTCAGAGGGGCTCCTTCGTCCTCGTAGTGAGACAATCCGACGTCTTGGGTCTCCGTTTAGTCTCGAAAACAAACCACGTTTTCCACACGGGACTCCTCGCCATGCCCCATCACTTTCGGACTCATTTACTCCCCCCAACTCCGCCAATACACAAGGTTATTATTACAGCGAAGCCTCGCCTGCCAAAGACCAAACCCCTTCCGGAAAACTGCCTTACGACCCCACCGAGGAGGGAATTTCAGACGCTGAGCGAATTCGCCGACAAATCTTGAACTTGCCTTTTACGAAGAATTAGATGGTACGTGACCGACTGTGATGTTTTATTATCTGTCACTAACGCTTGTATAGCACACGCAAATGACTGCGCCTTTCGAGACTTTTTTAACCGTTTAGCAATTACGATTTGGCTTGGTCTCATTCCTCGACGCTATTGCGTCGATGTATAGAATTATTATTACCTTTATTCTTCTTTAGCAACTGCATTGTCGCTTCGGATGCGACACAGAACGAAGCACGACTCAATTGACGACTGACGATATGATCATATGACATGAGTTCCTATGGAACACGAAAATTTGCGTTTTTGTTTTATGGCCGAGATCTATTCCCCTAATATTCTGGAACCACGGATCGATACTAGACCGCTTGATGCATCCGTGGTTTAACTTTCGAACTGAAGTTGTACAACTTCACCAACGATATCACTAGACCAAGTCAAATTTTCTTCCTTTTTCAACCATTGGCGACTTTGGAAGAAGAAGCTATGATATTGAAATCTTTTGACGACAGTTATGATTTCGCCTATGACCTTTACGTTTCCCCCCTTGCCGACCGCGACGCATCGTGTACACTCAAATAAACAAACCACACCCGTCGGTGACAGGAGGGGTTTTTTCCGCTTGAACCAAATGTAATCCTTGCAATTGGTTTATTTCATCCCAACCTTACTGTCGTCCTTGACTGCCATCGACGAACTACGCTCTCTTGAATTTCCTTGAATCAGTGTGCCAGCCAGCCTTTTATCACCACCAGCCAAACGATCAACCACAAGAATTGGCAAGACTCGAATTTTTGGCTGCACATTTCCACTCAACTTTTGTCATTTCTTGACAATATACATACTATCGTTAAAATTTCTTTTGATTTCGATTTTCGTCCACCTTGACAACTTTCTTGTTTCTTTTCTCTTTCCTCTATTTTTTTTTGATCTTTTTCTCATTTCTGAACTTACACCTCTCTCCTCTTTTTTTACTCTATATTTTTTTTGCTGCCACATCATCCTGCCCAAAGTACAAATCTTGCGTCGCGTCACCTTGATGATTTAATGATTGAAACGTGAAGAAGACTGGGACCCCCAAAAAAGAAAGGAACAACCGTATTGAATGAATGACTGAATAGATGATGAGTGATGATGGCTTTTTTATTTTTTATTTCTATTCAGATTAATCTTTGTTTTTTAACAATTAAATTTGAAGATTCTTTATTAACCAACCTAGTTTTGATGCCAATTCTATGGAAATTTTTTGTCCACCATACATACTATTTGAATAGAACATTAAAGAGGACATGGATCGTTAAGAGTTGAAGATTGGGTTGATAGAGAGAATAAATTGATATACAGTAATTATATTATGATATGTACGAACAAACAAAAAGAAATCATGAACCATGCGGGTATAGTATGTAAAAAAAAAAAAAAAAAAACACAATCATAAGAACTCGAAACCGAAAAAAAAAGAATCACCGGTCTTTTTCCAATTTCTCCTTTCGACGCGATAAATGGGCTTCCAGTTTGCGAATCTGGTGCGATAATGCTTTCTTCTCAGCATTTGCTGTGAGCCATGTCTCCATTTTTTCGCGGACGAGTTTCATCGAGTGCAGCACGGGGAGCGGTGAGGCTGTAGTAGTATCGTCAGGTGATGATGTGCCTTGCTGCTGTTGATACTCCAGTTTTGTCCACCGTTCGCTGCAAGGGTTCAACAGCAGATCGAACACGTCGGTCCAAATCTCGCGGTCCCAGTATCGTTTAAACGCTTCACGGACGCGGTAGCGTTTGGAAAGACCACTCTCATCGTCGGACGATTGCTGGTTATTGAAAGAATCCCGACCACCGCTAGAAGTGCGCGAATCGACGGGGACGCATTCGAGGTATTTGCCAAAGAGCATTGCGTGGATAGTAACCGCGACGCCGTACAAATCGATCTGGTATGTCCATGGCCGCATCTCGCGTACTTCGATGCAGTCGTGCTGGCTCATTTCCCATTCGGCCACAAACTTGACGTCGGGTCGGAATGCTTTCATGTCGACGCCGCGGCCAAAGTCGATCAGCATAAGTCCCTTTTCGCGCCAGCCGCATTGGCCCCGTGCGGAATAGTGTGCTTCGCTGGTGTCGGTTGTTGTGTCTTCATCTGCTAGGTCGAGAAGTGATTCGCTGGGTGGCGAAGAGAGAGAGGAAGAGGAAGAAGAAAAGTGGTTCTTTATGTTGTCAAACCGAACGAGACAGTTGTCGGGTTTGACGTCTCCATGGAGGATACCGCAGGTATGAAGAGCCTCGATCGTTCGGAACAATTCAACAGCAAAGAACATGGAAAGAGCCTCGTCCATGCCGGCTTCAGCGTTGCCTGTGGTAGTCATAACATCTGTTCTGATGATGTTAACCAAGTCCAGAAGTGTGCCTTGTCCTCGATAGTCCTCTATCAAGAATGATTCGTCTTTGAAAAGATGAAGCTCATGGGCTCTGACAATACTGTCTGCCGCACGGGATAGGGATGGCGTGGCGGCAATACGATCCTGTGCAGTTCGAATCATATAAAACTCCCATGCGTTAGGAGGGTCCCTCTCCATCTTGATGGCTTCGAGACCTCCTCGTTGAGCTTCGTCCTTACACCCAGCGTTATCTTGAACGCACTCTGCAAGATAAACTGGCGCATATGCCCCGGCCCCGACTTCTCGTCTGATGGCGTATGTCCTGTCAGCATGGGGAAACTCCAGAACTGGAGCAGGGAAAGACAACTTGTCTCCGCTCTTCCCTGGCCTCTTCAGAGCTTTCGAGTATTTCTGAATGTCTCCAGCATGTGCACCGAAGATGGATGAGTTATCGTGGTACCCCGCGTACGTCGCCAGAGGGGGTTCGGCCGACCTGAGAATCTTTTTGCGGATTCCAATGTCTGTAGGATCGCATTGCTCTTCTTTAATTATTGCGGCGATGTCGGCTGGCCTGGGTGATGAAGATGCCTTGACAGGGGTTCGTCGCAGTGTCTTGACTGCTGGGCTTGGTGACTGAATTTCCGGAAGATGGGTGATCGCTTTTGCTGCATCTGGAGTAGGGAGAAGTAAGTCTCCGACAGGTGACCTATCAGGTGTATAGTCGACTTCTGGAACGGTTTTACACGGTGTTTTTGTGTCATAAAGGCGACTTTTTGCCGCAGTAAACGAGGGCAGCGAAGATTCAGTCTTCTCGATTATAGGCGTCATAAAAGGTAGCCGATTCTGAGCCATTATTGCGGCATCACGATACATCCCCACGGGCGGATTATAGTTGTCCGGCATCTCCGGAATATACCTGTCGTCGTCTGCTCTGGGTGTTTCGGAAGGAAGTTGGGGGATGTGTTTTCTTGCTGTGAATTCGGTCCATTCTCCATCGTTCTCAACATCTTCATCGTCCTCCTCTTCTTCCTCTTCGTCCTCATTTCCTCGTTGTAAGGCGCTGGTGTCGTCGTCACCAAATTCGCTCGTTCCAGCCGACATCCTGCCAGTAGCAGTGCTCTCTCCGCCGCTGGTGTAATCATCGTCTTCAAATTCGCTATCAAAGAGACTGTCTCCATGATCATCTCCTGCGGTTTCTGACTTTAACGGTTGGTTGAAGATACTGTAGATTTCATCCGTAGCAGCGCGGGTGTGAATCGTCATAGTCGGTTCCCGAACATTTTTGCGTTTTATCTTGGGCTTCGCAGGGGAGTCCAGATTTGTTTTGACTATTGCAATGAGCAACCTATTCCTCTTTGTCTCAGAAGGATGGAAACTTACCGGTTTGGGTCTCGTTGATTTCCCGTACTTTGATTTTCTTGACCTTGGACAGCTTACCCTCACGATCTCCATGGTGGGATGGCTTCCCGTCAATAGTGAGCTTTTGCTTTAGTTCATCAGTAAGATTGTGCTCGATGGTTTCATTATTCGTTTCCGAATGCTCCAAGGCACGTCCGGCTGCGTTGGTGGGGATTTCTCGCAATGGCTTGCTCGATTTGCTCCAGTCTTTCTTTAGCCACCCTCTGTGGGAGGCTCGGAGTTCTTCCAAACAGATTTCATGGCTAGGATCCTTGTAGTCCGGATAAACAGCCTCTAGATTCACAAAAACACGCTCTCTCCTACCAGTCCGGGGATTGGTAGCTTCTCTAATATGGTGCTCGGGAGTGTGCTTTTGTGCACTTGGAATATTTGAATCATCTGGTGTATTTCGATTTGACTGTATACATAAAAAAAGCAAAACGCCAAAGCCATGCCACCAATTAGTCCTAGGATCGTAAATATATAGAAATCAGAAGGAAGAGTCTTGCTCGGTGCTTACCTCATCCCTGAATATAGCCATTTTCTGCACGGGTGCACGCTGCTTTTCCGACTTCATCGTCTCCCCGGCCCATGGTTTTGCTTCGACCGTGTTCTCCTTTCGCCTGTCACGAATTGATTGAATGCTATCCCAACCCGCGGGTTGCCCGCTTACTGCAGGCTGGGAAGATGCCTCGTCGGAATCTGCAAATATGGCCATTTTCGGTTTCCCTGACTTCTTTGTTGTGCTTCCCCCAACGCCCCTGGATTGTGGTCCCTGAGGATCAGCAGGTGCCGTTCGAGCTGTTGAGAATGGATCGACTTTTGCTGCCAATGCGGCACGAACGGTCGGCAAAGCGGGAGAGGATGGACCGTCGCTTCCTCGTGGTTGTTGCTCAAATCGGGTTCGGAATTCGCCAAACTTTCGAAGAAGACGCTCCTGTGGACGTGCTTCTCGCTCCAAACCCAGTTTGTAAACCTCCTCTGCCTGCGCCCATCTACCGGCCCCTTCAAGCCAAGCGGCGAATTCTTCGTAAAATAGTGCAAGACCTTGGCCTACGTTGTGACGTGATAGAAAAGCAAACGTCTCACGTGGAGCATCTGAGAAGAGCCTGACATATTGTAACCACAGTCGTAGGTATCGCGGATCGTTTTTATAATGTGTTGAGTTGAGAAAGGCTTTGGTCGCCCGCTCCAATAGAGACAGAAGCCCCGACTCTGCAGTTGCTTGTGCTGAAGGGTAGGCGTTCATTGTCCATTTGACGTACCGATCGTATACATCAAGCGGATCGTCTGAATCGGCGCTGGCTTGGATTTCAGCTTCGTACTCTTGTCTGATAGCATCGTTTAATGTCCGCGTCTCATTTGGCGAGGGCGATGCATATTTATCGCCATTGCTTCCGGAGGAAAATATCTGGGCCAAAGCCTTTGCCGACCTTCCACCTGGGAGAGACTGGATATTTTCCTTTTGCGTCTCGATCACGTCGAAGTTGATGAGATCTTCAGAGGCCGACATTGTTGGCGGACCGCGTCCTGCCGAGCGGCCTATGTCGTAAACGGGATTCTTTGCGAAAGTAGACGTAGAGTTCAAGTGTTCGACGTGCACAATAGAGCGAGGTTGGCTATCTAAATCGATGGCGTCGAAGGTTGCCGTCTGGGTGTTGATGATTGTGGATAAATTTGGGTTATCGGGCGGACGCGATAAACAGCTGCACCCGATCGAGTGTTGCCCCGGTAACAAGCCACGTGATATAACTTCACATTTGAGCTTTAGGCTTGGTCCAGAACATTGAAAAAAAAGAGTAATTTGGAACTTCTTTTTCTTTCTCTTTTCCTTTTTAAATATTGAAGCTGGATGCCCTGCCGTATATGAGTTGAGGAGAAAACTGGACAACTGGCCATGACCCAGCCCCTTCCTCTACATATGTTAATTATATTCGATTTCAATCAGAATAGAAAATATAAAAGTTTCCGGCATGTCTGTTTCTTAGGTGCCTTGTCATTGAATTAAATAATATCACTACGTAAGTATTCTTGAACTGGGAGGGATTGCTTTGTCCGCTCCGATGGGGTTAGCGGCTGGTTATCGGCGCGATAACGACTTTGCTCTCCGTGATTGAATTTTAAAATGCCGCCAATGCTTCGACTTACAAAATCAACATCTCATTGATCACCCTTCATTGATTCTCTTCTTACGTTTAATTCTTTCGTTTGTTTCCCTTCTCGGTGGATCTAACAATGCCTGGACGGGGCTCCGATCCAGTCTCTACCAACGGCAGTAAGAAGAGAGCTGCAGCTGATGAAACTCTAGAAGGCAACAGCTCTTCCCCAAGGAGATCGAAACGAACACGACAAAGCGCGAATACTGCGAGCCTTGCAGATGCGGACGCCCTCGAAAACGACGAACCTAAGAAACGTACAAAACGAGTTGCTGCCAAAGGCACCGCCGTTGGCAGCAACACATCGACGGATGTCAAGGTTGAACAGGAGGGATCTTCTCTGGTCAAGGCGCAAACAACTCGTGTGACGGAAGATACAGGAGACGCAGTGAAGATCTCAGTGAAAAAGGAAATCGAAATCGAAGAAGAAGAAATACAACCCAAGAAGGCCACTAAGAAGCGGGCATCGAAAGAGGAGAAGGCGGCAGAAATGGAACCACTGGCTGCCAGAACGAAAGGACTGCAAATGTTCATTGGTGCACATGTCAGCGCTGCCAAAGGTTCGTCAATACGAGAAATCACTGTTACCATGTTGCTGAACTAAACTGTCTTCCAGGAGTACAAAATTCTGTAATCAACAGTGTTCATATAGGGTACGATACAAGGGTGTCTGACATCTTATGCTAGCGGAAAGCTAATTTCTCTATGTAGGGGAAACGCCTTTGCTCTTTTCCTGAAATCTCAAAGAAAATGGGATAACCCGCCATTGCAAGACGAACATAGAGAGCAATTTCAAAAGTTCTGCCTGGAGCAGCAATATGACGCTGCAAAGTGAGTTTATGCTTGGATTCCATCATGTCGCCCCTGCTAATTCGCAAACAGATACATTCTGCCGCATGGATCTTACCTAGTGAACCTAGCCCAGGGGGACAAAGCCAAAGCTAAACAGGCATATGATTCCTTTGTCGACGATCTTAAACGATGCGAGCAACTCGGTATCAGGTTGTACAATTTTCAGTAAGTTTTCGACTTGTGAAAATTTTCAAAGTTCAATGTCCTTATTTTTACAGTCCTGGAGCAGTGATTCAGAGCACACTCGAATCAGCTACGTCTCGGCTGGCACAGGCTTTGACGAAGGCGCTTTCTGTAACTTCGACGGTGACACCTGTGCTCGAAACAATGTGCGGCCATGGCACAACCATTGGTGGCCCGCTCTCTGAAATCGGGGCTGTGATTTCTCAAATTCCCAAGGAGTACCATTCACGCATTGGAGTATGCGTTGATACCTGCCATAGCTTTGCGTATGGCTACGATTTAATCTCTACAGAAGGGTTCAAGGCTTTTATGCAAGAGTTTGACGACAAAATCGGACTACAGTTCTTAAGAGCATTGCATCTAAACGACTCAAAGGCACCGAGAGGCAGCAAGCGCGATTTACACGCCAACATCGGGACGGGGTTTCTGGGACTTCGGGCATTCCACAATGTCATGAACGAAGAACGTTTCCAGGGACTGCCGATGATTCTCGAAACTCCAATTGACCGACCAAATCCAGTACTTGCAAACATGTCTCAAGTAAAAGAAACCCCGGAAGAAGAAGACCAAGACAGTGAGCAGGAGTCGGATTCTATTAAGAAGAAGCAGAAAAAGACCCCAAAGAAAAAGCCGTCCTCCAGCAGTAAAGCTCCCCCTACCGTTGAAGACAAAACCGTATGGGCTCGTGAGATTAAGCTTCTCGAATCTTTGATTGGTATGGATTTGGAAAGTCCAGAGTTTCGGTCTCTAGAGGCCCAGCTATCGGAAGTTGGACGGGCAGAGCGAGAGAAGCACCAGGGGTTTTACGAAAAGAGACTGGAGACAGAGGCTAAGAAAAAGAAAAAGGAGCTTGAAAAGGGTCAAAAGAGCCTAGCTGATATGTTCCAGGCCAAAAAAGGGACCAAGTAGGGGAGCTAATTGGTGATACAACTTCTAATGTGTAATAAACACTGTACAACATTTGTAACACATTTGAATGATTTGGTAAAGTACGTGTAATGGATATGTAGACTTCGAAACGGTTTAAATTTCGTTTAAATCCCCTAGTGCCTTAATTTTTTTCACAAATCAACATTGAAATTCCATTTTGGAAGTTTCTATAGGGTATCGGTGAGAATCTCATCTCCACTACCATTGATATTAACATGCCCCACAGGCCGAGAACAGAGAAAGCCGGCTAAGATACCGGGTTTATCAAAACCAAACAAAAAAAAAGAAATCTTGTTTCATCGTGCGCGCTGAAAAAACACTAGCAAAGCAAAATACATCCACCAGGGTATACAGACGTTTGGTAGTTCAAAATCAATATACGAGGAACTATTCTAACTTGCTCCACTATGCTTCATCTTCCACGTTCGTCGATGGTGTAGGGTGTTGTGGCTGCTGACCTAATGGCCCTCCTGGGGCAGCTAAGGTGCCACTGACATGTACAGGGAATGAATATCGACCACGACGAACATCGTTTCTCGGAGTTATGTTCACGTTCTCGTCGCCCTCTCCACCACTCTGCGGGTAGGGATCAAGCGTATCATTAGGGACGGACTGGTAAGCTCCTCGGTTTTCGCCGTCGCGAGTGCCGAGTCCTAGGCCAAGTCCATAGTTTGGTATAGGACGCTGTCGGTTTGGAGCCTCAGTGACCGGCGAGATGCTATATTCCTCAACCTCTGGCTCCGGATCGATTTCGTCGCGGGCTTCAGATCGCATTTTGCTAATTTTCATGTAGTTGTACGTCGCAATGCTTGCAATAGTCACAAGGAGGCCAGACACATTGATGGGCGTCAATTTATCGTGGAAAATGACGCCCGCGGCGCTGATCGTCACAACCTCTTTGAAGATTCCGCAGATACTCAGGGTGACGACTGAAGATCGTTGGAGCAACGCAAATTCGGACGCTATCATACAGAACGCTAACGCTCCTGGAAAGATGAGAAGTAGCGACGCATGCAAGGATCCGTGAGAGTTGATCAAAGTGTTCAATCCATCGCCAATATCGTGTGGTCCCTCAATACTGAGGGAAATGGCCATCAAGGAGAAAAACATGATAGGGGTGAGGAAGAACATGGTGGAGAATGGGTTGGAGGTTGCGGGGTTCCGGAGTAAAAGGATTTGAGTAAGGCCCCATCTAAAGCCAGAGAAAAAGGCCGAAGCGATAACTAATGCAAAGCCTCGCACATCAAAAGCCGTTTCTCCCGCAACCATCATGATAACACCTACGGTCATTGTGCCGATAACAATTATCAGTTTTACCGATGGTGACTCTAGACGAAAGATAAAAGCAAAGAGAAGGACAAAGGCGAGTGCCGATGACTTGCACATGGTGAGAAAGGTAAGGGAAATATATTTTAGGGACATGTTGCCCAGGCCGATATCCAAAGACGTGGCGGTGCCGCATGGAATTAGGCGTGTTAGGTAAAACATCTTGGTCATGAGAGGTTCGTTAGAAGCTGCCGTTGGCGGAGATTTTGGACGGAGAGTAGGGATGAAGTAGAGAACGAGCGCGGCGAGTGTGAACTGGACAAGCATGTGAAGGCTGGTTGTAAAGACCGGATAAGGGAAGACGACCTCGTCTTCTGAGAACATCCATTTGTTATACTGTGAAGAAAGAGTCAATATTTTGTTCTGTTTTTGGGAGAGCTGACTTGCTAGCCTCGACGGCACGGGGAACTTACTATTGAGATTGCCAGCGAAAACAAATACCACAGGCCAATCAAGCAGGCATTTATTGTCAGCCTCCTGGCGACGTTCTTATCCGCGACCACATTGCTTGTTTTGGACTTGACGCCGGCGATTTTGGCATCAAGCCGCTTCCGTTGTTTCTTCCTCCGCCGTCGTCGGTCGTTTCTTTGCTTTGCTGTCAAGCCGGTCTCTTCATCATCGTTCAATGCATCATCAGAGTCGCCGTCGAGTGATTCGGCGATGGATGATAGATCAGAGGAATCGGTATCCTCGTTAGTAAGCGACCTCTGGTCTTCGCCCTTGGGGCCGTCTTCCCTGGGGCTTAAGCGCCCTTCTCTTTCGACATAATTTTCGACAGGCGCAGCATGAAGCTGTGAAGGGCCGGCTGCTGTTAGGATGGAGCTCCGCCGGCGATGGTGGCCGGTGATGTTTCGTGAGGCCCCAACCGTCATGTTGAGGAATCAGCGGCTGTAACGTTAGAAAAGCGGGATTGAACACATCGGAAGACCGGGAAGAGCGTATGCCTCGTGTAGGCGGGACTGGCCGAGACGTTGATCGAGCTTCAATAAAAAGGAGAGGAGATAAAATTCTAGGATGGCCGGACCCAGGTGAATATCGCGTTGGACGCAAGGGCTGCTCGGATACTTGAAGGGGCGAATAAGCTCGCGTGCGCCGAAGTCAGACCGCCCGACAGAAGACCACCACAGCGCAAAGGGTGGAATGGGCAGAAAGCAAAACGGAATGGGAAAAAAGAAAAGGAGGTTCTAAGGGAGTGACCGATGCCCACCGGGGAATCAAAGGAAAGAGATGGTGGGAGTCATCCACGACAATAAAGCAGCAGCGGCAGAGTCGGGGGTTGCTGTTGCTGGGAGGAGAAGGAGCGTCGTCAGGCTTTTGCAGGTGATCAGGAGGCTTGGCGCTGGGCATTCCCCGTACTAGTACCCATTTGGTTAGGCGCCTAGGGCTGCCACCCGCTGTGCCCTTCCTTCCTAATCGAGATAGGCCGCGAGGCTAATTAATCTGCTGCCCCACACATCGCGCGATAATTGGCTCGCAGAGGAATAGCAGAGTCAGAGAGTCCCGTGACCCAGTACCGGAGATCCACTCCGCCCCGCCCGTAGTGCCGGCTTGGCACGGCCAATCCGGGGTCGCCGCATTTCCGGGCTCCGAGGACCCACCTAGTTTCCTTCCTTATCAAAAAGCGTCTAGGAACTGATGTCCGGCTTCACAACCATCCAAACCTTGCCAGTACTGGGTCGGGAATTTGTCTGACAGGACTTGAGAGCGGCTGGCTGGCCTGTCATGATGCCTTGCAGCGAGTTCAACAATATTTCCCGGCCCACTTTGTCACTGTATCAAGACACGCTTACGCCATTGTTGGCTGCACCTTACCGCAATCCAAAGGTTAGAGAGCCACATGTAACCAGAAGCTGGCTTGCTTCTAGTGGATATTGCTGCGATCATGATGCCATACCCTCGTCGCCGGCCGGAAGCACCGGCGGCTGGCCATGACATGTTATGATGGCCAGTGCTATTTCTAGACGATAGGCAATGATTTACTTCTACTGCTAGGAGCGACCGTACAAACTACAACTATAGCTTTTTTCTGCACACGAACAACAACAGGGAAGGAAGAACAGGATACCACATATCTTGCTCGCGTTGCATAAACCACCAACACCGTCTGCATCAACATGTCCGAATCTCGGGGATACCGGCCCATCGAAGACTATGGAATCATTGGTGATATGCACACGGCTGCCCTAGTGAGCAAAGATGGGAGCTTGGACTTTCTGTGCTGGCCTGTATTTGACTCCCCGTCTGTCTTCTGCCGGCTGCTCGACAAGGACAAAGGCGGCCATTTCAGTATCATGGCAGAACATGGCCAAGATGCGCCCATTAGCAAGCAGAGATATTTGCCCTATACCAATATCTTGGAAACTAGATGGATCCACGAAGAAGGAGTTGTCAATCTGTTTGACTTCTTCCCCGTCTCCAACACCAAGCCGCCGGGTTCGGACCGACATTTATCTGGATATTGCGCCTGCACCGAACCAGGCGGAAATCGCTGGAAGACTGGCGCTAGGCACTCCGGGGTCATACGTCGATTGGAATGCGGTCGCGGTGCGATGACAATGAAGATGGAACTTTTTCCATCTTTCAATTATGCTCGAGACGGCCACACTGTTCGCTGCAACCTGTCCAACGAGACTACGCAGAACAAGTTGCAGACCGTATACTTTGATAGTTTACAAGAACGTCTGCAGCTAGACATCTGGGTAGACAGCAGGAAGGAAGGACAGGGTCACCCGAAGACTGTCTTCAAGTTGGAAGACCGACCGGGGTTCCTGGGGTCTGGCCTTGTCGCTGAGATCTGTATCGAAGAGGGACATGATCTAATATTTGTCCTACACAGCCCAGAGAAGGCGATGCCGGGACCTACTCAGATCGCGTCGTATCTTTCTCGTCTCGAAACGGAAACTTTTGAGTTTTGGACAGATTGGAGCCACAAATGCACATTCCGCGGTCACTACAGAGAGACAGTGGAAAGAAGCCTACTCATTCTCAAATTATTGACCTACAAGCCGACGGGGGCTGTCATTGCGGCGCCGACATTCTCTCTACCCGAAAGCATTGGTGGCACGCGCAATTGGGATTACCGATACTCGTGGGTGCGAGATACGGCTTTTACTCTATACGCCTTTCTTAAAAACGGTTACGATGAAGAGGCAGAAGCGTACATCACGTTTATATTTGACCGTGTGTTTCCTCCACTGGTCAACCAAGAGACGAAAGATGAACATAAGCCATTCCTGCCAATCATGTTCACCATAAGAGGAGACTCTGAAGTTCCAGAATATGAACTGAATCATTTGGATGGGTACCGCGGTAGCAGGCCAGTACGTATCGGCAATGCAGCGGCCTTCCACACACAGTTGGATATATACGGCGAACTGCTGGACAGTATCTACATGTACAACAGCAATGCCAAACCCATCCAGTACGACCAATGGCTCGGGATTCGTCGGATGGTAAACTACGTCATAGAAGTGCGCAACCAGCCCGACATGTCCATTTGGGAAGTTCGCGGCAAGCCACAGCATTTCTTATACTCGAAGATGCTTCTCTGGGTTGCTCTCGATCGGGGAGTGCGCCTGGCAGAACGACACTCGACTCTGCCCTGCCCGGACCGACAGGACTGGATCCGCGTCCGCGACGAACTGTACGACGAAATTATGACAAAGGGATTCAACGCCGAAAAAGGATTTTTCTGCCAGAGTTATGAGAACAAAGAAGTCGTTGACGCCGCACTGATGATTGCCCCCTTGGTCCTTTTCGTCGAGCCGAATGATCGACGTTTCTTGAGCACGCTGCAGAGGGTCCTCGAGCCTCCAGAGAAGAACGGCTTGACTAGTGCTAATATGGTTTTCCGATACGACCATGAAAAGGCACATGATGGTTTGTGTCCCCCGTCCCCCCTGAGGATACATGTTACATTGAGACTAACCGTTCTAATAGGTGTCGGCGGGCGAGAAGGCGCCTTTATCATGATCACCTTCTGGGCCATCGAATCCATGTTCCGGGTACCTCTTCCTTTTGTATAAACTGCCTAAGCATATATAACTGACTGATATAAACAACTCGCAGGCCCTGAAATATACCAAAACGCTACCCAACGGCGACAACCTCCAGCGCAAGGCAATCGCCTCCTTCGACAACGTGCTCTCCTTTGCCAACCACCTCGGCATCTTCTCCGAAGAAGTCGCCGTTAGCGGTGAGGCAATGGGCAATGTGCCGCAGGCGTTTAGCCATTTGTCGTGTATTAGCGCGGCGATGAATTTGCCTGAGACTATTACTCGTCCGTGGAAGTAACTGGGAAATCTTCACCTGTGTTTTTTTTATTTTGTCTTCGACGAGAAGTATAAAGGGTAAAAAAATGACAACAACAAAAGGGGGCTCAGCCGGTGTTTAATACTGATTTTGGAAAGAAAAAGAAAAGACCCAAGATGAGATAAATAGTCTTGAGGTGAAATGTATGTGATAACAGATTGTTAACTAAATTGATATGTAGATTTTTTTAATCAATGTGATTTTGATTCTTCTGGACCATCATCTATGGCCCAGTTGATATGCATCACATAAAAGCCACCCCGTCTACTAGAACCCTTTATACATTATATGTAAGTTTCAAATATTGAAAGTAGGATTATATTGATATCTTGGGATCTATTGCATCTTCAGATACAAAATAAAGTAAAATAATAGTTTCCGTTTGCTCGTTCATTTGGTCCTAGCAAATCAACCAACTCACTTTCCCCTGTAGTCCGACTCTCTTTTTCTTAGGGTTGCTCTCTCTCTCTCTCTCTCTCTCCAACCCGCCAATAGCCCTAGAGATAGATAGACAAGGATAGTTTTTGCCCATGGAACTACATGTATAATCTTCTCTTTCGCCACGTGCGAGCGAGAAATATTTGTTTCTGTTCTCCATTAAACCAAGGACCCTTTCAACAGGTCGACGCCATCAGATGGCGGGCTTTTTGGTTTATTTTTAACCACCCTTTCTTGGGGCTGGCGAATCCAGGCGAGTGGGCACGGCTACACGCTCTTTGTTTTGTGTGGAATTCCGCGCAAAATGATTTGTGTTGCCGATTGTCGTGCTGGCGTTGCGGAGCTCGATCTTCTTGCGCTCCATTTCCAGCTATATACCAAGTTAATATCAAGATAAAAAAAATATTGGATATTATGTGTATATTGTACTCACCACTTTGCGGACCCGTGTCAGAGCTGCAGAGTCGCCTGCAACCAAGGCCTTGCAGTCGTCTACTCGGTACGGTTTCGAAATCACAACCGCATCCGCGATAACGATGTTCGCGCCATCCCATCTGGCGGGCATGGTGCGGCTAAAGGCATCGAAAATATCCTGTGCCTCTCGGGTTACGCCTTTACCCCGTCGAGCCTCTGATTCCTGGAGTTTGGCGACTGCGTTGGCCTCGCGAGTCTTGAGGGCACGCGTGTCTAGCGCATGGAGCGGAGGAGCACCGGAAGCGCCATCAGTTTCAGACGACGCAAGAGAAAGAAGTTGGAAGGACTGGATGCGGGAGATTGGTATGATATGGTAGTCGCCGGACTGCTGTGCGCTTGATGGGTTGGAGCTCTGGGCTGATATGTTGATCGCAACGAGGCTGGTGATGGAGCAGGCGGTAAACAGAGTACCTTCAATGGTCGACGCATTCGGAGCTATCGTTGTGATCCGGATACTACCATAAGAAAACACATCAGAATTTAATCAACATAGTGTATGGTTGTGGTGCTCACCGTCCGCCGATTGCCTTGTTTAATGCCTCATCGGAGGGGACCATAGCTGCTGAAGAGGTTGCTGCTTGCTGGCCCTGTGCCTTGGCGCTGACACTCTGACGCTTGTTATCCGCCATTAACGACCGTTGTTCTTGAATCTATTGTGTAGAATAGAGCGAGATGGCACGCGAGTCAGAAATGCGATGGTCTAGGCTTTTGATACGAGATGCCACAAGCTTGTCATATAATCACAACTGCCGTGAATCGGTGTATAGTCCTGCGATGGTGCGGCTCCGATCGAAATAAGAGCGGAAATAGATACGTTGTTTGACAGCAGGGAAACAAGCTTGTTTAAATGACTAAATGAGCGACGTGAAGGGGAGGTTTGGACGGAGAAAACAAGACAACTGTGCTTCAACCGAGCTCGCAAAAAATGCAACGATGCCTGTAAGCGAAAAAAAAAAAAAAATAAGCAGAGACGAAAGACAAGAGAGCACTGGAGGCAACACTCGTTCGTTCGCTGTGGTCGGAGAGAAACGAGAAGAGGTCGACAGAGGGGGGAATAATTGATGCGACGCAGGAGCAGAGAGCGAAGTCATCGCCTGTCATTGGCAGGTGTGGGGCCGCTTCTAGATCGGGACTAGGCTGGATGTCTATTTCTATCCTATTCAACAATGCTAATTATTCTTATCTCCTGTAAAGTATGTGAAGCCGGGGACATCTTGTCCAATTGTTTATTTTTAACAATATTTTTTTCCAGTATTCTTCTTCTAGTACTAAGCCTCCTAACGATATCTCATGCTGTCTATCAATCGATTTCGAGGTTCCGAAAAAGGAAAGGGTATCATGATGTCATGACAAAAGAAAACCATTATATCCATTCATTTGTTCGTGATTGAACGCATAGCATAGATAACTATCTCTAATTACAAGAGTAGATGCGTTCGCCATTCTAATGATATTTTCCGCCTGGGAGGTAGTCAAAACCGCAGGGGCTTTTTTTTTGGTTTTTTATATAACAAAAAAGTAACAGCTGCCCTTATCGAAGCAGACATACCTTAAGCAACATAAGTAGAGGCAGAAACGTTACCGCCGCGGCCGGTCCAGTTAACGTGGATATCCTTGCCCTCGGGGAAGTTGTCGCTGGCGTGCTCGGGCTTGATGCGGAAAGTGTGGGCACCAAAGTAGTCACGCTGGGCCTGCAAGAGGTTGGCAGGGAGCTCCTTGGTGCGGTAGCCGTCGTAGAAGCTGAGGGCGGTGCTGAAAGCAGGAGTAGGAATACCCCACAGAGCACCCTTGCTGACAACATCGCGCCAGCCGTCCTGGGCCTTGTGGATGGCCTTGTTGAAGAAGTCGTCGAAGAGCAAGTTCTCGAGGTCGGGGTTGTTGCGGTAGGCGTTGGTGATGTCCTTCAAGAAAACGGAGCGGATAATGCATCCACCGCGCCACATGAGAGCAATCGAGGGCTTGTTCAATTTCCAGCCATACTCCTTGGCGGCCTGCATGATTCTTGTTAGTGGAAATTCAGGGTAATATTTTAGAACAGGTGAAAACTCACGTTCTGGATCAGCATGAAACCCTGAGCGTACGAGATAATCTTCGAGGCGTACAAGGCCTGTTCGAGGTTGTCGATGAAGGTCTGCTTGTCACCCTCAAACTTGGGGGTAGGACCTCCAAGGATCTTGCTGGCGCGGACACGCTCGTCCTTGATAGCACTGAGGCAGCGAGAGAAGACAGCCTCGCCGATAAGAGTAACGGGCATGCCGAGATCGAGGGCGTTGATGGCAGTCCACTTGCCAGTACCCTTCTGGCCGGCCTTGTCAAGAATCTTCTCGACGAGGGCGGTTCCATCCTCATCCTTGAACTTGAGAATGTCGCGGGTGATTTCAATCAGGAAGGAGTCCAAGACACCAGTGTTCCACTTGTCAAAGACCTCGCCGATCTCGTAGGGAGTGAGGCCGAGACCGCGCTTGAGGATATCGTAGGCCTATAGGACGTTAGGAATCTGCCCGGACGTGAAAAGAGACGAAAGAACCAACCTCAGTAATCAATTGCATGTCACCGTACTCGATACCGTTGTGGACCATCTTCACGTAGTGACCAGCACCCTCGTCACCGACCCAGTCACAGCAGGCCTCGCCATCGCTCTTGGCAGCGATGCTCTGGAAGACATCCTTGATGTATGGCCAAGCCTCCTCGTTACCACCGGGCATGAGAGAAGGACCGTAGCGGGCACCCTCTTCACCACCGGAGACACCAGTGCCGACGAAGCGAATGCCCTTGGCGGCGAGGTATTGGGCACGGCGGTTGGAGTCGGGGAAGTGAGAGTTTCCACCGTCGATAATGATGTCACCCTTCTCGACGAAGGGAAGAAGGGACTCAATGAAGTCGTCAACGGGCTTGCCAGCCATGACCAAGAGCATCATGCGGCGGGGCGTCTTGAGCTTGGAGACGAATTCCTCGATGGAGTGAGCACCAACGACGGATTTGCCTGTCGAGCGTTAGAAGCATATCCTCGCGTTTTCAGTTCTTGTTTTTTTCTTATTCTGTACCTTTAGCCTCGTTTTCGAGGAAGCGGTCGACCTTGGCGACAGTACGGTTGTACGCAACAACCGTGAAGCCGTGGTCGGCAGCGTTCAGAATCAGGTTCTGGCCCATGACGGCCAGACCGATAAGACCAAAATCACCACTGGGAACGAACCGCGCCGGAGCGCCGACATTCAAGCCGGCCAGGCGGGCGCTGAAGTCAGTCAATTGATCATGCTGGGCGCGGCAAGGATAAAAAAGACAGAATAGAAGCAAGTAAAGGTTGGATAGGAGAAGTTTTCAAGAGATCGACGCCAGTGGATTCCATCAAACACTAGAGATTGTGAATCTCTCTGCGGCGA
This sequence comes from Talaromyces rugulosus, assembly GCF_013368755.1. Classification (NCBI taxonomy): domain Eukaryota; kingdom Fungi; phylum Ascomycota; class Eurotiomycetes; order Eurotiales; family Trichocomaceae; genus Talaromyces; species Talaromyces rugulosus. The sequence continues at coordinate 4,828,632 of NC_049563.1, read as the reverse complement.
GATGTCCCGTATGGTAGATGGCTTTCTTCTCCCCGTTCTCCTCTTATTGTTTTTTATGTTTGTTCATCTTCTGTTGCCAGCGAGACAAAAAAAAAAAGATGCTGACGATGCGGGGGGCTTCGGGGGAGACGGAGATGAGGGGCTAGGCTACTCACACTGCTGTTTGCGCCATGGTGATACTATCGTTCAACCGTAGTTGAGAGTATTTGGAAGGCGAATAAGAAGAAGATAGATGACTCTGCAGAGGACAAGTCCACAGGGCAGAAAAGAGAAGAGCAAAGGAGGCGGTTGGAGACGGAGAAAGAGGAAGAAGAGAAGAGCGAACGGGTGAGAAGGAAGCAAGAAGTAGTCAGCGAACTAAAACAGCACCAAAGGTCCCGGTGAGGAGCAACGGCTATTACTTGCTTCTTCTTCCCATAAGATTAGTATTACTACTGCTTGTCTCGGACCTGGCGGAAGAAAGACGTCGCACTAGAGCGCGCTACTTGGTATCTACAATTGCTAGAATTACAATCACGCATGCTGTCGGCTGTGATTTATTATTATTACTATTATTATTGCTGTTCCTCCAGCTTGCACAGCATCTCAGTGTTGCCGTCATATGGTGGGGACAAACGCGATGGCGGGGCATTTGCATCGACCGCATGGAATGACGCAGAAACCGCCGACTGATCATTAAAATAAAGGACAGGACACCGATGCTCTTCTATTATTATTTTGCAAGCCAGTCTATGCAACACCCGATGCATCGTCAATAGCCGAAACGCGGACACGACTGAGCAAGGCCGGAGACCTTGCCGGAACACTCTTGTCCGGCAAAAATTGAGGCATTAAACACCGTCGGCGGGGCAGCCAAGGGCATTTGCAGCTTGGGCGGCGTGGAGGGGCAAATCCCGCTAACTTAGTAAAGTTGAATGAAGTAAGCAAAAATAATACTGAGAAGAAGAAGATTATCCGTAATTAGTGCGTCAACGATGATGATAGAACCGTCGCCGGTGAGCGGCGAGCCCCACGTCATGGACTTTTAACCAGACTTTGCTGGATGATCAAATGCTGCACCTAAGAGTGCTGCGACAAAGGGCATTATTGCAGTTTCACTTGGCAGGCCTCCAATGAATTGTCATTACCATCAAGTATTTCATATTATTGTCAATTCCGCATTCTTTCTCCGGCCGGCTTCTTTCTGTATGCTGCCCGCCGTGGTGGGGGAGTGGGGGTACACGGCTGAGTCATCTTTGCCCTTCTGGACCTGCCGGCGGTCTGACGCTAACCAAATACGGACACCCGGTATATTATTAATCCGGGATTCCGAAATTTCGGATGTTTTGATTTTCCGCTTTCCGATGTAGTTGTACATTATTTTTACATAGAGCTTGTTTATACAGTCCAGCATCTCCGTCGGCCTTGTGAACTCGGCCTTGCGCGCCTGGGCGTAGTTCCACGGCCAGGCAGTACGCGATATAGAGCACCTATCCCAGGAGGGGAACGATCGGTGCTAGCAGAACCGATGAGATAACCATTGTGGTGGATTGGAGGTTCTTGACGGACTGAGTTTTTGTCGGCGGAGACACCGTACGCGTTTGTAATGAGGTATAGCCTATAGGCAGCCCTAGGGAACCATGCATATACGTACGCTAGATAGCTGCCTGCTTAGCGCTGCCCCGTAAACTCTCCCGCAGCACGCATACACGCAGCCCTAGCCGGTAGCCCTAAGTCGTTCTCTCGCTCGACACATCCACGCTACATCTGCAAAGCTCTCCCTCTATGCGTGATTCTAGCTTTGCCGATCATTACCATATATACCCCGGTGGTGTCCCATGCCTCTGGTGCAGGGGCTACACCCTTGGCTTTCTCACCACCACAATGCACATCACCAGGTTGAGGCGCTTGGAAGCTCTTCGTTCGATATTGAATTTTCAATATATATATATATATATATATATATATACCCCCAAATGTACAATTTCTCCGAAATCTCAAAAGCTGTTTCCACACCCACAGTCATCATGGGAACATTTGAGAGGGTGCGAATAACCCAAATAGAGCATCTTCAGATATATCGTTTTCGAGCTGGTTCAACGACACAAGAAAGCCTGGCGATGAGTTGCTAAAAGGTAAATCTTGTTGATCAATTGTACCCATATAATCAGTCTCCTCCCCGGGTAATAATGCGCTTAGGACAGGCCTATCTCCGGGCTGCTGGCTCCTGGAGGGTGGACTAGTTTCATCTAGACCTAGCAGTCCTGATATATCATTGCCTCCCATGCTGCCCTCTTGGATGTTGAACTGAAACTCGTGTACCATGTTTCGAAGGATATTGAGCGGCTTTTCGAGGCCAAAGTTACAACCATGCTGCAGCTCGCTTAGGCAGGTCCAGAAAAAAGAAATAGCCTCGGTAAACTGCTCGCGGTCATGTTGCTCTTGACGGAGGATGACAATAACTGCAGAGTAAACAGCATAAGATAATAGGAATGGGGCACGACGAAGCGTGAAAGCGTTTTTGTACGAGCGAACAAGCTTTTCGATTGCCAGGGCACTGTGTATACACGCCTGCTCACTTCGTACTCGATCCCCTTCGTCACAATGACGGCGAAGGTGGCCTTCTTTTAAATATGCACGGTGAAGAAGGATAGTCAGAGCGTGAAAGGTTGTGCTATAAAGCTATATATTAGGTGGATTGAACTTTAGATGTTGAGAAGAATTATAGATAAGACTTACTGGGGTGTTATTTGATGGGGCGGTGGCGTGAATGGTTTGCCCGGATCGAATCTTAGGTGATCTGGCAGCGCGATACTCCAATGCTCTAGGGATTTCTCAATGCTAATTTTCTTGTCTTGAAGATACTCTGAGCTGCATTTGATAGTTTGAATACCGTAAAGCTCGGTGATCCGTGTTGATATTTGGAAAAGGCGAGCCAAAGAGCTAAATGTTGAGAGAGCATGGGCAGGCTGTGGCATATACGATGGTGGTGGCTCGACAGGGGACTGAGGGTCAACATATGGCTCCCATTCTTCGAGTTCTTCGAATGTGTCTAGAAACCGTAGTGGAACCCTCGCTTCTCCGGCAGCAAACATGCAGGGGCGGCCGAGGTATAGAGCCTGGGTAGCATCGGTGATGAATGCTCCCCAGTAGAGTCGTTTACGCATCTCTTGCTCCAAGTCACGCCGCAAGAGCTGATCATGGTCCTGGCTGGACATGCTCTGATAGTCAGGCCCAAGCATGAGATGACACCCCATATCAATAATCATTCGATATGCCATCCCTGAAAGATTCCATCCTGCGCTTGACCGGCCATGAGAGACTAATGTCGCACTGGTAAGCAGCAAAGCTGCGGCGGTAGGAATGCTGGGCTTATCGATCTCATCGGACAGTAGCTGCCGGAATCGTTGATAGAATCTAGCACCAATGCTATTCAGATCATCTGGGTCAGATCGTAGATATGGCCTGTCACTGTAAAGAGTGCTAGAGTAGTATATGGCATTGAGTAAAAGCTTGTTGACCCAAGGTCCACCGCCATTAGCAAGACTTTCAATAATAGCCGGACGGTAAGAGATGAGGTAGGCATAGTGTTGTCGATTGAAATGAAGATCTAATAGATGCCTAGCTAGCTCTGGATCGCAGCCATCAAGATCAACTATATTAGACGGCTGGCGAAATATGCGTGGTTCGCGTTGTCGCTGGAGTGCGGCGTTGCTGATGAGTCTAGACTTGGAGGCTGCCACAGCGGCTTCACCCCTCCATGTCATTTTGGAAATATTCTCTTTATGTTGCGCTCTTGATGAGGGATTCATAATGCTAGCGAGACCATGAACCGAGGAAACACACCCGTGTTCGTGAAATGCACCAGCGACACGCGCTTCACAAGGGGACATACCAGAGCCTCCTTCGGCACCAGTAGTAGTAGCTGTAGCATTTACAAGTGGTGATGCCTTGGATTGGCCTTGGGGTGCTGAATATTCAGAGATAGCGGGTATCCTGGTGGGACTAGGCCCCAAACTCGTTTCTTGATGTGCCTGGGAACCCATATCCAGTGGATCGCTCGCTTCCTCCATAGGTAAACCGGGACTGCCGCCATTGTGTATTTGCAGATCTTCAGCTACTGGAAACTCCTGTAGGTTCCCCGTGAAGCCGAAATTTGCCGGGGGTGGATGAGGAATAAAATTTGGTGATAATCCCCTCCTGCTCGCCCCTGACACGGAAGTAGACGGTGTTGGTAGCGGGCTTGCAACAGCTGCCGTTGAGGCAAGATGACCGAGGCTTGCGTGTTGGGGTAGCTGGTTCAGAGCATGAGAATCCGTTTCCAAAGATGAATCGTTACTGTTATCGCTTCCCTCGTTTTCATTGGGAGGAAGTAATATGTCTCCAAGCTGCACATGAGCCGGAACGATGCCTGATGTTTTCATATGCTTTAGCATCGCTGCAACCGTGACCTCAAGGCTTTGAACACGAGCCTTGGACGGCCGGGGCTCTCTTCTGGTATCCTGTGGATATACACATCTGAGACCTCTACTAGTGCAGTCACCACAGTGCGGCCGGCCGCCATCGCATTTGATTTTTTTCTGACGACAAGGCGTGCATGTTTTGCATGTCCCGCCTCCTGGGCCAGAGCGAGACACTTGGGGCCCACGGCCGTGCTTCTGGATTGCTCTGATCGGATTTGTGGTCATGATAATAGCTTCATTGTCGGTAGGATGCAATGACGGCCATTAGAGATCGATGGATTAGGAGGAGCATTGCCAACATTGAATCCCTGCAGCGCTGCAGGAGCGACGAATACGATGCGGGGTCTCCACATTCTAGACCTAATGTGGATTAGCTTTATTAGGGCTGTCCGGACATCAAAGTCCGGCGCCTCTCCACATCTCGGACATTGGCTTTTCCATGCTGTGAGCAAAAAACAGTTGAAGGGTATATATCAGTTAAAATATGGCTATACCGCTATGTTTCAGACAATCGGCCCAACACCAACAGCCATACCTGAGTCTCCGCCATGGCACCTTCCATAATTGCAACTGCGCCGGTTGAGTCAGCTTTTGCAGAACTCCACGAAAAAGTGCAAACCAATGGTAACCGCAATGGCTCTTCAGTCTTTACCAACGAGGGGTCTAAAGACTCTGCACCTCACCTGGACCCTTCCTACAAAATCATCGAACAGCCAATTGGAACCCGACGTCCAATACGAGTGGCCTGCATGGGAGCAGGTTACTCGGGACTCATGATGGCCATCGTATTCAGTGAGAGCATGCAAGATAAAAACGCAGAACTAGTCTTATATGAGCGGAACGAAGATCTTGGGGGAACATGGCTAGAAAACAGGTGAGCAAGACTGAAAGTGGACAGCATCTTTGCTATTTTATAATCGCTTACCCTGAGATCTTTTGTTAGATACCCTGGTTGCAAGTGTGACATACCAGCTCATAACTACGCATACAGCTTTGCCGCCAATCCCGAGTGGCCAAACTACTATGCAACTTCTCAGCAAATCCATGATTATATGCACAGTGTGGCTGACAAGTATGACTGCAATAAATACATCAAGTATCAGCATACTATTAAATCAGCTATCTGGAATGAAAATGATGGTAAATGGGACATCAAAGTGCAACAAGCAGACGGCACTGTCTTCACAGATAATGTCGATGTATTTATCAACGCTGGTGGCGTACTCAAGTTGGTTAACACACCCTGCCTCGATTGAACGTATACTGATAACTGCATTACCCGCAGCAATTGGAAGTGGCCAAACATTGAGGGTCTACACTCCTTCAAAGGAAAGCTAATTCACTCCGCCCGGTGGGACCAGGACTATGATTTCACGGGGAAGAAGGTGGCGAGTATTGGAATTGGCTCTTCCGGAATTCAAATCGTCCCACAGCTGGCCAAGGTTGTTGATTCGATGGACGTGTACGTTCGAACACAAACATGGATATCACCAGCACCTGGAATCAACGAGCCTACAGCCAAGGACCCGGATATGGATGCGGAGTATAATTTCACGGAAGGCACTCTAGAAATTTTCAAGGATCCCGAAGTACTCCGTGAGTACCGTGTGGCAATTATGGATCGCCGGATCGAAAACTTCAAGCGTGCCATCGCCGAAAGCGACGTTCAGAAACGGGCCCAGGAACTATTCCGTGCAAGCATGACTGAACGCCTTGGTGACAGTCCTAAGGGGCGCAAGGCCTTGCAGTATCTTTTACCCGACTTCCCTGTTGGCTGTCGGAGACAGACGCCAGGACCAGGATTTCTAGAAGCTCTGACGCAAGATAACGTCGAGTTAAACTGGGATGATGTGGCACGGGTTACTGAGAATGGCATTGTGACTCGATCGGGAGAGGTGAAGGAATACGACGTGATAGTGTGTGCCACCGGATTTGACACTTCGTTCCGACCATCCTTCCCAGTAATTGGACGCAACGGAGTTGACTTGGGTCAATTGTGGGAGACTGAACAACCAAAGGCATACTTTGGTTTTCTGGTTCCAGATATGCCCAATTACTTCTGCTTCATCGGACCAAACAGCCCTATTAGCAACGGGTCGCTGGTATTGGGAATCCAGGCTACTGCTGTTTACGTGTATAAATGGCTAGAAAAGCTACAGACGGAGATGATTCGCAGCTTTGAAGTGAGGAAAGATGCCAATGAGGAATACAACCAGCATATGCAGGAGTACTTGGACCGAACGGTATGGACGCGTGGCTGTCGAAGCTGGTACAAGCGCGGCACTGTCGACGGACCAGTTGTCGCCATCTACGGTGGCACTTCATTTCATTTTATGGAGGCCATTAAGAACCCGCGCTGGGAAGACTTCCATATAGACCGCATGGAGGTAGCCAGGGCTAACCGGTTTGCTTATCTTGGAAATGGATTTACCCAGAGAGAAAGCAAAGGAGGAAGCGCTGGAGCTACTCAGACATTGGACTTTGCTGAATATTGGCGTTTGTTTGTTCTCCCGGAAATTCATAATTGAATAGGCAGGGATAGAGGTACATAGCTCTTTTTGTAGACAGCAAAGTTTTCAATTTGTGTTAATTATACTATGCTTCCAACTTGATAACTGATATCAATTGATATTGGTATCTACAGATTGATGATAATAGTTATTTATTTTGCAACTGTAGATCTCGCTTCTGAGTCAAATAAATTCATTTCATATCACTGCATTGATAAACTGTATCACTTACTTTTTACTCTCTCTTACAGCCTCAACCTCTGCTCCATTTCAATAGATTTACACCATTCTTGTACTCCAGTCTTAGTTAATATATGAAAACCCGCAATATTTGAAAATCCGAATAGCAAATAACTGAGCTTTTTGTGTTTTTTAATGCAAAGAAATAAAAACAATGACATACAAGAAAATTAAAGAGTTACGCCATCATTGGGTGGCCATAACCTTCCACACTCTCCGGATATTCGGCTTAGCTGCATTACTCCTGATTCGCAACGTCCAGTCCGTCACACCCGCTTTCCATTCTGGTCCACCCAGCCCGTTTTCCTCCTCGTAAAAGTTCAAACCATAGAAACTTGCTGTCTCAGATGCGCCATAGGACTTGACGTGCGCGTACCGCCTTGCTGCCGTCCAGCCTGGGACTTGTGTCAATTTGGCCCCGTGTTCCTGGTCGTACCACGCATGGTAGTCGGCTTCCTTGTCTGGTCGTGGAGTTGACCCATTAACAACTAAAACAGACTCTAGGGCAGCTGGTGTTGGCAGTTTGTGGGGGCTTGTCTGCGGCGCTCCATCCTTAGGGGTAGAAATGTCTCTTCCGTTGATAAAAGAGCATATGATCCATGACACGTCGTTGTTGGTAGCTGAATCGTCGTCATATTGGTCTTTAGCAGAAAGAAGGGGCGAAATGTCATTGAGGAAGTAGACTGTATTGTTTCGAGGCTTTTCGTTATCGTCTGCTCTAAGGGTGTAGAGTGCCTCGATACCTGGAAGAGGAAGTGTGGTAGAAGAAAGCCCCTCAGAAAGACGCATGAGGATTCCAGGGACAGCCATTGTTTACTCCTAAAAGTTTGATCCGTTCAAATATGGTTTGGATATCAAATGATACTGTTGTATTTCGCGATATCGAAAACAACACTCGTTAAAACTGCAGGATGATACTCGGTAAGCTAGGACTCTATTTCTAATATAAGTGCTACTGCATTAGTGGAGCCTTTGATCCTAGAATATCCTTAGTAATAAGTGCCTGCATTTTGCAGTGTTATTTAGCGGAAATGCTTTGATGAACGTATTCAACTCGGATGAAAAAGACCGTCCCACCCGGACATCAATATCCGGCTTGAATAGGCAGTTTATGGTGGGGTAAAAAGTATGAATTAATGATCAAATGGTCTATGGATTATTTGAGAAAAATAAGGATCAGAAGAGAATAGTTGTGGCTAATTCTATCTTCAGAGAAACCACGCTCATCATGGTGCCTCAACCCAAGGTCTTACCACGTTTTGACGAACTTCCTTTGCACGACGGCGATCCTCCAAACTCCGCTTGGGGACTATGGGGAGATGGACCCGAAAGTTCACTGGGATCACTAAATTATCTTACCGATGAGCTCGTACAGAGAGCAATCAAGGAAGAAGTCAAGACAGGCGAGAGAGTTGGTCTAAAGTGAGTACGATATTCAGAAATAAAACTGTAACAGAAACCAACAGCGAATAACTGTTCAGCTTGCCTCTCGACTTATTCAACCCTCCATTGCTAGGACGAGCCAGATTTGAACAAAAGGTCATCGATAAAAACCCACTGGTAGTGAATGACGACGTGGTACGTTCCATGTTCAGGTCGGGAGACAGTCTCGAACGCTAATAAAATATAGATCACTTTCAACACCCAAGGCAGCTCGCAATGGGATAGTTTACGTCATTTTGCTTACCAAAAAGACAAGAAGTTTTACAATGGGTAATGGAAAAATCCAGAGATGTTATATCACAGTTGGGGCTAATTATATTTCACCGTATGAACAATAGAACCACCCAAGCGGATATACATGCCTCTGCCCGCACCGCAATCAATGGCTTACAGAGCTGGTCAGCACGAGGACTCGCTGGCCGTGGTGTTCTGATTGATTATGCGTCGTACGCGAAGCGTCATGGTATTGATGTACACCATTTTTCGGGTCACGCAATCACACTCGAAAACGTTCTAAACGTGATTAAAGAACAAGGCGTTGATCTACTCCCAGGAGACGTTTTATTCCTACGCACTGGATACGTTGCTGCCTACAAAGAGCTAGATAAAGCAGGAAGAGAAAGAGTCGCCAGCGTGCGCGAATGGTGCGGCCTAGGTCAGTCGCGTGAAACAACTGAATGGCTTTGGCAGAAACAGTTTGCGGCTGTGGTAAGTGACTCACCTGGGTTTGAAGTCCGACGTAGGTGTAACCGGTTTATTGGGATCACGTTTGGTTGCTTCATTCTTACTAACTTCAAATAGCGCCTACAGAGAAAGAATGGCATCTTCACCCCATTTTGCTCGCTGGTTGGGGCACACCTCTGGGAGAATTGTTCGACCTTGATGTGTTGGCTGAATTATGTGCCCAAAATGGACGCTGGTCCTTTTTCTTCACCTCATCACCGTTGAATTATACCGGAGCGGTTGCCTCCCCGCCTAATGCGATTGCTATCTTGTGAAGAATACATATATCAGGACAGCGTTGCTTATTACATATAGAGATACGCATTCTAAAGGAACATTGAAGCCAATGGTTAATATGTAGCGAAAATAACAATACTTTAAGCTCCTCTTTAGCTAAAATACCAACTGGTGGCTTTCCAAAGGGCAATATCGAGAAATTTGCCCATCCTCATTTTCTATTCTAAACATTCAAATACTCTCGCGCAGGTATAAGTCTGTCAGGAAAAGATGAGGAGAATTTTGGGTTGAAAGCCTAGTAGGGCTACTTTGGACAAAATTCCACATCAATTGATCACGTTGAATCCCAATACATTTTGATCTTAGGGGAAATATTAACTTTGGATTCATCAACACAACACCTCAATATCAATTAAAGTAGATTTATCTATATTAAGTTACCTACCCACAAAACCTACTCCCGACTCTACCCACGTCGTCCTCCGCTGCTCATCGCTCAATGCATGCACTTCCCCCCACGCCGAAGAAGTCTCATGGCCGCAGAACTGGACCCACGCGCTTTTGTCCTTGTATCTAGAAAATACTAATATATCCTGGTCTTGCTCTTCTTCTCCGCGATACAGCACCCAGAAACTGAGGACATGCTCATCTTGTTCTGCTACATTCGCCATCCGGCTCAACTGCTCCAAGACGGCGTCCTTGTAAGTCGACCGCGGGGTTAGCTCATCAACGACAATATACTGCAGACCTAGACTTGGAGGTGTTTCTTGGAATATGTCGGATCCCTGGCCGTCATTGTTGCGTTTAAGAAAGCCGATGGATGAGGGTCTCCAGAAACGGAGATCACTCGGACGCTCAAGAAGTCTCTCAGCGCTGACAGCTGCTCGGAAAGCTTTATACTCGGCGCTCGCACGGTGAGTAATAGTATTTGATTCAACATCTTCATAGCTGAAATCTATCAATACAATGGACTTAATGCATAACAAGAAGTTATACTCACACTTCTAATCCACGGAGCCAGTGGTGCGGCACTGTTTCGTTGTCCTCTGCACTTCGGAACCATGCATATGCACGGCATTTGGGTTCATTTCCGTATGTTACTGGAGCAATTTTGGAGAGATATTCAATAAACTATGAGGTAGCTAGTCAGTCGGTGGCTTCGCCGAATATTGGGTTTCCAATTTCTTGACATACTCTATCACGTTTTGCGACGGACGCGCAATTGGAGAGGGGTGATATGATAAACATGGCAACCGATTATTTCAGTATTTCTCAAGAAAGAATGACCGGGAGAATATCCGTGTTATTCCCAGGGGGCATTTGTAGCAACGTGCGGAGACCTCCGGAGATGGGCCGGAAAATGATGTCCATTCCCACCCCGCAAAACTCCACATATTATGCCGGGTTTAACGGTCTAAATACAGAAAGTGCGGAGGAAAACCCTTTCATAATAATTAACAGATCACACCTCTAAAGTCATAAATCATGTCTGTTGAAACTCCAACTCTACCAGCCTCATTCTGGGAGCCAGTTTTCTCTTTACCCTCAGCAGACCGCCTAAGGTGGTATATGTGTGTGGTGGTTGCTCTCTCTTCACTTAATTTCCCTGATGTCATCCCTCAAGTATACGGCCATCTAGACGCCAATTTACTCTCTAAACTGTCTCCAGATGATTGTTTCTCCCATGTTCGCAGACTCCGTGAGGGTCTAATCAAATCCACCGGCATCGTTGGCGCTGCACGAACGGGCAACGCAATGCGTACTCTCGCTAACTGCGTCCCGGAACATCTCCGAGAGGAGGAATCGCCAAGATCAAAGGAGTCAGAGGAAGTAGCTCGAACGAGGGGGAAAGCTTTCTGGACTCGAATCTACTCTCGGAATAAAGCATTTGATCCGGAGGCGTCAGTGAGGGCTAGTCCAGACTACGCCTTCGTCGTGAGAGGTACGGATGTATTCAAAAACCAAGATAATAGATCATAATTTACTAACTGAAGTAAAACTTTTAGAAGTGCTATATGGACGCATCCTCTCCTTTGACGGCATCATCGATGATTTGACAACGGGATATGCTATGGTTTCGGCGCTTTACGGAATGGATTGCCAGAATCAATTACAGCATCACATGAAGGGAATGCTTATCAATGGTGCTACGAGGCACGATCTAGAGGAACTTCAAAGTCTTTGTCTAGGGCTGGCAAGCATTCTTGGGGTGAAATTTCGATACGGGCGGGCACCAATCCCTACATTGGATGAATAGAAATGACCGAATCAATGAATTTATAAAAAGCGAGTTCTATAAACTCTTACACAAAATGCTTTGTTGTTTGAACTGTGTTAGAAAAGGGGACACTTGAAAGGTTTCTTCACTATTTGAGTTACATATGTAACCTTGAAATTGAAACGTATAAGTGGTGTATTGACTTCCTATGAGTCTTTATGTCTTCGCCTCATAGGTTTGAAGTTCATATTTACACAAATATAAAATTGAAGGATTCATTTATTCGTCACCATACACGTACCAATCTTCGAAGTCCTCTTTTGGGCACTCATCCAACCCCAACGTCCATCGAATACATTCCAGCATGCGGGAATCGAAAGACCTGGTGGCTGGAAGGCTAGCCCATCTCCTGAAGCCGTGAGGGAGGCCCGGGAATACGGAAACACTGGTAGGAACACTGAATGATTTAGTCTGCAAGTCTTATTTCTCTGACGGTAGAGACTTACCCAAGGGCTTGTAGCTTTGTGGCAAGAACAAGTCCATCGTCCCTCAGCGGATCCATTCCTGCTACTAAGATTGCGGTACGAGGAAAGCTGCGCAGTGACTCGTTTGGTGCAAGTGCTACATTTAGCTGCGGATCACTCTTGTCTGCATGAAGCAGGTCGCTAAACATCTTCAAACGAGCCCAGGGAATCACAGGTGCGTCACGGCACTGCTGTTGCGATGAAAAGCGAGGTTCTGCGAATAACTCAAATGGGTAATTATCCACATGGATTAGCCATGGAATACTGAGTACTACGCCTCTGATAAATCTATCCTCTGGAATATCGAGGTCGCGCAGTGTTGTTGCCGCTGCAAGCCCTGCCCCGGCAGATATCCCTAGAACTCCTACTCCCTCATCGATTCCGAGCGTTAACGCGTTTGCTTTTATGTATGCTAGCGCATCATGGGCGTCTTCATGCTGTGAAGGGTGCTGCCAGTCTGGCGTATGTCTATATATCACGCTTAGGACTATTACACCCAAAGTGTTAGCCATAGTAGCGCAAAGATAGTCATCGGTCTCTTCCGACCCGAAAAGAAAGCCGCCGCCATGAAAGTATACGAGACCCCGTCGTGATTCTTGGGTATCGCTAGACGAGTATCGACGAAGGGGAATGTAGTGATTCCCTCGAGACGGGATGGGTAATGTCTGTATATCGACTGTGTCGATTAAACCAGACTGACTCATCATATTTTTAGATGCTGTACCTCGGGCCGAGTTCACAGTGGCACGAAGTTGAGTAGCGTGATCATTATTGCTGAGTCCATCTTGAGCGGCAGCCGGATTTTCAACAACGAATTCGAGCCATTCCTTGCTTGGGGCTCCATATCGAGAAAAATCCATGGTGCTTAGAGTGGAAGGATGCTTGTGCGAGGTAAAGAATACTTCAGATTGCATCTCAGTTATCACAACAGCCCGGACGTTGATGTCCGATGCCCCCTCACGACCCCGCTACGCAACCAGACCTTAAGGACTACAACCACGATAGATAGACAATTCGAGACTGAAGTTTTACACACTAGAATTATGTCTTCTTCACTCTCTGTTCCACTCCGCCCATCGCGCAGCCTATCTGGTAAAGTTGCCATCGTTACAGGAGCAGGCAGCGCCGGGGATGAGATTGGCAACGGCAGAGCTATCGCGATCCTGTTAGCCGAAGATGGTGCATCTGTTGTATGCGTGGACCGTGAGCTATCAGCCGCGCAACGAACGGTGGAAATGATCATTGGCGAAGGAAAGGGAGCCGCGACGGCTGTTAATGGAGACGTTAGCAGCGAAGATGACTGCCGGCGCATTGTTGAGGTAGCTATAGAACGGTTCAGTCGGCTCGACATTCTAGTGAACAACGTCGGAATCATGGGCGCTCGTGGACAAGCACCGGACGTGGATGTAGCTGAGTGGGCGCGCAGTCTCGAGGTCAATGTCACGAGCATGATGCTCATGGCCAAATATGCAATTCCAGCCATGCGAAAGAACGAGCCAGGAGACGGAAATATTAGGGGAAGCATCGTGAATATGGGATCGGTTGCTGGACTACAGGGAGGAACCCCGAGCCTCCTTTATCCAACGAGTAAAGGAGCTGTAGTGAATATGACCCGGGCCATGGCCGCTCAGCATGGCCGCGAAGGAATTAGAGTTAATTGTGTTTGTCCCGGTAATCTGATTCCTTATACTCATATCATACCACTTCTTCACCGCTGACCAGACTTCTTAATTGCTACAGGAATGCTCTATACGCCGATGATGTACCTCGCTGGCGGAGGAATGGCTTCGGAGGTGAGGGAAGCTCGATGCAAGCGCAGCCTGCTTCAAACAGAGGGAAACGCGTGGGATTGTGCAGGTACTGTCAGGTTCCTCGCTGGAAATGAGGCACGGTGGATTACAGGCACGATTCTTACAGTCGATGCAGGGGCAACATGTGCACAGCTAGTTTCTGAACAATGAATAGATTTTAATTATTAGTTAATTACCAACTAGCGTACTATGCCAAGAAATAATAATAATAATGATGAATCCGTAGTAAGTAACTTCCCTAAACTTGAATTAAGGCAATGTATTTCCCCAGACAGCCAAATCCGGGGTGTGGAGCAAAAAATGGAGATGGACTCACATCTCCGGAGTCTCGGCGAGAGTGCCGGTTGGGTCCCGGACTCCTTTTCACGAAAGAGAACCAGTCTCAGTTAGCATATGTCGAGAATCTACTAAAACGCCCAAGCTCTCCGAGTTGAGGAGTTATTGTCTAGCAGGTTCTTATCCAAACATTGTGTATTCACCTGATAAAAGACATCTCCATCATGGCCAGCAAAACTGACCAGGATGGTCAAATGTTTGAGCAAGTCGAAGATGTCGAGCTCAAATCAACAGTCCACAATCCCAGAGCCAATCTCGTACCCCGTCCATCTGAGGACGAGGGTGACCCTCTCAACTGGCCCATGAAGCTCAAGGTGCTGATACTCATTCAAGTATGCTGGCTTGCATTTGTGAGTAAAGCCCTCAATAAGGAGGGAATCAAATTTTCGCTGATTCGTGAATCACTTACCACTAGCTGGGGACATGGAATACAGCTGCGATTAACCCGGGGTATTCTGCACTCGCCGAAGATCTTGGAGTCTCGGAAATCCAAGCCTCTTATCAAACGTATGGCAGCCATCTGACCCAAACTGGTTTTCATGAATTCCATTTAATACGAAATAATACACTCTAGAACAATTGCTGTGGCTCTCAATGGTTTGGGTCCTTTCATTTGGATTCCCTTGGCCAATGTATTCGGTCGTCGCTTCGTCTATCTGCTCACTACGTTTATTGGATTTGTCACTGCTCTGGGCTGTGGATTTGTTCATAGCTTTGGTGCCCTGGTTGGCATTCGTGCTATAAACGGACTTTTCCCAGTATCTATGGCTCTTGGTCCAGCCACTGTGACTGATCTATTTTTCTATCACCAGCGCGGCCGAGCCCTTGGTCTGTTCACCGTCATGCTGACATCCGGCTCCCACCTGGCCGCTCTATTCGGTGGGCCCGTTGTCAAGTTTCTTGGCTGGCGCTGGGTCTTTTGGATTACTGCTGCCATGAATTTTTTCACTTTAGTCATCCTAGTCGTCGCTTTACCTGAGACCATGTACTACAAGCCCAGAACTTACTCTGACACCAACATTCATGCTCCCAAGCTCACGCGAGCCAAGTACCGTCAGCTACTTCGGCCTTGGACCTCGTTTCCCGGTGTCCGTCTTAAGGCCAAGCACGTTATTATACCGGCCTTCCGAATAGCGCTATATCCTTCTGTGCTCTTCCCTAGCCTGTACTATGCCTCGCAATACTGCTTCGCGGCGATCTTCCCTGCTGTCACCTACTCTATCATTTTGAAGCAGCGATTTGGCTGGAACTCTTTCGAAAGCGGTCTGGCGTATGGGGGGACTATGACTATTGGCTCTCTTGCTGGAGAGGTGAGATTTACGCACGTACTAGCCTTAACATGGTGCCAAATTTGCTAACATATTGTAATCATGATAGTTGCTTGCGGGCAGAATTATTGATAACATAATTCGACGCGAGTCTAAGCGACTAGGTGTTAGCAATCCGCCTCCAGAAGTACGATTTAAAGGGTTATGGACAGGCGCGATTCTCGTGCCGGCGGGCTTGCTGATTTTTGGCTTCACAATGCAATACAAAACGCATTGGGTTGGTCCCCTAGCCGGAATGTTCCTTGGTATTTTTGGGATCCAGATCGTGGCGACCGTTTGCTACACATATAGCATTGATTCGTACCGAGTCGAAGGCTCCGAGGTTGCTCAATTCTTTAATTTCTGCCGACAAAGCACTAGTTGCACTATTGCCTTTTATGCGGTCCGACTATGCGAGTCAATTGGGTACCAATTTGCGTTTTTGATGTTTGCCCTCGTCGGCAGTGTCCTCGCCTTTGCTCCTGTGCTGTGGCTTATGTGGAAAGGTGAATATATTCGTGAGAAATTGGGCAGGCCGACCGACGTGAGTGTGGCCGAGGAAATTATCTCAGATTACAATCTGGTCTATCGCAACCGTACAAGAGAGTAGGAACCATGTTCCACAGCAATATTAGCATTTCCAATATCATACAAGTCACTTCTACCTTTTTAACATACTGATTCAAAGCCTGCAATGGCAAAAACTATGCGCCCCTGAACGCTGAAGGCTGGGATATTTAGTTCCCAATATAAAAAATACATGCATTAATAAATCTCTTGTTTAATAAAGTAAAGTCTCAGAGCCGAATTCGCCCAGGATGAAATAACAAAGAACTATAAGAGCATGGACCAATCAAGGCAATGCTTCCATTTCTAACCGTTCCGGTTAATACATCTCACACTAGTCTATTTTGGGTGTAGCCTAGTTGCTAGCGTGATTATGTAAACCATCCACTTCGACATCAATTTCCGCCACCTTTGATGATCGATGCGCTTGCAAAAACTGATCGCGATTAATGTGCTTACGCCAACTTGTATATTCAAAGCCAGCTGGAATTAGCCTTTGAACTCGAAGAACCAGCAAAGACAGCGAACCGACTCAGCAGCTGTTCTACCAGCACTTCTGCTCGTTCTCTCGACCAAACCTGCTGCGATCCAACTTTTCAAACCCAGGCGTGGAATTTGTTTCTAGGCAGGGCTCGCTGAAGGTACGTGATTTACTATCAGCTGCTCGCGTGCATATTTCACGCGAGTGTTTTGTATTGGAGGAACGAATCATTCATCATGTCGTTGCCGCCACCTCCAGGTCTCAAGCAACCTGCTTCTCTCCCACCGCGCCCACCACCATCTTCTTCCCAAAAGTCCTCCTCATTCAAACCAGCCTACTCGTCTGCGCCTTCGTATTCATCTCCCGGCACCAGTTTCGGTCCAGCTGCCAGCCATGGCCCAAAGCCAGCAGCCTCACGACCTCCCTCAACCGGTTACAGTGCCTTTACAGCGTTTGCACCTCGCACGGTAGCCTCTTCCAACCAGCCATATCGTACTAGCAGTCCCGTTGTTTCGGCTCCTTCGCAACCGTCCACGAGCTACGAAAGTTCGGCCTCTAGCTATCCATCGTCATATCAAAATGAGCAACAGTCGTACCAAGGCGGTGCGTCTTATTATGGTGAGAGCAACTATGGCGCTTCATCAGTTCCTCAAATAGCGAATCCTTTTCCACTCCCGGGGCAAGAACGAAAAGGCTACGGGCGTGATAGTGGAGTGGATCCCGAAACGGAAGCGCAAATCGCGCAATGGCAGAGTGCCTACGTGGGCAGAGAAGGTGACCCAGCTTTACAGGCAAAAGCACCCGGACGACCTGGCGCACCTGCTGCAGGCCCCAACTCGGGTCCACCGTCATATAACGCATCTGCATCTTCGACACCAACTCCGGCACCCGGCAAGGAGCCTGGATCGAAAACAGTATTTAGATCTGGTGGAGGTCAAAATTGGACTGACAGCACACTTCTCGAATGGGACCCGGCCCACTTTCGACTTTTTGTTGGTAATCTTGCAGGCGAGGTTACGGACGACTCCCTGAGAAAAGCTTTTGCCAAATATACGTCTATTCAAAAAGCGCGCGTGATTCGCGACAAGCGGACGGAAAAGAGCAAAGGGTACGGATTCGTCAGCTTCAGCGATGGCGACGATTATTTCAAAGCAGCTCGAGAAATGCAGGGCAAATATATCGGCTCGCATCCGGTCCTTTTGAGACGGGCCATGACCGAAGTTCGACCAGCATCATCTGATGCGAGAAACAAAAAGGGTAAGAAGGGCGGGAATGGCGGCAAAGGTGGTGGCTATTCTTCTGGGGCAGGAGGAGGGAAGCCCAAGGGTGACGGAGTGAAAAAACAGGGATATACCAAGGGTGGCCTGAAAATTCTGGGTTGAGCGAGGGTGTATCTCGATAGATTATGCATTTCTGCGACTCACGTGCGGTTTCCTATTCTTGTAAACTTGATTAAGCACACCAGTTAACGTTTATAATAACATACTTTAAGAGTTTTCCATAGTGTATTACAGCTCATTCATGTATGTATGTGCGCAGTATCATAGCAGACAAAACAAAACCTATGCCTTTTTAGTTCATCAGCAGGCTGAGAATGTTGTAAATATTGCAGTATCAAAATTCGAACACCACAATGCAATGCAAGGAAACCAGAAATAAACTGAAAAAAGAAGAAAGAAAAAAAAAACCGCCGAACAGACATATCTAAGTCTTTCTGGAACGATTTCATTACACGTCGTTAGGCCCCTGGGTCATTTTCTTCTTCCTCTACCTCTTCCTTTTCTTCCTCAACGTACCATTCTTCATCGAACAAAGCTTCTTTCTCGCAAAGGTACCAATATTCTTCTTCTAATTCCTCTCCGCCGTACTCTTCTTCTTCCTCTTCCCCAATCGGACTAAGAGTACCGGTAAGTCCCCCCTCTTCATGATAGCACTGGCTTGGGTATACACAGTCATCCCAACAACTGTGCTTCTTATACTGAAGTCCCACTGAGAATAGGCGACGTTTTGCTGGACGCATACATTCTACTATTTTGTCATCACCCTCCTGATCGGGCTGCTCATCGTGACGTCGCTTCAAATCTTTTCTCCATTCTCCCCATCTCCGCCACCCTTCGTAGTCAAATACTGTCTTGCAGACTTTTACTTCTGTTGGATCACCACTGCACATGCGGTGGTTACAGGACAAGCATCGCTGGGTGACACCCATTTTCCATCTACGCTGACACTTGTGACATTTCCAATACCACCTTGGGTGGGAGGGTAGCTGGGGAATGTCTCTAATTAATGGTAGCGGGGTGAGTGCTTTATCTATGTTAAGGTTGCTCTTCTTCGCAGAGGACTCAACTGGAGGAGCGGTGTTCGTAACGGTATCAGTGCTCGCAACGATAGTGGTATCGTTGCTGTTGTGGCCCAAACACATGTAAGATAATCTCTGTATTTTCTCTACCGTGGCTGTAGATTTTTGATCGAATCTGTTTGATTCCATATTTGGTTTGAAATCGATGGAATGCTAGGTGTGCGCAAGAAGTCGATGGTCAATTTGAGATAAGATCGCTTCCTGCTGTCAACTGGTCTTCAGATGTTTTCCATGTTTCATGGGACAGGTAGGCATTTATATATCCATTGATGCACATATGTAGTGGGCTCAAAGAAAAACGTATCTTTACTGATACAAACTTATTGTGTCTTTAAGTGAAAGACTATGGTTTCTGATACAAGTTTGCGCAGAAAGAAGAATGAAATAGTTTCTTTGTTGGAAGAGCCCGACAAGAAAAAAAAAAAAAACTTAAAGCCCAAAGAGACATCTGGACAATAGTACCGTCCAGGAGTTTAAACAGAAGTCACCATTGACATCTGGGTGCATGAAACAATTGTTTTATTGTTATAACCCGCAGCCTATTCAGGTCAAGTGTTTCAGCTTTGCCAAAAATTTTCTAATGTACTAGATGCGGTTTATTTATTCTTTTGCTTATTCTTTTAATACGTAATGGTAAGCAATCAACAAGCACCACAAAATTCTCAAGGCAAGGCACAATATATACTGACCAGATTCCACGTAAACGCGAAGAAATTGGTTGTGCTTGTGATAGATAATAGATAAATATAAACACTATAGGCTTGTATTGGTATACTGGGTTTGATTCAAGGATGTCTAGGAATGATCTGACCTCCCTTCTAAGTTTGTCACATCAACCTCGAGATAGCCTACCACAGTAGCCATTCATGCCCTCATCATTTGCCGCACGGCGCAGGCAAGGATCTACATGTGGTGTAGCTACGTAATAAATGGCATATTTGAACATCCATTGAGATTATTCGCTTCATGATCTTCGTCGTGGGAAAGGAATTAGGGCAAGCACCCCGCGGGATGATTGCCTGACCCCTGATGTCCATATGCGGTACCGCTTCCCTAATGGCTCGTGCGGGCCTTCTGTTGGGGACAGACTCTTTACCACCAGGCAAAAGAGGGTGCAACCTTTTTTGGCAAG
This sequence comes from Talaromyces rugulosus, assembly GCF_013368755.1. NCBI lineage: Eukaryota > Fungi > Ascomycota > Eurotiomycetes > Eurotiales > Trichocomaceae > Talaromyces > Talaromyces rugulosus. The sequence continues at coordinate 4,808,302 of NC_049563.1, read as the reverse complement.
GGCTTTTAGTCCTACATGTTATTATTCTGACTGACATTTTGTGTCAGACTTTTTTTTACCACTACCCCAAAAAGGGAACCCTTAATGGGGATTCGGCCACGTCATCACCATGCGCATATCTGAATCATCTATGGGAAGAAAATTCGCGAGCGCTCTTGTTTCCCAAACGTTGTATGGTGAATTGAGGAAACCGAGAAGTTCGAGTGCTTGGAAAGGTAGTACAGATCGAGAAGGCTGATATTTTGGTCGGGGGATTTGGTCGGTGTCTGCTCATGGAGAATAAGCGATTATTTTACACAGAGTCAGAACTATAGATGCATACTAGGTGAAACTGGGCCGCTTTGATCCGGCCGTGTCAAATATAACTGACCCTGGTCTGGTGCTATTAGCTATCAACGGTTTGCTCTACAGGAATTTTGGCATACCGGGAGCCTCGTGAGAAGGCTGAGAATGCTCTGTTCTTTCTATATCATCGTACATAGACTTGCACGAAGGTAACTGACGCGGATCTTGTGGTCGAGAGTCTTCATTTGCGCGTGTCTCAGTGATATTTGTTCTTGTTGCTGTCCGCATAATCACATACACCCTTGATAATAACACAAGGTAGGTTATCCCGGACTCCGGCTCCCTCCATTCCGAAGCCGATGACCCCTTCTACTTCTGCAAGTTTATCACGGTGTTTCCCGGATTTCATCACAGTATCAGCGCATGCGATGGGCCCAATGTGGACGATGGGGTTGATAGTGTCTTCGTGAAGTCTGTTGCGATAGATGATTTTTCCTGTTTCCTGAGTGTCGTTTGCATTATCATAAGAATCCTCATACAGAATGTCGTGTTCAGAGCCAGGGTAGCCCCAGGAGGATTTTTGTGTCTGAAGAGTCTGTAGATGGTGATTTATGCGCTCGAGAAATTTATTGCTCAAATAATTTGTTTTGAGACTCGAGAGAACGGCTCTAATCTCACGATTTGGTCTTCCCAGTGTAGTGTTCGCATCGTGCTTTCGCTGGAATCCATCTGGATACTGTCTCCCAAAGTCGTATTCAACCACGCTGTCACTGATAATGACATCTCCGAGAACAATTTCAGAGCCATGCGTGGAAAAGGGCACAGCACCGCAAATTCCGACGAGGAGAGCGAGTTGGATCCCTGGGTAGCTCATGCGCAGATTCGACGCGACCCCTGCGGCGCTTCCTTTGCCCATACCGGGCATGTAACATAAAACTACATTATGCTTGCCAATCCTGCAATTGGAGTAAACATTAGCATCTCCAACAGGTTTGCTGTAGGCGTGATTGTGGTTGTCATCATAGGTTTCATCACACAAGGCTCTCACTGCGTCAGCCTCGTGTGGGAGCGCGCAAAGAATAGCAACCTCAAACTCCCCGCACGTTGTCGGGCGCATAGTTGGTTTCAATAGAAAAGCCTGCAAACGAAAGAAAGCGTAGGGTATTCACCAAGAACAAAATCTAGAGAGTACGTTATGAAAATAGCAAGAATAAGAAACATAAACATGAGGGTATCCCGATGTCAGCCTCGTAGCCTCGTTGGCAGATCCATGCCTCTTCTGGCTAGACTTTCCGCTGCCATCACCTACTACAAGATAGAACTAGCCTTGGATATCCAGTGCTTCACATAGCACTGGCATTATTATTTATTGAAGTACAAAGACCCTTCAGTAGTACAATGAGGACGATTATCTTATCGTTATCGATAACACTATCCTATCTTATCTTATCTTATCGGGAGGCTGGGGTGGGTCTCCCGTTCCTCGTGGCAACCAGCAGCCAATCAGCATGCGTACAGGGACGGCAGGGCCCAGCCACCGCTTAAAAAAGTCGTGGCTGGTGTCAACAGGGCATCCATAAATGCCTGACTGCGTGCTGGCCTGCCTGTCAATTTCTTTCCTCCTACACACATTCTTCATCTGAATTCTGCTGTACAGCCTCTGCATACTTGTACAGACTTGGATCTCTCTCTCTCTCTTTGCACATTGCCAAATTGTGCTACAATTGCATTCATTCCTCGATAAGCTAAGATAAGCTTCTGCGGGGAGATATTCACGTCAATCTATCATCTTTGTCTCTCGGTGAGTGATTGCTTGGTCAACTCAGTTGGAGATCGATCCATGGCTAACAAATACAAGGAACAGAAAAACCTTATCAACCTCCTTCCGAAAAAGAAACAAACAGACCGCCATCATGGTCAAACAAAACGTCGCTATTGCGCTCATCATCATCATCCTCTTCATCGTGCTCGCCCTCGTCGGTTTCGGCATCTACGCGCTCCAGAATCACGCCGTGTTCTTCTCGCGAAAACGGCAAGTAGATGAAGAAGAAGGGGACGATTAATGACTACCGGCACACCGGTTGACGTATATATGAGGCGGTCGACACTTGATACATACATATCCTCAGACGTGACGATGGAGAGACGATATACCCTACTGTTTGGATTGATGACATATGATTGATGCATTTCGGGCGGCGAACTTATTTTGTTTGTTTTAATAATTGTTTGTATTTCGGGGTTTCGGGTTAGACGGGTTCATGTACGAGTAAAAATATGGTCATCAGCCTCGCTGGATGGACCAAAAATCATGACGAATTTCAAGGAACATATTTGAATTGAGTTTCTATAAGATTTATTATTAAGCTTGGCCTAAGGTTATCAAAGTCCTGGTTCTGGAAGGGCCGGTGAGCAGAGCTCCACCATCCATGTGCATCGCTATCATGTTTCCTGTTTGCTATGCGTTTGCGTTTGCGTTTGATGATGTGATCTGAGTTGGGCGCCGCTGTCCTTTGTTGTCGCCATTGCCGCCATTTCCCGTTTAATGTCGATGATTAGAAATTCCCCCCCTTTTTGAAAGACCGCGGTCAGAGTTGTTGCCCTAATGGTCGATAGCGAGGCAGCACGTGTTCTTCGCTTGTCCTCTTGCCCGCCATAAATCGCATTGTGTCTTCTACTTCTTCTCTCACATCTTCTCTCCAAAACTGACCCCTGGCACGAGTCTTTTTGCTGCAAGACATCAAAATGTTGCGACTTGTTAGGGGTGCCTCGTTGGGCCCCGTCACGAAGGGCCGAGCACCACTTTCTCGCATCCCACTGTATGTGTCTTAGTCTTGGTAGTCGAGGCTAGCGACTGATACTGACATCCACGGCAATAGCGTCCGCTCCTCGTCAACCATATCCCTAACCGAAGACCTTAGAATGTATACCGACGAGTCCGCTATCAGATCCGAGTCCACCTCTTCTGCATGGCTTGCCCAGAAGATGGGCATCTGCGTTGAGAAAGCCAAGATGTGCACGCCATGCCCGTACCCAACGACCTATGTTCCTGACGTGGGCCATTTGACGAGGGAAGAATACGCCGAACTTGTGCTGCATTTCCAAGACAAGCTGATTGCTTCCTGGGAGAAGGTTTGGTTTGGCCTGTACCAGGTCCACGACGGCAAGGGACCGACCCATGCCAGCCAGCTGCGAAAACTATACATGGGGGCTGGCATGGCCGAGCTGCTGAATACTCGGAATCCCATGTCTGACGAGCATCAAGATGAAACCACCATCGGTTTACAAAGCCTTCTCTCCAATGCCCTGTTTGATAATCGCGAAAAACAACCAGTCATCGAGACACTCCAGCTTTATGATGGCGTCGCCTTGGATAATTTACAGTATATAACCAGCTTGTTGAAGGAGTACGAAGAGCAGGTCGAGGCTCTCTCAAGTCTGCACCAGTTCCTGCGCCAACATCAAGTTGACGGCCTTCCGACCAAGAATCACCAGGCATTTATCTCGTGCGAATTCCGTAAACGCGCAGGTCCCATAGCTCGAACACTGTGCAGTCTCGATGCACAGATGCAGGTCTTGCAGATGGACATGGAAAACGAGGCGCGCAAAATTCACGGCAGTCTTCATGGGGTCAACACCATGCTTGTCAGGGATCAGGTTTTGCGATGACTATTGAAAACTTCTTCTTTTGTGCCCCTCGTTGTACTTTATTTTCTTGTATTTTTCTTTGGACTTTTACTATTATACGCCGATACGATAGATTTTAGATCCAAAGACAAGATTTTGATACCATCCAAGCACTTGACGGTAGTGGAGTGACAATACCAGTACCAGCACCACCAACACGAACCATGCAGATGCCAAGATATCCAAATGCATATAAATATCCTATTAATAATATAAAAACATACCGGATGCAGCGCTTCCGAATCCGAAGCCCAAGATCCGAACCGAGAGATTGCTGATGCAGGCATGATATCATCACCTTGATATCCTCCGCGATCTACAAATGCCTTTTGTAGGAAAATGGCATTTTAGTGTCGTATCAGAGTTTTACCGAATGATGTTATCAAAATAAAAATAAATACATGTGATTTTATAGTGTGTTTGTCTCTATATACATCGAAATAAATCGAGCTGTATACAATTTCGTCATACCCGGAAGCTCCGGATTGACATTTTGTAGTTGTAGCTCTGTAAGTCAAACTTATGGCAGCGAGAATTAATAAAATCTCAGATGAAAACTTATCCAATCTTAAATAATCATAATGCATAACTTTTACTACGACTCCGACAGTAAATGCGCGTGTTTGTCGATCTGATACTCGCTGTCGCCGTGACGTCATGAGACATCTTTTTTTGGTTCTCGATCGCAGATGCGATTGAGAGAAACAAGTTTGGGACCGTTCAAAGGCCCTGATGATCCTAGACTTAGAAATTCTGTGTATTAATAAGCGATTGATTATTATTATTTCTATAATTGCCATGTAGCCGTTGCCAGTTTTCCTCTGCAATTTGTTCATATATCCGTTTATTGAACCTTATCTTCTGATATAGAAAGAAGGTAATAGCCTACGACAACTTGCTTTAGCCATCATTATGGCTACGGCTTCCCCACAGGAGCCCAATGAGCATAGCTCGGGCTCGAGCGAAACCAAGTCGCCCACAGGCTTTTCTCCAATTCGCACAGGAACCTACACCACAGAAGACCCTGAAAAGCAAGAGACAAATCCCGAAAACACTGACCAAACCATCTCTAACACTCTCCTCCGACAACTCTCAACAAGATCCGGCATCTCCGGAGAAAAGAACGAAGAATGGGCCGAGATCCAGCGGCTGATGTCGCGCATGTTTGGCCGTCAGAGACAGGCACAGTCAGAGGAGGAAAAGACGAGGCATGTTGGTGTTATTTGGAAGAATCTTACTGTAAAAGGTGTTGGACTTGGTGCTGCTCTTCAGCCGTCTGTGGGAGATGTCTTTCTTGGGCTGCCTCGGCTGTTGAAGGGGTTGCTTTCTCGAGGTAGAAAAGGGGCGGGCAAGAGTGCTCCTGTCAAGACAATCTTGAATGATTTTACCGTAAGTGATGTTCTCCCCTGTCATTATTCCCGCCTCTAACTTCTTTTTTCCAGGGTTGTGTACGCCCGGGAGAGATGCTGCTTGTTCTTGGTCGACCAGGGTCAGGGTGCTCAACATTCCTGAAAACCATTGGCAACCAAAGAGCCGGGTATGAAAGTATCGAAGGCGATGTGTCCTATGGCGGAACAGATCCCACGACCATGGCGAAAAATTATAGATCAGAAGGTCAGTCCCTTGACAGTTTCTTATGAAAAATATCAAAATACTGACTATCCACGCAGTATCATACAACCCCGAAGATGATCTGCATTACGCTACCCTGACAGTAAAACAAACCCTCATGTTTGCTCTCCAAACTCGAACTCCCGGGAAAGAATCTCGCAATGAAGGAGAGAGCAGAGAAGAGTATCAAAAGACTTTTCTCAGTGCGATAGCGAAACTGTTCTGGATAGAACACACAATGGACACAAAAGTGGGCGATGCATTGATACACGGGATTTCTGGCGGCGAGAAGAAGCGTGTCTCTATTGCTGAAGCTATGATCACCAAAGCAAGCACACAGTGCTGGGATAATTCGACCAGAGGCCTGGATGCGAGCACCGCCTTGGAGTATGTCCAGAGTCTGCGGAGTCTGACAGATATGGCACATGTTTCAACCTTGGTTGCGCTATATCAGGCGGCAGAAAGCCTATACGATTTGTTTGACAAAGTTGTGTTGATTGAAGAAGGCCGATGCGCCTACTTCGGTCGAACAGTGGATGCTAAAGCCTACTTTGAGAATCTGGGTTTTGAATGCCCTCCGCGCTGGACAACCCCCGACTTTTTGACATCCGTTAGTGATCCACATGCTAGACGAGTAAAGTCGGGCTGGGAAGATAGAATTCCGCGTACAGCAGAAGAGTTTGAAAGTGCCTATCTCAACAGCGATGAGCGGGCCTTGGCTGTCAAGGATGTCGAGGATTTCAAAAAGGAGCTGGATAAGCAACAACTTGATCGCGAAGCTGCTCGCAAAAAAATCAAACAGAGGAACTTCACCCTTTCATTTCAGAAACAGGTCCTTGCGCTTACAAAGCGCCAATTTCTAGTGATGACTGGAGACAAACAGTCTCTTTATGGAAAATGGTGTATGCTTTTGTTCCAGGCCCTGATTGTTGGAAGTTTGTTTTATAATCTTCAACCAAACAGGTATGTTCTCCTCATTAGGACAAAAGTGGAATATATGCTGATATGAATATCTATAACATAGTACTGGTGTCTTCCCCAGAGGAGGAGTCATGTTCTTCATGCTCCTTTTCAATTCCCTACTTGCCCTTGCTGAGCTCACCGCGACGTTTTCAAGTCGGCCAATTTTGATGAAACATAAAAGCTTGTGAGGACCCCCAAAAGGATCAAATTTCGGAACAAGTGCTAATCTCTGTAGCTCATTCTACCGTCCGTCTGCTTATGCCCTAGCCCAGGTTGTCGTCGATATGCCTCTGGTCCTTTTTCAAGTAGTATTATTTGATATAGTGGTCTACTTGTACGTTCTTCTGAAAAGAAGAGTCAATATTCAACATTGAATCAGTCGACTAACACACTAAAGCATGGCAAACCTATCACGAACAGCTTCGCAATTCTTCATCAGTCTTTTGTTTTTGTTCATTCTCACTATGACACTATATTCGTTTTTTCGAGCAGTGGGGGCCCTCTGTCCCTCGCTCGATGTTGGTACGTAAACAAGACTCACATCAACTGATATGGACATAGCTAATAATATTCCAGCCACTCGAGTCACTGGTGTTGCGTTACAAGCATTAATCGTCTACACTGGTATGCATTATCACGATAATAACTCTGACAATTCCTGACAGCCGCCATTTAGGATACTTAATTCCCCCATGGAAAATGCACCCATGGCTCAAATGGCTAATATGGATTAACCCTGTCCAGTACGCATTTGAAGCGTTAATGGGAAACGAATTCCACCACCTCAATATCGAATGCACCCCTCCATATCTGGTCCCCGAAGGCCCTAATGCCACCCCACAGCATCAAAGTTGCTTAATCCAGGGGAGCGAACCGGGGCAAACAATCGTGAGGGGCTCAAATTATATTCAAACGGCGTACACATACTCACGGTCTCATATGTGGCGCAATTTCGGTATCATTATTGCCTGGTTCCTTTTCTTTGTGACTTTGACAATGATAGGAATGGAGATGCAAAGACCTAATAAGGGAGGCAGTTCTGTGACTATCTTTCTGAGAGGTCAGGCTCCCAAGGGTGTAGACGATGCTCTGAAAAATAAGACATCTCCGGGGGACGAAGAAGCTGGCGATCAGACCAATCGTAGTGCACAAAACACGGAAAACGAACCCGACGCCTCGGAAAATCAGGTGGAAGGTATTGCTCAAAATACTGCCATATTCACGTGGCAGAATGTGAACTATGATATTCCTGTCAAAGGGGGTCAGAAGCGGCTTCTGGATGACGTCCAAGGCTACGTCAAGCCTGGTCGTCTCACGGCAATGATGGGGGCTTCTGGTGCTGGGTGAGTTTACACCACAATGCCATGGGCAAAATTTGATGCTAATTCAGATAGAAAAACAACACTTCTCAATGTACTTGCTCAGAGAGTCAACGTCGGAGTTGTCAAGGGTGATTTTTTAATAAACGGCCGGTAAGTAATCCCCTATTCCCGAGTTTGGTATAATATCTCACAATGAAACAGAACTTTGCCAAAAAGCTTCCAGCGGGCCACGGGATTCGCAGAGCAAGTGGACGTTCACGAACCCACTGCAACAGTCCGCGAATGCCTGAGATTCTCAGCAAAACTCCGACAGCCTCGAGAGATCCCTCTAAAGGAAAAGTACGATTACTGTGAGAAAGTCATTGATCTCTTGGAAATGCGATCGCTTGCCGGCGCAACAGTTGGTTCTGGCGGATCCGGATTGAACCAAGAGCAGCGAAAGCGTCTTACAATCGCCGTCGAACTCGCTAGTAAGCCCGAGTTGCTTCTTTTCCTTGACGAACCGACATCCGGACTAGACTCGCTTGCTGCGTACAATATCGTGCGGTTCCTTCGTCGTCTTGCAGACGCGGGACAAGCTGTTTTGTGCACAATTCACCAGCCGTCGGCTGTATTGTTTGAAAAATTTGATGACCTCGTATTGCTAAAGAGTGGTGGCCGGGTTGTCTATCATGGAGAGCTCGGCGCAGATAGTCGAACTTTGCTAAACTATTTTGAAAGGAACGGAGGCAAGCAGTGCCCCAATGATGCCAACCCTGCAGAGGTATATTTCAGTTTCCCCTATCTCATAAAACTACAGTTTTGCTTACGATATGATCAGTACATGTTGGAAGTCATCGGGGCCGGGAATCCAGATTATAAAGGCAAAGACTGGGGAGATGTTTGGGCTAAGTCTGAAGAAAACAAACATCGTACTGAAGAAATCCAAGAAATCGTTAACTCACGTCGCAACCAAAAGACCGGCGAAGAAACAAAAGATGATAGAGAATATGCGATGCCAGTTTGGACTCAGATCTTGGTTACTACCAAACGCTCGTTCGTTACCTATTGGCGTTCCCCTGAATATATTATCGTGGGTTTCTCCTTCATCAATTCAGTCCTACAGCCCGGAGGGAAAACCTAACAGTGTGATGCAGGGAAAATTCATGCTACACATATTTACCGGTCTTTTTAATACATTTACATTTTGGAAGCTAGGGCACAGCTACATCGACATGCAATCACGATTGTTTTCCGTTTTCATGACCCTCACCATCTGCCCTCCACTTATCCAGCAACTTCAACCTCGATTCTTACATTTCCGAAATATGTATGAGTCGCGTGAGGGCAAGGCAAAAATATACTCTTGGACTGCATTTGTAACGAGTGCTATTCTCCCCGAAATCCCGTACTCGATCGTCGCGGGTTCTATATACTTCAACTGTTGGTACTGGGGAGTTGGATTTCCTCGCGACTCGTTCACGGCTGGTTTCACATATATCCTCGTACTTCTCTTTGAGCTCTTCTACATTGGCTTCGGACAATTCATCGCTGCGCTATCTCCCAATGAGCTATTCGCATCGCTACTTGTTCCTGCATTTTTCACTTTTGTGGTATCGTTTTGCGGCGTTGTGGTGCCTTATATGGCGCTTCCTTCGTTCTGGAGATCGTGGATGTACTGGCTCACCCCGTTCAAATATCTGCTCGAGGCATATCTGGGCGTCGTGGTGCATAAACAATCTGTTCAGTGCATTGGTCGTGAGGAGGCCAAGTTCAGTCCACCGCCGGGAATGACCTGTCAAGGTTATGCCGGCGCATTTGCCGCGCAGTCTGGCGGCTATGTCCAGGATTCTGGCAATGGGATGTGTTCATTCTGCCAGTACTCAACCGGCGATCAATTTGTGAGTGCTCATTCCAATTCAATCCCCCTTGCCGTATATGGATATAAAGCTAACTGAGGTGTCCTACCTAGGCCGAGGGCTTTAATGTATCCTATTCGAACAAGTGGCGGAATTTCGTATGTTGTCCCTATCAAGTATTTGCTATGTAAAAGTTTACTATGCTAATCACTACGTCTATCTAGGGAATATTCTGGGCATATATAGGGTTTAATTTTGCAGCCGTGTTCTTCCTCTCGTGGCTATATCTTCATGGTACTCAACATATTAAGGCTCTTGTTAGTACTCGCAAGTCGAGGAAAGCAAAATTAGAGCAATCTGAGAGCGAGGAAAAGCTCAGTCATGGGAATCAGTGAATAGGTTGCCTATGGAATTCTATCTTCAGATTTTTTATGGGTTTTCTTTTGCTTTATCCTTTTCCTTGAAAGGCTTTATTTGGCTGGGCTTTATATTTTAATGATAATTTACACACTGTAGTGTATGCACATTGTAATCTGAATCCGAGATGTCTACTTGACCAGTATAAATGCTCTAGCAATGTTTATTCCATCCATGAGTCATTGATCTATTAATACTCAATCAACTTTTTCGATTCCTAATTCTTCAAAAATAGATTTATTATGCTCTCCAACGTCAGGAACTGGTTTCAGCTCATGAGCATCAGAGGATCCAGGCGGGAACAAAGCAGGCACAGCGCCGTTAGGTGTGTTAACTTCGGTCCACCGCTCCCGGGCTTTCAGCTGCGGGTGTTCCCAGACGTCGTTCATAGAGTTGACATTTGCATTTGCAATCTTGGATTTTTCCAACAGATTGATAGCCTCATCCGCAGTGAGAGTCGAAAACGACTCGTGAATAATGTCTCTGAGAGCATCCCGGTTTTGAGTTCGAAGCGAATTGTTTACAAATCTCGGGTCTGTTGTAACTTCGGGTTTTCGTAGAACCTTTTCGCAGAAATTGGCCCATTCACGCTCGTTCTGGATTCCTAGCATTACTTGTCGATTATCCCCTGTGCTGAAGAGTCCGTAGGGATAGATTGCGGCGTGCGAGGCGCCGGCTCGCGCAGGGCCTGGAGCATTTCCATAGGTATAATAGAGCGGGAAACCCATCCATTCTACCATACATTCAAGCATGGAAATATCGATCTTCCGGCCAAGGCCGTCTTTGGCACGCTGCATGAGCGCTGTCAAGATATTAGAGTAGGCATACATGCCCGCTGAGATGTCAGCAATGGATATGCCGACTTTTGCTGGTTCATCTTTGCTCCCAGTCACCGAGAGCATTCCGGCCTCGCTTTGAATGAGCAGATCATATGCTTTTTTATCCCGGTAAGGACCATTCTCGCCATACCCCGAGATATTGCAAACTATCAACCCCGGAATTTTCTCCTTCAGCGCCTCGTGAGACAATCCCAACCGAGTCGCGGCCCCCGGAGCTAGGTTTTGCACGAGAACGTCAGCGCGCGAGAGCAAACGCATCAGAACTTGATGATCTGCCGAGTTTTTCAAATCTAGTGCGAGCGACTCCTTAGATCTATTGACCCAGACAAAATGTGATGCCAGCCCGTTGACACGCGTATCGTAGTTGCGAGCAAAATCGCCGACAACCGGACGTTCTACTTTGATGACCCTGGCTCCCTGATCAGCCAGGTGTCGGGTACAAAATGGCGCTGCTATTGCTTGCTCGAGACTGACCACTGTGATGCCTTCTAGTGGGCGATTGGCCTTTTGAGTGTTGATATCCTTTGTCGTAGTGGCGATTGTGCGGCATATCTGTCTTGAATATCTTGTATATGCATGGTGATGCTGGAGTGTAAAGCGTCGAGCGGTGAGGGGTCGAAAGATGATGCCTTTCATCGCCGCGTTTCTTTGAGACGGTTTTTGTCAATGATAGCAGCGGAAAAGTATGTGAGTACTCTTTCTATTTACAAACGATGAATCACATCGACTAGACCAAGTCAATGCGGAGTTGGAGTAACGCTTCGGCATTGCTCGGTCTTTCGACATGCTGATAGTAATACGTATCACCGACTATTCGGCTATATAACAGCATTAATTGTGGGGTTACTCCGCATTTACTTTAAAAACCGGCACCGTTGATCTAATTGGAGGAACAGCCATCGGGTCGAAAGCCGAACGGGATCGCGCAGTTTAATCGGCTTTATGCTTGCTTATGTGAACCACCATCAAATGCACCCTTGATCGTCCAAGCCGCAGATAGCTTTTAATAAACAGCTCTCCAAACATATGAGCATGTCTTGTTGCAGTCAGTAACAAGTTTGAATGCAGCTTCGTATGACTTCAAAATGGCCACCTCCCGCGGTGCAGGCTTCTTGGTCAAGCACGTTTCAAGATCCACAATTACAACTTCGCGATGGGCAATAGCACAATGCGTACAACAAAAGCCATGGAATAACACCACATTGTATCGCTCGCGCTTCTCAACATCCAGTCACCGGCAAATAATGGACCTGGCTGGATTTACTGAGGAACAATTAACTGTACGTGAAGCGGTCTCACAGATCTGCTCCAATTTCCCGTCGACGTACTGGCAGGAATGCGATCAGCATGAAAAAGATCCAAAGGAATTTCACGCGGCTTTGGCAAAGGATGGCTGGCTTGGAATTGCGCTCCCGGAAGAGCTCGGCGGGTCTGGGTTAGGTACAAGAGCAGCGCCTTTTTAAAAATAATATGAAGTAGGGCTAAAGTCTTTATCCAGGAATTTCCGAGGCAACAATGATGATGCAAACGATCACTCAGTCCGGTGCAGGCATGGCAGGTGCCCAGTCAATTCACGCGAATGTCTACGCAACCCAGCCATTGGCAAAATTTGGCACCAAGGAACAGGTCGAAAGGACCATCCCAAATATCATCAGCGGCAAGTGGCGGACATGTTTTGGCGTCACCGAGCCTAATACCGGTCTTGATACGCTCCGGTTGACAACCACAGCGACAAAATCCAAAGACGGCAACTCGTATCTTGTTTCTGGTCAGAAGATCTGGATTACTTGTGCACAAGTAGCATCAGTCATGATCTTGTTGGCTCGCACGACTCCCTTGGATGAAACTAAGAAGCCTAATGAAGGCCTCTCTATGTTTGCTATTGACTTGGATCGTAGTCGCCCCGGCTTGGAGTTGAAGAAAATCAAAAAGATGGGAGGCCGCGCCGTTGACGCAAATGAAGTTTTCTTCGACAACTATGAAATACCTGCCGGTTCTCTGATTGGGAAAGAAAGCGATGGTTTCAAGGTGATTCTTCACGGTATGAATGCCGAACGGTGTCTATTAGCAGGAGAAGCTCTCGGACTCGGATATGTCGCTCTAGAAAGGGCTTCGCAGTATGCTCAAGAGCGAAACGTTTTTGGGCGGCCCATTGGCAAGAACCAGGCCATTGCCCACCCTCTTGCCGACGCTTATATGAGACTTGAAGCAGCCAAGCTGGCGACATATCACGCTGCTCGGATGTATGATGCCTCCAAAACAGATAGCTCGATCTCCTTCCAGGCTGTCGGGACTGCTTGTAACAGTGCCAAGTACCTCGCTGCTGAGGCTGCATACACTGCCTGCGAGCGTGCCGTTATGACACATGGGGGCATGGGCTATGCTGTGGAGTATGATGTCGAAAGATGGTTACGAGAATGTTTTGTGCCGCGCATTGCTCCTGTTAGCCGTGAAATGATCCTGAACTACATCAGTGAGAAGGTGCTACAGCTACCTAGAAGCTACTAACAAGCTGGAAAAATGGATGGGCCATGTCCTTATTTCACATGTACTAGGAAAGGCACCAGTTGACATAACATTTGAATGCTTCGGTATCCGTTTTGTTTGCAACCGAGATGATATAATTAGATCATACATATACTATCCAATTAAGTACCGTATAGCGCCACCGACTCAGAGTCTCGTTGCTACTTATCTTTATAAAATATTTACTAGACAAACTAATAATAAAGGGAAGATTACCAGAAAGTTTCCCGGGTTGATTATGCATGGTTACACATCAATGTATCCGTATCCCGCCTCCCACTAGTTCCGTATTACTAACCTATGAAAATGTGAGAACTATAAAAACAGTGATTTCTTGGTTAAGGAATTTAATAGCCAGCGAAAGTATTGGTTCTCATAGTCAAAAGTCCTCTCATTACAAGGAGAAGCTCGTTGATCCATCATGTCCAAAGGAAGCGTCTTTCTGATCGGCCCCGGTTTCATCGGGGGAGAAATCCTGTCGAACCTGCTCAAAGATGGTTACAACAATATCACTGTTCTAGTTCGTCGTGAGTCGGTCGCAGCTTCGTTCCACCAACTGGGCATCACCACGGCACTAGGTACATTGGAAGACTCAGCTGTTATCCAAAAGCAAACTACGCTACATGACATTATCATTCACTCTGCAACTGCAGATCACCTTCCATCTGTTCAAGCGGTTTTAACCGGAATTTCTGGCCGAGCGGCGAGCGGATTAAGCACTATCTATATCCATACTAGCGGTGCGAGTCTACTCAGTGACACCGCCACAGGTGAACATGGAAGCGACGTTGTTTATGACGACGAAAATCCTGCCATGATAGATGCACTTCCAGAAACTGCCGATCATCGCCTAATAGACTTGGCCATCGTGAGCGCGAGAACCAAACTCGGGGATAAAGCAAAATTGGCCATCATGATTCCTCCGCTCATCTATGGCGTGAGCAATCGAGACCGGAGACTTTCGATTCAGCTTCCAGCAATCGTCAGATACTCGCTTAAACACGGCTATGCTGGTCAGATCGGCAAAGGTCTCTCCGTTTGGAATCAAATTCACGTTGCTGATCTGGCAAGAGGCTACATGACATTGCTGCATTGGATGGAGCAGACCAGCGCTAATAATGTTAATACAAATCCATACTGGTTCTGTGAGAATGGCGAGGAGCTCTCTTGGGGAGAATGCTCGGCCGAAATAGGGCGCGCTCTTTACCAGGCTAGTCGCATCAAGGACCCAGAGCCAAAGACAATACCACCTGAGAACTATGGTGATCTTTTTGGAGGGGGTTCCGGAAGTGTGATTGGCTCCAATTCCAGAAGCAGAGCAAATCGCCTTCGAGGTTTAGGATGGAAGCCTCGAGAGAAGAAAACCTTGCAGTCCTTGGTGGAGGATGAAATCCCAATTCTACTGAAGGAAACCGGAGAGTGGCAGGGCTACATGCACGAAATTGCTTCTCGCGGTAGCAAGTAATTATAGGAGGATACTGTAGATCGGTTATTCGTTATTTTCTCAAAAATTGCATCTAAAATAACTGGTGTCCGTAATTAAATAAGAGAAATGTAGTATCTAACTCTGAAAAGTACCTAGCTAATGTTGCTTTAGCAGGACGCCCCAAGTTAACCCGTTACTAGAAGCACTCCTTAATCCAATGATCACTAGGGCCAACGGTTTCGGGCAGCTGCCGTTCAATTTCACGTTTACACATATCCCCCCACCAGGTACTTTTAGGACTGTGGAATTGTCTGCTTCCCCGATGAAAATACTGGTTCTAGAAGCAATGACTCACTGAACTCTAGGAGGACGGTGTTGACTATGTATTGGTCTTCGCTTCTTAATGGTATGCTATCTCTCTCCTGAGTTGGTATCCATTATTATTATGCACGGTGATCTCGTAGTAGAAGCCGACTCTGGTTGAACTGGGATTAGCGAAATTGCACAGTCAACACTAACTTCGGAGGATTAGCAATTGGACAATGAAATGGCAATGTTAGTCGCATGGTGGATAGCGAGGTTCTGCACAGCGCCACATTCTCTTTCCTCAAATCAGTAATTCAATTTTAAATACCGCGCTATTCGTCAACTAAATTATGCCCTAATGCACCGCGCCCTACAAGAAAACACAACTAACGGTGGGCCCAACCAACACCAGCAGTGATTTTAAATAGCATTTCTAAGCCTTGGTCGGTCGCTATCATGCTGCGGCGCTGCCTAACAACAAAGAGGAGGAAGATCGTTACTACATTTATAGCTCTAGCGCAAACAAGGATTCAAATGAGCAGCTGATTCTCGGAATTTATTTTGCAAATGGAACTCCTTGGATTTTCCATGTCCGCATATACAACACACCAGATTTACACACCCGTACAAACATCACTTCACAACTCCTCGAGGACATGGCACCGAACATATGGTATCTATGGTTGCTCTTCGTCGTACAGGTCTACAGCGAATACTACTTCCTCAACCCTCCGAATCAAAACATTCATCCATCCACCAATCCCGTATATACCATCGGCGACACCCTAGATATCAAGTGGGGATCAACAACGGACAGCGAGTCCATGTCACTTGACCTACTTCTATATCAAGGCGGTGGAACTAGCGATGGGTTTTATATCTTTCGTGAGCTTTTACTGTTTTCAATTACCCACATGCTATAGCTAACAAAGGTTTTAGGAAACAAGGCCGGTAGGTGGTCATACAATTGGACCATCGAAATCCGTAACCTAAATCTCACCAAGTCCAACCAGTTCTGGATGGAGTTCCCCTCTGCTGGGGAGTATTCATCAGGGACTGAGGAGAACACGTATACCCTTGCTTTCAACTTGACGGAACCTCCCACCACAACCTCTGTGTCGATAGCAACCCCAACCTACGTGCCGTCATCGCCAATTTCAACGTCAACCACTGCTTTAAGTACACCGACACCGACCTCATCGCCTAGTACAGAGGCTTCCCAATCTTCACACGGTCTATCGACGGGTGCGAAGGCTGGAATTGGTGTCGCTGTCCCAGTTGCCGTCGTTGCTGCCTTTGCGGCTGGCATATTGTATTCACGGCGAAAACAAAAGAATCCTACTGTCGAGCCGATGGAGAAACAACCTGCACGGGATTCGCTGGTAAACATGTATGAACATAATCCGTCATATACTTCCGCTCCTCTCAATGAGCTTGCGGACACATCGCTAAAGTTACCCTCTGAGCCAGTTGAGATGCCTGCACTCTCCAAATAATACTTAATATATATGGAGCCGATAGTGTCATACAGAAAAAGTTAGGATTATAAAATAGTAATTTTAAACAATATAAGTTGTGCATCAATGATCTATAAAAATGCGATATCATTAAGCAGAATTGAGACCAAATTCAGTTTCTTGATTTCAATCCAGTTGAAGTATATTCATTAAAAACACCATCATTAATATTAATTTTTCTTGATATTTATTCAATATTAAAATTTCAGGGGGTGATAACTCTATCCGTCAACTACATAACCTCCCACCCTGGTTATGGATTACAGTTAGCCATTCCCTATATTTTTCGCCGTAAAAATCCGCCACGGGATACATTTAATAATAAATATTTTTTCTGGACATGTTGACGCCTGGCGATATCATTTAAGAGGCATGGCTACACACTGGGGCCACCAATTTGCATAGGCTATATGCTTGTAGAAAAATAAGGCCAGGGACCAATCAAGGGGCATATTCATTCTCCAATACATGCACAGACCGGTTATACGGGGAAAACCAGGCTGGTTACGGTTGAGCTCTGGGGAATTATGCGGGGTACATGTATGAGTAAAATATGGGACCTGAGCACTGCACCGGAGGAGACCCCGAATTTATTATAAATAAGTATTCGTTACTTCTGTGTTTAGCCACCGCTTCAGTGTTTCCTTCTGCAATCTGATCCCGTTGCCTGAGGTTCTCATGCGGAACTTCGTCTCGCAAACATGACAACCATGCCGAACGAAGAAGCAATTGAGCTTCCGAAACCGGAGAATAGCCATTTAGAGGTAATACGGCAAGATCAATCACTATTTGAAATCCCAGACCATATAGACAAGATTTTGGACCGCAAGTTCGACCGCCATATCGTTCCTTGGCTCTTCGGCATATGGTGTGTTGGCTCTCCAGCTGGGATAGATCATCGTCAAGAACTGACTTCTTTGGGATCTCTACAGGCTATTCGCGTTTATCGATAGAAGTAATATTGGGAACGCAAAGATCGATGGTCTTATCGAGGACCTGGGTCTGGACGGCAACAAGTTCAACATTGCCCTCGTCGTTTTCTATATTCCTTACATCTTGGTTGACGTGCCCAGCAATTGGGCTGTCAAACACGTCCGTGCAGGGATTTTCCTTCCCGGTTTGATTACTGCTTGGGGTCTAACCAGCACCTTTCTGGGCTTTACAAAGTCATTTTCCGGTCTGGTAGTCGCCCGTTTAGCCCTTGGACTCTGCGAAGGCGGCTTACTGGGAGGCATGGTTGTATACTTGGCCATGTTCTACCGCCGTCATCAAATGCTTTATCGTATCGGTTTGTTTTACTGTGCTGCTCCATTGAGTGGTGCATTTGGTGGGCTTTTAGCAACTGGCTTGGCTAAAATCGAACATGGCGGCTATAACAACTGGCCTTGGATCTTTTTCAGTGAGTGCTTAACTGCTAAGCTGCAGTAATTCCATTATTAATATAATTTTCATAGTTGAGGGAATTATTACAACGATTTTTGGCATTATTTGCTTCTTTACAATGCCTCATACTCCTGCAGAGGCCAAGTTTCTGACCGAGGATGAAAGAGCTGTGGCGCTGCAGCGCATGATTCAAGATTCCCATGGTGCCACTAATGTCGAGAACGTCAATGAAGAACATTTCAATTGGCACTGGGTACGCATGGCCATGCTCTCTCCGCAGACTTGGCTTTCCTCCTTTTCTTGGTTTTTTCTCTTGATTCCGCTCTATGTAAGTTGGACCTTTAGCACTCTGTCTTTCTCAAAACAAAGATAAAGAATAGTTGAGAGGAATTACTTACTAACGAGAGAAATATAGAGCTACTCCCTCTTCTTGCCGTCTATTATCTCGGGAATGGGGTACAAATCGACCACAGCTCAATTGTTCACAGTGCCACCAAACATTGCAGCTTTTATCCTAGTCCTTCTGACATCTACCCTCTCGGATAAGATTAAGGCGCGAGGTCCAATTATGGTTGTATGTTGTATCCTGGCCATGGCTGGGTATACTATGCTTCTTGCCTCCAAGGCGAACAGTGTTCGTTATGGAGGTACATTTCTAGTTGCTATTGGAGTATACCCGGGCTCTCCCATGATCATGGTACGTTTGACAACAAATGTAAACCTAAAAATTAAAAGTGTTTCCAACTGACGTCGTTATTTTTCTTTCTAGGGATGGTTATCCAACAATTTGGCGCCTCATTATGTTCGGGCAACAGGCATTGGGTTTCAGATTGCCTTTGCTAACTGTTCCGCATTTATTGCTACATTTATTTATCTATCACAAGATGCGTAAGATCTTAGTCTTTCAATATTTAAATATTAAGAGCCAGTTCATTGACTAACATTGCGACCAGACCTGACTACACGTTGGGACACTCTGTGAGTTTGGGCTCTCTCGTGCTCTGCGTCATCACCGTCATTCTACAAATCTTCTATTGTCGATGGGAGAACAAACAGCGAGAAAATGGTTTGCGAGATCACCGGCTCGGCGAAGGAAGTGAGCATTGGCTGGGCCATAAACATCCTGCATTTCGGTATACGATCTAGGATCATGGATCTAGTATAAAGCGGCATTGGTCAATTGTTGACATGTGAATCGATATTATACTTATGTGGGCCATATTTCAAGTCGATGATGATTTGGACGCTACATATTGAGACTAGATGTGCAGGATTTGATATATTAATACGCTATACACTATAGATTACATATATACAGCCGTTACAATAGATAATATAGCATATATCGCCCTAAGTTTAAGTACATGACCTGGTAGTTCTTAATATTGAAGTTCAAAAGGCAACCGTACTGGCCAATGTCTCACTTAAATCGTATGTAGAAGAACTTTGCAATGTGTGTCATATTAATTGATTAAGTTCTCAAGTATTACCGAGTTTAAAGCTTTCTCATATAGCCGTTTCGGCTAGATGGTGAATCAACAACCAGAGTCCTAGTTACGGTTCAATCGTTCGGATTTAGTGTTGATGTCATTCACATAATATATCGGCTAACTAATAAATCCAAGTTTAGAACATGCTCTTGCGATATGTCAAATTTACGTCATTCCCATCAGGGTAAATTCACTTTATTACTAAAACGGGTAAGAGAGCTACAACAAGTAATCACGGGTACTGATTTTCTTTGAACGGCGTATTTTCGTAGAGAATATAATAAATAACTTATTCGTCGCCATAAATCTACTACTTTTCGAAGTTTTCGATTGAGATCAATACTAGTACATTCATTCCTTTCCAGAACGATAATAAATCATATACATTTCTCGAGGAAATCCAGGTTAGCATAAAGTTGCGCATCCCAAAGAAAACCGAGGTCGCTATTCGCAGGGTTATTCTCATCACCCTCCCAATTCATCCGTACGAAATTCCAATATTGATCCTCCGGAGGTCCAGGCGCATCTGCAGTCGATGATGGGAATGACATCGGGTTTTCCTGGGGCGTGATTTGAGTTGCATTCTGAGGCACTGTAGGGCCTCCACTTTCTGTGAGCATGTCTGGATGTCGTGCAGACGAGGCGATAGAAGCCTTTCCGAACCCCTGGCGTTCGGTGTCGGCAGCGAGTAGGATTCTAGCAGTGGAATCATCTAGGTATTGAAAGAAGAAGTCGAGAACAAGGTTGTTAACTCGCCAATACTTTTGGATCTCATTCAGCCCTAGCAAGCATATTTGAGCACGGTTTTCTGCTAATCGCTTATTTACACCGTCGGTTGTTCGGATGTTGATGACATGTATACAGAGCGCTGCAAATAACCCGGTGATACTACATAAAAAGGTATTCATTAGTAGAATTTTGAAAAACACGGAAGTGGAATACTTACAGATGCATTTGGCCGTATTGGATGGTTTGCTGTGAAAGCATATCCTCTGCAATCCTGCTGATTTGGTTTGCGGCAGCAGTGGCAGCTTGCTTGTCTCGATCGTCTTGAGCTCTCTGATTCCGCAGAAAGCCATTTCGATGAATCAAGATCCGTAGGTGACTAGGGTCTGTTAAAATTCGTTCTTTTAAATAGCAATGAGAAAAAGGGAAAGCAAGCCAACCTGTATGACAAGTGTAGTAAGCTGGACCACACAGAGACATTTCCTTCACTAGCCCCTGGGCGCATACCAACTGGTAAGGTGTCTTTCCATTCTTCCAATTCTTGTTTAACTGTCTCTAAATCTTCTGTCGTGGTTGCATATTGGCGCTTCGGCGCAAACTGAATGTCAACCACCCTTCCGACTGTTTAAACTAATCAGTATTGGCGTTGGGAAAAAAGGCATATTTGAAAGATGCATACGCAGTCGAGCCATGTGCGTCATCTTCAAGACATAAACTACATGCTCAGGCTCACATCTACCAAAAGAAGATGCAATAGACCCATCATAGTCTTCCTCTAGATCGCCAGCTGTGAGCGGCTCGATATCGCAGTCTTCATCTCTGATCCGCCGTGGTAAGCCAAGCGACGAAGACGATTGTAGCTCACGAACCTATGGCCTGTCAGCTTGCTGCGATTCAAACAATAGTATCAAGAAATAGTACATATATGGACCACCAGATTCTTCGACGCAGCCGCGCTGTTCGATTGTTTCGCGTCGTAAAGCGTGTCCTAAGGTTGCACTTGAGCGTGTTTGCAATGGAACAGTAAGAATCTCTACTTACGATCGATGGAGACCGCACAACTGCGCTTCAGTAATTGCTACTCCTAGCCAATAGCGAACATCTCGAGCTGTACTCCGACTGCCTCGCCAAAAACTCATAAGGAATAAAGCTTGTAGTGTTGTGATGTTATCTTGCTCCCAATCGGCTTCGAAAAGTAATTTTGCCCGATTATACAATAAAGATTTGGCTTCGGAACGATCCTTGAATCCCATTAACAATACAGATCGCTCATCGGAATAGTTGGTGCCAATGAACAGTAAAGCTTGTAGTAAGAGTGGCGAAATATCCCTTGTGTTAATTCGGTGAGCAACCTCGGCTCGGTCAAGAATGGGAAAACAGGGATGAAACCAAGCAAAATAAGCTCTGATTGCCGGGAGGCAGTTTTCAGGTTCTGGAAAATTGAAGGCGCCATTCTGTCGCAAGTAGTTTTCTCGGGTTGGTTCAACATAGTCGCATGTTGTGTTCTCCATGTGTCCGCGCGGAGTGGTTGACAAAGGATAAGACAGTCGCTGTTTGTTTGCAAAATCTGCATTACCAGCTGGATCGCTCCCAGAAGGTGGTCCAGTCACGTATGTAAGGAGATTTGACTCCCCAAAAAAGAACGTGTTCCCTCTCTCCGGGGTTGGGACGTGGTGGTTAGATGCGGACTCGGGATCCACGCTGGCACTGCTGCCAGTACCAGATGGTGAGGCCTGCACAATTTGCACTGAAGTTGAACTAGCATCAATATGGCCAGTGTTACTATCAGGTTCTGGCATGGATGTCCCTACGGACGCACGTTGCTCTCGTGACTTGCGTGGATATCTGCCCAAGATCTTGTCAGAACCACCAGTAAACAAACTATCAGGAGATACACTCTCACCGTCCGCGTCGCGAGGGAACAACCTCACACTTGCTTCCACTTGACTGACAGTTTGAGCATGGTTGCGTTTGAACGACATCGCATCTAACCCGGCGTGCATTGCATTCAGTGCATGCCCTCTTAGCTCTCTGCCTGGTGCTTGTTTTGGGCGGGGTTTTCGGCACCAGGGGGCTAGCTCGGTTGCGCATTGTCAATCCGAGCAATGCACCCTGATAGAAAAAATATATCCTGAAACTACCAAAAGTTTTGCGGTTAATCGATTATTCTTGCTCGGTTATCCAGTGTTCGGTAACTTGTATGGGCGGAGATGGGTTGAAGTGGGGAGAAGGTGTAACAATACGTGTATAGTAATTTTCAATCCAAGACGAACACGATGGTACGAGCCATTTTAAGGGTAAACAGATTTGGACTGAAAATCCCGCTCTTTGAGAGCATCAATTCAAGATTTGAAACGCTCGTCATATATCGATTTTCCGTTATTCAATGCAGACTGCCAAAAACCGCGAGTCCCTGTGCATTTAATGTCCGTCACAAATAATCGTGGTTGCGGTAATGCGCGTACGCAAATTCCTAGGGAAAAGCGGAGCTCGCGCTTGGCATCCATAGGCCCGTTCTATGCGCTCTCGAGGCTAATTGATGACGCCAGGGTAATCCAGCATAATACAGCATCACTTTGTATGGGCGATTTCTGGTTATGCTGAGGCGACTATCTCCCTCGAGTCATTGCCATAGAGTATGCATTGAGCTATGAAATCGACGCAGCAAGGGAGGAGGAGGCTGGCCTATCAGAGACGGCACAGCGGGTCACGTGAGTACGAATCAAGCTTGAAGCATCGCCGGTTCTCCTCAGCTCCCAATTTTGAACTTTGAACGCCGTCAACACCGAGGCCTCGCAGAGCATCCGAGCAGAAAACCACCGCTGAAGAAGCATCATCGGCGTGGCCTAGTACCGCAGTGCAGGTCATTGTCTCTTCTCGGTGCGCCTGCTAATCACCCACTCACCCCTGCCTGTATATTCGACCATGCACCTCTGCGGCTTGCTCCAGCTTTGACTATCCAACACCACCCCTGCCCTAGACTTCAAGCGCGTATCGCCTCGATAGCCTCACAGACCATGATTGAAGCAGAGAAGGAAACGAACAGTCCCGAGGAGTCCACTGCCGGAGACGATGCCGGCCACTCCAAGGGATCCATGTCCAAGGATAAGGAATGCCAATACTGCCACCAGGCCTTCACGTCCTCGTCGCTAGGACGCCACCTTGACCAATACCTCTTCAAGAAAAAGCCTGATGGAATCCACGACGTCGACGAAATCCGCCGCATTCGCAGTGGCATCACCCGACGCCAGGCGCGCACGTCAAGCAAGCACGACAGCCCGGAGGTTGGTGGAAAAGGTTACGACTCGACAGGAGGCAGCGCTCATGACCCAGTCGCACGGCCACGAGAAGGCCCCAGGTTTTTATTCAACACTCCAACCTGGCATTCAACTGGAGTAATAAACAATATCCCCGACCACAGTTCGCAAGATGCGACCGTTGCCTCGCGCCCACCACCCTTTCAGTCACGAGCAGTCTCGAATGGACCGGTGGACTCGACCATTCGTGCAGCGACATCAAAAGACGCAGACACGATCAGAGCACTGGAGCTTGCTTTGCGCGAGGTCTTGGACAATATCAAAGCCGCAACGTGAGTCTGGCCTTTGTTTTATTCTGACAATCTCGCGCGACAGAATGCTAATTCTTATCTGTCTCTACAGAGCAACAACCAGCTCCCGGCTATCGCCATTTGAATTCGACGTGCAAGCTCAGACTTACCCCTCCCTTGTGCTTAAGATGCTTCCCTCCCCTCCTACACTATTTTCGTCGCACCCGTTTCCGACTACCGCATCCTTCCCTCTTGAGCCACCTGGCGTGGGCCAGGTTGAAGTTGTTCGGCATGCTCTCCGAACCCAAATTGAACAGTGGCGCAACGAACAATTATCTGTATCTTCTACAACCATGGCTGGTCCTCGCGGCAGCAGCACCTTCCAAGACCCATCCCTGATCAATAGGACAGCTCAACAGCACGAAGAAATGAGTTCGCGACATCTAGACCTTGCCTACCAAAATTGGATGATTCTTCCAACAGACGTGAAAAGTGATTCTTGGCGCTTGGAAATTGCCAGAGCATTTTCGCGTGAGCTAGAGAAGCGCAAAGAGGCTGAAACACAACTTGCTAGATTCCAACAAGAAGCCAACCAGCTCCGAGCCCAAGTGGAAAGGCTAGGCTCTTGCCAGTGGCCCCGCGAGTTCGCACTATTTCCGCCAGACATGCTTCCCCTATCGCGAGACGCTGCTCGTGAGCTAGGTGCGCGGAATAGTGAGAGTGTCGGGCCTAGTGCTTCGAGATGGGACTACGATCAACTTCTTGCCAAATGGAAACGGGTTGTGTTCCATGACAAAAGTATGGGACGAATTGGACTGGGAACGTTTGGAGAAAACGACGAGCCCACGTCAGATTCGACATATCGCTCTCGGGGCAATGCATTGAGCCCCGAAAGTAACACTGCTAGTTCCAGCTTCGCACAGGTGCCACCCAATTCAAGCGGCACCTCTGGTCAACAAACGACCACTTACGGCTCTTATGATGCTCATCAAGTAAAAAGACAACGGCTAATGAACGGAGTCGGAAAGGATTCTCATGGCATCTCGGACAGCAAAGGTTACAGAGGTAGTCCACAAAACACAAATGGAAATCCTACGACATGGAGTCCCAACTCTGTACAGTCCTTGTTGTCAAATAACCCAGCGCCACCTACGTCCGCTCCTACTCATCGCTACGGGGGTTCTTGAAGCTTCCGTTCTAAATATTTCTATTTCACCAGCGAGGCTACCATGTCCAAATGGGACCAAGGGTGCAAGCTGGTCTATTTGACATGTTTGATGGGGATCTGCACATTTCCCCCTCGGCAATATCCGGGTTCATACCTCTGGAGTTTAACATAAAGCCATCGTTAGATCTGGTGTTTAAATTTGCATTGGCTTAGATCACAGAGCTAATGCGGCGTCTTGGTTCGGTTTCGCATCAGTCATCTGCCTAACATTCAGATTGATCCTCTTTCCGCTCATCCATCCTTGCCAGAAGGGATATTCCGGTCCAGGCCAGTCACGCAACCAAGTCGGACACGTTTCCGGTATGATTTTAGGTACTCCGTGCCATGCAAATCTCGATCGACCTGACATATATACTGCGTCGCCTGAACGGAGGCGGATAACCTCACAGCCCTCCCCATCGTCGTGACTAATCATGAAGAGGCCATCGCAACCGATGCTGACGCTGATGAGCCCAACATCACATTTTTCGCTTACATCGCGGTGCATGCTGAGGGTGTCGTTTGCAGAATAGAAATTAACGATTGCAGCTTGAGCGTCGGTTTCTGGAAAAGCTGCACCCAAAAGACGTGCAATATCTGCCGGGAAAGCAGGCGGAGGGCCGTCGGGATACACTTTGGTTGTCCAGTTATACTGGCCGCCCAGAGTGACCCATCGGAGCTTCTTATCAAGCATATTCTGGACAGTGATGGCTTTGTGGATATTGGGGTCTTTTGCCGTGAGAGCAAGAGAGGGGTCTGCTTCAAAGAATGAAGCGTACGACTGTGGTGTATCTTTTGTGTCATCTGTCCCACTACCGTGGTTAGACACATTTGGGTACTGGATGTCATAGTGTAGATGGAGATTTGTCTGATGTGACGGATCTGACAGGTCTCGGTGGAGCATCAGCGAGAGCAGCTTGCTCTGGATAGTTGGAGGGATGAGAGACGGGATCATACGAAGACCTGTAGTAGAGTTAGCCACAGCCTTCATGTATTATTCTTTCTCCTACGGCTATTTTTCAATATATTCCTCCGCAACTTACCGGAAACACGCTTGTGCGCAATTACAGGGACACCTTCAATTAACGCGGTTCCATGAGTCTTGTGTGACAAGTGCCCTTTACCCATAAACTCGTCAAATGCCTCCCGGAGGCCCTCACTGCTCAAGGACTCCAGTATAATGAAGGGATCTGGAAGGTCATCCTGGTCCAACTTTTCCAAGTCTATCACGTCGGGATCTTGTTCAATTTCCGATAACCGCACGTGTTGGTATTTTTTGTACGTGGCCCGGACCTTTTCCGGGGGACGATCATGGGCGTTGAGATTTTTGATTGTAGCCATTCTGTGGACACGGCCAGTGCATGATGCGCGCGCTGCTCTGAAGGAGGGGCATACAAGGTGAGCTGAGCTCAATGGAAATTTTGTGTGCTCTGTTTACAGGCTTTGGATACCCTTACAGAGTTCTACACTGATGTATGAAACATATAATTCCTAGGTCACCAGTACCTTGTTGCTCTTTTCCTTTGTTTCCCCAGTGAAACAGCGTGAAAAACAATAATGATGCATCATGATGGCATAGAAGGAAACTTTGTTCTAGAACACGGTCATGTGCCTGCGTGGTTCTGCCCCTCACCGCCTTCCCTTCGCGCCCAGGGCGGGTTTGTTTGTTGTGTACAGAACGCCAGCCTCACCCCACCACGAGCTGAGTTCATTCCTGTGCAGTTGGACTTGTCAACAGTGCCTTTTGTCCTCACCGCTTCCAGGCTCTATGATGATGACTGTCTGAACAGTCCTCAAAACATCACCTCGTACATACTAACCCACAGGTTGTCAGACAAGCGCTCTTGTAGTGTTTGATCCCGTCTCTACACGCGCCAATCTCCCCCCTTCCTTCGTTTCGACACTCGTTAACAACGCCAATTTCTTTGTCACCATAGCCATCGACCTGTCTTGTGTCTCGCTATTTATTTAAATTATCACTTGCGCTTCTATTAGCCTTGTGTCGCGTCAATCCTCAATCATGGAGAACTATGAAAAAATGGAGAAAATCGGAGAGGGTATGTGATGCGTCTTGCAGTGTTATCGCTGTACAGTATCCCTGCATGTTGCTCTGATTAGCATGCTGGGCTTTACTTGAGTTAATAGGCTAATTCATGGGTGTATTAAAAAGGCACCTACGGTGTGGTGTATAAAGCCCGCGACCTGGCCCATTCGAACCGCATTGTCGCTTTGAAGAAGATCCGACTGGAGGCCGAAGACGAAGGTGTTCCCAGTACTGCAATCCGCGAAATATCTCTGCTCAAAGAGATGAACGATCCAAATATCGTCCGGTTGTTTAATATTGTCCATGCCGATGGCCACAAGCTTTATCTCGTTTTTGAATTCCTTGACCTCGATCTGAAGAAATACATGGAAGCCCTACCAGTCAGCCAAGGAGGCCGAGGAAAGGCACTCCCAGACGGATCAAACATGAACTTGAATCGGATGGGCCTGGGAGTAGCCATGGTTAAAAAATTCATGGCACAGCTTGTGGAAGGCATTCGTTACTGCCATAGCCACAGAATTCTCCATCGGGATCTGAAGCCTCAGAACTTGCTTATCGACCGGGAAGGCAACCTTAAACTGGCCGATTTTGGTCTTGCTCGGGCGTTCGGTGTCCCGTTGCGAACCTACACTCACGAGGTATGTCTTGATTAGAAAAATTTGGTAGGCGAGGCTAACAGCAGTTGTCTCTAGGTCGTGACTTTATGGTACCGTTCCCCTGAGATTCTCCTTGGTGGGCGGCAGTACTCTACAGGTGTGGACATGTGGTCGGTTGGAGCCATCTTTGCCGAGATGTGCACTCGCAAGCCACTGTTCCCTGGTGATTCGGAAATTGACGAGATTTTCAAGATTTTCCGGTAAGTCAAAAGTGCCACCACTGAAATTTAACTCTACTAACTTGAACTCAGTCTCCTCGGTACGCCTGATGAGAATACATGGCCGGGCGTCACCTCATTCCCCGACTTCAAAGCCTCGTTTCCGAAATGGAGGCGCAACATGAGCCATCCTCTTGTTGCTGGGCTAGAACCTGCCGGTCTGGAGCTGTTGGAAATGCTTCTCGAATACGATCCGGCACGTCGCATTTCTGCTAAACAGGCTTGTGCACACCCCTATTTTGCCCAGGGCAGCGCATACTACTCTGGCCGCGGCCGCGTTAATGGGTACTAATTCACGCTTGGTAACGGTTGAACATTACTTGCTTTAATGTAGTTACGACAAATGGTGGGGTTTCGTGAAATAGGGGCCTTCATTCTCATATATAATTGCCCTCGAGCAACCTGTTTAGGCGAAGAAACGGGTTGGTTCCCTAGGGTAAGGATATGATGAAGTCTCTACTATTTCTCAACTTCCAGCATACGCTTTCCCCCCCCTTCTCTCTCTTGTACACCCCTGCATGTTCCCTTTTGTTGAATTCCCGTTGGCGTCAATTTCACCTGTATTTTTTCATGGAGTACTTTATGAACTTGGAAGGAGGATCGAGAACCCCCGATGTTTTAGTGAAAATTGTTTTCATGCTATATTTTGTGAGCGGAGAACAATTTTATGAAAATTGACACACATACCCCTTTTGTCACCTTGCGTTTCCTCCGTCTTTTAGTTTTAGATTGCGTTTCCCTTTCGAATGGAGTTGCTGAAAATGATGCATAATACCACGCCTAAAATTTCATCAGTCCCGGCTTGACATCTAAGAAATTGGGACAAAATCTTTAATGATAAATGCGAGAGTAAGAATCCGTTAAATCTGCCGTCGACCGAAATAATGCATCCGGTCCTAGTCTTCAGGAAATGTGCTTGTGAGGCTTATCTTATCGCAACAGCAAAGCTCGGGGCTTGACTGTTTTTCTCTCGAC
This sequence comes from Talaromyces rugulosus, assembly GCF_013368755.1. Lineage (NCBI taxonomy): Eukaryota > Fungi > Ascomycota > Eurotiomycetes > Eurotiales > Trichocomaceae > Talaromyces > Talaromyces rugulosus. Next base: position 4,779,319 of record NC_049563.1, on the reverse strand, counting down.
CATCATCGCCAATTCAACTTCGATACCGATGCTGCCCTTTTCTCTTGGGAACATGAGGCCATGTATTTTCTCTTTGCTTGCTCTACACGACTGACAAACAATGTCGCTGGCTCTCTTTTGTTTAACGGCCCCAGATTGTCGACGCGTCGCGTCTTAGCCTTTCGCCGCCGCAGTACACCACGTACTCCACGTCGAGCATTTGCTTCCGCTTTGCCTCCTCTCGCTGAAGATGTTGAGCTACTGGCTGTTGGCGGAAGTGGCCATATTAAGCTCAAGTAGGTGCTTGAGGATTCTCCATGATCCACGCTACGATACTAACCGTTGCCTCTGCAGTATACTTAGATCGGCAACGAACGATGTAGAGTCAACCTCAAACGCGATCATCTATCTACCCCCGGGGCCAATATTCTCAGACAATGCAATTAATGAATCGACCATGCCCAGCAGCCAATCGGCCAATAATTATGGAAATGGGCCGAATCCGCAGGAATTACTTGCAAGAATAACGGGCTCGACAATCATTACAATAAACTACCGCCTAGGATACGTGCCTGAGGATCTACTCGACAACAACAATAACAACAGTGAAACTCGCATTCTTCGTCAATACCCCACTCCAGTGCACGATGCACTTGCTGGGTTCGATTGGGTTTTGAACACAATTCGCCCCGAACGACTGGGCGTCGTTGGATCAAATGTTGGCGGCTCGCTGGCTCTAATGTTAGCATTGACAGAATTCCAAAACATAAGGGCAGTCGCCGCGTACGAGCCGATATGTGACTGGACCGGCTTAGACGAATACTGCACTGTGGATCCAAATGATATTGCAGAAGTTTCCAAGAAGGGAGACGCTGAGCAAGATGTCGAGTTGGAACTTATGCAGGCGCAAATAGAGCAGATCAAGCAAAGCTCGCGGCGCAAGAGGAAAATTGCCCCGCCTGATCTGGTGCCATTGCTCAAGGCTAGAGAGCAGTTCTTTCAATCGCCTTCCAAGTACTTTGACCCATTCGCTTCTCCGATGTTACTCCTCAGATCGGCAGGAAAAGACGCGCCAAATGCGTTTCCCAAGTATCTCACCGGATCCGAATATCCTACGCCGGTTTTACAAAAGCCAATCATTGACGAGGACTTGGTCGATCTATGGGATACATACGTACAACCAGACATGGACGAGAAGCTGTCATCGGCTGAAGCAACTGCAAACGACGAGCGGCCTACACGGCGCCGAAAGGCACTCTCGCGGTGGCCACCATTTGGTCTGGATTTTTCCACTGACGGTGTTCTTGAAGCCAAGTTGCCATGGGTAAAAATATTTGCTCATATAGACGAAGAACAAGCACCTGCGCCTGCTCCCACCGTCGAAACAGACGATGCTAAAACAGCCCCGGAAAGCGACGCATCTTCGAGAAAGCGCCGGTCCAAGGCTAAGGACGCCTTAGGCGACTCCGTCTTGGCGAGTCAGGCAAAGGAAATGGTGTCCGTCATGCACCGCGCGTGTTTCTGGGGCCGTGAAAAAGGCTATGGTGAGCAGGTAGTAACACTCAGTCTGCCTCGAACTATTCCAGTCAACGACGATGGCAGCAAGTCGAATGATCCACAAGCGGCTGCCATCAATGAAACTGGGTCCTGGTTCAACGATGTGCTATGCAGGGACCACGATGTCACCGTGTAGAATCGACTTTCTTTTACGCCAAGCATACCGACCACGTTACATTCAAGAGGGGGAAGAGCTTGGCAGGGGTCTGTCTCCACTGTTGGTTGATAAATACTTTCGATCCGGCCGAAATAACAGTTGGGAATCGCTTGCTTTGACCTTTGATAATTGAGTACGTCGTCGCCGTGGAGTGGGAGAAAAGGTATCGGCCAAGCACCAATCCCAGCAGATCATTCAAGCTTAAATACCTTAAAATGGCGTTCCCCACCGTCTCCGCATTTGCGACACCCCGGGCCTTTCTCGGCAGTGCATGCAGGGTTCTTCTCACCGCGCTCCTCGTGCATCCTGGTCTAAGTGTCGCAACACCAGTGGGCATGGGTTCCAACGTCAAGCTGAGCGGCGATAATGCGACAACATCCGGCAACCCAATCTTCCCTGGCTGGTATGCCGATCCCGACGCCCGTGTCTTTGAGGGTCAGTACTGGGTCTTCCCTTCGTTGTCGCTAGATTACGATCAGCAAACCTACTTCGACTGCTTCTCGTCCCCGGATTTGATCACCTGGACCAAGCACGAGCGCATCCTTGACTTTGCGGATATCCCATGGTCGACCAACAGCGCAGCGTGGGCACCGACCGTGACGTCCAAAGATGGCACATACTACATGTATTTCAGTGCCGGTGACGGCGCGGGTATTGGTGTCGCGACGTCGACAAACGGTCCTGCTGGTCCTTACACCGACGCTCTTGGCAAACCGTTGATCCCCGATGTCGAGTTCGGCGGTGAACCCATCGACCCGGATGTTTTCATTGATGATGACGGCTCTGCCTATCTTCTCTGGGGCGGCTGGTCTCACGGAATCGGTGCACAGTTGAATGACGACATGATTTCGTTCAAGACTGATTACCAGGAACTCACCCCACCAAACTATGTCGAGGCACCTTGCATGATCAAACGAAATGGAGTGTATTATTATTTGTACAGTGTTGGAGGGTGTGTATACCAATCCCCTCCCCCGAAAAAAAAAACCTGACTAACTCGTGAGTAGATGGGGTGATAACAGCTATGGCGTGGAATATGTGACATCCACTACTGGCCCTCTGGGACCTTTCACCAACACATCCACCCACATTCTCTCCCCCGACGACAACATTGCCCAGGGAACTGGAAGCAACGGAGTCATCAATGTACCGGATACCGACGAATGGTACATCGTCTACCACCGCCGGCCTCTCGGTGACGATGCTGCCAATGATCGCAATGTCTGCATAGATAGGATGGTGTTTAACGATGATGGCTCTATCAGCCCTGTTACCATCACGACGGACGGTGTTCCTGCTCGGCCATTGTCGTAAAAAGTATAATATTTTCTGTATAGGATAGATATGTTCTCTTTTCTATTATGGAAGTAGTATTATAAAATAAAGCACTTCGCCGGTATTCAATAAATAACAACACTAGCACTGATCCTTGCGAGTATCTCGGCAGAAACAACATCGCTAAAAACTAATTAGAAAAGAAAGAAAGGCATGATATCGTACACTTTGTAGCAAAGGCTCCCGCCGAAAAAAGGAGAAGGAAGAAGAGAAAAAAAAACCAAAACCCCTAAATACCAGGGCTTCTCCGTGTCCCGTCACATCAGATGCTCGAGTCTGTGCCATGTTTAAGTAGGAATGCAACCCATTCTTCAAAGCATGGCGCGTCATTTTGCTTCCAGTATTTCCATGCATGTACTATCATGGTCTTTCTACATTGTCGCATCCACTCCTCCACATCGGATGACAGAGTAGCCCCTTTGGACTCGCACTCGTAGCGAAACCAATGCAACACGCGTCCGGTGTCCTTTTCCAGTTGAACCTTATCTTCGCGTCCTTCGCCGTTCCAGAAAGGGTGTGATATGACAGAACACCTAATATTCAGAATGTCGACGGTCATGCCGGCAATACGCTTATCGTCGTCGGTAGAACCTAAGAGCGACTCGATCTTCATGCCGATAGGGTTAAGAACAAATTCTATTCCGTTCTTGGATTGGGTGTCGCTGAGCCCGAAAATACCCAACATGATCGTTCCATAATTGGATTTGAGATCGCGGCGTTCGGTCCTTTTATACTCAATCGCAGTCATGTAATTCTTCCAAAAAAAGCCAAAGTGGCCTATTTCAGGGAATTCAGGTACGTCACTTTGGCTCTCTGTGGAGGGCTTGCTTTGGTCTTCTTTTGATGAATCCATTTTGAATGGTTGTATCGAGACTGGAAGATGAACTTTTACAGCAAAAGAATAATGAGACTGGTTTGAAGATAGGAGAAAATGACAGTGGGGGTGTGAGTCAATGGTAGGCAGTGGTCTTTAAATACTACATCTATGACTGGGCGGACTAAGAAAGAATTTACCCTTATGACTATGCTGGTTGTATGTGTCACCTCAAACACTTCTGCGTCATGATCATCCAAAGTAATGACTCATCAATTGTAGAAGTATATGCAGTCCAAACTATTCAAGGGACACTACCCTAGACAAAATTCTTGTCACAAAGATACATAATTTGAGATGTTCAATAAAACGACAAGATATCTACATGTAGTATGCCGAAAATGTTTGATTCCGGGAATTCAGCCCTAACCCTAACCCTACATGGGTACCATGACTAACTCAAGCAGCGAATATACATGGGCGCTCATTATCTCAAAATATGAAGTACAGGGATATTTACTTGGAGCGAGCCCGATTATAAATCTTGTAAATGGTTTATTTAGGCGGTTTTTTTGCCATTCATCAATTGTAGGGTCTACCCATATGACGATACCCCGAGAAAAAACAACTGTTCTCCGACACTAGTGATTCATTATTTGGTAAAGTTTGCCGATCTTCTGTAAGAGACCCATGTTTTGAAATCCTCCCGACTTGTTGGTTATTTTGTTTCGCATCGTCAATTACGTACCAGTCTCAAAGCCATTATGTCCAAGCTAATCAACCTCGACATCAACCACATACCAAAAGACGTCCGGACAATAAACCGGCTGTGGCAAATGTATTTTCTAGCTAATCACGAAAGGGAGTGGCCCCGTGACGTGGCATGATGTTGGTTTCGTGACACGATCAAGGAGGGATACCAGAGAGCAGCGTCAGTGTTGCTATATTGATACGTGCCGTCACCAGTGCGGTGGAGAAGACACGCCACTCACTTCAGACCATCGGTTGCATGCTATTCTCCCAGTGCGCAGAACTCATCAACCCTGCAACCAGTCGTGGACTTCCACCAAATCTCGTCGCTGAGGAACCAAGTCAATCCTTCATATGGAAAGGTACCGATATTATGGTCGCTGCCCTTCAGGCCGAACTCGGGTTTTTGGCCAATCCGGTTGGCAACCATGTTCAGACAGCAGAAATGGGCAACCAATCTATCAACTCTCTGGCCCTCATATCCGGACGATATACCTTGGAGGCCATCCAGACACTTTCACAATTATCCGCCGCCCACCTCGTTGCCTGCTGTCAGGCCTTGGATCTTCGCACAATGTCCTGCAAGTACTTGGGGACGATGGCTACAATCTTCAAGGATATGACCAGCGAAGCCTTCTCGGGTATCTGCTGACGCCTGAGACTGCGGAGGTGTTCTTGCCCGCAATCTGAGCAGCCTTTCAAAAGGCGCTCGATATACACCCACTTCGACTCACCAAGGCAGTTTGCAATTACGTTCGAATCCCAGCAGCCACTAGTCCTCAAACACGTCAGAACCACCACAGAAGCGATGCAGACTCTGAAGACATGGACAGAGACATGCTGTGTCACCGCACTTGATAATTTCAAGACGAACCGAGAGGCATACTATGCCAACCCAGAAGCCACTCTATACATCGGTAGTGCGTCCAGCCGTATGTACAAGTTTGTCCGCCACGAAATTGGGGTGCCATTCATGAGTAACAAATTCATCCTACCCCAAGGGATGAGGAAGGCGACTTTACTTGGGGCGAGCCTGATCATGACTCCAAGAGAGGTGTGACTATGGGCGGAATGATTGCCAAAGTATACCAGAGCATGCGAACCGATCAACTCTACCACCAGTCGCACTCTCTATATCTGACGTACATGAATGCAACAGTGCGGCCGAGACAGCCCTCGGCGCCAACAAAAACCAATTCTCCTACGCCATGACCGAGGTTAGGGAATTGACCGGCTGGGGCGGTAAGAGCCCTGAATCGCTCAGTGGTGACGAGAAGAATGATGCTACTCAAACCCAAAATATCAGCTCAAGTGCCACCGTCGTGGATGATACTTCGTATCTTTTGGGGGCCGAGGCAGGGACCAACCAGAAGGTCAAAGAGGAAGTGGACATGATACCAAACATGGCCTGGAAAGCCCAATCGTTGGGCTTCGGTGATGAAAACAGTCAAATTCACTCGACTGTTTAGAGCGTTTTGGCCAGTCATTTCTTTTTTTAGCGGGGTATCATAGTTTATGCATTTAGGTTGAACTTGTCGCTGCCCTGGTACATATGTATTTAAGGAAGCCTGGCACGCTGCTGGTAGATCATTATCAGATGTAGATCTCCGTATAAATAGAAATAAATCAATATAGGCAAGGTATGAGAGCTTTTGCATTCAATATTTTGAACATGGTCTACTTTCCATGTTGGGGAAATCTTACTGACCTCGTCGCAACTTGTGCTGTGCGTTAGGGTTAGGGTTAAAGATCCGGCATTGATCGCTATTCGAGCGATCAACACAGGTGCAATAGCTACCCATAGGGGTTCGAGCCTACGCGATAGGACCAGTTCGCAACACCGATATGATGTAATTAATTGGAGGAAGCACCGTAAGGTAAGCGTTATCAGCGGACGAAAATTTGCCGAAACGATGCGATGCTTAGGACAAACAAAGGGCTATGAACCCATGTATATAGGGGCTGAGGTTGGTAGCAGCACACTATGCATAGGTATCGGGTGTGTCAGCATGCCAATTATGCAGCACCGCCGCTTTTAGTTGTCTAATTTCATGCGCCTATCCTGTCACATCATAGAGTACATACAAAAAGCTTATCTTACTAATTAATTTGACAGCTAGTAAAGCGGCACTTGTCGACCATATCTTTTGTTTATTTTATCATTTCGCTTAACCTCAACTTTCTCACTAGCAAAGTTCTCTAAATGGATTCCAAGGAACAACAACACGATTCTGAAGACAGCAGCGCGCTACAGGCCTCGCCGGACGCGCCATCTTCAGAGAAACAGCAAGATGATTCACAACCGCCAAATGGGGGTTTTATGGCCTGGCTACAAGTTGCTGGCGCCTGGACAATCATGTTCAACGTCCTTGGCTTGCTCAACTCGTATGGTCAGTTTCAAAACATCTATGAGACGGATCTTCTCAAGAATGAGTCTGCTTCAACAATCGCATGGATTGGCTCGACCCAGTTCCTCGTCTGCTACCTAGTCTGCATTTTCACTGGTCCACTTCTGGATACGGGACACCTCCACCTCCTCCTCGGCATTGGAACCGTAGTCATGGTCTTTGGCTTAATGATGGTCAGCTTGTGCCATTCATACTACCAATTCTTTTTGGCCCAGACCCTCGTGACTGGCATTGGCTTTGGTCTCATCTTCTTGCCAGCTTCGTCAGTCGTGTCGCAGTGGTTTTCTACTCGCACTCCTCTCGCCATTGGAATCTCGGTGAGCGGATCAAGTATTGGTAAGCTAATGATCCTCTGTAAAAGGAACACGCAATTAAGTCTTCTTTAGGTGCTATCATATACCCCATAATGCTTGAACGCCTTACAGGACAGATTGGGTTTCCGTGGACGGTACGGATCATAGGATTCATGACCCTCGGTACCATGCTCTTCGCTGCTGCCGTGATGCGAGTACGAGTTGGAAAGAATCCACGAAAGAGAAAAGTTATCGACCTCAGACATTTCAAGGACAAGCTCTACCTCATTGCTTGTCTGAGCTTCTTCGTCAATTTCCTGGGACTTTATGTCTTCTATTACTTTATTTCCCTGTACGCCATCGAAGTGGCCGGTACCGACCAGAGTCTTGCCAATTACCTCCTCCCCATCCTGAACGCCGGGTCCTTTTTCGGCCGTCTCATTCCCAACTGGCTCGCCGGGCGCTATGGACTCATGAATGTGCAGATTATCTTCGGAATCATTTCTGGTGCCTTGGCTTTTGCTCTCTTGGGCATTAAGACCACAGGTGGCGTCGTTGCTTTCACCGTCATCTACGGTTTCGTCTCCGCTCCTTACGTCTCTCTTCCTATCCCGATAGTGACGAGCCTATCGCCCGATAAGAGTGTCTGGGCAACACGACTGGGAATGAGTTTTGCCATCATTGGCTTCGGCGCACTCATCGGCAGCCCTGTAGCGGGTGCTATTATCGGGGACAACGATAATAGGAACTGGACCGGTATGATCGTTTGGTGTGGAGTCATGTTCTTCGCTTCCACCGCCATTCTTACTACTGTGCGTACTATGAAAGTGGGCTTCAAGCTCTTTGTGAAAGTCTGAACCGGAATGGTTACCCCTCAGCTGTCAGAGTGCCTTACGTTGTGGCATTTCCGTAGCAATCTTTTCACAGTCAAACTGCCTATCTTATATAAGCCTCGAAGCTAACTAAAGACTACTTAACTCTATAATTTAAAAAAGGGCAGAAAAGAATGATATTAGCAGACTGTGTTAAAAAAATAAAGACAGTACAGGTAGTCAGAGCACCCTTGCTAATAACAATGGCTAAAAATATGTTGATTTGAATTTGACTAGTATATAATAGATATACCTGCCACTAAGAGTGGGTTACAGCAGCAACTGTGTCAAAGCATTGATCGAATGTAAACTAAAATCTACATGTAGTGTCTGGTGACTAAATAGATATACTCCGGAAAATATAGATCACATGTGTGGGGCAACCCTAACCACCTTACCAGCTGACACATCTATCTACTCCTCATCCCCTCATTTACAACTTGACTACGTTTTACTGCGTGCCCAGTGATTATTTTCGTACTTGACGCTCCCACTTCATCTCATAATGCATCCTACTGAAGCGGCTAACCCTCCTCACTGCCACAGTGCCACCGATAACTTACCAAGCAGGGTTGACTCTCCTTCCGCGCCAAGCGATGATGCAGCTCCAGCCCATCCTACCCAGTCTACTCCTGTTATATTCACTATTATTGAACCCGCCCTGACTACAGGAGTAAGTGACATATCAAGAGCTATGATTATATCTCTACTTGTCATCGCAAACCTAATTCAGGTAAGTTTTATAAAAGTCATCCAATCTATAGCTAGGCCAGCTATTCAAGTCATCTTATTCCATCTAATTTAATTTTAAATCTAGTTTATTTCCAATTTTCTGACTCTTAGCGGCGGCCTCACACTTACTCATGCTCTTGGTCGAGAAGCTGGCCCCGGCAAGGCCAATTGGATGGCCGCCTCGTATTCGTGGGCTCCCTTTTCTTTATTTTCTATCCTCTTAGTCCTTGCTGTTCAAGAGGCCCTGACGCTTCTCGCTTTGTCTAATACACTGCAATTGCTGACACACCAAACTCGTCCTGGTTAAAGAGTAACCCAGAGCACGTTTGTTCTCATATCTGGCAGATTAGGTGCCATTTACGGCCACCAGCGACTTGCACTGATAGGCCTAGGCATCTTTGCCATCTTCTCACTGGCCAATGGATTTTGCCGCTCTTTTGAGTCGTTCGTGGCGGTGAGAGCTTTAAGTGGGGTTGGTGGTGGCATCTATATGCCCAATGCAATCACAGCTTTAGGCCTAATGGTGCCACCGGGCCAAACAAGGAATTTGCTGTATGGGATTTTCGCCGCTTCGCCGCCTCTGGGTGGTCTTGCTGGCGCTTTCCTCGCCGGTCTCTGTGCAACATGGGATGGACTTTGGAGCTGGACAGTTCTATTTGGCGTTTTGTAAGTATACAAAATACGGACGATGAAAAAAAGAAAGAGAAACTAAACATTTATTAGGGGTATTATCTCGGTAATCAGTTGTGTCATCCTGGCAATAATCCTACCTCACGAGCAGCCAGTCGATCCCAAAGGCAAGATCGACGTGGTTGGAGCTTGTCTGGGTCTTTCAAGCTTATTGCTCTTCAATGTAGCATGGAGGTAAGTTTAATTTGCTTTTGCATACTTTTTCAACCCGCACTAGCTAATGCTGTGCAGCCAAGCTCCTGCAGTGGGGTGGTCGACCCCGTCTGAGATCGCCATTCTAACCGTGTCGGTCCTCATATTTGTACTGTTTCTCCTTTGGGAACATTTCATTGCCTCAGAACCCATCGTACCTCTTAATATCTTTCGGGCTCCAACGTTCTTTGCCATGATTTTTGTTGTTTTATTCAGCTATATGGCTTTTGGAATTGCTCTTTGGTACACTATTTCTTGGCAGCAAATACTGCGACAGCTCTCGGTTCTTCAAATCGCTATTAACCTTATCCCCTTTGGACTCGGATCTACCGCCGCCGTGGGCCTTGCTGTGTTTTTGCTTCCTCGGGTCGAGGCAAAATTTGTCATGGGCATCGGAGTCATTGTCATCATTGGAGCGAGTCTCCTCCTGGCAACAATGCCAATGCATCAAACGTACTGGGCACAAGTATTCCCTGCTATGCTACTCTGCGGCTGCTGCCCCGACTTTGTCTATTTGGCTGCTCAAGTCATAGCTAGTAATAGTGTGAATCGGAAGCATCAGGGCATAGCAAGCAGCCTAGTCGGTACACTGAACCTCTATGGCGTAAGCTTGGGATTGGGATTCGCTGGGACTATTGAGATTGAGGTAGGTAAGAAGAAGTCTTTGCGACTAGCAGGAGGTGGCGAAAGTATGGAAGCCATCATGTCTGGTTTCAAGGCTGCGCTATATTTCAGTGCTGCTTTAGCTACCATAGGCCTGATTTTGGATTTTGCGTTTGTCAAGCTTCCAAAAGCAGAGCGTCATGGCTGGGGGGAGGACATGGCTTTGGAAGCACCTGATATAGCAGTCAGACATACTGGCTCCGAAGCAAATGCAGTAGCTTTGGGATAGCACCACCACGTTAGTAACAGAGGCGAATAGATGTGCTATTTTCGACACCCGCTCTGTTGCTCCCTAGAAAGCGGTCTTAGGCCGCAGTACTACTGTTGGACGCTTTTTTGTAGAGTCCATCGGTATTATCGGAGTGTTCTGTTGGATTCCATTCCTTCTGCCTTTTACTAGATACCTTTACTCTTGATTGAGAGGGCCATCTTAGCTAACCCAGGCAAGCGATATTTGTATTTTCTTTTTTATGCACACAGCCTCCAATTCGCTTTTGTCTCATATTCGCTTCATAACTGATCTTCCGTTTCTATCTATCAGACGAACAAACTCGAAATTTCTAGAGCCATACCGTTTGCTCCATAGTTGATTAATCTAATGAATTGAACTATTTACTTAAACCTGTCTTATCAAAATTTATCTCTAACCTGCTATATTTCTATATCCTTCATATATATATATAGAAACTTCAACAAAATACTCCACAGGGCGAGACCTACTCTCAAATCTTAAAAATACTTATTCTCCTACCCCCGTGAAGCCCTCCCTTTCTCCGACCAAGGGAAATGGAAAACCGGAATCAGGAAGAAACTATTCGAGCTATCCGCAATACCAGCCAGCATCACCCACCATGCCAGAAACGCGGCGATGAGCTGAAACACACCTGCAGTTTTGAGCACGGGAGTATTAGGCGCATTCATAGCATCGCGGCTGAGATAGCCAATGCCAATCAGCAAGAAGGCGAAATCCACCGCCACAAAGAGGCTGAAAAACACCACGGTGGATTTGACGGTGCATAATGTGAGGAGGAATGTGAATATGAACCAGCCCTGTTTTTGAGGTTTTAGTACTTGTACACACACACACACATACACACACTATATTAAGTAAGATAGATATTTACCATGAAAAATAACCCAATTGAGTTGTAATACATATCCGTCGACCCATTGTTGGCTTCGACCAGCTGAGACTGAATATCGAATCCGCCCGGAGTGAAAATTATACCAAAGGCGATCCAAAATCCGCCATAAGAGGACAGAGCAGTAGCACCAAATGTGTTTCCGGCGGCCATATCCCTAAATAATTTGTCAGAATTGATCAATTATTCATGGGGTGGGTACATGTAAAATAAGATTTGCGTACCACATCCCGGCGCATAGCTGGACAAGACCACCATATGCAAAGGCAGCGCCAATGACGATATTGGGCTCGGTTAGCCCTCGAACCTGGAGATTTATCAATCCAGCCACAAAAGTTGTCAGGGCGAAACCCCCGAGGCCTAATGGGACCGGGTTGGCGAATTTGCGGTCTGTTGGCGGTCTAAACAGACCTGGTTGCAATTCTCCGGCAAAGGGAGGCAAGATGGTCTGCGCAGTATTGACATGCGCCAAAGGGCCGTATTCCAGGTGATATCTGTCATTGTGGGAGGAAAGGCTTGTACTTTCTTTGGACAACGGTGTGCTATTCTCGGGGTCGGAGGTATGGATTTGATCCATTGTAATATTGAAAAATGACAATCTAATGACGGAAAGTGATAAAATGACGAAAGGAACAGAGCTCTATCAAGTGAAGTTTTCAGTTTTCTCTCAAAACAAAAGAAACATGCCCAAAAGTGCGTATGATTAATTTATACTGCATTTCTGTAGAGCGGGGGTCTTTCCGGTCCCCCGGGGGGCATTAAGCCATTCATTGATGCTTGATTGAGGGCATAACTGCAATAATTGGACACAATAATATAACAGGTAGAGCTTCGATTCCACCGAGTTGCGGAGAGCTTTTTTGTTGATCGGCGGTCGAATTATTGAGATTTGCAGCCTATCGCCATCATTCATCCAAGGAACTAGATGGGGGAACTGGAGAAATGCGGGGTAACTACATACGCAACCAGGACCTTAGTTATCTCCACTCTCGTGTTGCCCCTTCTTGAATCTCCAGTACTACGTAATAGCTCATGGCTTTTCGTGGCGAGAGAAGCTTGCTGTTACAGATCTTGGAGCTTTAATGTTCAAGGGGGACGCCGTCGCATTGGCTTAGTTAACGCGCTGTGAGATTTAGTCTATCCATAAAACAATTTTGTACGAATGCGGGGAAGATCTTGCACATGAAAACGCTCTGGAATTATTCAAAAAGTTATACAAAAATCCCACCTTAAACTATAGTACATCAAGAAATTAATACATATGTTGTAATCTACAATAATATGCCTATGTGAGCCAGGACGATCTCTTTTCCAAGGTTGCCGACATGGCGGGATCGTCACGGTCCAACGGAGCTTCACCATTGCCACCTTCGGGTTTCACGACTTGCAGCTTCAATTGCGGGTCCTTGGAGAACACCTTGAGTCCGACCACACATACTGCATTCCATGGGTCTTCGCCTCCTTCGCCAAATGTCGACTCGGCCGAGAGGCTCGGTAGTTTGCTGGCGCGTGGAGAGTCCTCAGGCGGCATATCGATGTCAGAGTCGAATTCGAAATCTTGAAGAAGTTCTGCAACGTCGCGATTCCCGTGCCTGGAAAAGCTCATGTTGAGGCTAGGTCTAGGCGGCCGACTCGGCACGCGAGCTTTCCTCGTCGATTGAGAGACGCTATTTCCATTCCCATTGACATAGCCATTGCCATTTGGTGTTTTTATGTCACCATAGGTGCTATCATCCTCTTCAAGGGGCTCTGCATGATAACTAGCGGCTGCCGCTTGCCTCAGCCGATCCTGTTCCATCATCCTCTCCTTTCTGGCCATAATCTTTTTCTCGCGAATATGTTGCTGTTGTAGTTTCTTAATAGTTCGTTCGCGCAATTTAGTCCGTTCAGCAAACCGGTGTCGCTCTTCGCGCTCCTCTCGTTGCATTTTTTCTTCGTCTGTTTCCACTTCGAGCCCCTTGGTATGGGCCAGGTCGTACGAGAGGCCGATCTGAACCAACTTTTCCCTTCGGCATGACGCGAGCTGTTCAACAACATTTTCCGGGTTAGTGGTGGCTTTGCGGCGGTAAGCTGTGACTTTGACCAAAATCGAGTACCGTCCGGCATCCAAAGTGATGTCGGTATTGACAGACCGAGACATCATGTAGGTGGTACTGCTGCGAACAATGTAATCTTCCTCGCCTTCCTTTTCGAGCCGGAACTGAAGAGTGAAATCGTATTCACCCTCCAAGCCACGGAAGTACCGAGTGTCGAGCTAGAAATTATCAGCATAGCGCTTGATTGTATGTTTTGAGTTTTTCTGACCTGAGATAGAACTACCACAATAGGGCTTTTCTGTGTAAGCTCTACGGCGAACTTTGTATTGTGATAGTCTGCCGACCACGGCACATGGAGGTTGGTCCACTGTTGAGTGACTGTCCATTCGGGACCGAACAAGCGTGTTCTGTCAAAGTGCTGGTACTTCTTGAGAAGGTCGTCATATGAAATCCAGAATACCTATAGATGGTTAGTTGGCCGACCAATGAAAGCAACCGTGGCTCCAATTCTTACCCCGTCGTTCCCAAACTTATGTCCTAATAACTTCATCCACTCTACACTCCATTGTTCGGAACCATCGCTCCACGCTCCGCTCCACTCCTTTTTGCCCCAAGGGTTTCTACGCTAGTCAGCTTTGGAAGGCTCACGAGGTATAATGAATGTTATTACCTTACGCGGAGTAGCCTGACTCCATTGATCTCCTTGGCATCCATGATAGAATAGGAATGACCCTCAGAGATACCCTTTCGGTCCCTTGGTGGCCCTCGATAGTTTGGCTCAAGCCAGTTTGCAAACATTCCTGTAGCACACCCGAAGAGAAATTGCTTGTTGACATTCATCAACTCTTCTCTCCAAAACTTGTCTTTGTCGAGAATGTTTGTTGACAGAATCTCGGAAGTCACCCCACCCGTCAAATCCTCAAGTGCTTCCCTGTGAACCTGTCAGCAAAAAGCTTGTGTTTAAACATTTGAAAATGCAGTTACGTTTACGTACCCGACGAATCCGCCTTCAATCGCAGAATAGTCACCATGTGCCTTAGCATATGCCTTTTCCAGCAACGGCAGCCACGTCTCATTATCATCCGAACATTGCGCAAAATACAGGGCTCGGGATCCTGTCTGCCAGGCCTTGCGGTACTCCTCCTCGGTATCCTTGCGACTGATGTCGTCCCAAACAGGACGTTCGTCGATGGACTCGTCATAGTCTGCAGCTCGAAGATACAGCTTGTCGTCGACTATGCAGTGCTGCCATTCGCCGTCTTTTAAGATCTTAGCCAACCGCCGTTTTTTGGACTTCATTCATAAGAAAAACTAACCTCTGTAAAATACGAAGCCGTATACCCCGACTTTTTCATCTTGGGCGACGCAGATTCGATTGATAATATCTTCTTTGTTGCCCATTGTGCACAGAGCCGCCATGAGCCAACAATCCCCATCTCGTCCTTGACGAACGTCGCCTGGGGTGGGGCCATTGATGAAAAATTGGGGGTTTTCAAATATGTCCTTAAGTAGACGTGTTAGTTACTTGTTTGAACAAGAATAGGACCAAGTCAAACATACTGTCACTCTTTTAACGCCCCTCGGCAGCATTTCCTGATTGCGCCCTCTTAACCCATCTAAGCAATTTCTTTTCCCGGTCTTCAAGTCGAATTCAAGATCAAAATGGGGATCGGTGTACTTTTGATTGATGTGCTCGCACTCTTTGACTATGCGACGGACGGCCAGTTCGCATTCATTTCTGGCCTCCTCATATGATTTGACGGCGGCGGAACCCTGGACAACGCCCTTTGGTTTTTGCGCGGCTTTGCTCCGAGCATATGGGTTGTCGGGAAGCACAGTAAAGACCTTGCCGGGATATTTGGTATTGAAGCGATCCCAGAATTGGTTGACAGTCTGCTGTGGCGCCTGTTTTGGAACGGGTCTGTGGTTGCGAGGGGTTCTGCTGCCCGAGCGCGATGCTGCCATGTCCTGCTCATCTTCGTAGTCCATGGTTGTTATTATGTTGCGCTTGTCGCACGTTCTGTCACTGGCGCGCTGAACAGCGACTGTTGAAAATTGCGAAGTACCTGGAGCGAGCGATTCGAGCTATGCGATGTTTGTTTACCCTGCCTACGATTTGGAAAAACAATGCGGGGAAGGATTGCAGCAGGAGAATCAAGTTGCGATACGAGACACGAGTTGGTGGGGAAGAGGACGAGGTAAATATATGATAATAATAATAATCGAATATCCCTTAACCCAAACAGTAGAACTAACTGATGGCAGTCTAAATTAGCTCAATTGACTCCAGGTCCTTGGGATGCGCCGGCAATACCCACCTTGAAGGCCCGTCCCTCGACTAGACTCGGCCAAAAAAATGAGGGCTGAAAAACAGCACGACCTCTCACATCCCGTAATGCCATGGCCGACTGGAGCTGAGCGAATTACCAGCTAGCCAGGACGAAGAATGGAGGGCGAGAGAGAGCTGAGAGTGGAGGAGTGTGCGAGAGAGCTGTACAGGAGATCAGCTGAAGCCCACTCGGATCGCGCGCGCGCCTTCCCAGTTCCCACGCGGCTGACAGGGTTGGCTCCTGCCCCTTTTGTGCTGTTGTTTGCATCTCCTCTTCTCTTCGTCTTTTCTCCCAACCCTCATTTAATATTCAGCTCAGCGATGTCTCTCAAAAATGCCGTTCACCAGCTGGCACCTGCAGACTCTTCGTATCTGCTTGCCAGCCATACCATACGCTTTCGCTTTTCTCCGGGCTCTGCGCGCTGGCGACCAAGCCGACTTACGGGGCCCGCTAACACGCCCGGCGCATGCCTAGACTCTAGAGCCAACGCCGATGCGATTCCCTTTCTTCAAAGTTCAGAGTCAGACCTCCAGGTTCACTCATGACGCACGTGTCCTCAGGCTAAATTTAGCGCCCACCCACTCTTTCTCGAATTTCTGCCGTCTCGGCATGCCTCGCTTCACTCGGGCCCTCGTAGCCGAACCTGTTTGATTCGGTGGAATCACCGAAGTTGCGATTGAATTGGCCGTTGCCGAGCAATTATTGGTGGCTCCTTTGAAACATTGCCGTTGGTTGCTAATCGACTCGAAATAGCACGACTATCTATCAATAGATACATCCTACTGTGTACTCCATACTCCATACAGTTGCAACCAAGGCGCGAGTCTCGCCAAATTCAGGCTGCTTTCATCTTCATAGCCATCGGGCCAGCGGAACCCCTCTCCATGGTGTGGGCTAGTGTAATAAACATGACACCAAAGCGTCGCGTTAGAGTCTTAGAGACCTACGAGGCCGCTGCCGGCCCGGCCGTTTGATCGTCGATAAGTGTTGGTTGGTCACGTGTGATCAAATCTTCCTCAAATAGGAGCTTTCGATGGCATTTAACCGGATGGGGGATACTTCCCCTGGGCTGTGGAGTAAAAAGCGATGGTTGGGCCTTTAAAAAAGCGGCGATACTCCGCGGATGCGTCTTCAAGATAAGCCGCTTTTAATCACTCCCTGGCAAAATCCGGGGAAGCGTAGCTGATTTACCGCTTGTAACGGATAAACTACATGAAACAGGGCAACACTTCCCCCGCTAATGTTTCTTATAAATGAAGCATTATATCCGGTGGCCATTTATAAAAGGGCCAGCGACTGACTATCGTTTGGCAGGCGAAATACACAACTAAATTGATTTTGCGAAAAGGCATTGAGCCATGCATATTACTCCCATTCTACTTGCCGCGGCAGGCTTTGCTCTGACCAGAGCAGATGTTACACCAGGGACCCTATCTCAAGTCACTGACTTTGGGTCAAACCCGGCTGGTGTTGGATTCTACATCTATGTGCCTCAGAATTTGGCAACGAGCCCGGGAATCATCGTGGCTATCCACTACTGTGAGAAGCGCAATCTGAAAAGAAGGCCTCAGGCATGCTTATCATGAAAATAATTATAGGTACTGGAACCGGAGAGGGGTACTATTCCAATTCCCCCTATGCCCAGTTGGGAGAGGAATATGGTTTCATTACCATCTACCCAAGCAGCCCATACAGCGGTACCTGCTGGGATGTGAGCTCGGAAGCTACTCTGACTCATGATGGTGGAGGTGACAGCAACTCGATTGCCAACATGGTCACCTGGACAATTGAACAGTATAATGCGGATGCATCCAAGGTCTTTGTGACGGGTTCTAGCTCTGGAGCAATGATGACGGTAACCGTCTCTCTGTCGAATTATTCCCTGGTATCTAACTGTGTCTACACAGAACGTCATGGCGGCTACCTACCCTGAACTGTTCGCCGCAGCCACCGTCTACTCTGGAGTCCCAGCTGGTTGCTTCGTCTCGTCCACCAACCAAGTCGATGGGTGGAACAGCAGTTGTGCCCAGGGCCAAGTCATTGCAACACCGCAGGCCTGGGCTACAATTGCTGAAGACATGTATCCTGGATACAACGGGTCGCGGCCCAAGATGCAAATCTACCATGGTAGTATCGACACCACTCTTTATCCGGAGAACTACAATGAGACGTGTAAACAGTGGGCGGGCGTTTTTGGGTACGACTATGACTCTCCCCAGACGGTCGAAAACAATGAGCCCCAGGCAGATTACACGACCACGAATTGGGGGGCTGACCTCCAGGGGATATACGGTACTGGAGTCGGACATACAGTGCCTATTTCCGGAACCCAGGACATGGCATGGTTTGGCTTTACTTGACCTAGCAAGACTTGAGCCGAGTCTGGAGACAGCCAATGCCATAGTAAATAAAACAAATTGGACAGCTGAATTTCTGAGAAAATTGCCTGGATACGGTAACAAAAATGAAACATTTTTTCTCCTTGTGGCGTATACTTCATAGCACACAGTATGGACGGGCTGCAGTGGAGCACGCCATTGTTCCGGGCTAGTCCATACACAGGATAGCGCATTCTAAACGAGACCCACTTCGGCAATGTCGGCCAGTACTCCGCGGCTTACATAAAAGATGCCCCTGTGCTGCGATCTGTCGCCGGTGGTGGTGACCACGTATTTTTTTTCTAATAAAAAGACCAGGTAGTCGTTTGATTATCTAGAGAAGAGGTGCAGTGCTTACTGTGTCGGTAGATGATGCTCAGGTGATGCCTGTGACTCTTCGCAAGTGGGGGGTCTCAGGACAGCCGCTAATCCTTTTCTGGACTAGCGGCTGATAGGCACCCGTCGAGCCGTTTGTTATCGCAGCGTTGCTGATACTAGATAGAGAGCTCCGTCGCTGTGATTCTAGAGGAAATAGGCTGTGAGGTGGCTGGTTTAGGAATTAAATTCAAGATAATATATGGCCAGAATAGCTCTATAAAGCAAGTCGCAGCTGCAGCGCAATCATCAAGGCACGTCTTCGGCCGTGCGCTCTCGTTGGCCAGCCTGTCGTCCGTCCTGTACCTCGTCATGTGCCCCGCATACATCCGCCCACGTCCTCCAGCTCACGCCGTCATCATTGTAAACAGCCGCCTCCTTTCACTATCACTTTCTGTCTCGCCCATCATCAGCACCATCCACGTCTTCCTCACTCTGGGTGCCTCAACAACGAGACGACCCTACTTGGTTCATCGAAACCAAAAACAAACAAAAACCAGCTGCAACTTCCTGGTTCTCCGATCGGCGTCCACCTTGCCCTCAGACGGTCGTCCGCCCCGCGTGGTCAAGCATACCCTCTAACACCGTCATTGGGCACCCGGCCAGAATACCGGGCCCCCTCCATCAACGCCCGGTTCCTTAGCTTATCCCAGGCAGACAAGCAAGTTAGTGGAAACATGTACAGTCTCCCTTTCTGTCCTCGTTTTTAGTTTTTGAAACGCCGTCTGTTTGTGTCGTGGCGAAGATTTCCTGCAAACGCAAAACTCTCCGTCTTACCATCATCTCTACTTCTGTCTCACTGTTGTTTTTAAAATTAGACCCCGCTCCTTGTCTACTTCCTCTACCTTCCATAATCTCTCATGATCCAGTGAGTCCGGTATTAACATCATGGCTATTCGCCCAGTGTCAGCCGAGCACAGCAGTGCCAGCGACTCCAATACGGCCCCTAGACTCCAATATCCAACCTTCCCATCGATCGGCCAGTCTGTCGAAGAGCTGCTATCCCAGTCTCGACTAGCCATGCCAGGTGGAGACGCTCAACCTGCACGGCCACCCAGTTCTCTGAGCGAGAGCTGGGCAACACTCAGCACCTCAGATACGCACTCTGAAGATGACGCTCGATCCGAACAAACCGACAACGCCTCTCTAATCGGTCAGAGCGGCCCCGACGATGTCGCCAGCCTTGACGGTACAACATACGATGACGAGGAGGAAAACTTTGTTGATGAAGAAGATGATGAGGAGGAGGAGGAGGACGATGACGACGAAGAGGAGGAGTATGGGGATAAAGAGAGTGTGTTGTCAGATCCACCACGTCCATTTTTTACTCATGACGACGATGCTGTAGATGACACGCCCAAGGCCAGTTTACTGCAGACATCCGAGTCCATCGAGTTTATTGAGCCTGAGCAGTGGCCTGAAATGGAGCGGGTTGAACTGAAGCACCTTGTCCATATCCTCAGCAAGGAAGAGGCCGCGGCCATAAAGGCAAATATTCCAAAGTCATTACATCACAGCGACCTAGCCATCACTCTCCAGCAAACCATGACGAAGGAGGGATTGGCCTTGGACAAGCCCTTTCGGGTTCTCTACGTCGGAAACCCAGACTTCCGAAACATCATTCTTGACAAGATTGGTGACGTATTGGTATCGAGCTCTACCGGTAGCCTGACTAGCTCTACAGAATCTTCGCGGTATCATGTTGTCCCCACTTCGTTTGGAGTTGGGGCTACACCAAACTATGCTGAGCTTCTTCCTATCCATGTTCAACTGATCGTTGACGAGTGTGTATCGGCTTCCTCTGTCAAGCCCAACAATATAACATTGAAATTCAAGAACCGACCATCGTGCACTTCTTCCTGGACTGGGTCGGAGCACCAGATTGAATCAGAGGCTGATTGGAGCCTGCCAGATCTTTCCGTCTTCTTCGTTTCTGATCGTGACAGTGAAGCAGCTATTCGGACATGGACGCTGGCTCACACGTTCATGAAGACTCACGGAATCCCGGTTATGGTCATCTCAGAGGAACCGCTCTGGAAAAAGCCTGGCCAGCACCTCTTCACTCTTGATTATCACAGTCTACACATGCGTCTAGAATCTCGTCGTCCCCTCACAGGAGACATGGTCCTTTTGAGACGCTATCCCATTGACGTCAAGACGTTCGAGTCGATCACTCCCAGTCAACTCAACCGGCATCTCGCGTCTCTTTCTGCTTTGTACCCGAAGCCAACGATGATTCCCGTACCGCCCTCGCCCGTGACCCCTGAAACTACCAAGGTCTTTTACGACAGCGAAAAGTATCCGACAATGAATATATTTTCCCCTTATGCGGGGCGTGCTCAAGACTTTGCGCTTTACTTGCGTCTTGCGGTGTCGGCTATAGGTATCATTCTTGCTGTCTGGCTAGGCTATACTCTGTCATTTCTTTGCGTGCAGTACTTCCCTGGTTCTGCCATATCTAATATGAGTAGCCTTACGCCAACCACAACCATGACTGCGGAAATTATCTCGTCCACGAGTTTAACGGGGACGACGTCGGTGGCATTGAAAACCCCCCACCGGATTGACTCGCTCTCAATCTCAATGGCGAAGGACCTTACTGAAGTGTCAAGTCTGCTTTCAGATTCCACAGCAGATGAATTTCAGTTTCAAATTGTTGGGGACTGTCATGTTGTCATTAAGCTGCCTCTGGGGGCGAAGCAAAGTAAGTTCGATGCCTTCGTGGTACGTGATGGGGAACCGCTTCCCTTTGAGCTTTCCAAAATATTTGACGGAGTGTACACACTTCGACTCAACCGCGAGGACGCCTATGGACTGGTCAACTTGACCGTTTCTATGAGGGCGCGGCGTGCAAAGCTACACACTTTAGAGCTGGACTTTGGTACTCCATGGTTGAAGATGGAGAATTGGAAGCGAGCTGCACAAGCTCTGTCCTCTCAGATTCGACGGGATCTTGTTCATGCCCAGACTGGGCTTACCGATATTTACTCTCGGTTTACCACGGATGTCCAGGTATGGGTGGGCGATGTGGTCAAAAAGTCGCATTCTCTTGGACAAGATGAGTCCTTCCGTCGCGGCTCTACACGGCTCTGGGAAAGCGGGGATGCGATCATAGCCCGGTCAAAGCAACTCGGCAATGTTGTTGCGCGCAATGCCATGCAACGACTCGGTGCAGCTTCGGTGGCTGTGGACAGGCTACAACAACAGAGCCGGGTGCTGACCACGGAAGCCCGGGAGATGTACAAGAGTCTTGTTGTTTCTCTTTATCCGCGTCCACAGAATATGGAATGTCTCAATGACCGCCTCCGGGAAATGAAGCCTACGGCTTCCCTGAGCCGGGCTCAGAGGCTGGCGAAGAGGCTTGTAGGGCAGAACAGCAGACGCACGTGTGCCAAGGCACATAATAGGCGCAAGTAGAATTGATTTCGTTGGTGTATGTGGCGAAATGGCTTTGGTATTTCTTTTTTTTCCCTTGTTTGTGGTTTGTGTTTTGTCGTGGTTTACTTTGCTCTAATGAGGGATGAATGGCTATGGCTAAGGATAGGTTTTCTGAATGGACAGCAGGCGTGTCTCCACTTTGTATCGTTTTTACGCTTTTACTTTTTTGTTTTTGTTGTTATTATTTTCTAATTCCTTTTCTTCTTTTTGTAGTGGGTGTCAGAAATGGGACTGGACTACAGAACCAAGTATGACCCCCAAACAGGATGTGTAATGATTATGTGAACGACGTACTGCTTGTCGAGTGTTGTATACGATGAATGCATAGATTTATCTTTACTAGTAGCAGCACTGCACAGGTAGTAGTCATGCAGTAGTAAGCAGTACGTAGTACGTGGTAAAGCTCGGAATAATAGATCCAAGACGCGAGGGGCAGAAACAAAGTTTAAAAGCATGGAAGGGAAAAAAAAAAAAAAAACACCCAGGGCCAAGTCAAGCGCCCCCGCCCACTTTTTTTTTTGCCTGCTGCTTAGGGCGGCGAACGAGCGAGCGACGGCGGGGAACAAACAAAAACATCTCCTTTTCACAAAATTTCATCACTTGCAACAAAACATCCTCCCTCCGTATATCAAACCACGCTTTTTTGTCTTTTGTTGTTTTTTTGAACAGTCCCAGGGATTGTTTTTTTCTTATAATATTCAACTCTTGTCTCTCTCTAATTTAAAACGGACAAGAACAAATCATCATCATGTCTGACGCCACCGAGACCAAACCCGACCCCGCCTCGACCACCGCGGCCGAAGAGACCACCACTACTACCACCACCACCACAGCTCCAGCTGTCGAAAAGACTGAGGCAGAGGAGGACAAGTCGGTCACAGAAAAGGTTGCTGATGCGGCTACTGGCGCAGCCACCAAGGCAAGCGACAACGTGTTTTCCATGTTTGGCGGCGGGCCCAAGAAGGAGAAGAAGGAAGAGGCCGATGACGCTGACGAGCCGTCTGGATCGTCCAAGGCGAAGAAGGAAGAGGGAGAGGTTAGCTTTTTTTTGTTTTGAATATCTGGAGGGCAGGTCTAATGTCTTGTAGGAAGAAGTCGAGTCTCCCGAGGTGCACTTTGAGCCCGTCATCCACCTGACCGAGAAAATCGACACCAAGACCAACGAGGAGTTGGAGGAGCAGACCTTCAAGATGCGCGCCAAGCTGTTCAAGTTTGACCGTGAATCGCGCGAGTGGAAGGAGCGTGGAACTGGCGACGTGCGCCTCTTGAAGCACAAGGAGAACCAAAAGACCCGCCTCGTCATGCGTCGGGACAAGACCCTCAAGGTCTGCGCCAACCACTACAGTATGTTTTTTTTTTCTCTCTCTCTCTTTTGGTGGATAGTTGGCTAACTCAAAATAGTTGTCCCTGATATGAAGCTGTCGCCAAATGTGGGCAGTGACCGTAGCTGGGTGTGGAACGCAGCTGCCGATGTCAGTGAAGGAGAGCCCGAGGCCCAGACTCTGGCTATTCGTTTTGCAAACAGCGAGAGTAAGTTTTACGGAATTCTAGGTTAAAAACTATTACTAACCATATTATCAGACGCCAACCTTTTCAAGGACGCCTTCGAGAAGGCTCAGCAAGAGAACGAGAAGCTATTCTCTCAAGAAGCCTAGACACCCGGTGCCATCTACTTCCTCTACACAACAACGCGAATCGAGCAAATCTCTTATATACCGGCTGAAATATTTATTACCGAGAGATTTTTTTTCCTTTTCGTGACTCCCCCTCCCCTCCCCATTCCCCCTTTCCAAGCACGAAACCCCCCTCCCCCGACTTCTGTCCACTTCCCTCGATGCAGTTCCCCTTGTCAAAAAAAAACACACATACACAATAACACACAGACTCTGGTTCACACGACTCGAGACCGGATCGGCATGAGCGAGCACTGATTCGTGGCAAATGGTTACGAGTCGGATTTGACGGCGAGAGACGGGAATTTTTGTCGTCGATAAGAACGTTGTGATAGTTGTGGTAGAGATTGTTAGATCATGAACCCCAAGATATCAATGAATACCAGTTACTGAATGCACATAATTATTTAACACTCAATCAATCTCACTATAACTTAGCTAAAATAAAATATATATATATAAAAAGTAGAGCAACGCAGGCTCTGGTGGGCGCGGGCCAACCAGCGTCATCGGAACCGACCCCACCTATTCCCAGGCCAGCTTCATTCGCTCCTCTCTTGAACCTCTCGCATCGCCAAATTCGCGCCTGCAATTGCTCAAAACAGACTTGCGCCGCACAACAAGGTCTCTTGCTTTGCGTCGGTCTCATTTTCCCATCTGTCTGACTGCAATCACGCGCCGCTTCTTTTTATTTTCCCCATTTGAGCGATTTAACTCTGAGCGCGTTCCAAACGGCAAACAGGGAAAGCGAGTTGCCCGTTCAAAACACAAGAGATTCAGAGAAGCTAGGCGCGCAACACACAGAGTGGGGGAAAATAAGAGCCACATATTTTATTTGGAGACTCTGCTTTGAAACCTAGCCAAAATGCCTGATGTGAGTTGATTGCTTTCCAGCTTTGCACGATGGATCCGGTGTTGTTGTTGGAAGCCGTTTTGAGCTAACCACATCGCCAAACTTTTAGGTCAAGCGGACAGTCAAGCTGGTGACGGAACAAAATGTCATGTACGTGCTATATATTCTCTCTCACTTTCGCTTCACCTCGTTTTTTGTTTTTGTTTTTTTCTTCGCCCTCGTGATCATCTCAAACCGCGCACTTGACAGGACTCGACCCAGCTAATCGAATTGCGTTCTGTACATACAGTCAGGGAAAGGACTCTGGCGTCGAAGGCTTTCCTCTCCGATCATGGTCCATTGAGATTTACATTTTGAACGAAAATGGCGAGCAGGTGTCGGCCAGTCTATTCGACAAGGTCGTGTACCGACTGCACCCTAGTTTTGGCGAACGCGCGAATCAGAGTATGTCAAGAAGACAGCAAGTAGAATTGAAGCTAATATATAATTTTTTTTGACAGCCGTGAGGAATCCGCCGTTCCGTATCCAGGAAGAAGGATGGGGCGAGTTTGATATGCAAATCGGACTGTATGCAGACAAGGAGCATACCATCACACACGACCTCAACTTTCAGCAGAATCGGTATGAGTCGAAACACGTCATTGTATGGTTCCCTCTCAATTGTTGACACTTTTCTTTCGAGTCTTCTAATTGAGTAATGGGTAGAACTTCAAAAACCCCAAGCATGCCCTTGTCGAAAAGTTGCGAGAGTCAGGCTCTGTTCCCGGAGATGAGAACGGCACAAAGGCCAAGCGCGGCGCCACGGGCGAAGAGAGCGCGAAGAAGAAGAAGAAGACTGAAAGAAATGTATGTTTTCTAGCTCCTCACTCTCCACAAAAAGCTAATCCGTTTTTGCAGGTCGACATGGACAAGCTGGCCGACGGTCTGCAGAAACTCAACGAAGACGATTTGCTGCAAGTCGTTCAGATGGTGCACGATAACAAATCGGCCGATTCCTACACAGTCAACGATGTCGAACGTAAGCCCCCCTTTCCCCTACTTTCAGTAAACTCAAATGCTAATTGCTAAATTTTCTGCAGAGGGCGAATTCCACGTCGATCTGTACACCCTTCCAGATACACTCATCAAGATGCTATGGGATTTTGTTCAACAGAAAGGCGCTGCATAAATCTTTCTTCCATAAACATGTCCGACTCTGGAACATGCAAAGTAGCAACAAATGAACAAAAAGAGAGAGAAAAAAGCCCTTCCAATTATGATGATGTCCAGGAAACCTTTTCTTTTTTTAATTATCTACTCTTGATATCTCAATGAGTCACTAACAAGTCTCTAATTCCTTTTTTTTTTTTTGAAGACTTGCTTAGTTACTTACATACAGATGGATCTGTTGATATCAAGTTCTTCTACACTTGAATAGTGAACCGGTGTTTGCTTCTGCTTTTGCTTTTGCTTTTTTTTACTTCAAAAGGCGTTCATTATGAAGTGCTATTACCAAGGACTCAGCAATATGGGTTTGATGATGCGTTCAATAATGAGAAGATGTTCATTGAATTTTTTTTTTCAGCCAAAAAAATAATACGTAAAAGTCAAATAATATATATAATTATGTCCTAATACATCTACTACTCCCTATGAAAAGGAAAAATAAAACAAAATGCGGGAGAGAGAGGGATATCTTCAAGCGAAACCAAAAAAAGAGGGCAGACAGATGACACACCAATCTAGAGAAGAAGAAAAACACCGTCCTGTCATGATCATCGTTTTCCCGCCCATGCTGATTGAAAAAAGAAAAGAAAAAACAAAAAGAAAAACAAAGTACGAAATGAAATCAATGTATCTGCAAAAAGAATTGAATGGTGGACTGATTCAACGGACCGGCCATTGATGAATCGTCAACACAGGATTAAGAATAAAATTGGGTACTTTTTGTGTGATTTCGACTCTGGCAACCGGGGTATAAGGTATAATGCTGGGTGGTTGGTTGGTATTAAGTATAGTCGACATGCCTAGAGGATCTAGAGGACACGGTTTCTAGGAAATGTTAGTGATGGAAACTCGTAGCAACAAAAAAAAAAAAAAAAAGGAGACGTACTGTTTGAGCAGGTTTTCAATCCCTGTCGAGGTGATTTCCGTGTCGCGAATGTGCTGCGGAATATCGACAATGGTGGCGAGCACCTCGCCAGCCTTGTAGGCCAGCAGCGCGGGGGCGTCGATGTGACTCATCTCGGCGATTTCGTGGTGCAGCTTGATGAAGCGGGTTGTGATTTGTGTGCGGGCAAGGGCTTCGAGAGCGTCTTCGACTTGGGCGCTGACGGCAGACTGTATTTATTAGCAAAGATATAAAAAGGAATATGGAGAGAGGGGAGAAGGGAAATACCTCATCATCATAAATGCACACGACAACGACAGTCTCGGACGAAACCCGCTCAATCGCATTCAAATAACCCTCGGCATCGACATCGACAACAGTGCCATACACACGCTTGCTCGGGCTTGGTCTGCGCTGGTTTCGGTCTTGCAGTTCCTGCAAGCGCGACTCGCGCCAGCGACGCATGAACTCGTCCTCCTCATCCCCGCTGGGCGGACTGCTGCTGCCGCCCTTTTGCATGCGCGACTGCGAGTCCTTGAGGTTGTTTCTCGAATGCGAGTCCAGACCGGCGACACTGAGGAGGGTACGGCGAAAGGAGCGTTTGCGCGCGCGCTCAAACGATTGTGCATCGGCGATGACGCCCTTGGGACCGGTGTTGGCCTCGAACACGGTCGAGGGGACAGTGTAGGCACCCGTACGCGAAACCATTTTGCTGCTGGATTTCTTGCTGTCTTCGTGGTCGGCGTAGTCAGAGTCGGCGTCGGATAGTTCGTACTCGTCTTTGCGATTGTCAGAGTGGGAGGAGTCGTTGTCGGACTGGTGGTGACGATCTTCAGGATGACTACGAGAAGAGTCTTTGTTGGCCTGGACGAGGCGGTCGAATTCTTCCTGCGCAGCGGACATATTGGAGAGAAAGAAGAGAGAGAGAGAAAGAAAAGGGCAGTGGCGGGGAAGAGGGTGTATAAATAAACAAGGACCGAGAATGGGGTGAGAACTTAGACGTGGTGGTGAGACTTGTCGCGCGGCAGGCGAAAAAGGGCAGAGGGAGGGAAAAAAAAAATGTCACGAGGCTTTCCCAACTGGCCAAGCAGCCGACAGGCCTATAGGAAGCCGAGGCTGCGATCGCGGACCGGGATGTTTCAGAGCAGTTCGCAACTAAACACGTAGTCTGGCCCTTAGTCGCTGCTAAGCCTCTCGTCATTCTTAGTTTTTTTCCTTTATTTTAGGTTTTCCTCGTTTTTGTCCAGTCGACTACTGCCATCTCTGGTCTAGTTTAGGCAAATCATGACCGCTTGGGGGACGCCAACGCGCTGCACACAAAGCCAGACACGAGGCAGCACTGTTTCGTTTGATTACCCCGTACTCGTCTGGATCCAGAATGCGTCTCGGAAGTTGGAGGCTGGAACTGTGCTCTGTATCGCTATAGTCTACGCTATATCGACTCATATCTAAGACATCGCGCAAGCAAACCCTGCGAAACAGTCAGGCCGCCAGAGTCCAGATCGATCCTGACGTCGACCCCTGACTCTCACGAGTCACGATAGCCCCGATCGTGCCACGAGGGATCCTGCTGAGACAGCAAGCCCGATGACCCTTACCCCTGCGTCGGTTTCAAACCCTGACGCACAGGTGGGGCCCCTTTTAGCCTGTTTCAGGTGCGCCGATCCAAGTGATTGGCCGCCCCGTCTCTCCTTTTGCCCCGTAGAACGCCCAGCGAACATTCTAGCGTCTTGGCTCTCTTCCAGAAAGAACCTCTTTTTTTTTTTTGTGTATGTGTTTTTTTTTTTTTAATCCTCCGTTTGTTGTTGGAACAGCACTCTATACATGTACATGTACATGTACTTGCCCGTTGCCTACAGGGGCCAAACTCGTTATCTCGTATGCACGGGCATACGGAGTTCCATCGTCCGTACGTACATCTTTGGGGGTGTAGTTTGGAGTCTAGACAACACACCTGAGCGTATCCACTATCTAAACTAACATTAGTGCATCATGAATAGTGACTATGCGCCATCATCTTTGTACCCCTGGTCTACACTAGCAAGGCCGGGGCGATATGATCTAGTCCCCTTGGATGGTGGGGTAGGCCCTATTGCTGAATACGGATAAGATAGATGTAGAAAATGCTTAGTACATGTTATCTGAAAGCATAGCTGATCATTATCATTATAAAACGAAAGAGCCGCCTGGAAAATTGAATAATTACTCTTTTCATATACCATTCTCTGTCGTCTAATAGAAATTGACGCTCAACATCAATTTATGTGGCGAGATCGGCCCAATCTAGTGAGTCATGAATATACATGCAGTCGGTCATGAATGTAGTCGGTCATGAATGTAGTCAGTCATGGATGTAGTCAGTCATGGACATAATCAGTCATGGATATAACCAGTCATGGATATAACCAGTCATACCTAGTATTTAAACATCCTATTCTCATTCCACATCCACCATCTCCAACCTTCCTGCAATCTTCCTTTTGCTTTACAAACTCCTGTCATTCTTCAATCTCAACACAGCAGTTCAAAATGTCTTCACAACAACAGCCAGAGGAGCCTACCCCAGCCGATACACCTCAACGCCCTGAAATAGGCAACTTCAAACTATTTTGGAAGAATGAACGTGATCTGTGGGAGCAAGGCAATGGCGAAGAAGCCTGTCATATCCTCTCTGGAATCGTTGTGATGTGCTTTGGCATCTCACACTCCTGCGGCGTCCGTTTTCAGGAGATTGGCGAGAAGATCGACAAGCTCTTACACTCGGAAAAAGAAGCAGAAAAGAACGCTGTCGAAACTCTTATCGAGGCCCTAGATATTCGTTGCTCTGTCCTATCACACCCCTGGTGGAAAGGGTTTGACGATAAGCCGGATAACTCGATTCAGCAAATTCTAGACTTTACCGAGACGTTGTTCACACAACTCCTTGACGACAATCTATTGACCGATAGTGGTTCGATTCCAGAACATCACCTCGAATTGATGGCAAAGTGGGAATTGTTTTTTGCACAACACGCAGGGAGTGACTGGCAAACCAGGGAGCGGCCATCTTTTGACGATTGGGTCATTTTCACAAGAAAATTCGACCCGGACGTTGATTTTGACACTATTGGTGAGGGGTTTCTTTGATTTTTATTCATTATTTTGCATTTTATTTTCTGGCGGGTGCTTTTTTCTGGAGTTTAAATAGAATTTGGGTTAGAGTCATCTCAAAATGCTCAAAAGTTTTGGTCTACATATCCTTCTATAATTAATGGTTTTTACCATGAATACACATATAACATAATCCTGTAGTATCCAAGAAAAACATCTTATAGCATCATATTTCTTGTGCGATAGCTTGAATACACGGTACTAGTAGACTAGGTAATCTCAATCACATTGTTAAGGCTGTAAGTGCATGGCCGGCTCATGACCACCAGTTGACATGATTATCATAAAGGAAAACTACATAGCGGCACCTAGGACAATGAATAATAAATATTTTCAAGTGCGTTCTTTCATTCAGCATTCTTTGTTACTTAATAGACTTTGATTCCTGAGGGCCTCAAATATGCCATGCATATGGTGACACATACATCCAATGTAGTCATAAGTGTAACTTTTGCTCGGTCACTTCAGCTTGATGTCACTTCAGCTTGAGCCATATATGTAGTACTTAAACGTCCTGGCTGTTATATTCCTCCTGCCCATCTTCCACCTTTTACAAACTACTTTCAACCTTCTTTTACTTTACAGGTTCATCGTTCAATCACAATAAAAATGGGGGGACAATCCAAAAAGAGTAGATCGAAAAAGGAGAAGGAGCAGAAAAAGCAGGAGCAGAAAGAACCAACTCTTCCAGCTGTGCCAGCTGAGCCAACCCAGTCATATCAGCCATATCGGCCAGCTGAGCTATATGAGCCAGATGAGCCGCGTGATCCAAATGAGCCTCAACTGGGCAGCTTCAAAATATTTTGGGATACTTTCAAGACTTTACGTGACCAGACCCAAGACAAAAACCCTGACTTTGTCGCCTCTCGAGAAAAAACCTTTGCTGAAATGTACATGCTATACGACCCAGAGCACGGCACCAGCCACCTTCTCGACATTGGTGCAAAAATTGACATGCTCTTAAGCTCGAAAATCTACCAAGATATACACCTTGCAGCAAATATACTCACCGCTCTGGACATGCGTTGCTCTATCCGGTCACACCCCAATTGGAAGCGTGTAAAAGACCCAGATCAAGCTATACGCCACATTAGAGGGAGCACTACAACAGTGTTGTATTGGTTCTGTAAGGAACTGACGTTGACTTACGGCTACTGGATGTGTGGTTCCAGCCTTAGTGGAAACAGCTCTAAATGTTTGCTGGGGGAATTATAATTTGCATATGAATAGTCAAAAAAAATGGATCGGCACCATTAGGCATCCTAAGCGGCTTTCTTTTGGCGATTGGATACTCTTTCTAAGTCAAGGGGGCGAGGCCCCGGTGGGAACCACTTGTGCACTTCACATGAATAAATGAGACGATCATTCTTATCAATTTCTTCTCTCTCTGTCTCTTTGCTTTTGGTCTGGAGCTTTTGGTCTGGAGCTTTTGCTCTAAAGCGTACGATATGCAGGGTTAGTTTTAGGGGCAGATTCCTGGCATCATAGATACTCGATATCTCTGAATTCCAGGTCAGAGGCTTTTTTCTACAATTAATTATTATCTACCCAATATATGTCGCAAATATAACATAATACTTATCATCATCTTGTAGAGCATCATATTTCGTGTTCAAATGTTTGATTTGGGTAATAAATAAATCAGGCACGAGAAGGGTGTACCCTAATGCGAGATTAATAGTAATACAGCTCGTCTCTATCAATTAATATTAAAGGGAGATATAATAATATACAACTATAAACATGTGAGAAAAGGTTAAAATTTCAAATTTACAGCATTACTACATGAACAATAAGGTTTCATTCTAAATACTCACAATATGCGACTTGCAAGAGACAAGTCGGAGAGTCAAAATGTCCGGGCAACTGGCAGGGCAGGCCTTTGAGAAATGAGTTATGGCTCAACGGGTCCCAACAAAGACATACCAGGTAGTATTCCCACGATGCGGGCTGGGAGGGCACTTGAGTTACCAATCATGATCCTCTTAGCATTGGGTTGGATGACCTTTTTCTGCCGCCGTCTGAAGAGTTTGCTGATTCGTATCTCTATTCCGATATGGATGACTTGAAGGATACTGCAACTGATTATAACTACTATTATTGACAATGTACAATTCCTCCTCAACTATCATAGACCCAATGCCGCATTTAACACAGGAGTACCTCATATGGAAAGAGAGTTTCCGGTTGGAAAGCTGCACCATTTAAAAGACCAACGGCCCCGGACCGTCGGGAACATTACAGAAAAAGCGCAACTGACCTAAGCGAGGAATGGGGTATGTGCATATACCAAGGCTGGTATATTTAGTAGAGAACACCACGCACTTGGCCCTAATCCATCGTACTGTGCAGCAGATAATTATATACAACATCGCCTATTCCTACAGAATATATCAACCATTCAGCAAAAATGTTGTCGCCATGCATGGAATTTATGATCTCGGTCGTAACTAAAACAACATTTTTGAAGTGCTGATCCTGGAGTATGAATCCTGACAGTTTTATTTTATTTTTTTATTTTTTTTAAGTCAGAGCTGGAGAGGGTGTGGGGGCGTACATGTGCTCAACCAAAGAATTCATACTGAGTCATGTCGGCACCAGTCCTTTGTTGTCTGTAGCTTTGGGCTCATTCAAAAGCTATGTACGTTGCAAATCCCGAGATAATCTAAGTTCGTACTGGTCAATATATCAATACTTATGATCCGCCTCCGAAACTAGCCCTTGCGCCTTCAAATAAACCCTCGACTTTTGTCGTCTCCCAGGGCAATTCTACACGAGGAATTTGCCACCCCAGATAGACGAATACGTAGCTATCTCTCATGTCTTAGTCGAAGTATGGGCGGGTGGTTTGAGTATGACTTGCTTGGGACTCTTAATCTAGATGCTTAGGTTTCTTGGTAGGTTAGCGATGGCTAACGCAATATTTGAAGGTGGTTTATGAATCTCATAGCATTCTGTTTTTTTCTCTCTTTCAATTCTACAAGTAAGAAAGTACATATATTTAGCATAGATGTTGTACATTTCACGAAATCAAATTTCAATGTTAAATATCTGCTTGTTGGACGCTTAGCAACTTACATATAATGATTTTAGTTGTATTAGAGAACAATTTCAATTATAGCCCTCATTACTGTACTTGTTCGCTACATCAATTGATGTACATCCATCCAACCTGACACATGGTCACACACTAGTTGACATCACTGGCCAACTTTAAAAAAAAAAAAAAAAAAACGGGCACAACCCTTACTTTATCAAAAGCGTTTAACTTGCATCTGCAAGCTGCAGCAAGTCATGTGTGACATGTGAATGACAGTCTTGACAGACAGGGATTGAAAAGAACATTGACGACGCAAGGGATGATAACATAAAGTTTGCCAACAAATCTAAATTAAGCGAAATTAAAATACCTCTTTATTTACTCCAGTGGTCAGTCGCATCAAGCCGATTTAGAAAAATGAATATCTCGTGACAGTTCTTTTAATTTAATTTAATTTTCTTTTGTTTTTTTATTGCAACAGTTACACATACACATACAAAAAATAGAATTCGCCGTTGTATCTAAAAAAAAGAGAAAAAAAAAGTTGAACAAAAAGAAAGAAAAAAAGACAAATCAAGGATATAAAACGAAAAGAAATTTTCAGCCGGCAGCTCAAATAAACCTGCGCTGTCTCCCCTTCAACCAAGCGTTGCGTTGTCTCTCAATCGGAAGATTTGAAAAAAAGAGTATCCAAAATATAAGAAATAGCTCTTGCACTGACTATACGAGTTCCTCGGACAGACTGTATGTATAGAGCAGACATGTAAAGTGAGAAGTGTAAAAAAAAGTCGTAGTATGTGCAACCCCAAGGCGGACGGCTGAAGCTGACGCTGACGAAGTAAAAAAAAGGGTGGAAAAGTGGAAAACGGAAATGCCGTGAGAGCTTTAAATCGACACAAACACAGGACGTACAGACAATAACATCATAGCCGGACCAAGACCAACATTCCCTTTCCCACTCCAAAGGGTGCAAGATGAAGCAGAAGATGAAATGCATAGCATTAGTTAAAAGTGCGGGAGGGAAATGTCGTTGCAGGTAAAAAGGCGCATAAGGAAAAATTCGACCAAGAAAAACGAAAGTTGGCCGCTTGGAACGGAGAAGCGAGTCGAAAGCTCCATGATTATTATCCACTATAGATCAAATCGCAACGATCTTCTCATATCATAATCGAAAATACGAGTTTGGTAAGCCTTGTTTTTGTAAAGGCTGAGTGGCGGCGTAAGCGGTAGAGAATAGCATGTCGAGGTCAAGGAAACGGTATCGTACAAATCGCAGGAATATTGCTTTTGTTCAATGTCACGGCTATCGATAACAGGGTATGAAAATGAGCTGGAATTACCAGGCCCAGACCTTGAGCTGTGAGAGTATCAGCATTGTTTCAAATAAAAGTGATTGCGATACGTACCAAAGAATCCCATGAGCCAGTACACAAACTGATACCGTCATTACTGACACCCAGGCAGCTGACCCGGTTTTCGTGACCGCTCAAAGATCCGACCTTGTCACCACGAAGAACGTCCCAAACCTGGAATAGTTAGCGAAAAGGTTGCAGCCAAGATTTCTAGAGGCAGTTCATACCTTGCATTCAAAGTCGTCGTAACCTGCAAACAAGAGTCGTCCAGAAACGGAGAATGCGACCGAGGTGATTCCACAGAGAACTTGGTCGCTCTATTTGATAAGCTGGTTAGCATCGCACAATTGACGAATTGGACGAGATGAGAAAATACCTGGTAAGTGTTCAGTTCGCGGTCAGCGCGAATATCGAATAAGCGACACGAGGTATCGTCTGAGCCGGTACCAAAGGCGTTGCCGTCGGGGAAGAATTGGATGGCGTTAATGTCGGACTCGTGGCCGGCAAACGTCTGCACGGCCTTGCCAGTACGGATATCCCAAAGCTTGGCAAATGCATCGCAGGCACCAGACACAAAGACGTTCTGGTTGGTCGGGTTGATGCTAATGGACATGACGTCGCCGAGGTGGTCGGCAAACTCGGTCACCTTGGAACCGGACTCGATGTCCCAGAGCATACAGGTCATATCTCCGGACGAAGTGATGATGCGACGGTCGTTAATAAATCGGCAGCAAGAAAGATAACCCGAATGCCCAGAGAGTTCGCGCGCCACGCGAGTAGGACCTTCTCGGGCAGAGAGGTTATAAATGGAACAAATGTTGTCGAGACCACCGCAAGCAACGTAGTTACCGCTGGGGGCGTATGCGCAGGTCATGACCCACGACGAACGCAGGGGGATCGCGTGGACTTTGTTGGTGGTGTAGGCATCCCAGATGATGAGCTTTCCGTCTTGCGAAGCCGAAACGAGATGTCGGCGGTCGGTCGACCAGTGCATGGCGTAGATCTTGGCCAAATGGCCTTTTAATGTGCGTCGCGGGCGCATACCAATGCGGGGAAGAGCGTCGGTATTATTCACAGCCACTTGCTGTACTATTGGGGAAAAAATCACGTTAGCTTTTTCTCTACCACAAGGCTGGGGCCGGGACACAGCGCCGCGACGGGTTTGTCGATTCAGGAGAGGGAAGGCGACAACAGCGACGAGGCTCGCCACGGGCATCATCACATCAGGAGGCCTTACGGGTTGTGTCAGCGAGCTCATCTTTCCTGCGCTTGATTTTGTCCTTCAAGCCCTCGGCCTCGCGTCTGGCCGCGGTGATTTTGGCCTGCATCTGCTCGCCGCTCATATCGGCCGCCATGGCTTATTCAAGGTAGAGAGCGTGTACCGTGAAGCGTCAACCCGGGGGGGAAAGGAAA
This sequence comes from Talaromyces rugulosus, assembly GCF_013368755.1. Lineage (NCBI taxonomy): Eukaryota > Fungi > Ascomycota > Eurotiomycetes > Eurotiales > Trichocomaceae > Talaromyces > Talaromyces rugulosus. The sequence continues at coordinate 4,743,608 of NC_049563.1, read as the reverse complement.
AGCCAATTGCTCGAGAGCGAAGCGGCGATTGGGGAGAACGAAAGTCGTCGAGGTCGAAACAGAAGCAGAGGCAGGCAGAGCAGAGCACAGGAGGCGGTTGGAGGAGTGGAAGGGTGAGGAGAACGGTGGAGTTTGGGCCTGCGGAAGCGACCGAGTGATCAGGATTCTGCTTAGTGAGCAGGGGCTGGCCAATGAGGGGGCCGGGCTGCCACGGTGGTGGTTCTGGGCCACTCGACAGGGTGTTCGGACAAGTACAATTGATTGTTATAGGAACTAGCAAATAAATAATTACGAGAAAACCCTCATTGCATGCATGTAGGTATACAAAAAAGCAAAGCGAGGCTTTTCAGCTGGTGCAAGCTGGGCGGGATGCGGTTCGGGGGCAGGAAAAGAGGAGACGTGTTAGTAACTGCCAACGTTAATACAGCAAGTACTAAGTAGTACTCTGGGGCGCAATGCAATCAGGGGCCATTCTCCGCGACTCGGGCGGGCCATGACTCGCCCGTCATGCGGTGGGGCTGCCCGTGCTGCCCGTCATGCTATTGGCTACGTTATCGGCCGACAGCCAATCAGAGACTGTTGACGGACTACCAAACTAGGGAGAGTGCATTTCTATTGGCTGGCAATTGTGGAGCAGCAGTGCATTGGCGGGGCCCGGGTGGTCCGTGACAGGCGCTGCGAAGGCGCTCAGTGGGGCCGTGGAGAGCCACCCTAAACTGTATCTGGACAAGTTGGCCTAGCGAGCATCCATGAGTGGCTGCAGCGTGCATCAGTGGGGCATACCGCAACACTATTGGCTACTATGCAACAATGGGCCCACTGCCGGTGATATCTTGTTCTGCTGCGCTTCTGGAACACCGCTGCACGACGCACCGTGATGACTTTCCAGGAGCCCCAATGCGGTTAGTCGGAGGTCTGTACATACAGGGAGGAGCGGTATATGCTGGTCATATCCAATTGTGGGAAGTTGGGTCTGGCATAGTCAGGTCCAAAGGAATAAAGGTTATAAGCTTAATCCTTTGATGGCGTCGCTTACTCATCGTTCTGAGCATTGTCTTTAACTGTAGTATTACTATTATTTAATAATATTTAAATTATTTCTTTTCCCTACATTGATGATTATGTTGGCAGACCAAATCAAACACCTCTTTACCCGTCTTGTCATATACCACCCCAACCCACAAAAGTGACCCAAGCAAATCCCGCATATCATCCCAACTAGACACCCCATTCAGCTCAGCACTCGTGCGTAGCCATGGGCCAAGCCATGCAATGTCATCTGGCTGCTGCTCATGGGCCATGCACAAAGCGCCAACCATTAAAAGCCAAACATGTTCATGCCTTTCAATATCAGGTCCCGTAGAGTAAAACATAGCCAGAGCTTCTCGGTACGAACAAGTAAACTGATGGCTAGGAAACTCTTCTCTATTCCAATGGAGAAATATCGGCGACGCAAAAGCCAACAAGCCCAAACGCACCGTTTCGTCATAGCTGCCCTTTTGAAAACGTTGGTGGAGGAGACGATACATTACGGAGCCCATGCTGTGCAAAAATATTTCTTCTGTTATCTTTTTCTCTTCGTTATCTGCAGCTTCGTTAAGGAGAGAGCAGAAACATGACATTGCTGTCCATGTAGCAGCTAATTCGGGATCAAGCTTATTCAGAAAAGTTCTGGGAGAAGCTGAATCCAGCATTAATGGCCATGGAACACTGTCGTGGGTAAACAACACTGGTTTTGAGCCTCCGTCGACTGCCATGCCCAAATCGCAACTATAAATTTATTTCGTCAACCAGTGTCTGCAGGTGATTGGTGAGAACATACCGTATGATTTCAATTAATAGTTTTGTGTTCTGCAAAAATGCACCTACACCTCTCATACCAACGAGCTTCAATAGCCCTCTGCTATGATTATCTGCCGATTCATAATCCCCTGTCGTATATGCGTGACCCGATAAAGCCAATACCGTCATGATAGTCGAGTCCGACAGCCTCTCACGGTCATCACCAGCCTCAAGTCGCTCCTGGAGGATCCTCACGGCCTTTGCATAATGAACATAGTCCCTTCGCTGCTCTTCGACACTTCGAGTCCGCGTAAAACACCCGTCAAAGTAGGCCTGTATGGTAAAGCAAACAGCATGCAGATAGGCTGCATCGAAGAGCATGGGTGGAAACCAAGTTTGTGCCGTCCCAGATGTTTTGGAGATGATGCACTGATCTACCAGAAACATCGCCTTGGAAAACATGGATGAAACTTGAGGTTTACGTTAGTGCCGGACTAGAAAAAGGAAGTAAATGACAGTATTCACATAGCACCGCGTCTGCAATAAGGGCCGGCTCCACGGCATCGGCAAACCGAATAGCGGCGAATTTCGAACACAACAGTCTAGGAATGCTTGAATCCCAGATAGGATGATTAACTACCGACGGCTCCGCCTTTGGTTTGTCCGCATGCTGTTTTCTGCGAGACTTGACTCGGTTCTTGCCGCGCATGACATGGCTCCTGATTAGCTTCCGCGTTTCTTCGTCTGCTTTTTGCTTGTTTGTTGATACAATAAAAGGAAGACTCGCTAGTGGTCCACGGTGAGGACCTCCTCAAATCAAAGGTTTTTAGCAAACTTACCATGTCCACTTTTATTAGGCATCCTTGCGGCTGCGTCTTCGCATCGATGAGGCTGGCGCCGGTGTGGATAATCTCCGCAGCCAGCTGTGTTTCATGAGACGAGTAGAGAAGGCAACGGATCCTGATTAATGATGATATTATTGAAGATGGAATTGGCATCATCGCAACGGGGAGCGGAAACGGAGTTGCTTCGCGCCAAGACTTTCAATTGTTTGCCGTTTTGGGTTTAGCCAACCCTAACCCTAACCAATCTTGAAGACATGAGCTGGAAGATGAAAAGTATAAGAAGAGTGTCCAACATGTCCCTGTATTCTCCCAAATATAAAAGTTTGCAAGTAACGAAAAGTCATCATGGGTCTCTCCAAAGACATGCAGCCCATCTCCTCTCCCTTCTTCCCACACATCTTCTTCAAGAATCAATTCCGAAGCAAGCCCACATGGCCTCCAAAAGACACCAGTCTTGCTGGAAAAGTCGCCATTGTGACTGGCGCAAACCAAGGTCTCGGGCTCGAGGCTTCGGATCAGCTCCTTTCTTTGAGCTTGTCGCGCTTGATCATCGCTGTCCGTTCTGTGGCAAAGGGTGAAGCAGCTGCCAACGCCCTCCGAGCCAAGTACCCCCAGGCGACTATTGATGTGTTTCAATTGGATATGTCGTCTTACAGCTCTATCCAAGCCTTTGCTGGGCAGATTAAACAGCTTGACCATGTAGACATTGCTATTCTAAACGCCGGCGTGCGAAAAACAAAGCTCGAGTTGGACCCCAATACCGGCCACGAAGAAACCATCCAAGTCAATTACATCTCAGCAGTACTGCTCTGTATCCTCCTCCTCCCGATTCTCAAACAAAAATCCACACCACAGCAGCCCGGTCGGATATCAATCGTCGGCTCAGGCCTTGCCTTCCAGTCCAAATTCCGCAGTCGAACGGCCTCGCCCCTGCTATCCTCATTCGACGACCCCAAAAATTTTGATATTTTGGATCAATACAACACGTCGAAACTGCTAGGGATGATGTTTCTCTGGAAATTGGACGAGTATGTATCAGCAGATGACGTCGTTGTCAATCTCGTTGACCCGGGTTTCGTCAACGGCACGAGCTTGTCGCGCGATTTGTCGCCTGTGGTGTCGGTGCTCATGGCAGTGTGGAAGAATGTTACTGCACGGTCGTTAAAGGTCGGTGCTTCGACGTATGTTGACGCTGTAGTGCTCAAGGGGAAGGAGTCGCATGGGAGTTATATTATGAGTTGGGAGATTAGTCCGTAAGTTGGCGGACTCGATTTCTTAGATAACACTCGCTAATTAAATCAGATTTGTAGGAGTACTGTACACTCCGGAAGGACAGCAGATAACTAAGAGGTTGTGGCAAGAGACTATGGCCGAGTTGAGGTTTGCGGATGTGCAGGGCATACTAGACGGCCTGAAGGGATATTGATCTTAGTCAATAAAGGCAGTACATGTACTTAGCGTTGTATTCATTAATAAGCTATTTGGGTTACTTTTACTAGAGACCAACATTACATGTACTCATTACCAGAATGATTCGAAGGGGATCCAATCCCGGGAAATAGGTGATATAACATCATGAAGCGCACAAATAGTATTTTAGGATGATGAGCGATCTCTATATATAGATATAGCGGGGCTACGTGCTGCATGTATATTTCAGAGATAGTCTCACTAGAACTAATTGTAGGAAGAGTTCAATTTCCAAATAGGGTGTTGAATGTATAGTTGCCCGAGTTTTCCTCTCCAGTAATTTTGGGTCATCTAGTGGAAGTTGTGTTGCTCCGCTGAAACATTCCATGATGTCCCTAGCATCCGTGCGCTCTAGACTTCAACTTATCACCTACCAACATTTGAAGCACCCAACACGTCAAGCTACAGGCAAACTATCGTTTTCAAAGGATGGCCTTGTGGCGGGCATAATTAATCGGCCCAGTAATTTTCTTAACTCAAATCGTCCGGTAATGGCCTTTGTGATCAGGTCACAAAATGCACTTTGGGCGCGTCAACAGACGTTCATTCACTACACATCTTCCTCATTGCTCCGCTATCCTTGTTCTTGGAAAACTTCCGTTGGTGGACTCGCATGCAATCCATTCATGGCGTTCAAGAACTTCTCTTCTGGTGCTGACTCTGGTCCGCTCCCCTTCAAATATGTACCGATAGAAGAAGTCGAGAGACTTCAAAAATACCAGCCTGGTGGATATCACCCTATTCTGATAGGAGATATTCTTCAATCCCGATACCGGGTGGTCCACAAGCTAGGCTACGGAGCCTATTCAACCACTTGGCTCTGCCGGGACTACCAGTCTAATACATACGTAGCAGTCAAAGTTGGAACGGCGGATTCAAACGATCGAGAGATTGATGTCCTCAATTATCTCAACCAATCTTCTCCACTTGATCACCCGGGGGGGACAATGATACCCTCTATCAAAGATAGATTCGTCCTCCATGGCCCTAATGGCACCCACCCTTGCTATGTGACAACCCTAGCAATGTGCAGTATCTCTAGTGCGAGGGAAGGGTCGTACAAACGCATCTTTCAGGCCACGACAGCTCGCTCTCTTATTGTGCAACTTTTGCTAGCCGCCGAGTACATCCACAGTAATGGAGTTGTCCATGGAGGTTAGTCATCATTCTTTATAGCTTTACAGCCATTATTATGCTTATAAAACAACTACATCAGACCTTCACATCGGCAATATTCTTCTATGTCTTCCAGCTAATTTCGATCAGCTCTCAATTGAGGAGTTATACGAAAAACACGGTTCGCCCGCGTCAGAACCAGTTACTCGGTTTGATGGTCAGCCCCTTGAGTCTGGCGTTCCATCTAGCGTCGTCCCACCTATTTGGCTTGGAAAAGCTTCAGAGGAATTCTCTCTTCCAGAATCTAGAATCTTGCTCGGTGATTTTGGAGAGGCATACATACCCTCTACAGAATACCGATATGGCTCGCACGCCCCTATGTCCTTTGTGCCGCCCGAAGCCCGATTTGAGCCAGAATGTGGCCTTTCATTTTCAGCTGACATCTGGACACTCGCATGTTCCATATGGATAATACTCGGACAGCGCCCCTTATTTGAGGACATACTTGCTACGCCGGACGATATCACAGCCGAGCAGGTTGATACTCGAGGGAAATTACCCTTACGGTGGTGGGAGAAATGGGCGGCGCGCCACAAATATTTCGATGAAAGTGGAAACCCAAATCAAGGTCGACAGGTGAGGTCTTGGAAAGATCGCTTTGAAAAGCACATCCAACTCCCACGACAGCAGGCTGGAATCCCAGGTTTTGACGTAGAAGAAAAAGCTGCTGTTATGAATATGTCGCGGTCGATGCTGTCTTTTGAGTCGGAAATGCGGTTAACTGCGCAGGATATTCTAAAATGCGAGTGGATAAAGAAATGGGCAGTACCGGAATTTGAGAAATCTCGCTTGGGGGAGTGTTGGGGTCATGGAGGGTTCTCATGATGCTGTTAATTCCCCTGGGATGTGCTGTGTGTTGTAGGCTCATGCAAAATTTCCTCCGCGCTCGGGTTTATTTTGTTTTATTCTTTACCACCGCCACCTATTTCTTTGTCTTGGCCGATGGATTATTCTGCCACGTTTTATTTCTTCTTGAAACACTTTGAAATTCTGGCGACCCGATGCTCGCGTGGGCTAGGGGCTGTTCTGGCGACGGGGTTTAGTTCGGAGTGCGTAGCGGTATTGGTGGAAACGCTTCATATGGGCAGGGACATTGATATTAGCCAATAAAGGAATTAAATTTAACTGATACTGGAGAATAATATTACTTATTACTACATGTAGAATGGTTCATAGCCGATAATTAATTGCGTACATGTAAATATCATTGGTAGTCCGTCGTAGTCAATACATCGTTTATATAGGCTGGGCATGTACGCTACATATAAACATTATAATAATAATATGGACACCATCAGTTGATTTCCATGCATGCCAAATAAATTGACATCTGTAGTCGATTTTACCAATGTATATTTAGACCAACTCGACTGTATCTTTTAGGATCAGCTAAAATACTATTTATATACAACTAATGTACACTATTTGTAAGAGCGCGGTACCTAATATAACTGGCTAATAGGTATACATATTTATTTTGAATGTAAAGTCTATAAATAAAAGAATCCCTGTACAAACAAGAATTTTTAAAGATTTAAGGTGGGCGGACCGGGGAGATTGGCGCCGCTTCTATTAATAGCCCTTGGGCCCAGCCACTCAGCGCGCTCATCACCACGAACTCTGTGACAGCCTGCATGGAGTTCGCATTGCTATCAACGCAATCGCGTCTCGGGCCTATTCTTAGCATCTTGTTCGTCGCATCTTTTTTTTTTCGTCTGCATATTCTGAAACTGCACTGTGAGACTTTGGGGTTTGACGACATCTATGGGCTTGCCTGTGTAATGCCAGCAGCCTGTCGGGTGACTGCCGATCATACATATACATTTAAATCTATTCCTGGCACTGGCGATTAACTACAGAGTACATACAGCCACCAATACTTGTTATCCTCGTAGTATCCTTGCATGTAACATAGCATGCTGATCACGACCGCATCGGCCAGTGAGGAGTCTGAGGACCAGTCTCTAAACTAGATTGTGATCAAGACAAGCATATAATATCTGACGAACTAAAGTAATAGCAATGCCAAAAAAAAAAAGAAATCGTCATCCATCCATCGGACAGGGATTATTAGTATTACCATCGATCTGGTCGAGTGACTTGAAAATGAGGGGGCGCGAAGAGGGGCTGCTGGCCTTGGTGTTTGCCACACCGATCGCTGCGGAGATTTTTTCTCACAAGAATCAGCACAATTTTTTTGAAACAAGACAATAAAAAAAAAAAAAAGAATAAATAATCGGGATGGTATCGACAATAGCCGTAATATCCATCCATGTCCAAGAATAAATAAATAAATCCCCGGGGCGCATGCAGTTGGCCCGGCCATTCACCGAGCACACCGCCGGGCGCATAACATTGAATAGCAATAATTCAAGGCGACTAGCAAATGCCAAGCACTTAGTTATCACAAGTTTAACAACAACTTACGCAAGTAGTAATTATTAGTAGCATCATACTAGGCAAGTCTGGGCTCGCTGTCGCCTCCTCATCGCGGCCCGACTCCCAGCAAAAAAAAAAGAGAAGCGCCATCTGATCTTGTCGTCTCTTTGCCCGTCTCCGCCGGCGTCATCCTTCAAAACAATTTTCATCCATACTTTGGCACGCTATTGAAAAAAAGAAAAGAATCTGTTTCTGTTATTATCATTACCATCATCATAATTCTTGTCGGGCGGGAAGTGCTTTTTGCTTACTTGAGCCGTTTCCCGTCGCCTTCGCCGAGCCCGGCTGATTCGCTCCATTCTTCCCCTTCGCTTCTCCTCTGCATCTCTCGCTCTTACTCCTCATCTTCCTCCTCCCCCCTCCCCTCCGCTCCTCTCCTCCACCCAGCATCATTACGCCTTTTTATTTTTATTTATTGATGATTTATCACCTTGATTGTTTCCGTTTCTCATCCTAGCGGCTGTTTTTTCTTCGTGCTGTTTGTCTTGCTGGCCGTTTCACCGTCGGATCGCTCAGGGGGCGGCAAAATCCCAGTTTCGAAAGAGAAGAAAGAAGAACCTTGGAGGCCTCTTTTCATCTCGTCTGCATTTCGCCCTCGGCTTGCTTTCGCTGCAGCCATCCCTCCCGTCGTGACCTCGCTGTTTGCTTGTCGTTTTCCATCATCATCACCACACATCCAGCCACCATGAGGGAAGTCAACTTCAGCATCCCCAACGTGAACAAGGCGTCCGTCAACATCACAACGACGCTGTACGACCGACGAGCGCTCGACTGCACATCGACCCTGCCGCTGATCAACTCGCTTAACCACCTCGCATACCTGACCACGTCATCCGCGCGAATTCGAGACATCCTGACCGTCGATGGCGGCATCGAGCGATTGGTATGCATCCTGAAGGAGGGCCGGAGTAAGGACCTGATGGAGATGTGGAAATGGAGCCTGGCCTTTCAATGTGTTGTCAACATCGGCGTGCGCGGCTCTGAAGCCGTGCGCACTCGCGTTGTTGAGGCCGATATGATTCCTGTCATTGCGACCATTCTCGACAACTACGTCCAGGTCGTCGACAAGGTCCGCGCCCGTGCCGATGCCGACCGGTCGACTTCGTCCCGACACATCCAACCTCTATCGCAGAACCGAGATCAGGCTGGCCTGGCCTCGTCATCATCGTCGTCGGTCTTTGAGCGCTCAGCAGCCATGGACCAACGGCCCTCGCGTCGACAGGCGCCCCCGCCGTCGATTGAGATTCCTCAGCCCTTCAGTCATGACAATCCTCTCCATCAACACCATCACCACCATCATCATCGCCACAACCACAACCATAACACTCACGATCAACCCCAGAACCAGGCTGCTATGGACCTTACACCCGCTCCCCAGGTCGTTTTGACGTCCCCGCCCGAGCGAACAACGTTTGGCCGCGATGTTCACAACCCTAGATACCACGACTTACGATACCAGCAACCTTCCCCCGGCATTCGGCCAATGCAACCCCTGGCCACTGCCGTTCCTACCATGGATGTAACTGATGGATTTGGCTTGCAACCGGTCCAGGATGGTCTTCGTCTGCCTAGCATGCAAGTCCTCACTCCCCGATCTGCTGGCATCACCTCCCAGCCGGACTCCCCTACAACGCCTGGCGGGCCATCGCAACCCCGCAACACATCACATCCTGCCGTTCGTCTGGCGCGCCCGACGCTGCGCCATCACCAGTCAGCGTCAGGTGAATCCGACGACGCTAATGGAGAAGATTCCCCGATGGCAGAAGAGGGACCATCAGGCCATGTGGCCGAGCCCATCGTGGGCGTCCAAAATTCCATGGAGATTGACAACGTAGGCGACGGAGAATCGATTCTCGATGATTCTGAGTCTCGTGGCTTGGCAATGTCCGATCCCTCGCGAACCCAAGACGCCGAAACCTTCAACATCACACACCGCTCGGCTGTTGATGGCAGCATTGTCAATACGACTAATACGCAAGCCCCAGGCACGTTAGGCTTCTCACCTACGAACGCACCGACAAACGCAAACTCTCCTACCTTGAATCCCAGTCCTTACTCGACCTTTCTCCGAAACCACAACTCGCCCCAGGGCGTGTTGACCTCGATGCCCCGCGATGAAGATGTGCTTATGGCCCTGCAACTACTTGCTTATGTTTCCAAGTATTGCAACCTTCGTCCTTATTTCCAGTGCTCTCATCTGGTTCCGAAACTGAAAATCGGGCACGAGCTGGGCTTGCTAGACGACCCGACGGGCGCCAGTCTTCCCATGGAAGAAGAGGAAGAGGAAGAGGAATACATTATTCCCGACGACTACAATATCTTCCCTCTGGTTGAGAAATTTACCGTGAGACACCATTCAAAGGATATGCAATACTGGGCGTGCGTGGTTATGCGAAATCTATGCCGCAAGGATGAATCCCGAGGCGGAATTCGGCAATGCGCCTTTTACGAGTGCGGCAAGTGGGAGCAATTTCAACGACAGTTTGCAAAGTGTCGTCGCTGCCGTCGAACAAAGTACTGCAGTAAAGAATGCCAAAAAGCTGCATGGGTGTACCATCGTCATTGGTGCCACAGCACTCCATGATCCCAGCACTCCGTGAATTTTCTTTTTTTGGCTACTTTTTTTCTCGCAGTCGTCAAATGTTCTGTTTCAATAATGCATCACTGTCTCCTGGGGGACGAAGAGAGAAGAGAAAAAAAGGAGACTGTCCGCATAGCGTTCGTTTTCGTCTTGCTACTTACATCACATTGATTGGGTTGTTTAACTTTGTGATTTCCATGGCATTCCGGTACTCTTGCAGGATCATATCTATTGCATATGGCTTCTGCTAATGAGTTGAGTACTCTGGGCGGCGTTGTTCTATACTCCATCTTGAAGATACCTTGTTTTCATTTACCATTTACACTTGCACACACACATACCTACACACTATTTGGAAATGCATTTTACCTCATTGACTCTCATACCCCTCCTTGTTTTTTTTTTTTTTTTTTTTTTTTTTTTTTCACTACATTGGCTTATTTCCCAGGCCACCCTGTGTTTATGGGAATACCATTGGAGTATATGGTTTTTTCATGACGTTTTGCTTTTTCTTTTTGTTTTTTGACTTATTTGACCATCTCCATGCATCTTTGTTTTGATTAATTCACCCATCCAACCTGACGAACTTGTTTCTCTCTTTCTTGCGCCAAATCAAATCATTTGCAATGTATGAATGTGATTTTTTCTCTCCATTTATGTTACTACTTTCTTATTAGTTTTTGTTTCAAAGGCGCATTCATCATCTTTTTTTTAAAGGTGTTTTTTCTAATGTCCATATGCCGAGTCCACATTATTCATCAGCTACTACAACATTCTCAATGAGGTATCTTATCTGAGATTCATCATGAAATTTATTCTCGTATATCCTAAAAAAACATTACTTTGTAGATGCGACCTCCTCTCGGTCGTCATACGTAGCAGAGAGACGCATATTGAGGTACTCCTTGGCTGTCATCGACCGTCTTTCGCTCAGCAAGCCCGCGCCACCGCCAAACCCGACTTTGCCACTTTCGACGCTCTTTTGATCTGCCCCAGCAGCAGCGACGAGTGTACTCGGGACCGGTGGTACGAGGTTGCAGTTGTCGATCGGGTGGCAGAAGAACACGACGCTATACCTATCTGGAGACTTTACTGTCGCGGCTGGATCTCGCTCGGCGTGAGGAAAAACGACCCGGTGGATGGTCGATTTGAGTAGTCCGTTCGTCCAGAAACTCAGCATGTCGCCGATATTTATCAGAATTGGAGGGAACTCGTCGGCTTCGGATGTGGCGCCTTCGGGCCAGACAGGTACGGGAGCCCAATTGTTGTTGTTTCCTTCTGTGTCCGAAGCTGTCAGGATTTCGAGGCCCGGCTGGCCTGGTCGTTGGAACAAGAGCGTGATTGTTCCGTAGTCGGAGTGAGCACCGGCGCGGACGTCAATGTCGTGCTGGTACGTCGACGATGCGGGCGAGCTGATGGATGGGTAGTATAAAAAGCGAAGAATCGAGCCTGTTGCGCCGCGAGAAGCGTCGTGGCGAGTCACAAAGTACTCTGAGTCGATCTAGGTCGCAAGTAAGTATATTCCATGTATTCATGACCGAATATTGATGTATATGTACTTCTAACCCCAAGGCAAGTAGTCTCAGGACGGCTGCACAGGTTTTATTGCACAGGCTCGCGAAATGTCCGATTTCTGCTTCGTCGGAATGGAGAGCTGTAGGGAGAGGCTGTTGGGGCTTGCCGTCTTGGAATTCACCAAAGTTCAACGCTCTGTTTTGCGGTTAGTATGTAGACATCAGTTGGAGGTCAATGAGTATATACTCTTTGAAATCGCCCGTCTTGTTCTGACGTTAATATATATGACTCAAAATTTCTGGCTTAACATACTCGCTGGTGTTCCGGGTCTAGAATCTCCGAGTGCATCCCTGACCACCCTCGATTCTATGCAAGCCTTAGCAATGGAAAAGTCCTGGGGCTCTTCTGCTACCTCATACATCAGTCCGGATCCGACATGTCTCCTTTTCCTCCTTTGGCAAGGCGAAGAACTTTTTCGACTAAACCTGTATCAACGAAGGGTTCGCTTGTTTAAACCAGGGACGCATACAATGTCAAACGTCGAATCGACCTGTGCGGCCGTAAAGTCGCTTCCCTTTCCGTGGACGTAGAAGAAACCGTACTTGACAGCGGCATCCAGCATTTCGCGGCCGGTTGCCGCATTGGATGGGTCTGATATATCGATGACGGGGAGTTGAATTGGATTGGTTGACGCCATATTTTCTCTTTTCCCTGCAAAAAAAGCCGAATAGCTGCTTGGACAAGTAGACCGTATTGGAAGGATCGCCGAGTAAGTGTTCGTTCGTGTAGTATGGGAATGCGGGGGTCCTCTTTTTTAAAGATGTAATCTGATTCTTATCAGGACGTATCAGAGCATGGCTTTATGTAATTACTCGCGTCCGGCGTGGTGATGTTGTCGGAATGGGCCGATCCGATCGCAGACCTGGCGAGCTATCAATTGATGCCGACGAGAGTATCAACGGTTCCAAATGTTCACTCCAAATTTCCCATTGACTCAATTGATGCGATGTATGGATTTTTGATCCCGACTTGTGCTAGTGAGGGGTCAGAAATGGGCTGTCTCGCCAATGCCAGAAATGTAGCCACCTTGGTTTGTACATACTAGGAAAAACCGCTCTTGAGATAGCACGAGGTGAATACGGAGATGATTTAATATCAAAGAAGCCGCGATGTAAAGGTGACTGCTCCTTCTCTGCATGCACATCACGTGCCAGCCGCCGGCCAGCGCCTTCTCCGGCAGAGTCACAGCTAAAGGAGCTGTCGACTAGCGCCGGAAGGCACACTCCACCACCATCACGACCGAAGCACTATTTGTTGAGAGTCAATTATTTTGATTCAATCGTTACTTGTTCGTGTTTTGTTCTTTCTGGCCTTATATCCATATTGAAAACACCGCTGCGCAGCATACCCCGGCTGTCCAAGAAGCTGTGCCGGTATTTCCCTCTTTCCCAAGAGTCTGGAGACTTCTTTGCGGCGCCCGCATTTGCATTTCGTTTGACATTGCTCAACAGCTCCAGCTTTCATCATGCCGTGTACGTCCCCTTCGTGATTCCAATGGGCCCGAAAACTATGTCCCAAATACATACAAAAGGACACCGGGAAAACTGACTTCTGCAGCCGTTCGTGCGCTGGATGACTGGGCTGCAAACCGTCCGTATACCCTCGCTCTTTCCAGCCTGAAAGGCACCGTGATTGGCATCGATGCCACTTATTACTTGCACCAGCACCTTCACCATCACTCGACCCGCGAACCCCTCCTGATCGCCCTCGGTGGCCTTCCGTTTGCTCTCAGAGCTAATATCGAGCGAGAACTTAGCGCGCTCAAGGAGCTGGGCATCAGCGTCACTTTTGTTTTCGACGGTCTGCAATTCGGTGTGGAGGAGTCACAAAACCGCTCTCGTACAGAGTCTACGCGCGCCGAGTCTGCGCGTGCTTTTGAGCAGGCTTGGGATTTATATGACCAGCAGCAAGCTGACCAGGTGGTTGATGCGTTCAGCAACGCAGGTGAGCCTGACGAGCAAGAAATAGTGAGAATATCCGGGCAGGTTGCTGATGTGTATCGTGGAATAGGCACCCCTAAGCCTGAAGAGCTTTATCGATTTCTGCAGAAAATCTTGCATGAGAATGGAATTGATTTCTTTGTTGCGCCATACAGCGCTGCCGCCCAGGTATGCCATTCACAAACGACGAGCCCAAATTCATCCAAAATTTCTGTGACGCTAACCACGTTGTCTGATTATAGCTCAAGCACTTTGAGAGCTCTCCGAAGCCTTTTATCGACTTCGTCTGGGGCTCTACCGACGTGTTCCTTTTCGACGTCGAGAAACTAATCATCCGACTCGATCTGGAGTCCAGTCAGTTCTACTGGGTATCTAAGGAAAACTGCAAGGAGGAGTTCGGCCGTCTTACAAATGAACAATTTCTCGACTTTGCTCTTCTTTTGGGAGGCCCGTTCCTTCGTACTTTCCCGCCGTTTGAAACCAGTCCCTTTCCTGGACGTTCGTGGAACGCCCGTGACGCATTGAATATCTTCAATAGCGCGGGCCGCAACGCCATTGCTCTTTGCTCTCAGTTCGAAGAAGACCGCCGGGTACAGGAGCTGGATTACCTCGACCGCTACAAGCGCGCCTATTTGTCCGTCAAACATCATGTCATCACTGACCGTGAAGGACGAGTCGGACCGCTAGAGCCGGACTCGGCCCCGTCAGATGTGCACGAGCTGATTGGCCAACGCCTCCCTGAAGAGCTATACTATTACATTTCCAGAGGCCTGCTGGGCCCAACTGTTCCCAATAATTTGACCTCTGGCCAATTAACAGTATCTTTGCCATTTGGTGTCGAGGATTCTGAGGTCTACCGCCGTCTCACCGGTCAGCTTCTCATGCCAATTCGGGAGCAAGCCATCTGCTTGCTCTCCAACTGCCTCCATCGCTTCTACCAGACCAAAAATATCAACGTCCGTCTGTGGTATGAAGACAATCCTGGCCGCACTATAGAACTCAAGAACACCCCATCAGTCAGAGATACCATCCGCAGCTGGAAAATCAGCCACCAAAAACTACCCTCCAAATTGGCTAAACTTGAGGTGAGAAGTCTCCTTTATATTACATGTATATGTGCTTACTTTTGTATTCTAGGCTCCCCGAGTATCGTTAAAATTTGCCACGGAAAGCTTGAAAGACCCTGAATTTGTTGCTACGACTTTCGCTTCCAAAGAGTCTTCTAGTGTATGAGATTTTCCCTTCCTGAATCAATTGAACGACAACTGACTCTTGTGCTCTCGTAGCCTTTATCATCGGAGGATGAAATCTTGCACCAGGCCATTCTAGGTTTCTTGCAGCTTCGCGGTTACGTCAACGATAAACATGAGCTTACAAGCTGGGGGTCGTGCTACAACAAGGCTGTCGATGCACTCGAAGCAGCCGGGACTCCACTCAACATTCAGACTGTAGAATCGATCTTCGTCGCTGTCGAAATGTTGCGTTTGGGGGTTCTTGGGCCCAAAGATTGGTTCCCCCAGCACTCTGGTGGTCCAATGCGAGGTTCAGGTACAACTTTTATCATTCCTAGTCTTGTTTCATACGTCGTGAATGTTTGCTAATTATTCTGTAGAAG
Source organism: Talaromyces rugulosus (assembly GCF_013368755.1). Taxonomy (NCBI): domain Eukaryota; kingdom Fungi; phylum Ascomycota; class Eurotiomycetes; order Eurotiales; family Trichocomaceae; genus Talaromyces; species Talaromyces rugulosus. Next base: position 4,728,185 of record NC_049563.1, on the reverse strand, counting down.
AAGACAAGTCATTTAACTTGCTGGTATCCCGGGTCGCATGCATCGGAAAACTGAAGCACAAGCCAATTGGCTACTCGGGGCCGTTGAGCCGACAGCTCCTTTCCTTCCGTTCGCTGATTTCTGCTGTTCGCCGAACTCTAAGAGATCTTATTGAAGTAGTGCTGACTTCAATGCTCCTGGGCGGCGAAGTGGACCGGAACATTGGAAACGAAGGGTTGACTTCTCTTAGCTTTAAGTGAGTACACTCTTGTTGATGTAACACATTTTACTAATATTGTTTCTTTCTCGCAAAAGGCTACCATTTATTGAGGACAACGACTGCGGCCTGGGAATTGCTGTTCGGACGTACCTCGACGACTTGCTCCTCCAGCCAGAATCATCGTCACCCAAGACCGGTGAAGAAGTCAAGGCCAGGGGCAAGGAGTGGTTTCAACATAGCGAGAGCTTTGAGGACAACCTGGACACTGCATTTGCTTTGTGGGACGCGGTACGTTGACTAGCTTGTTTATATACGAACTCTTTCTAACATTTCCCCAATAGGTCTACGCCGCTTCTCAAAACGCGCCAAACGAATTCAAGGACGCCAAGCTATGGGATAAAGCAAACAAGTGGCTTGTTAGCCACCGCTGAGAGTCGCGCTCCAGATACCGAAAACTTATCTAGGATTATGCTGTGAGCCTATGGTTAAGCCTATGGTGATGTTCTGCGATATGAAACGGCTGGATGGCCCTGCTCTGAGCTATGACAAGCAATGTATTCTTAAAATATAATGAATTAAAAAATCCTAAAACCGGGTAGAAAATGAACGACACGACACGAAGCGTTTCGGGTTACTAGCATTATCACAATTACTATCATGTGTATAGATAAGAGTAAATTGATATAGATGAAACCAATGAATACGGATATCCAAGGCATCTGGGACTAATAACAGTTTCACTTCACGCTGCCCATCCTCCCTAATTAATTACATTTGAAAACCGCCGCAAATTGAAATACACCAGACAGATTGGTTAACCCATACTAAGTAAAAAATCAGATGTAACTCATATACAAACAATTAGATCAGCACGTAGTCTCCATGTAGGAGAGACAATGCCGCCAAGCTATTGAACATGAAAGGTAGGTAGCTCCTCTACTGCAGTATAGATGTAGTAGTCCGAGAGTAGTCTGTAGCGGTCTCCTTAAGGCATAAAAAATAGGATAGACTTTCCGAAGCGATCGGTAGTAGTCATCTGGGGTATGGAAAATTATATGGACCATCCAGAGCGTTCGGCAGCAGTCTCCGTTTCTAGAACTTCCTGGTTCTCGACGTTCGCTGGCTTCTTTGTCGCTGGCTTCTTTGTCGGATCTTCCACTTGGTCTGTTAATATGCGCTCCTTGTAAATGGAAAATCCACATCAACAAGAACGAATACTAACTAGGAAGCATCTTCAGGATCGACGGCGGTTGTGGTGGATTTCCTGCTCGATCTATTAATAGACGCTCCTTATGAAAAGAAAATCCACAAAGAAAGAATTAATCCTTACTTTGAATATGCTTTCAAAGCATACGCAAGGGCGATCGCTATTGAGAGATGGCCCATGCTTCCGAACACCGCGACCACGGCCACCGAGATGTAGCGGCCTTCGCTGAATCACACACTGTGAGAATCTCCAGCGTGAAAGATCACCAAGATGTGTTGATAGACTCACCCGCTAAGGTCGATTTTGATTGCGCCGATTTTTACAACATCCGTCATCTGGCATTTCCAGTATGTCGGTGTGGTAACGGCTGCGGTAGAATAGTGATTCACGGGGTCCGAAACTATATCCAGTTAGCCAGAAGTTCTCATTCTCAAGAGGATAAAAGGGGTTCCAGAATACTAACAAGCACTAGTTGATGCTAGAAATTACAAAACGATAAACGGAGAAATGTGAAATGCAATGAATGCTGGGTTAAAATGAGTGTGTGGAGTGGAGGAAGAGAGGGGGGGGGGGGGGGGGGGAGAAGAATAGAAAGAGGGGCAGAAGGCGTCTTGATTGTGAGCCTTGATCAGCTGACCTCGAGCTGCCCTGAAACAACAGCAGGTGCCCTGGTCCCTGTCTCCTATTTCCTATTTCGGACCTCGCGGGCGGCTGACCCGACAAACTGGAAACAATATGAGATTGTTCACGTTTACCCCGATCTGAAGAGCATGGTCTGTGTGCCACCGGAGCAGTAGCAACAATAAGTTACCAAATATTCTATCAGGATGATCATATATTCTGTACGGTAGTCAGAAATATTGCACACAAAGAAAAAAGAGTTCACACGCATCTACATGCCTCTGAAAGGAGCGGCCTCAGAGTGGTACGCATCTGAACTAACTGATCTGGAAAAGATAGTTCTCGTGAACTCGAATATTCTGACTGGCATTAGCATTGCAATAGATACAGAGATTTCAGATCGAACTAATCCTCTCCGAACACCGCACCAAACGCACCGCTGTTGGAGATCGATGTGTATAATTGAGACGCCCCTGAGATATAACCCGATCTGATCTACTCGACTTCACTGGTTGAAACGGCACGTAGGAAAGTCGTAACTAGTTACACAAAGGATAAGAAGTGGTCACAAATCATTGACCAGTTGTAAGATGAGAGAAAGCTGGCAGAGACGCCAGGAGGAAAAGTGCCCAATTGCCTTAACAGATCCAGGAAAATGGCCCGTTATATCCAATGGACTTTGCAGGGTGAGGAAGCCTTTGCATACCAGATAAGTTAGTCGTAAGATTCTCGAAATGGCACACGACGAACTAGGCTGCGGCGGCTCAGACAAACTGGTGAAAAGAGTAGACAGATTTTCATACAGAGAGCAACGAAAGAGGCTGCCCAGTTTGTGAAGACCTGCTCTATTTATCAGAATTACACAAAACCAAGGCATAAGCCATATGATCATGGCAATAAATACGAACTCCGGGTATTCCTTACCATACAATAACGATTGACTTCATTGTTTGTTTGCCTTCCTAAGAGTTTGTCACTTGAGCTTGGATATTTCGACCTTTCGGTCATATGCTACTCCAAGGAGGAGATTGAATCTATAGACTTAAATAATGAGAATATTTAGAACGGTTCATGGAGCCTTCCTACATGTGACGTGCCATCTGCAAGACTGTCTGCAGATGTCACACTGTTAGAACCAATCATCGTTACTGACCGGGATATGCATAGCCCCCCCACGAATTAGGTACTGCGTATTCGAGAGGCGCTTGGATAAAACACGAGGTGGATATTGTCAAGAGATACAGCTAAAATTTCACGATGATGCATTATGCCGGTATTGATTGATCGGATATGACTTCAGGTGTTGGCATGTCATTTCAATGTTCGAAGCTACTATATAAAATAGAAGTAATAGTTTAGGTTGCCAGTAAGAATATTATGTAGGTGTATGTAGTCTACGGCTTATATACTTATCAATTGATAAACCTTTTAAGTTACTGAAGAATAATACTATGTGGTTTCAATGTTATCAATGACATCTGTCACAACTCCTGGCTGCTTTTACGCGACATCATCAATATTGTACTTCATCCTTTCGGCATGACGAGCATTTACTACGTACTTATTGAGTGCTAGTTATAGCATACTCAATTCATACTCAAACCGTTCAGATTTGATCAAGATTTACTATATCAGATGAAATCGGGTTTCCTCAGGGTGTCGGAGACGTTACGACACCAAAACATGACTAAAGGTCATTTATTTCATCGGGGTCGGACGGGGCCGTTCACTAATTGATTAGCTGCATGCGCCTAAAGCGCCATCATTCCACCGATCAAGAATCCGCTGGTAACTCATTGCAACCAAGCCCCAATGTTCTTTTACTCTGCCATGAGCATCCTCGTCAGCCAACAAGATTTACATATTCACACCAATCCACAACATGTCGTCACGCAAATTAACACTCGAACGGATATTGTTAGAACGGCACGGAATCACCTTTTCGGAAGACGTCTTTTCACCCCACAGCAACAAACTCGATGGAAAAAACATGGTCCAGGTACCTGAACATGTGGAATACATAAGAGAGGCTCTCTTAGACCATGACATTCAAGTTCCTGGTAGTCTGAAATCTCTATTTGAAAAGGAGCAGCAATCTGTCGATATGATAAAGGCAGATTACAGCGTCCTTCCACCCCAATCGGTTTTTTTCTCTATTCCCCATAATCTCGTCCAATCCATGACCAGAGAGATCAAGGCAACAGAGGATAAGTTTGAACAAGTAGCAAAAATAGCCCGCATGGGTCGAGAGTATGCTGCAGCAAAAGTTTCCCAGGAGACGTGGGAGGATTTTCTGCGGTCTTATATATTTCAAAGCTTCGAAGATTCGGCTATACAAACCTCAAAACATGGGTGAGTTAGACCTCATGCCGATAGCTTCATTCGTGTCGTGCGACTGACAATACGTCTTACAGTAAACTTTTTGACGCTTGGTCTCTGTATGTCGGCACATCCTTCTCAAATATCTAAGGCATACATTCAAAACTAATAAACTTCTCTTCAGAGAGAAAACCATACCTTGGGCAGGTCTTTCGAAGCTGAACCAAATCTCTGAAGACGCTCTTCAGCCGACTTTTACCTACGGATTTCCCGTGCATATTCACTACTGAGAAGACGCCAACTGGGTTCAATCGCAATGAGTGCGTAGCAAACTTCTCTATCAACGACCTCGGTGATCTGGCTCCAATTATCTCCTTCCCTACTGTCCATCCTTCAACATTAAAAGCGCACATAACCGAAAGTCAAAGGTTGGAACGACGCGATTTGATATGTTTTCCGTGGGCATTGGTAGAGGTGCAATCTGCCACAGAGCCAGCTGAATTATGTTACTGCCGAGCCGCCGATGGGGCCCATGCTGCTTTGGACATCCTGAGGCATCTATATAAGTCCCCCTGGGCAGAAACAACAGTCAAAATTCCCCCGGTTATTACTTTCACATGCTCTGGTCCTGAAATTCGGGTGTGGCTTTCATTCTCGGAATCTGAAACACCCAAACCCTTAACTGTGAGTTTCACCATTCGGATAGAAAATAGACATGAATGAGATGGATTGTTAAAATCAATCCTTTTGTTATACTAACGGGCTACAGAGAATGATATGCATATGGGCTGGTACGCTCACGGCAACTTGGTGCATAGTAGCCCTGCGCGAAATTGTCCAAAATATGACATTTTGGGCCGCAAGAGTTCTAAAACCTCAAATTTCATCATGCATAAGCCAAATTCGATCTGCAGTCTCTTTTTCTCTACCATCTCCAATTGGTACTATATTATCCAGGACAGCACCACAAGGAAATCAGACATTCAAAAGCCCTAATATAGCCGGAACTGAAAAGACGATTTCTAGTATTGGAAGTGGTCTATTTTCTTCACAACATAAAACCGATGTTTTTAGGGCTCCCAGTACCATAACCAAGACTAAGGGTGCAGTATATATCCCCTTTCGCGAGAGAAGAATCAGAATTAAATTACCAAGCCATGATGAGAGGAAGCCTTTCGGGGCTCACCGAGAGGACTGGCGGCCTAAATTCGGTCTATTTCGCTCAGCTCAAGCTATGAAATCCGGGCCGAGGACTTTGGTCGATAAGGAAACCACTCGCAGTGGTGATGAAAGCGCTGCCAAAAGTCCAGGTGGCCAACAAACCTTTCCAATTGTCTATTCAGCCAAAGCTGAAGGAAATAATAAGGCAGATGACAAGCTGGGTTGTGAAGATAATACACTGGATTGTGGCATCGGTGAACTTGAAGAACTGATAAAGAGTGTTATGTTGAACGCCGAAACACAGGATACTAATCCTGACACGTCTCATATCCCAGAGAATAAAGCTTTAAATGCGTCTGATGCTGGCCGTGATGACGTTGATAGTGGCTTTTTTCCGGAATATTTCGTTTATAGAACGATCGAATCATTCCATGGCAGGAGTTATGATGCAACGGTCTGGGACTCAGAAGGTGATAATGACGAGTCCTACATCACATCATCCTCGAGCAGTGAATCAGATTCAGAAGACTCTAATGATATGTCCGAGGAAGATAACGCCGACGATGAAGCAAGTGAAAGTGCCTGTTCTCATGACTACGACGATATTTATCGAGAAAAGCTTCGATCAGAACGAAAGTCCGACAGGGAAAGAGCTGAGAGCCCAAGCTCTTCATTCTGGGCCCCTCCAGGCCAGGTTAGCAAACTGACTCTTGCGGATATAGATGATTTGATGTACCGCGCTACCAATGTTATTTCCGGTGGGGACTTTATACAGCTTAAACAGATTCAAGACTTGCTCGAGGAATTAAAGGGGATGGATCTTCTAGATGCCACTTGGCGATCTTTAGAAACTTGGGAGGGCCTCAGTCCAAACCTTCATTCCTTCCAAATGAGATGCCTAGGCGTAACAGTTAAACGTCTCAATGATTTCTTAGCATCACAGAGTGAGATACTCATCGATCTTTTCAAGGTTCATCATCTCACAATGGCTCTGAGGAAAGAGGATCTCGACAAAACGCTGCAAATCATGCAAAAGAAGGGAGAATATAATTTGCGAGATCTTCTTAAATCGTTACTTAGAAGCTGGGATGGAGAGAAATGCATGGAAATACTCAGTAATGAGTTGCTTGGGCTATCTACCGAGAAATTTGAGAACATGCTACAGGAGGCTTTTGAATTTGTCTCTTCCGACACGAACTTGTTAGGTACTGTATGAGACCAGACGTTTGGAGAGTCGAGCAGAGCTACTATAGTCCTAGTACTTTTTTGTTGCACATATGATCTCTATTACTTGTACTTTTAGCTCTTCTACTTCATTTCATCGTTCTTGAAGCGCGTAAATAACTGTAGGTGGCAAGTGCTTATTTTATAGTCTGCTTATGCACATGGGCGTTTTACATGTATATATGTAATATCCAGGTAATTTCTTAATATTTTTGGATATTATGAAAATTCAAAGTTTGTATTTAGTACCCTATCCTTCTCTTGAAGATTTATTCCAAAGGATCCTGGAGATCGTCCCCCGCGCAAGAGGCTTGTCTCCTCTTACTTGAGCACAGCTTTTCGATTTGTAATTAGAATAGAACTTTTAAAGCGATTTCTATATAAATTGTTAATTTGCACCACATCAAGAAATATAAACATACATATATCAAAAGTTTTGCAACAATCCATATTTAAAGATATCACTACACCCATAAATTAGCTACATAGTGATATCTATAACAGTTCCCTTCATTTCACCAACACTGAAATAGGCGAATTTTCTGTGATCGCGCCAAGGTCGTAGAACATTGAACAATTTCCCGGTATTACCCTCCCTGATCTTAAAACCTAATTTTATTGCGACCATAGTAATCAGAAACAAGTACACGCATGGCTTTTGACCATTCCATTTCGGTAGCAGATTCAGGCGGCCTTCTTTGTGAGCAACAGACACAATTTTTAACGCAATGCATTAACACACCAGGCATTCTGGATGAGCCTCTATCCCGGTAGCAACAATTGCAGCTATACGCACAGCAACCACCAAGGCTCTTACATGCCATCTGGGCTGCTTCCTGAGTGGGTATAAAGCAGCCGCTATGGAGGATATCAAACTGTCGAGCAAAACAACCCGTGGGCTTTTTATATAGGTGATGATGATACCGGCTAATAAAGGACCACCAGGACTGCTCATGCTTTAATACTTGACGCCGGGCTAGTTCAAGCTTTGCCGTCTCCTCTGCTGTCAGGCTTCCATTAAGCTTTTGTAGTTTCTCAAGACGATTTACATCTTGTATATCGGCAACTTCGGCGAGAATTAAATTCATGCCTTCAAAATTCATCAGCCCCATTTCATAGGCCCACCTTACTTTACCAGCAAGTCCAATCCAACACGGTGGGAAGAGAATCGTCGCAAATTTGGCGACTTGCAGTACCGTGATAGCCTCCTGGACGTGGCCACGATCGAGAAGTTTTCTTTCAATTTGCGAGAACATCTTTGCTGTTGTACGAAAGTAGGCGTCATAAAAATTGTCAACCGCTGGAAAATCCGATCGCTACTGTCAAGCCGGTTAGCAAAGGAAGCAGCAGGTGTGCTAATGTCGATACCTCTGAATGAGAACAGGGACGTTTGAAAAGTCAAAAAGAGTGGAAAGTGTTTATCGCGAAGACACTAGTTATTGTAAAAGGAACAGAAGTTAGACGATGGAATTCCCTTGGGAGGTAAGGGGAGTTGGTTAAGTACCATGCACGAGCGCAGGCAGCAGGTTCCACGCAGGTCATCAGTGATATATCCATGGTTCTGATTTTTGATTCTCAGTATAGACGGCTCTCGATGTCTGCAGCCTAGGTATGTACGTAACAATTAATCATGGACCTTTATCAATGGCTACTGCATTAGTGATAATAATAACTTCTAACTAGTTATTTAATATTGATAACGTATATGGCCTGTGCGTTACTGGCGCAAACTGTATCCTCCATTATGTGGATTATCGTATAATAATGCGGGTCGACGTGGCATGTTGCAGTTAAAAGTGGTTAGCACGTAAGATCCACATGAGACACCAAGCCCTAACTCGATCTTCTAGACGGAGTACAACTTCTCATTAATGTCACTTTTTCGCGTATAAACTCGCAGCCTCGACGACCTACTACCATACCGCTTATGTAATACAGTAACGTGACGAAGCTCCACTGGCGCGAAACGCGAACTCACGAATTCGGCTTAGTCCAACTCGACTACTTCCCATCTTTCTCTGTTCCTGACAGACGCGTTGCTACTCCTCCACTTCTACGTTATCAACCTGAAAATCACCACCCTACCAGAAAGGGACCCTCCAGTAGGGACTATAGTGCTGTCGCGTCTTCCCCTCCGCCAGCCATACCACCACCTCCTCAGCCATGCCATCTGATGAGATCGACATCGGAAATAATGTCAAATTGAAAGTGTTACGCATCAATCATCTTTGCGTTGGTGACAGCCTGGAGAATGTATGATATACTCTTCTGGTGTTCTTCTCAGTCTAATCGCTTATTGATATATTTTTAGAAAAAATACCAGAACGTGGAAGTTCTGGTATTGGAAAGACTTAAAGACGGATGATATTCAGTCAATCACCCACCCTTTAAGAATATCAGCCAAACAAACAATCTGGTACATATCTATCTTTCTGTTGGCCTCCTTGGTATACTTTCTGACTGATATCTTATAGCACGCTTATTGTGAATCTGGTCTGGCGGCTCTATGCCCCAGTCGACTCAGTCCCAATTATTATTCTATCGACCTGGGAATTACTACCCTGCCAAAAAGGGACCCTTAGTGGGGATTATAGTATCTTGGTCATATTCTTGATATTTTTATGGCGACAGTACCTGGTAGACGCGTTGTATTTTCTTTTCGGCGTGTTGGGGGGGCATCATTATATCGCTCTCTTTTGACAGCGTCGTCTGCTGCCGCAACTATGCGTTTTTGGTTGCTGATATTATTTTTGTCATGTGCACTCGGGGCACTCGTATGCCATCGGATCACCAAAGCCCGAAGGAATACTGCCCAATTCCTCCGTCCTGAGAATGAGCCTGTATACTGTGTGTCGCAGTAACTCAAGGACCACGCCTCTGATGTCTCCTACGATGACATTCGCTCCCTGTCAAAAGAGCGTCTAAAGGATACTCTCGTCCATTACGTGGAACCACCTGCTTCCGACAATCTCTCGAAGCCTGTTATCTTGGAGTCTATCACGCCTAGGCACCGCAAACGGAAGATGCGTCCAGCCAGTGAGAAGGTGGTGGATGAAGAGGACGAGGAGGATGAGCATGACGGCGATGAGGAGGATACACCCGATGAGGATGACAGTGCGTTTATTTCTCAAGACGATGAAGACCCCGGGGAATAAATCTCGACGGTTCGAAGGCAAGGGAAAGGCCTCAAATGAAGGGTATAGAGCATTTGTGACGTTCTTCGAAGAAGGAGATACAACCTCGGATAGCGAACAGGATGACGAGGAAACATAAGACGGTGATAGAGGCTCAGCGGCATATTTTGCAGTTGCACGCCTGCAGGATCAAGCATTCGGGCATAGAATAGGATGCCTTAATACCGACCGATTGGATATCGAGGATAATTTGCCGTCAGGCATGTCCGATAAGACTTGTAGTTCCGCACCCATACGTGCAGAACCATCGGATAAACCATCTGAGAATAACTTCATTCCAGAACCAGATGTGGCGGCGGTGCAACAGCCAGAGGAATCGGTGACTCATCCGTTGACCCAATTCTATCTGTATCACCAGGATAGAGAGATATTCTAGGGGGTAATCCCAGATACTGGTGCAGCGGAAGTGTCAACCGCCGGAAAGCGGCAAGCGGCTGCTTTACAACGAGCCTATCGTGGTATAACGACCCTGCGCGAGGTCTCAATCCGGTTCGGTGTCAGTGGCCAGATCAGATTCGAATGAGCGGTCACTGTCAAGACCCCAATTGGTGAGGTTGATTTCCATATTGTGGCTACACCAACGCCATTTCTTCTCTGTATAGCGGATATGGACCGGTTGCACGCATATCTCGATAATACGACCAACCACTTGGTACAGGGCGAGAAACGTATACCGGTTATCAGGAGAAAGGGCCACCCATAGTTCTTCCTCGATAGAAAGGATGAGGCAACAGCGTTTTTGACGGAAATTGAGATGAGGCGATGGTCTGGCTGGCTCTACGTCGTCACCGACGTGATAATTTACTACCCCCCTACTTAGCTACCTCGGCTCACCCCCTCCACCGAACTTCGTTCTTTTATACCCCTTTGATGGGTTAGGTTCTAGTTGGGATTGATTTTTTATTGACATGGTCTGTCCGTGTGTTTTTGAGGAAAGTTATATCACTTGTATATATTAATTGAAGAAGTATACCAATAGAAGAAATTGGGGGTTCCCAGATACCATCAAAACACCACCAGGATACGTTTCAGGGGGGTTTTATGCCGTATTTTATTTGTAGACATTTCCCAAAAACTACACATGCGCCACTGTAGTTTTATGGATACGTATATAATTTATTAGACGTTCAAAAATGTCAAAATGTCTCAAAAACTATTTTACGGTGACAGCGGATGCTACCGATATTGAGACTGCGATGGAATACAGACCCGAGCTTCGGTGGGGCGTCATGGGCCCGTCTACGCTATTACATCTTGGAAGGAGAACCAGTGGTGCCGAGTCGTACGCTTCAAAGTTCCTACCTCATTTTATGAGCTGGTATGCTGACCGTGATCCTGCGTTAACTGATGAGTTGAAAAATAAGTGGATAAGAGAGACGACTACCGCGGCAGAAAATAACTGACGCGAAAGCAGATGGAAAATAAAAGGGATGATTTGCTCATCATGCTACTCAACGCAAAAGAGCACGATACATTCACTTAGTATACAAAACATGTTAGTTGAGTTCCATGTACCCGTGCAGTAGGTCCATCAGGCACAAAACGGCTCGGAATATTGAGCAACTTATTTCACTTGAAGCTTGGTTAGAATATCTAGAAATCCTCGTAAATACTCTTATATTTTGCACAACGCGTCAAATTCAGCCTCACGGCACTTCTATATGCTTCAAAATATACTAAATGCTACTACGTATCAGTCATACAAGATCCGCCGCTCCGCGGGAACGCTAACCTTATTTGGACTTCACAATCCCGAGCCACGGTAGCCGGTGACTAATCAAGTGGGGTTATATGGCCAGTCAGAAGCAAGGCTGGCCGCTGAACATCGCTGATAAATCGGGTGGAGACCGCAAGAACAGGCGACGTAGCCCGAACTCAGCTTTATTCTTTAAACATTCTCTTGTCAACTGTTGGAGATTGACGCTTTTTTGCTGTTCTCCAGACTTGAAGTCGATCTGTACTACGCTACCCCGCATTCTTTTCTTTTCCACAAGTGTAGTGAAAACAGTCGTTGAGCGACTCACTCCACCCAAAATGGCTCGTTTGAGCTTCGTCGTGAGCTTCATCGCGCTCCTTGTCGGCATCGTCAGCGCCGGTGCCACCGCTGGCAACTCTGCCGTCCTCGATTTGCTGCCATCCAACTTTGATAAAGCCGTACTCCAATCCGGAAAGCCTACGCTGGTCGAGTTCTTCGCTCCGTGGTGTGGCCACTGCAAAAACCTCGCTCCCATCTACGAGGAGCTCGGCCAGGCCTTTGCCTTTGCCTCGGACAAAGTGCAGATCGCCAAGGTCGATGCCGATGCTCACAGATCTCTGGGCAAGCAATTTGATGTCCAGGGCTTCCCCACACTGAAGTTCTTTGACGGCAAGAGCGACAAGCCTACCGACTACAATGGCGGACGTGACTTTGACAGTCTGTCGGCTTTCATCTCTGAGCAGACCGGCGTTCGTCCGCGTGTGGCTCCTAAGCTTCCTAGCAAGGTTGAGATGTTGACCGAGACTTCTTTCAAGGAGGTTGTCGGTAGCGGCAAGAACGTCCTCGTTGCTTTTACTGCTCCGTGGTGTGGACGTAAGTACTTGAACTTGAGGGGAAAATTTTTGGGCCTCAACTAACATCGATAAACTAGACTGCAAAAACCTCGTTCCTACCTGGGAAGATCTCGCCAACGACTTCGCCCGCGACGAGAACGTTGTGATTGCCAAGGTTGACTGTGAGGCCGAGAACTCCAAGTCCCTGGCCGCCGAATTCCAAATCAAGGGCTTCCCTACGATCAAATACTTCCCCGCCGGATCCTCCGAGGGCGTTCCGTACGAAGGTGGCCGTACCGAGGACAGCTTAGTCAAGTACATCAACGAGAAGGTCGGCACCCACCGCGTCGTTGGCGGTGGCCTCGACGAAGCGGCCGGCACAATCCCCACCCTCGACGAGATTGTGGCCAAGTACGTGCCAACCAAAAGCTTCGCCAAGCTCTCGGACGAGGTCAAGAAGGCGGCCAAGTCCGTCCAGGAACAGTACGCCCAGTACTACATCAAGGTCACCGACAAGCTGAAGGACAGCGAGGGTTACGTTAACAAGGAATTCACCCGTCTCAAGAAGGTCCTTTCCAAGGGTGGCCTTACCCCCGAAAAGGTCGATGACCTGATCTCGCGCAGCAACATCCTTCGTCAGTTCTTGGGGGAGAAGAAGACTGAGGAGACCAAGGATGAGCTGTAGATATGATTCAAACGACTTTTGGCTACGCCCATGTTTTGCTGTTCCGCGATTATCATCCTATCTGTTGCATTCTTTAGAAAGGGAAATGAGCAATGTGAAGGACATGCTTTTGTATAGTATAGTATATTGCGAATGAACCATTGTTGGTGAATGATTGATACCAACATTCGATATATCATTACTGCAATCATTAACTAGTAGCATCCCGATGTAAACTGAAAGTAAGAAAAGTAAACTCGTAAAAATTCGAATCCATCAATCATTCTTAAGATTGACGGGCTCAATGCTTCATTCATTACATAAACTTTTTGATTTAAAACGCGAACAATTTAATCAAGTCTTTGCAGCCGCATCTTCACGAGCACTACTATTCAACGAAGTCTCGAGGTCATCGAGTCGTCGCGCCATGTCATCTACTATAAAAAACAGTCAATTCCGATCCTCTCTTTTGTACCGAGGGGGGAAGGACAGTAACATACACTTTCCAAAAACCTCGGTAGAGACGTTATCAAACTTGTTCTGAAGTTGATCGAGAAGCTCATCCACGGCGGCGGCGAGCTCGGGGGCAGCAGAGCTTTCTGTAGATTGTGTCTGTTTGTAGTTAGTGACTATTGTGTCGGTGAAGGTTGGATATGGGATGTGGCGATTGTGACAAGACAATGTATGGCAACGTTGAATCCATGGACATGAACGTCAACAATCCACAACCAATTCATAGCACATAAATGAAGTTGAACAACAGAGCAAATCCGATTTCCAAAAAAAGGACATACCTGTGGTTGCAGGCGCTGCGGCCCCGTGTTTTCCTTCTTTGACTGTTCTGCTGACATTTGTGCCGTATTTATGAGCTCAAATGTATCATGCAACCTAATATACCGAGTCCGATATGGTATGTATTCCTGGGCGAGAAACTGATATTTGCGCGCGCAGTCCAGTCAGGAACAAATATAGTTTCAGTTGTTGTACGGGGTAAAGAATGAGCCCTGATAAGACTTGGCCCAGACATACGCTAGCCGTTTTCAGTGTAGCGCTATTATTATCGTAACCAGTCCATATCGGGGCTAGCGCAGTCCGCAATCTGCCCAAAAAATTAATTATTTGCTGCTCCGCTCCGCAGAGGGAACACTGTCGCATTGCCAACGCACCTGCTCAATCGAGTTCATTCGACGATATCTAATACTCAAGAGTCGCCGAATTAACAACTCGAAAATGGCCAAGCGGAGCAAGTTGCTCTCGGCGCTAGATGCCCACCAAGGCCGTGATTTTGCCAAAGAGAAGCAGAAAAAGCTAGCCAAGGCGGCAGAGAAGAAAAAAGGTGGCAAGCAGTCAACAGAGGACGTTGAAATTGAGGAAGAGCAAAAGGTATATTCTTTTGGGTTTTTCTAGTGCAGAGGGGGCCTTTACTGATTTTTGAGATAGGAAGAGAAAGAAACCGACGCCGTTGAGGAGGAAGCCGAAGAGGAAGTAGAAGAAGAAGATGGAGAAGAAAATGACGAAGAAGAAGAAGACGACATAGCTCTCTCCGACCTCTCAGGCGACGAACGTGCCGACGTTATACCGCACCAGCGACTAACAATTAACAATTCCGCCGCCATTAACTCCTCCATCAAGCGAATCTCGTTTTTGACCCCTCAAACCGCTTTTTCAGAGCACAACTCGCTCATCTCCACCGATCCAGTCGATGTGCCCGACGCCAATGATGACCTTACACGAGAACTTGCTTTTTACAAAGTCTGCCAATCGGCCGCTGTGCAAGCTCGCAAGCTTTTGAAAAAGGAAGGCATCCCGTTCACGCGACCTGCCGATTACTTTGCCGAAATGGTCAAGACGGATGAGGACATGACCATGATCAAGAAGAAGCTGTATGATGAGGCAGCCTCGAAGAAGGCGTCGGCCGATGCTCGTCGTCAGCGGGATTTGAAAAAGTTTGGCAAGCAAGTTCAGGTTGCCAAGTTGCAGCAGCGCGCCAAGGAGAAGCGGGATACGTTGGAGAAGATTAATAGCTTGAAGAGGAGTACGTGTTTCCTCATTTCTTTCTTTACACAAAATTTGATACTTACAATATCACAGAACGCAAGGGTGACACGTCCGCCACCACCGGTGACGACGATCTGTTCGACGTCTCAGTTGAAAACAGCAGCAAACCCGACAGCCGCTCCGGCGGTACCTTCTCCAAACGAGCAAAGAAGGACGAAAAACACGGCTTCGGAGGCAAGAAACGGTTTGCCAAGTCTGGCGACGCTGCGTCCTCGTCCGATCTGCGCAGCTTTTCCGTCAAGAAGATGAAAGCTGGAGGGAGACCCGGAGGGAAAAGAGCTCCTACCGGCGCGGCGAAGCGTCCTGGAAAGAGTAGGAGGAATGCAATGAAATAAAGATACAGCTGGAAGAAAGGTATTTCTTGTTAAAAAGTCTAAAATGGGCGTCAGGTGTTCTTTTTTCTTAGTGTGTAAAGTATATAGTCTACACGATAGTTTACTTGATGGCTTTGAAATGAAATGTTTTAGTGACATTGAGAAGAGTTTATACGCTTCAATTCTCGAGTATCTTCGTCGGGCGTTGCAGGACTGTCGTGGCGATGCATCAGCGTAGACCCGAATCCGTAAGAATCCCAAATACTCGACTCCCTGTGTCGAGATCGGGACCAAGTCAGCCATCCAACGACAACCCGGTTGATCATTAATTCGTAGCACTTTATGTTATAGTCTATAGGGTCAGCATAACGCAATGACAAACAAAAAGCTCGCCTCGTACCATCTCTTGATGTCTCGTGCCCTTGAGCAACATCTGATGCCGTTTTTCAAGTCATCACTTGCCCATCGTATTAGAAGTTTCATTGGAGCGATATTAGTGATGCTTGTTCACCGGCGAATTCTCTTGGCCGCAATCTCCTCCTCTAGTGCCTCTCCATCTACACCACCAAATTCTCGGATGCGGCTCAGCAAGTTGTCTACACCCATGTTGATGTTGAGTCGATGCTCCGCAAAGACGAGATCGAGCTTGGACTGCGTATCGGCTGCGTGCGTAAGAGTGTGGTCGTGTATGAGTTCTTTAGATCGCTTCAAGCCAGCTTTATGTATGATTTTCCCACACCCTTGGACAGAGCATGTCCACGTGTCCTCGGGCAGGCTTGTGATATCTGGGCCGGCGAGGTTACCGGATTGGTGGGTTTCTTGCAACGGAGTTTTCCTGATTGCGAGTGAATCCGCCTCGGACAAGATCGAATGAGCCCGTCCATTGATAGTGCTGGGCGCAGTAGATGGCGGGGGATCGCGCACGAGGTCAAGACCGCGTGATTTGGTGGGTGTTTCTAGGCTTTCGCCCATATCGCTTTCTTCGTCATCATCGTCGTTGTCATCGGAGATTTCCATGTCTCGAGCCGCGCTGCGGGTCTTTTTGCCTGCCTTTTTGGTGGACACTGATGCAAGCTTCGGACGTAGAACGGACTTGCGTACACGCCGCCTACGTGCTCGAGGGTGGTCTTCATCGTCGCTCTCTTGCTCCGACTCATCGTCGTCTGAGGCTACACGCGGTCTGAGCGGAGTGATGGCCATCTGTCGGATGTCCTCTTTCTCAGAAGCCTGTTTCAGGTCCCGGTATAGGGCTTTTCTAGACCAGTCAAAGTCGGACTGTTCCATCTTCTCAAGTACAGACACAGCATTGGCGTCTATAATGTCTCGTGCATGATCGTCTGTATCGATTTCGTATCGACGGCGTAGGGTGCTAGCAACAAGGTCGAGCGTCAGCTGACGTTTGGCCAGGGCACCAGCCTCTTTGAGCTCTGAAATAATATCAAATAAAGTATCCGCCTGTGTCCGAGAGAGGTCGTGGCTATCGACTGGATCCGAATTGGCGCGCGTGTCTGCTTTTGCGGAACTGTCGTCATCGGTCCTCTGTTGTAAAGCCAGAAGGCGTTCATATTCGTCCTTCTCATCGTTAGCACACAAACTCATACCTAAACTCAATGTGAAGAAACCAACACGAAATTTCCTAGCAAGATGTTTGAAGATTTCCGTCTCGTTCCACTGCACGTCCTCCCGTCCCTGTATCATCTGGGAGAGCAGGAAGCTATGATGCTTATTGAAAACCTCGGCCGAGTCGTCACCATCCTCGCAAATTCCATGCGTATGGCCAACATACTACGACCCGTCAGTCCATGTTGTAACCCACCAAACCGCAAATAGATGTACACACCTCTTCACACAAATATTCAAAAGTAGGCTCTCCGCCGCGACGCCTTCGTTTCTTCCTCTGGTGTCGGTCGACTAAAAAGTACAGCAAATCGACGGCTTCGACCATGTCGTTGAACATTGGCTTGTAGCCTTTGGCAGGGGTGATGGAATACCATCCAGCCTGGCCGGCCACCCAGACGCCAATCTCGCCGTCTGCATGCTGGCCGTAGGCGTAGTGGGTTACGTTTTCGATAACGATTCGTTTCGAGGGGTAGTCTTCGTCGAGCACTATGGGTATTTGTCAGTATAAAAAGGTCGTAGAACAGTAGTATACACACGTCTAACTGTGTTACACAGGTTATGGCGGGGTTGTACCTAGATGGGCCTGCTCCTCCTCGAGCTCGTCCAAGCAGCCAATGACCCTCACAGGGTTCTCTGGCGTGGTCGCCAGCAGATTGGCATAGCGCGACTTGCCCGGAAGCAGGATCTTGACATCGGTCAGGCTGAATTCCTCCCATTCGTTCTCGTCAACGTCGAGGGAGGGATCGCGTGGTTTGAGAATCTGTTCTTCGCGGGAAGTCATGGCCAGTAGTCGTCGTATGGCATGGTGGTCATTCCATAGCCAGTATGAGAGAAAGCATAGCAGGATCGAGAGTGAGACAACAACGATGGGCATGCAGCAGCGGTGATAATAATGAGTGGGTGAGTCAATGGGCTAAGTACTAATTAGTGACGGCGAATTCCACAGCACGCGTCGAGAACTCCATCTTATCGGTACGCGCTAGTAATTTACCCCGGAGATCCATTTTCCGTCGGCCCTCTCCTGTCAGCCTTGTGCAATTAACAATATCGAAGCCCTTCTATTAGTATCGTACAGTTTTCATCATGGTTGTCCAGTTCTGTGTAGACTGCGGAAACCTCCTCGATGAGACACCAAAAGACCATGTCACCTGCGAGCTCTGTGGGAAAGTGGCCAAGAGTCAGTCTCCTAGATAAACAATTCCATGACATTCACTCACAAGATAAAAAGATGAAATGCTTTCTCACGTCCAAACATCTGTCTCCAAAGGCTTCCCCTCACAGCTACGAACCAAACTCACATCCTACACGCAAAAGGTCACTGCAGAGACACTTGGTTCGGGTCCAATCATAAGAATGGAGTGTCCCGAGTGCCCCTCGAAAGAGGTTACCTGGACTGAGGCCCAGTTACGAAGTGCTGATGAAGGAAGTACAATTTTCTATCGATGCATAAAATGCGGCCATAGGTGAGATTCTTTTTATTTCCATAAAGAGACTGGTCGTTCTAACAGTACTAGGTGGACGGAGAATAATTAGCCTCCAATTCATAAGCTAGCGTTTCATTGTTTACAGTATATGGGATTGCTATTTCTCTGTGCGATATCTTCCATGATGTTTGGCGTACGGACCGGTTCTTGCCATTTACAGTTATGGGCTGATATTCCTTTGCCTTTTCTTGAAACCCATCCTCCCCCTAAATTTAACCCTTTCTCAAACCCCAAGGCTAAGGCAAAATTAATCCCAATCCTTATAAGCTTCGTCGAGCCGTTCCAAAATCATAGGAAGATAAACTGTTTCCCATTCTCCACCAATCTTTGCTGTCCAACGAGCTTTGCAATACTCCCAATATGCTGGATACCAACCAGATTGCTCAAAATCAATAAGAGCTAGAGCACCGGCCTGTCCCTCTCCATCCACAGTAATAAGAATATTACTAGGGCGAAGGTCGCTGTGAGGAAAATTGATACTCACATTGTCAGGAAGACCTGATAAGTAAAAGGAGTACCATTTTTCCGCCCACAGAGAGTTGAGAACCAATCATGGAAACTCTTGGTATTCGGAAAAGGTCCGGTTTCTAGAATGCAGCTATCCTCAAAGACCCTATCGCAAAGTGGCTGACGACCAATATGAGCTTTTAGTCTGTTACCGAGAAAAATTAAACAATCCAACATAATAAAAGCAAAATATAACTTACCAATAATAGAGGCGTTCAATGTACGTAGTAAATAATAAAAAGACGCAAGATGATATCATTGGCCGATACCAAGATTCAACGTATTGTAACGGCATTACCAGCCTTGCCATGGACCGTAATTTAGATCTACGCTAGAAGCTCCCAAAAAATAATCCGTCAACTTCTTCTTCCCAATTTTTTTTTTTTTATAATTATTAATCTATATTTGCAGCACCAGCTGTCATCCCAACCAATATAATCCAAATCCATTTTGCACAGTCAATTGTTTCCTTCAGGTTTATCAACACTGCAGGAACATTGAAGTTAATTGAATTAGAGGACTCTACTTGATGAGCTTTCTCGGCCGGGCCACCAGTATCGGCGCGCAGCCATTTGGAATAAGAATGTCCAGCGCAAGGGTCTACGAGGGGCTTCTCGGTATGTCTATATATATCCACACAATATACAAGAAAAGAAAAAAAAACTAATATCAGACTGAAACCAGCCATCCACAAACCCGAAGGCGTCACATCCGCCGGCGTCCTTCGCGATCTCCAAACACACTTCAACGACTCCACAACCTTCAAGCCCTGGATCGAGCGCGAGCAAGACCGACGCGTCGCTGACCACAACTACCAACGCAACAAACACCGTCGCCGCTTCCGGAAACGACCAGAAGTGAAAATCGGCCATGGCGGTACGCTCGACCCGATGGCGACGGGTGTGCTCGTTGCAGGTATTGGCCAGGGAACGAAATATCTCCAGACGTTTCTGAATTGTACAAAGACATATGAAACGGTAGTGACTTTTGGTGTTGCGTCGGATACATACGATTGTACGGGAAAGACCGTGCGGCGTTCACCGTACGAGCACATTACGCGGACAATGGTGGAAGAAGCGTTGGCGCAGTTCCGGGGCAAGATCATGCAGCGGCCGCCTATCTTTTCGGCCAAGAGGATTGATGGCAAGCGGTTGTATGAGTATGCGCGAGAGGGTATTGAGCCGCCCGTGGAGATCAAGTCTGTGCCCGTCGAGGTTTTTGATTTGCAGTTGCTCGAATGGTATGAACCAGACTCGCATGAGTATAAATGGCCACAGGAGGAGATGACGGGCCCCGAGAGACAGCTTGCAGAGAAGTTACTGGACAAGGATGCTGCCATCCCTGTGGCGTCGACGGAAGAGGCAGAGGTTGTCGAGGCCGAGGCCGAGGCAGCAACAACAAAATCACCACAAGCGAAACGAAAAGCTTCCCCTGTGCCGGAAAAATCCGAAGTTATTGACGAGCAAGGTACCGTCTCGGCGACGAAACGAGTCAAGACGGACGGCGAGGAACTCCAATCCGCCACTACCACCGAGACCCAGACCCAAACGGCAGAGACAGTTCCTGAAGAAGTCAAAGAATCCAAAGAAGAAGAAACAAAACCACAAGAAATGCCATCCCCCGGCCCAGCAGCCGCACGTATCAGAATGACCGTTTCCGGCGGATTCTACGTTCGCTCACTGGCACACGATCTAGGCAGGGCAGTCGGAAGCTATGGAATAATGTGCTCCCTGGTGCGAACCCGGCAGGGCGATTACACTTTGGATGCCGATAAGGTGATCAACTACTCCGAACTCGAGGGCGGCGAGGACGTTTGGGGACCCAAGGTCCAACGGCTGCTGGCCGAGTGGCAGGAAAACAACAAGACCGAGGAGTGATTTTTTTTTATTACTCCCAAGACTTGAGGCTTGGTCTTACTGTGAATTTGTGCAAGAGTTACATGAAGATAAAGCCAGAGCCATTGATGGCTGGCAGCTTCAAGTATTCTATAACTGTCTATGTAGAATAGAGAAATCTCCTAGAAAGGCAAATGTACAGAAAAAGTCACGTCAAATGAACAGGACTTCCATGAGTCGGGTTCCGGAACAGATAAATGAAGAGTAGCTAAAAAATGGTGCGTCAAGCAGATGGCGGGTAGGGAAGGGAAAAAAAAAAAATATGTAGGGAGATAAGTTTGTACGAGAATCTGTACAACGCCTCAAGAGCGACTGTTCACTCTGACGAACAAGCCTGTATGTCTACAGAAGTGTTGGCTCATGAACTCATGGCTAGATCTTCAACATATCAAGCAGAGAAGATGTCGATAAAAAAAGTATAACAAAATGTTCCGAATGAAAGAGAAAACAAAATAGGCTTTTTTGTTGCCGGGGTATAACCACTGAAATGCAAGCATACCAACAAGGAGAGAAAGTTTAAACACGCAATATAGACACCTGACGTGCAAATCAAAACAAGAGCATGCCGCCCAATTTTAATGATGGTGGGCATTGTGAGCATCGACGAGAGCTAGGGTCTGTTAGACATGATTTCAACGACAAGTGCAAAGAACTTACTTTGGAGAGCGGCAGCCTGCCCTTTTCTTGATTCGCAGGCGCATTGCAGTGTGCTGCCGTTTCGGAAATCCAGCAAAATGCTATTAGGCAGCTCTTGGCGATCTTCATCCGGTAGGCACGGGGTTTGGAATTCCGATAGATGGTATCGCTTGACAATATTGCGTGATCCGGCATCTGTGTTTCCTGGCGTAAGGACCAGATAGCCCTGGTGGTCGATACGCAGGAACCTACGCTTCCAGAGCAAGGTGTCGGGGAACTGTACGTTGACTTCGCCAATGTCGACGGCCTTGGGGGCGGCGTGCTGGGTTTCTTCCTCGGTGTGTGGCGGTGGTAGCCTGTCTATTCCAGGTGGACTCATTAGATTTTTACGGGGCGAGGTAAGGGAGGACATCCGTCGAATAAATCGAGACGTACGCGAATCTCTCTTTTCCTCGGAGCTCAGATCATCCAGCCGAGAGCGAGAAGAGCCCCGGCTCTCAGAGCGAGCAGTTGTAGTATCAGTTGAGCTACGGCTCAAGCCCCTCGATGAAAGGGTAGGACGACGCTCAGGCACGCCGTTCGACTTCCGGTCCGCTTCTTCTAGAGAATTGTGCTCGACGATCAGGGGGCTGCGTTGAAGATTGAGTACGCTGGATTCGATGGGGTCCGCATTCACGTCCGTCGGGGGTGTGCGAGGATTCCGAACGATACGGGCCGTGACCGAGACGGATTGCGATTCTTTTCGGCCCAACGAGGGAGGGTTTGCGGTATCGGGGGACGGTCCGATGAAAGACGATCTCGCCGAGGGCGCCGCTGAGGGGGGCAGGCTACCGCCCATCGACACTGAAGCTCGCTTGCGGAATTTTTCGAATGCTGTTGCAGTCGGGGATGGGAGGCCGTTGGTCGGGGGCACGGCCAGCGTCGGACTAGAAACACCATCACGGTTACCCGAGAACATCTCCAGCGCCTTGATGCGCTTGGAAATGCCAGAAGACACATTGACTTTCTTCGCCGTCACCACGGGGATAGGCCCCGCCTGTTCGTCTCCGCCAGCAAATGTGGCTGAGATAGATCGTCCGACCACAGGCATGACACTGAGATCGCTGGGACGACGACCTGGGTTGGACACAGCGCGCGTCTGCCATGCCTCCAAGGGCGTACGCGGCTCGCCGTCGGGCGACAGGGGCCCTTTGCCCACGGACACAGGCTTGGCCTCCTGGAAGGTGGCTGACTTCAGCTCCTCCATGAATGAATCGTCCGACAGCAAGTTGTCTTCATCCGACAAGTCCGGGGTGGGCACCAGGATGGGGTCCAACAGCGCAATGCGTTTGCTTTTCTGCCGAGAGAGACGATGATTATTCTCATCGCCTCGGGGCAGCGAGAGGGGCGCTGTGGAGTCCGCTAGTGTAACCTGGCTAGCGGTGTTGGTGATGGCGTCGGTGGTGGTGGGGACCTCCTTAGGCGCCGTCTCATCTGCCTCGGGAGCGCCTGCGACGATGGCGTCCTGTGAGCCCAAGCTGCTAGACGCGACCGAGTGGATGGCCTCTGACGCTGTCGGCGTGCTGTCGTCGTCTTCGTACTGTATGCTTTGCTCTTCGTCGGGCTTGGCCATGTCCTCGAGAGCGGTATCGGGCTCGGATGTGCTTGCAGTAGTTGCTTTTTCGTCGTCCGTCCTGTCGCTAAACTTCTCGGGTGCTGTGGAATCGTCGGTCGTATCTTCTTCTTCAATCAAGGGTTGGGTTGCAGGTTCCGGGATTTGTTCAGGGTGTGGTTCCACGACTTTATCCTGCGCCTGGGGTGTAGTAACGAGGAGTTCTGCGGGTGTTTGCACTGAAGGGTTGTTTTCTTTTGGTGCAGCATCTTCTGGCGCATTTTCTTCCGCAGGATTTTCTCGTGCAGTGTCCTCTGACGAGGTGTCTTCTAGTTTATTGTCTTCCGGCGCAGCATCTTCTCTTGCACTATCCTCCGACGTAGTAGGTTCTAGTTTGTTGTCTTTGGGCGCAGTATCCTGTTGTGGAGCATCTTGCGGCGCAGTGTCTTCTCGTGCAGTGTCATCGGACGCAGTGTCTTCTGACTTGTTGTTTTCCGGCGCAGTATCTTGTTGTATAGTATCTTCCGGTATAGTGTATTTAGGTGTAGTATCCTCCGGTGCATTGTCTTCCACGGTGTCTTCCGCAGTATCTTCTCGCGCGACCGTTGACATTGCCACGGCCGAGTCCGCTTTGGCCAGATCTGCCGTGGTCGGTTTCTTCTCTTCAATAACCGTCGTAGTCACAGTGGCTACTTGCTTAACAGTCTCAACTTTGGTAGCTTCGATTTTGGGTGGTTTGGCTTCCTCAACAGGATACAACTTCGTCGTCTGAGCGTGGTCTATATTCTCCTTGTTCTCCAAAGCATCGGCCGGAATAACTTCGGCGGTGGCGCTCTTGCGTTTCTCGTCTTTCTTTTGCAGATCCTTTGTCCGCTTTTCCATTTGCTTTTTCCGGAGTTCAAGCGCTCTCATAAGTCGCTGTTTTTCAGGAGACATGCCCGAGGATGTGAGTGCGTTCATTGACTTGGCCCCGGGCGACAGCTTCGGTCGCGGTACCGATATAGAAGGTGGCGGAATCAGTATGGGCATCGGTGGCGCATTCTTAAGGGAGGCCAGGGTCGGCACGGGTATCGCATCAGGCTGGGACTTGGGTCGACCAGGGCCTAAAGGCGGTTTCCGTGGACGAACCCCCGGGGGCAAGGCTGCGACTGGGCGCTGATCCTGGTTACGAGACATGCTTCCAGCGGTCCGCGGTCGACCGTTCATGTCCACAGACGGGCGCGGCCCCAGTTTGACTTTTTGCCGGGATGACGTCGAGTAGCCCAGTTCCTGGAGAGACGGGCGCATGGATTGAGTGGAACTTCGGTGCTCAAACGGTTGCTGGGCTAACTGATCGAGGAATCGTCTTCGCGAGACAGAATGCACCGACTTTGTCTCCGCTTCGTCATCGGCCACAGTGGGCGATTCGGCCGGGCCTTCTTCGCCGCCTGGTGTTGGCGGGGGAGGCACTGCTGTCGCATCGGATGCCTGACTGAGCCTCTTGGAAGAATCTTCTGACAGCGGCGACTCCAATTCAGTCCTAACGGGCGGTCCTCCCTCCTCTGCATCCTCGACGATCTCCATCAAGCGACGTCGGCGAAGGGAGCTAGAGGAAGACGTCATCGACCCAGATGCGGCATGGAGAAGACAGGCAGACGACAAGGCGCTTTCAGTGAGGTCGGTCGCCTCTTTGAATTCAAAGGTTGTATCTTGTGGGGAGAATTTATCGAGGATCGACTGAAATTGAACAGTTGTACGGGCTGTGGCGGCGGGGGGAGAAATTCATTAGCAACAAGTTCTATACAAATAAAAGATATCATCACTGCTCACCTTGTATCAGCCTAGAGACTCCATCAGGCACATATTTGAGCACGACTTTCCTCCTCCGATACTGCAGGAAGCCGTACAGCGGCGATTTCTCCTCGTAGCCTTCGACGGCGACCCGGACGTCGGGCACACCGCCTGTGCCTCGGCTGAGTAGTGTCACTTCATCTCTTGATGAGTATTTGAGCAGGAGCCTAAAAAGAAGAGAAATGTTAGCTTGTGGCTTCACTTGCGACTTCACATGCTCCTTCTGCTGATGCCCAGCTCTCCCTCAACCCCATTATCTCAAGGATATGTCGCAGCACTCAAGCTAGAGACGAACATGTCGCGCGCACTCCAAAGCAATCACGCAAAGACAAAAGATAAACACTCACCATCCTCCAGCCTCGGTCAAGGCAGATTGATAGGCTTCGATGACAGCGGGATCATCTAACCCATTAAGCGACATGGCGGGTGCCGCATGAGAAGGAGATCCGCACAGCGAGAGCTGCTCCTCTTGTAGCAAGTAAGCCGCAGACTGGGCTGGCTAAATTGGTAGATAGAAAAGAATCAAAACGAGGGGCACAAACAAACAAAGCAAAAGAAAAAGAAGAAGCCCCGTGGCAGAGCGAGGCAATAATATGTGTCGAGGCTGCCGCAGTTTTGGATGGGGGGAGGTGTTGGAGTTGGACGGGGCGGCAACACAAATCGGCCGTGCGACGAGTGGAGCTTCTCGAGCAACTCTACAAGGAAATTGGAGGAACAACAGCCTGGTTAATTATAAAATATAAAGCAGACTGGATCCAATCAATGCGAGCGAGATATAGCATTGTGCTACCACAGAGCCCCAAAATCGCACTGAATTGAACACATCATCATCATCATAATAATGATGATGAGGATAATAATAATAATAATAATACTGTAACAAATACAGTTCGAGAAACGAAACGCCTTCAGGGGGCAGCAGTCGGCGAATCACAGGGGCCGTACTACACCAAAGTGGGGCCCCAGCCGGGTGGGGCTCTGTGGCTGCCTGACGCCCAATCAGCGGCGCGTTTGAAGCTTGGGCCGCCTCCTCATGCTCCTGTGGGGAGGCGTTCTTCCATTTATGGCCTAGTGAGGTTTCCTTTTTCGACTAGCGCTTCCCGATCTGGCCTCGGCTGCTTTCCTTTCTGGGCCTGTTTTGACTTTTGAGAGTCGATGCATTATTGTTTCAGGGACTCTATCTGGCAGTATTATTGTTTCCCCTTTTTTTTCTCCGTTATCTATCTACTACGTATCTATATCGACTACGGGAAATTTCAAATTACATCCCTTAGTACCCATGGTTCGCGCTGACCCGGGAACTAACCATGGCTGCAATCTGAGAAAAAATTTAATTAATTAACCCAGGAACAGGCCAATATGAGATGCCGATCTTTGTTTCAGGTTGGACAGCTTTCTGAGCTAACGTCAACTTAATCGGGGACGGCCTCGGCGACGGACTGTACACCGTACATGGCAAAAATACGAATAAAATTAAGGCATCCAACTAGGCGGCCTTGCACCAGTTAGTTGGGCAAGTTTGGGGATCCTTTCAATGTTGGCAGTCGTAAATAAGTATTGCATTCTGCATGTAATAATATCAATTGATGATAATATTAGGATACTCCGTGTTTGCACAAAATCAAGATGTCTATATCGGAGTCGCCCGGAAGTGGTCCGTTCCACCACGAAGTACGTATACAAAGTATAAAACCAACTATTATAGCCAGGTCATTTAAATATGTATTTGAAATATGAAACTGCCTTGATAGATTCAGCCAATACAAAATATCTCCAAACTCCGTATCTTGCGAGTTGAGCTTCGGGTACATGATAGCGCTGGTGGGTCCAGCTGATTACCAAACAAGTAGATGTTTCTCTACGCTTGTACTTGTAGTTAATCACGATTATTTTATTCAATTCCAACGACTATCATACCTTTTCACCATGTCCAAGCCGACTTTGATCTTCTGCCCTGGCGCCTGGTACCCATCCATCGCCTTCGACCCTCTGATCGAGCTTTTACCCGAATATAAAACCCACACGGTGGCCTTCCCCTCCATCCAGCAAGCAACGACAGTGCAAGACCTGAAACCGGACATTGCAGCTATCCGCGACCTCGTAGAGCGCGAGTGCGACGCGGGCCATGATATCGTCGTGGTCTCGCACAGCTGGTCCGGTCTGCCTGTCAACAGCGCATTGGACGGGTTGAGTAAAAAGGAGGGCAGACTAAGTGGCCAGAAGGGCGGTGTTGTCCGGCTAGTCTTTATTTCTGCTTTTATTCCAGATGTTGGTGAGAGTCTGATTGGGGCTTTTGGCGGTGTGCCACCGGATTGGTATATTCGGGATGTAAGCAACTTGCAGATAAAGAAACGCTGTTCGTAAGAGATGAAGTGCTAAAAAAAATATTTCAGGAGGCCAATGGTACAGTATCAGCCCGTGACCCATATACACTTTTCTTTCACGATGTCCCTGGCGGTGAGAAATGGGCCGAGACGCTGCGTCCGCACGCATGGGCGACCAAAAACTCCCCCGCCACGACTGCGGCGTATCTGCGGTATCCAAGTTCATATCTGCTTTGCGAGGATGATCGGGCGATTCCCTTGTTTGTGCAGGAGTTAATGGTGGAAAAGGCGCGCTCAAAGGGCGCCGTTATTGAGACGGAGAAGATCAATACGGGGCATTCGCCGTGGTTGGTGTCTCCGGAGCAGGTGGCCGCGTATGTGAAGAAGCAGGTCGAGTTATCTTCGGCTTAGGGTCAAGTGGTGCCTTGACGACATGCAATTTTTTGGACAAGAAGTACATATCGAAACCCTATATAGCCAGCTACATATGTAAGCTACGTGTCAATAACATTGAAAAGAGTCTCTTCTACCAGTATTCAATTGTTTCAAGAAACCGTTCATTGATATAACTACTTCAAACATTCATGATAGTACCCGAAAATACAGGAAAAAGAGAAACAACAAATTCTGCTCTTGGTCATAGGATTGCCCGTTTAATTGAAATGACTGCACAGTTCCAAGAAGTAATCCTTATTCGGGACAATTTCCGCACTCCTGAGCGTTAGGCAAATCGATTAGCAACGATCTTATACTCTTCATCAATAAAGATGTCTCCTCGTGGATGCCTTCTTCTTCTTCGCTATCGTCTTCACTATCGTCTTCACTGTTGTCTTCACTGTCGTCTTCAGTGTCGTCCTCAACTTGGTTGAAATTCAAGTTCCCTCCTTTTTTGATTATACCTCGTAGAATTTCGGCGACTGCATCTGGGCTGGCCCCAAAGAATGATTCGATTTCAAGGCTAGGATCGCGTCCGGAAGGGTTCTTTCTCAAGTCAATTCCTTCAAAAGTACGATTGACAGTTTGCTGGATTAGCTGTGATAAACTGTGCGGGTCTCTGTCTGATCTGCAGACACCGGATAGCTCTTTTATCCACCCAACCATTCCTCGAAGCTGCAGGAGGGTTTTTCTAATCCAGGATTGGGATGGCTGGAGTAGCTTCATTAGCCCATCAAATTCTTCGTCATTTCCATGTTTCAAGGTATATGGAATGTCAAGCAGTCCGATTTTCCGCCCATTCTCGCGAGCGCGCAATTGGGTACTAAGAAGATAAATTTCCTCTCCACCAGTAAGATTCTTGAGCGTCAGCCAACGTAGGCCCTCTCGTAGGTCTAATAGTTTTCGCCTAAATTCCTTCCGATAATGAGGCGTCGTTGTATTTCCTGCAGACGTAATGTTCTTGGTGTGACTCTCAAAGCCTTCAATAGCTACTTCCGTGAACAACCCGCTATCATATATTTTCTTCATGCTATAACAATTCTCAGTCAAATTTGAGCGGATTTCCAATAACTTGGTAAACCATTCGAAAAGAAGGTCGTTAAGAGTTATGGCACCAAATGAACGAGACGAAATACGCGCAACTGCGAGCTGCCAGTCGACAGATGCAACGGTAAACACCATAGAAACCTGTACTTCATAGAAACCTCCGGGCATTGTCTTTGACAATAGTCCATCCATATAAAGTAGGTCAAATTTCTCGAATTCTTTGTCAAAAGCGCCATTTCGATGACATCCACAGTCCAGGCAGCACTGTCCATCAAAATCTTCGGGATCAAGCTGTTTTGGGTTTTCAAATGGAGGGGAAATTCGGCTTAAAAGGGTGGATATCCGTTCATTTTTGACTTGATGCAGTGACCAAAAAGGGTCAAAATTAATGAATATGTGTCGAAATTTATGCTTTATGAACCGAATTCTTTTTTCTAGCTCCTTCCAGCTGACCGATCTCGACCAAGACGGAAGTTTTGAAATTGCAATGTCTGCATGAAAAAGTAAGGCCAGAAGCAGGCGTTGACGATGGTTTGTGAGTTGTTTGATTGTTTCTTGGTCAAGAGACTTTTGTTTCTACTCATGTTAGTTTGATATCCGCAAATTATGCTGAGCCTTAGTGTCTGTCATACTGGGGGTAAGATCACGCCTAGGCTATCCGAAGTAACCGAATATATCCAAACCACTGTAACGAGTAAAGCAATAAAATCATAAAGATCCGAAGTTGAAAGTGTATTTAACTTATTCGCTGGCTTTTGCAAATAAGAAAATATTTCTATTTCGTGGTCTCGTACGGCAAGCCAACCAATAAGCTGGGCTGCAGCTTGAGCTACCTTTTCGTGACTCATATTGAGCTGAATGCCGGTCAGACCGTTTGTTTTACAGGAAGTACAATGCGAACCACAGGCAAGAAGTCTGTGGGTCTGGTAGTAATTAGTAAAGGTTCAATAATACAGTAATAAAAAATCCCGGTTGACATACCAATAAGGCCAATTGATCCAAATTCTTATGGTTCAGACTATGTTGGGGCATCATTTCCTTAAATCTTTCCTTAAAGATAACTGGTGTTTTTTTTATGATGGATGCAGGTGTCGGTAGTGAGCTGATGTAGTTGATACCATTACGCTTCTCATCCTTCACAAATCCAAGAAATGCCTGAAACTGGGAGAGAGCAAGCTTCCAGCTGATGAGACCCAAGTTTTTAGATGGAAAGCTTAAACCCATCTCTTGGGCAAGCCTATCTCTTAAAGTACCATTAATCGTGGTGAATAGTTCCAGGAAACTCGCGCTATCATGTTTTTCAATAACGAGGTCCTGGTAAGAAATGGAGACTAGAACCTTTCGTCAGCCTCCCCCGAATTGCCCAACAGATTACACTCCTTTGTCAACCCAGCTGGTTGGTTTATGAGTATAAAGTAGTACTTACACTCAAAGCAAGATTTTTCCTCCACTATATCAAGGAAATTAAGCCTTGTACAAGGCTCTTTTAGCAGCTGTGATCCCAAATTCTCCAGGCAATAATTGCACGGAACTTCGCCATTGCACTATAAATATAAAGTTATTTTCTGAGTAGATAATAGGTTATCGCGGGGCCACATACCTTTTGTTTTCTCTTGCGGCATGTTATGCACACATTTCCCTTCTTAGTACGGCTGCCTTGCTTTGCCTGGGTCATGCCAGCGGCTGTTCCACGTTTCTTTTTGCGAGGCAGCTCCCACTCGCGAGTAGGGCCCAGCAATGGCCTCTTTTGCAATGTGGTAGTGTTGTTTGACTGTGTACTTGCTGTGGGGATAGCCAATTCCGACTCGAAGGGTATGGAATTTTGGGTTTCCATAAGCTCAAGATCTTCTAGTCCAGGTGGCGGTATGCTGTGAGGCGCACTTTCGGGCTGTTCAAGGTCGGTAACGTTTAACGGACCAGCTTCTCGATAGTAGATGGACGAATCGGCGAACGACATGTCGTTTCTTGGTTCAGGGAAAAGGTCATAGCAGTCTATGCCCAGAAGACTTGGATCTAGAAAATCCGAAGGGGTTTCGTTAATCCCTGCACAAACTCAGTTAGCAAAAAAAAGAGAAAAGAAAAATGCAAGTTCATATGTTGATGTTGATGGGTTCTCACAAGCTGAAAAGTCTACAAGGGTACCGTCATCAACAAGGCTGGCGGGATCGTGTAGAGCCGGTGCAAGAGTTTGGGTCTCCGACATGAATACACCGCCGTCTGCTTCTGCAAAAGGCACAGAGTAGTCGAATGTACCACTAGGCACATAGCTATTTGGGTGCTCCAGAGGCTGAGACTCAAGATCTTCGGAAAGGAAAGGTAGCAACGAAGGACTATCGGGAAGAGGAAAAGTAGAGAAGAACTCATTCAGATAAAGATCTTCGTGGTCTGACATTTTCGAAGGTAGCTAGCTACTGCTTGATAATGTAGAACATGTTTTTTAAACTAATAGGGATTTCGGCTAGTATTTATACATGATCTTATGTTGATGCTGATCCTGCCACTGTGATAGAGAAACAGTAGCTGCATGAAGCCGGCCAATAAAGTGTCTAGGCGGCTATAAATTTATGGGTCGGAGAGGCACTGTAGCTTCCAGAAGCCAATAAGAGGCAGAAGCGGCTAACTTTTGGACCCACTTCAAGATTTATATGGGAAATTAAAATAACATGCAGAGTGCTGTTGAGGTATACGATCCAAAATTCTCTTCTTTTCTCTACTTCATTTGCTTCCTCAATCTGTAGAGCTTTTCACGACAACAGACTGCTTCATTCTTTTAAGTTTTTGGAATCTCACTAGGATTAAAGATGATTGATTGGCTTCGGGAGCTTACTGGTCCTAGATAGGAGCGCTTGTCTGTATTTGAACTAGCAAGTTTGTCAATTCACCTAGCTGAATCATTCACCTTTGTTAATCGATATATGCTTATATCCTGTGTTGAGCATCTTTCACCGGGACGACTCTTAGAACAGCAGCTGTGGTTTATCTGCTTACATTCACTTAGGAATCAAGGCTTTGGAGATACAAGGTAGAGATATTTTTTTTAAAGTATATGGCATGCTGCCTTACTGCCCACTAACAATTTCAAGTCAAAATTAGTAAAAGCTAAAAACCTATCAGTCATGAGACACAGCGAAACGATGTCCTCCGTTACCACAGATGATGGGCGCAATACCCCAACAAGTAGTACCGTTTTCGATGATCCAAGGGGATTAGAAGATTATGAACGCCCGGGATTGACGAACCTTGGAGAGCCCCCTTCCGAAGGAAGAACATACATAATCCGAGACTCTGAGGCAGGACTTGTCCTTGCAGTCGAGGAAGGCGTGTTGAATTTATTATCTCAATACACCGAAGACGATGGCAGAATCCACTGGCGCTGCATTAGGCACCACGATGGGTGGTATGGCTTTAGGAACATGGGCTCTGGCACCTTAATAGGGCATAACCGCCAAGGACAGTTTGTTGCACAGGCGACAAATCATGCTGACTGGGAGCAGTTTCGCGTGGAGCACGATCCGGATGGGGGTTATACACTTCTTGTGAAGCGTACGGATTGGTTCCGATTTTGGCTAGAACCAATGGTGATAGATAGCAATGGGCAGTTGGTGCTTGCTGGCGCGCGTGAAAGAGGAACTGTATGGAAGTTTATTCGTGTTGACAATCCAATTTAGGCTTGCTGAGGAGACATATCTATACTTTAGTTGTTTATTCTATCTCCTCCTAGCGTCTCGTCATTATATCAACTGATACTTGTTTGTTACACACAGTATGGACAGATTTGACATTTCTGTCTGTTTGATTCATCCTACCTCAATGTCAAGGGTCTACCTGAGGCTAGTCAAGATACAGTCAGTAAAGACTTTCTAGTGTGGTGGTTACAGTACCAGAAAAGGTTTGCTTCGCAGCTTAGTACTGGACAGTTCTCGAATTAACGATACTAGTTTTCGAGAATCTCAGTAGCAATATTTGTCAATGAAGAGGAACATGTAAGACACAGAAACGGCTAACTCTTAGACCCACTATAGCATGACCCTTTATTTTATATGGCAAATTAAAATAATATACAGAGTGCTGGTGAGTTATACGATCTAACTATATTAGAGTTAATAATCCAGTCCGGATCTCCCTTGTATTGTATGTGTCCTATTCAGTACATGTAGTCCAGACACTCAAAGGTATATAATTAGCGTAAATAGACGACGACGTCGGAGACTGCCGATACCCGCGATCCGGCCCACTATAAAGATCATACACCAATTCACGAAGAGCACTCAGCTCATTAAAAACCCAAAAGACGACAAAACGGAGGACGCAAGAATTATTATTAATTTTTTTTTGACAATGTCCTCTCCCACTCTTCCTCCAATTTTGTCACTACCGTCGCTACCAGCCAGTGACCAACTCCAAGCACTCGACACACTCTTCGAGCCATCCACCGAGCTCCACGCTCTCGTGCAGCCCATTCTGTCCGCGCATACTTTTTCCACATACTATCAGCTCATTGATGCCATCCAGAGCCGGTTTTCAGCACTCGCAGCAAAGTCAACGGCCTCCGCAGAAAAGCAAACGCTGTATGGCATTCTTGGGTCGCATCCTCGCCTAGGAGCTCCGTCGCCAGCTGCTCAGGCCAATTTGAGCGAACTTAGTCGGAAGGAACAGGCAAATCTCAATAGCAGCAATAACACTACTGCTGATGGTCCGTCAGCGGCCGATCTGGCCGCTCAACTTGCGAGTCTCAACAAGGAGTACGAGGAAACGTACCCGGGACTGAGATATGTGTATGGGCTGTCTGTTCCTTGTCATGGTCAAGCATGCTAATGAAGTGGATTTGCAGGACTTTTGTCAATGGGCGAGGCCGGGATGTGATCATGGTCGATATGCGTCGTCGCATTAGTCGAGCCGATATCGAGCTGGAGGTGCAGGATAACATCCAGGTATGCTTGTTGAGCCCGGATGTGCAAGTGGAATCTAATTTTCTTAGGCAATGTGTGATATAGCTAAAGATCGCGCGAAGAAGCTGCAAAATTAGTGGTTTCAAATATCTTATGACAATTAAATTAATATTCAAACGTTGATCGCAGCTCGATTTATGTATACTGATGGATAAGTATCAATTGATATATTTAGATACCAACTGACATTAATTGATATGTATAATTTTCCAATGTTTGTTTCTTTTATTTCTCTTCCAAAAAAGAAGCAGTGCTTAAATGAATTATTTTTTTTTTTCAGTCCAATGTTGTATATATATCAAAACCGATGTTATACATCAATTGTATACATGTAGATCCAGCGCACGTGCACCTCCTCGCCAGATCATGCCGCAAACAGTTGACCGCCGGAAACACCACCGCAACCACCGTTACAGCGACATCATTGACTTCTAGAAACCGCCATTCTGTCGCCCAATTTCTGTGCTACCCCAGCCTGCCAGAGACACCCATCAGCTGTTATCGCCATTCACTTATCAGCAAGCCCCACCCCGCCGGAGAATTCCGCAGCCAATATTGTTATTTGAAAGCAGCTGAGCTCATCTAATCATCTAAGCCGAGCTAAGCTAAGCAAAGCGGCTGTTGATGTCACTAGCGACCACATGGCGATTGTGCAAACCGCCTCTTTTCCATCACTTATTCTACGATTGCCGTGTCATTTTTATCCTCCTTATTATCCTGCGCTCCCGACTCCTTGATATCGCACACCAGTCCTCGCGTCGACCCCCCTTGCTTATAACCCAAGGGCTATGTTTTACCACGTGCGATTCGCATCCCCATGGCCGAGGTCTTGACCATGACCGAAGACGCTGATAGGCACGACGGCGCCGCCAGCAAGAATACGGACTCAACAAGGCTGTCGTCGGCCCAGGCGCAATCGAGTTCCTCAAATGGTAAGTCGTACAGCACTCTCCGAAGGAATTGCAATCTCGACTTGCGCAGCCGGCTCCTTCCGGGCTGCAGCAATAGTTCCAGACAAAGGAGAGAGATGGCCAAAAAACACGCTCGGCTGACCGATGTGACACGTCTGTTTGACGCATAGGAATCGCAAGCCCCGCTCCCCTTCAGGTCGATCAGGAAGACGGCGACAGCAACGCGCGCCAGAGCCTGACGTTGACCGCGCATATCGACACCGCGTCTGCCCAGTCGCAAACATCACCTGACGATCTGAACAATGCCTCGTCTGACAGCCCGATAGACCCCCTCTCACAGGTGATACCCCTCAGCCCATACACCTGCGCGTCGTGTTGTTCGCTTGGAGCCTCATTGATTGCTAATGCGATAATACAATACCACAGCACATCCTCAAACGCACCCAGACCGAGAGATCGATCCCACTAAAGCTGCGATCACATGGCCAGGACTCTGCCGGAGACGGAACCAAGGCTGGCCCGGCGGAACAAACTGTCAATCGTACCGAATCCACCGGAGGCGTGAAAGCAAGCAAGGAGAAAAAGTACTAAAAAATACACCTAGCCATTCCGATTCGCGGAATCGAAAACTAGCTAACAGGTTCATAGAAATCGCGTTTCCTTTCTTAGTCGCTTTATTGGCACCAAAAAAGGCCAAACCAGCGATACGGCCGACAATGTTTCGGAACCCGTTGTGGACGAAGCAAGTGGTATGGACGACCTCTTTGCGCATCCTATAGGCTTCATCCCGCGATTTCCGCCGCCCCCAAAATACATCAAAGTCAAGGCGCATTCTAAGAAGCAAAAGACATTCGATAAAGTTTTTCTAGCGCAGGAGCTTTCCGGCAACGATGAGGGTGCTGATCCGGGCAAAGATGAGGCCAAGACTAGCAACAAGGCCATCTGGGCAATGGTATTCTCCAAGGATGGCAAGTACCTAGCAACCGCTGGCCAGGATAAAATCGTTCGTGTCTGGGCGGTCATCACCAATGCTCAGGACCGCGAGGCGCATGAGCAGGAAGAAGAGGAGGGGGCCAAGGGAGACGGCGGATGGCGTCTGACAGCCCCGGTTTTCAAAGCAAAACCTATTCGCGAATATACTGGCCATACTGGAAGCGTGTTGGACCTGAGTTGGAGCAAGGTATGTTGCCATATACTAATACCAATACACGAGACCATTCTAACTGCCGCCAGAACAACTTCCTTTTGTCCTCGTCAATGGATCGCACAGTTCGCCTGTGGCATATTAGTCGGTCCGAGTGCCTGTGCTGCTTCAAACACAGCGACTTTGTGACGTCGATCCAGTTCCATCCGCGCGACGACCGGTTCTTTCTTGCTGGCTCGCTGGATTCGAAGCTCCGGTTGTGGAGTATTCCAGACAAGAGCGTGGCATTCTGGGCCACTGTGCGCGACATGATTACTGCCGTTGCCTTTACTCCGGATGGCAAATACTCAATCGCCGGATGCCTCAATGGTCTCTGCATTCTCTACGAAACGGATGGTTTAAAGGCGAATGCCCAGGTACACGTTCGCTCAGCTAGAGGGAAGAATGCCAAGGGCAGCAAGATTACCGGCATTGACACCATATTCCACCCTCCTAACGACCCCAATGGTGAGGTGAAGTTGTTGATCACTAGCAATGATTCTCGGATCCGACTCTACAATTTCAGGGACCGGAATTTAGAGGCGAAATACCGGGGCAACGAGAACTCGACTAGCCAGATTCGCGCCTCTTTCAGTGATGACGGCAAATTCATCATCTGCGGCAGCGAAGACAGGCGCACATATATCTGGTCCACGGGCTCCGTGGATAGAGAACCGGACAAGCGCGCCGTGGAAGAACTAGAAACGCGCACATCGATTGTCACCAGTGCGATCATGGCACCAATTACCACAAAGCAGCTGCTGGGCCTTTCAGGCGATCCATTATACGACCTGTGCAACCCACCTCCCATCACGCTTGTCAGCCAACCCGACTCCAACCGGTCATCCGCGTACGGTGAGCTAAAGGGCACCACGAAACCGAAACAATCGGTAGAATTCGAGCGCAAACCAGACAACCCAAAACAAACACAGGGTTCTCCTTCGTATCTCGCGCGCTCTACACACCCAGACGGGAATATCATACTAGCCGCCGACTACTCTGGTCGAATCAAAGTGTTCCGCCAGGATTGCGCGTACAAGAAGCGGCCGAGCGACTGGGATGCCGGATCGACGTTTTCCAAGAAGATTTTGGGACGATCCAATTCAGCGCGACATAGTATCGCGTCGTCGATCGGGCGTGAATCCAAGTCGCCGTCGGAGAGGATATTGGCTTGGAGGAGCTCTGTCACGGGCACGGAGCTTGCTAGCCTCAATTCGCCTGCAGGTACCATTCGCAGTCACTCTCCGCGGAAATCACAAAGCCAAAATCGGGTTGCCAGTCCGGGTGGGAGTGTGGCGACCAAGAAGACGCGGTCTGGATATGCCAGTCCTCGCACAGACTCTGTCGATAACGTGTCGGAAACGACAGCCAACGATAAAACACCTCGTCCTGGGGCAAAATCCAACAATCTGAACAACATCCCCCAATTCGCAGAAAACGGCCAGAGCAACGCATTCTGGACCAAAAGCGTCGAAATCGCCAGATCGGCCACCCAGCAGCATCAACAGCAGCAACGATTAAACCCAAACACAATAAATGACCCAACTCGCCGAATCTCAAGCGTACCGAGTGCTCTAAGCAGCGATCTGAGCTCGTCTAGCCCAAGTCACGACGACAGTGGGGAAGACGACGAAGTTCTGCGGTGTCCGCGCTGTCGAGGAACAAATTTCCGTGCGACCAAAACGAGAGGGAAGCAGAAGCTGGTGTGTGTAAAGTGTAATTTGTCGGTTTGATGTTTTTTTGGATTTTGGATTTATGTGATTTTGGATTTTGTTGGTGATATCAACAAAAGGTGAATATGAAGATGACATTGGCATGTATGCATGATGATTGTACTATAGCATTATATACGAAACGAGCTTATTGAATTTCTATAATTTTATTATTATTAAAAATGAGAATGAAAACAACCTATGGTTAACGTCAACTGCTTGTTAGTTTTATAGTTGACTGCTCGACGGACAACAATGCCAAGCCTCCCCCCAAACTCAAAAAGATCGGCTCACCGACCTCAAACTCGACGACCAATTTCAATGTTGACTTCCCCGCACGTTCACTTTTCTCGACAGCTGCACCTTTATCAGATATACTCGGACGGAATATTCCCGATACTTTTGATTGTTTTTTCCCATCTGTCTGTGAATCGGTAATTGCTTGCCACCAGCGACTCGGTGACAGAGGAGGAACAGAGAGAGAGAGAAAAAATGCCTTTTCTGTCAACGCCAAATGCGTTCCTCGAGCAATCCTCGCTCTTACTAGAGGCATACCCAGACGATGTACGCCCATCATTTTATTTCCTCTACAACTAAAATTTAAACGTGCTTTACTAATATACTCAACCCAAAAACGATCAGACGAGAATAACCACAAAATACACCTATCCCTCTTCTTCTTCCTCATCATCGTCAACCTCCAAACAAACCACAACCCAAGATCCCTCGACATCTACAAATACGCCGATAGCCACACTCACACTCAAAACATTCAATCCCGTGACAGGTATATGCCTCAAATATCGCACAAACAAGGCTGCCGAGGTGGGGCGGTTGATTTCAGGGTTGGGAAAGTTGGCCGCGGGCACGAAGATTGAACCTTCATCGGCCGCGGCGGCGGGTTTGGGGGATGAGTCCGTACCTGCAGCTGTACCTGCAGCAGCCTCAGGGGATGTTGAGATGACGGATGCTCCGGGTGTTGGTGCTGGGGCCGGTGGAGGGGGCAAAAAGAAGAAGGGAGGAAAAGGGAAGAAATGAAATTGTTTTCTCTCTTTCTCTCTTTCGTTGTTGTTTTATTAAGTTGTATATAGCGTTGGGGTTGTGTGAATCCCCATTGCATGCATGAATGAAGAATACCCATGACTTTATTGTCTACACTGATATGGAGTAACTAGGGGTTTAAGTGGGTGGTGAGGCTGGGCATGGTAACATTGAAAGTGTGGTAGATTTGTTGGTTGGGACTAATTCTTTTGAGCCAACATTGCAGCCATTACGTGCTCTAGTACAGAAAATGCCAATGATAAGAACTGCCGCGTAACTAGCTACCAGTTGAAATTGGACGCTATTCACTTGGCAGTGTCATGACTTGATCTAGCCATGTTATAAGCCAATACTTAGTAAAAAGTGCAAACTACAGAATTAGAAATTACAGACAATCAATAGATGTGAAAAGTATTCTAAATGTAATATTTGCAAGAATGAGACTATATACACAAAGTTCGCACTCGACAGGCTCAAGTTCTGGATGTCCAGACCAGTGTCGGTGCTACGCTCATAGAGTCGGCGTCGGGCTATGCATAGCGAAGTGAAGCGGCATCTGTCCGCCCTGAAGCCCGTCGACACTAGAAGACCCATGATGGTGGCCCATGTACATTTGGTAATTGGGCTGGACTTGTTCTGCGCCATAGTAATGGCCGAGCTTGTCATGCGCATGCATATGCATGTTGCTGGTGACGTTCATGTTGTTATAGTAGAGCCCGTTGGAAGTGGGTATGTTATAAGGGTTGCTCATATATGAGGTCGGAGGACGACTCCTTTCCATTTGGCGTGGTGCTGATGTGGGAATGGGAATCGATCGCGGAGGTGTGAGTGGTGTGGGCAAAGATACGGCACGGTGACGCTCCGGTTGAAGACGAGGGGATGGTGTCGATGGGAGTGGTGTGAGACCAAAAGCGTCCAATGCCTGACCCGTGCTCGACTCCAGAAATAGTGACGGGTCGAGGTCAAAACCGCCAGACAAGTCCTCATCTAGACTCGGCGAGTAGAGACTC
Source organism: Talaromyces rugulosus (assembly GCF_013368755.1). Lineage (NCBI taxonomy): Eukaryota > Fungi > Ascomycota > Eurotiomycetes > Eurotiales > Trichocomaceae > Talaromyces > Talaromyces rugulosus. Next base: position 4,688,520 of record NC_049563.1, on the reverse strand, counting down.
ATGGTTGGTGTGGATGGGGCGTATGATAGAGACGGTGAAGGATATTCGTTGTTGAAAAATGGCGAGGATTCGGAATCATAGCTTTGTGCGGGAGAAGGAAAGCATGGAGAATAAAAGTATTCATCATAAGAAGCAGGAAATTCCATCAGGCTCGGTGAAGGCAGTGGCTGCTGCTCCTTGTGGCCGATGGCAGGCGATGAGTGTGCCTGAGGCAGAGGGTTTGTGGGAATATAGGCATCGTTGATAAAAGTGAGCTGTGATGCTGCTTGAGCTGCTCGCAGGCGTTGCTGGCGCTCTTTTTCATCCTTGGCCATCTGAGCCCTCTTCAAGCCTGTATAGATTGTTAGTAAGACGATCGATCAGGCTCTTCTCGAATCAAGATGAACTCACGTCGTTTGCGCTGTGCCAGACGATTCTGCATGCGTCGGCGCTCAATAGCTTCAGGGTCTGTTCGTGGGCCCATGTTGTATGTTGTATAGAGGTGTCAAGTCGAGGTATCAAGTAGTGATTGTTCTCGAGTTAACCAGGTGGAGAGTGCTTGTGTTGTGATATGCTTCAGAGGGGGGGGGGAAGTCAAACGAGGAATGAAGGAATGCAGCCGGGTCTTATATGAAGAGGCACTACGGATACCAGCTCGCCGGTCCGGGCTTCTTCTATGTATAAGTTGGGTAGTGATTTGTCAAGCGGTTCTGGAAGGAAAGTCGAGTTGGTCCACGTGCACATCCAGCCCCCCCCATTGAAAAGATCCACGGCCAACAGCGATTTCGAAAACCGAGATCCAGACATAGACTGCATACGAAGACGCTGCGGACGCCAGGCTGAGATGGTCTAGTTCCGAATCCTGCAGTTACATTCAACTCATCTGCCGCAGGGTCCTTATTTGTCGTTTCATATCAGGATTGATGGACCGGGCACGACAGCGGATACAGGTGAGACTTAGCGCAGGCTTTGTCGTGCAGACTAGGTCAGGAACAGGCACACTACTGTCCGAAAAGAGCAGATAGGTTCCCCAAAAGGGAATCGGCCAAAGGATTGTGGCTTTTCCCTAAGATCTGCATCGTTGGCCCACATGAGTCGCCAGCGGTGCCAGCACCGGGCTTACAAGCCCACGCCGGCTTCAGCTTTTGGTTCTAGCTCTTGGGGGCCTCGTGCCCTAGCGCGATGCTACTACAATTAGGACCTCCGCGAAGTGGCCGTCCGCCGTATATGGCATGGGTAGCTTTTGGGAGAGGCACAGCGGCCACAGCTAGCGAGCGCCGAGCACTGAACATCTCCCCATCGGCCTCAAGCCGCCCCGAGGGGGGCTAAAACCACGCGTCTTTCGAGAGGGCCATCGCCAGGAGTTTAAGCAAAGAGCCTGATAACGGTGTTGCGAGTCAGAGAGGTGCCATCTTTAGAATCTGACGGTCCATGAGAGCCCGGTTCCGCGGTGTATTCTTTATGGCTGTCGGTATTGAGTGTTTGTTGGACGTGGAGCTTGAAATTAAGAATAATTAAGATAGACAGCGAGGAACTGCCGGGGCGGCAATTGGAATTGGCATTGGCATCGGTATCAGTATACGGTAATAATGGCGCGGCGACGCTGCGTATTACCGAGCCATACAGAGTAACGACTCACGTGATACAGCTATTCCTAGAAAGGTCTAGCGCCAGGGGCCAGCAGCCTGAAAGTGCCGGCCCGACCAATGGCAGCAGTGGCGGCCCGCTGGAGTGGGGTCAGCGCTAACCCGATAGGCATAAACTCAGAACTGTACGAACTCTGACTAACTCTAACTTACGTAGTAGTACGTACTCGACAAGGCTCTACTGATAGCACTGCTGATCACCTCCAACACTGTCGATCGACTCAATCCAAGTGGCTGCCCGCCCATCTAACCCATGTCCTAGAATTTCTAGAAGAAAAGAGTGGGCAGCTCGACGTCGGGCGATCGCATCGTGAGCTTCCGGTGGTTCCTATGACCACTGACCACACACGTCGGTGATATGGCACTACTCCGTACAAGATCGGAAGCGGACTCACAATCCTACCGTTTGAGTCCCGTTTATTCGCATCAGGGCTACACTGAAATCTCCCCTCCCCCGCCGCTGGTGGGCTGGTTATCTCTAACTCCGTGTCCGCGAGGATTCACAACAGGCCCCAGTGCCACCGTCCAAGCGCGGCGCGTATACAGAGTCAGGAGCATACGCTCGGCGCCGGAGCGTCTAAGAATAACTTCAATTTTCCTTACTCGTATCGAGTACTATTCTTGTCGACAAAAATTGGATCCTCTGTTGGGCCGGGGCTGATATTCGACAAGAAAATATCCGTACATTATTCGGAATAAATTGCACTCGCTGCTATTATTAAACCCACCAACGCGAAATACGGGCGAAAGAGAGCGGAAAGGGCCCCTCTAGTCGAAAGACTCGAAGCAAATCAACACTAAGAATAATTAGGCCAGATGGAGCCTGGTGGTACTTGGTTAGTTTGTTTAGTGCATTCTTATTATTAAGGTCTGCCAACTCTGTCGCGTTTCGGTAAAGTCTATAGTGCTACACCATTCCAACAGTTACATTTATTCAACACTAAAGAGGCTAACAGTGTGAGCAGCGAATCGCGGGCCAGTCCAGAGTACTCGACATCTAATGATGCTTTAGGGAAAGTCCAGGAGCTTTGATAGTCGCCGCCCTCGCCCGAAACAGCCAGGATCACCCCCATGCTGTTGGACACTATTTGAGGCTGCGGACAAGACTAGTACTAGTACTAAGTCGAGTTGAAGCGAGAGAATACTACCACAGTTAAGTCCAGTTAACAGTGGTTCCTACAGGCCTTGAAACGCGGCACTAGCCTTTCCAGGCTTACGTGTGCCCAAACCCATACCTCTATGCATTGCGCTTATTTGGATAGTTGCGCTTTGCTGTATAGAGTATACTTTATGGAGCAATAATACGTACGGATACCTGGAAGATCAATGCGAACAGCTACTTGGCTTGGACTTGATTTGCCGAACCGGCAATTTGGAAGTTGATCTGGCTTCAGCCTCGCACTTTCTGCTACATTATTATTCGCGCGCAAGAAGGTTTCCGTATTACTTAGTGAGTTGGAGCGAACTACTCCCCAAGCACCATTCAACTCTGTTGAGAGAGGGGCGTGTTTTATCGACCATCCACCCGCTGTCCGGCTTCATGACTCGTCGAGTTGTCGCCGCTCTGACTTGAGATATGCACGCAGCGTCGCGAAATGCTACGTATGGTCGTACGATTTACCTACCCCTGCTTCTTCCCCTGCCTCTTCAACCCCGGCTTGATGTTGCCCCCGAATTTCTTAGCTCTGGGCATTCATTATAACATGCGTACATAATAATATGCGTACATAAGAATATGATACATGTATTAGATTCCTTTCCCCTGTTAATTTCAATGTCCTCGGGGATCGCCTTCTCGTTAAAAATTTGTTCCCCGTTCCGACAGGAATGAATACGTACCACATAGTGTATACGCATCCAACTCCACCGTCGTTTCCCTTGCTCGTTCCGCAACCCCTAGTCAGTACGTACTACGTAGTACCTCTGTAGCTGCTCTGAGTCTCTGACTCTCCTAGTACTAACAACTTTAGTTTCCTCGCCGGAACCTAGCCTGGACTACCGGAGCATCCGGATCCGAGCGGACCGAAGCTTTGGTTTGTAATATTATGGCACTATGTACGTACTTCGAGATCGACGCGGCTCTCGACACTCTCAGGGGGTTTATTATTTTATTTTTTTTCAGCTTCTACAATCTACATAGTAGTTCCACGCTACTTGCGCTTCAGCCTTCATTCAGCCTCTGGCAATGTCCCGCGGCTCGGTGATACTAATCAATCCACATGGCCGGTCGGGGAATAACACTCCATACAAATATGTATACTAGTACCCTGTAATAGTATCTGTGTGATAAAAATAAAGCGAAAAAATATCCCCCATAAGATAATGATTAAAAATAAACAAGACGCCCTTTTCAACGAGCCAAGAAGCTTTCTTTTCAGCCTTAAGAGCTGTCTACTTCCCAGTTGGGACTAGCGCAAGGGGCACAATTAAATTCTAATTGTATTCTATAAATGGAAATATCCGAATTAGGCAATCCGGGCTGTTGTTCTTTGCCCACTCTGTTGGTTTTTAAAATTAAACACAAGAGTCTTGCCCAGCCAAGCTTAACCAACATTGTTAGCGAGTTAGTTACCCCATTCTCTTCTATCAACAGGGATTATTGATAATAGCCGGGTTATTTTGGGGTTCTGAGTTGCGTGAGTGTTGCCATTACTGGCCTAGTAGTCATTCCAGTCTTCGGACTCGTTTTAATAATACTCCGGAGTCCGTAATAATGCGGCCATTATTCATGCCAACCAGCGTATAGTGGAGACGCGCATGGAATTCCTAATTCTAACATTCGTTCTCTGATATAGAGTGCACTTGGGGGTCAACTGTTGGGCGCTCGGCACTAATTCGGCCATTATTATTTACGAGGTCAAAGGACTCAGGAGATATCTGGAATATGTTTATTATTTCATAACAGAATAGGTACAGGCCAGCCAGAACATGGGAATCGTAACAATCAAGCTTCAAAGTCGTAGCTTGGTCCAAACATAACAAGATGTGACTTTTCTTCTTCTTTTCCTTTTAGTACAATTTATTTGGCCTTGGGAGAACCAATATGAAGCTTGTTCTTCACTTTCTCCAGCTTGCTAGTCTTCCTTTTCTGCTGTCCCTCCTGCCTCTCGTTCCCGCTTGTGTTTGAGGACGTACCCGAGAAGGAAGATTTACTAGCCTCTTCTTTGCTGGCCTTGGATGCAGACTCGTCGAGTGCCGCTGCTGGAGCGGGAGTCTGTACTGGGGCTGGAGCAGGGACTGGAGCTGGAATTGCCATTGCAGGCGCAGTCCCGAAAGCTGGTCCTTTTCTGTCAGTATGAATTTTACTGATCAAAAGAACTGTTCAGTCACACACCTTTTGGAGTTTCTGCCTGAGTAGATTTGCCTTGCAAGTCCTCCACTAATCTGTCGCTCTCCTTCTGAAATGGCTCACTCGTGTGTTTCAGCGACTGGCCTGGACCATTGTCGGCAATGACTCTTGATGCCGAGTCGGTGGCATTATTGCCGGGTTCTGAAGGATCTCGTTTCAGACCTGTGACGGTGGTTTTCAACATGTCTGGCTCTGCCGTGGTAGTAGTAGCAGCAGCAGCAGCAGCCGTGCCGCTGCTGGCTCCCTGGCTCATTTCGACATTTCGTTGCTCGATAGTATGTGAGTTCTTCGAGCCAACGGCATTCGAAACTGCTTCTTCCTCTACCACCCACCAGTCAAATCAGCTCTACTCTTCTTAACTAATTTTTGATATAGAAATAGAGACACACCCTCTCGGTTCCCAGCATCATACGGATCCATCGCCGTCCCCAACCCTCGCTCACCGGAAATAGGTTCCTCGCCGTGCGACGTACTCTGCTGCTCGGAAGTAGTAGCATCATCCGTGGCCGTGCTACCCCAAACAGCCTTTTTACCTGCATCTACAACCGCGTTGAAACTCGACTGGTTGTTGTCGGCAGTAGACCCGGTGGCTGTTGCATGCTGTTGCTGCTGAGTGGTGGTGCCGGTGTCTTCTCCCCAGAGGGCTTTGTAGCCGGCGTCGACAACTTTGTTGACTGTTTCCATTGTGATAGATTATCTTTTTTTCTTCAAAAGGGATGTGATTATTCAATGTAGAATATTATTAAATAAATAAATTGCGGGAAAAGACACAGAAGCTCTGGCCTTTATCAATGCGGTTTCTGGAATCACCTACGTCAGCGCGTCGAGGTGCCCACTCGTGACGTCATCCCCAGATCTTGCCTAATCGGGAAGTTTGCTTCAACATGCACAGCCCGTGTTTTGTTGTTCAATGCATAGATCGACTGCACGGTTACATGATCTTGCTTGAGTCTGATGGTACTATGCACGATGGCCCACTGGATATGCAGCCGAATTATCGGCGTCCTCGTTGGATGCAGGAGAGCTGTCACAATAATAAGAAGCAATTTTTTGTGGCAAATAACTGAAAAGTAATGACGAATCATTAACACGATTGAAGAAACACAAAAAGCAGAAACAGTCATCATAAATCATAACAAAAAAAAAAAAAAGCAAACAACAAACCACCGAAGCACTAATAGAGCAACTACATTTGATCACATATGCATCCCCAACCCCTAGCAGTAGTCGCAATGCATGGTAATAATAAACACGACACTCCCTTGAAAGATCTACAGAGAAAAGAAGAAAACCATGAAAACATAACGTAAGCAATAAAAAGAAATCATGCAGTTTCTGATGCGGCTGATTTCCCCTTGTCCTTGCCGTCATCACCAGCGTCAGGATTCAGAGGATGCTTCGGATCGTAGCTTGTGCTCTTAACGATACCAAGACCCTTTGTGCGACCTTCGCGGAACAGCACCCGATCGCCAACACTCAGAAACTCTGGACGCTGCAAGAATCGAAACGCAACTAATGCCCGGTCTCCTGTGCGGATATAAGCGCGGTCGATGTCTATAATGGCGCAGGTCTGGCTGACAGCTCCGACGTGGAGCATGGCTTGATACTTGGGACGGATGGTTGTTGCATGAGACAGGATGAGTACTATTATCAGTTAGTTCGGGCTGTTGATCGTATTAGAATCTATACAAGAAAATTTACCTTCTGCCACAAATTCACGGTACACCACAGGCGCGTTGTCCATCTTGGCTAGCACAACCATGCCTTTTCGTACCTCCTTTCGTCGAACACGTTTCAAAGCAAATGATGCAGACTGGCCAGCCGAGCAGACGCTCACAGGTATTCTTTTGCGTTCAATTGACTTGATCGCCGTAGTAGTGAATTGGCCGAGGGAATCAGGTCCAATCTGCACTGCATCTCCAGCATGAACCACGCCGGATTTCACAACGCCGGAGACAACAGTCCCGACAAATGGAACAGAGAAAGTGTCGTTTACCAGGAACTCGAAAGGAGCCTCGGAATTGTAATGACCATAATGGGGAAGTATGTTGAGGAACGTGCGGACATTGTCAAGGCCTTCGCCGGTGACATTGGAAACTTGGAAGATAGGGCATATTCGCTGACTGACAAACTGGGTGGCAGTGTTTATCGTCTCCTCCCTGTTCTTGATAAATATAGGGATCTTCCTAGCCCCAGGAGATTTGAGTATGCGGGTTAGCTGGGTTATCGTTTGCTGTAAAATCTGGGGTGGACAGATGTCGATCTTGGTGATGACAACCATGACAGGAACATTCAATGCCAAAGCAATACCCAAATGCTCCTTGCTCATACCGACCAAACCGTTGTTGGCTGCAACCATTAACAAACAATAGTTTGGGCTGCTACTGAGCATCCCGAATACTGTTGTCCGTAGGTACCGCTCGTGGCCAGCCAGGTCAGAGAAGGAGATCACTTTGGCGGACTTTTTGCCAATTTCCTCCCACGACAGTTTGCGACCCTTGTCATTGCCCACGATTTCACCCCTGCTGTCAAAGCCCATGATTTCCATGCCGACAGAGCTAGTTCGGCCGCTTTCGATCTCGTGTTTGTGCCGGAAGAGATTCACTCGAGCTTTGCCACGGCCATCGTCGAGGTTTCCCTTGACTAAAACACCCAAAAGAGTACTTTTCCCAGCATCGACATTGCCCACAACAGCTATACGGGTTTCAATGACCTCCTCCGGTCGGTCCGGCACTTGGCGGATCAAGATCTTGCCATAGCATCCTTTTGCCTTTTCTGCTGTTGTCTCTGATTCCTTGGGCCCGCCCACATTGTATGTTGATAGAACATGGCAGTGTGCAGGAAGGGTGTTTGTAGCCTCCTCGAGCCGTTGAAGCGCCGTGTTCCATTGAGCCAAGTCGAAGCCCATGGGATCTCCGTTGTCTTCCAGACCTAGATCAAACAAGGTCTCTCCGTGCCCTTCGTCAATGCGGCCTTGTATCACTCGCGCCAAGTTCTGAAAGCTGTCCTCGCCACCGGCGGCCGTTCCCAACAACAGGTCTTTTATTTTCCCGTGGCTTGGAGCATCGCTCAGTCCAAGCTGGTCAAGGATGTCGAGTTCGGCGTGCTCTTCGGTCACTACGGAAGGACTCGCAGTCGAGTAGCCGCTATCGCTCGGCGCAGCGGCGCGGTTCTGGGCGTTAGCTAGAGAGCGGCGGGCTTGTTCGTTGGCCACATAGTCGGCGAACTCGCTGAGCGCCTGTAGGAATAGTCAGTTTGCAGTCCAACAGACGTAACAGGTGCAAAGAATACCAGCTCGCCCCTGCGCCGCTCTTCAGGGGTTTGTTTCGAGAGAATTTCCTGAGGCATTCTACTAGGAATTGGAGGGCGGTGTCTGTCGAGAGGGTTGCCGGGTTTACGGCTTGTATGGATGTTTATCGTGTAGTAACCGCCGCTGGCGCAATTAACGGTGTATTCGTAATATCATTCTTTTTGATATGAGGCAACTTGAAAGACGCTATTAAGCGACGATATGACGAGATTCTGTTACTGTGCTAACATTGGATGCGCAGAAGTCGGAGAAGAGCTGTATGAATACGGGTTGGTTACGTCGCCAGGAGAGAGTGGTCACTAAGTAGTCCCGCGGGGCAGGCGCGGGCTCCGCTTTTATCGATCGCGACTCCGTGACTCACGAATATAATAGTGACTCATTAAGCTACCAAGCTCAGCCTCATGGCGGTGCGCATTTTTATTATTCGATTATTAGGCTGCATTGTCAGGTATGACTAGTATAAACAACCCCAGGCTTGTCTGATTGGCCATGTCTTTCAACGTCAACAACGTTCCAACTGCCGTCCCAGTCTGGTCCTGTCTAGGCACCTACACCCCGATCACTTTTCAGGATTAGCAGCATGTAGGCCCATGAACTATGCGAGAGAACAAAGGGAATTCCGTATTCCCTCCCGCGCTGCGTGGCGCACCCTTTTCGAGGCGCGGTTGTTTGCTAGGGACCAAATCCCTTTCATGACGTCTGCGGTGAGATGAGAACAACGGAGTCACCTGAAAAGAGCATGGAACATTAGCAGTGTTTTTGCAAAGCCAGAATAATCGATGTCATGCGCACTCACCTCTGACGAACAGCATTTCTTCTTGTTTTCTTAGAGTCTGCCGAGACCATGTGGATCAGTATTGTCTCAAGACTGCATATATATATATATATGAAACCTGGGACATACCTTGACGGTCTCTTCTTCGTTCTCGTCCTCCTCGACCACATAAATTGTTTCCTCGACGTCGCCGAGCACCAGGTTGCAGTGGCTATCGTAGGCCTATACCGTCGCAGGTTAGTTCTTGTGCGATTTCTCGACCTGTTCAGATTGTGCAAAGATCCCCTCACATGAAGCCGCCCTTTTAGTTCCCTATCACCGCGCAATTTGACAAAGACAATCTCGTCCAGCGAGAGCCGGACAAGATCCAACGGTTCCGACACGGAAGCGCCGCCTGTCTCTGTGTCGGCCATGTCGCAGAAAAAGCAGTTCCGTCGTTAGTCGCGGCAAGGAGAGGCGAGTCTCGAGTGTTTTTGCGGAGTTGCGGATATCCCAGGAGGGGAATTGCGTGTGGGAGTTGGTCGCTGTACGGCAGCGTGACGACGTGGGCTGATTTAATGGATTGTGATTATTGAATGAAGCTTCAATAATGTTTGGCGCGGGCAATCGTGCCAAGACGAAAAAGCGCTAGCCAACTCTGGACGAGTACGGCGGTATTGTAAGTTTCGTAAAGCTCGTAACGTTCGTACCGCTGCGTGCGTGTGCCAGCGGGGACTAGCCGGAAGAGGACTAGCGTCACGCGGGGTATTCGCTGCGTTCGTATATAAATTACTTAATACTGACGGCCGCCCAATCACGAATACAGACAACGTCTGATCCTTGTCCAATACCAGAAACAAAGAGCAGAGAGCGTAACGGCGGTCTTCCAAGGAGATCTATGCAGTGACTGGTTTGATGGAGCATTGATAGTGTTGCCTGCAAACGGCACAATGCATCTCTCTCCAGCTGTGGACAGGGGCAGCAGCGCGCAAAACGCCCCAAACAACAGCGCAAATGGCGCACGCCGCATCAGCCAGGCTGACCATGCCTAATCAGGAAGGCAAACCTGTTGGAGCTACGGCGATCCGGGGTTGCTTCCTCCACACAACTCCACTCGGCCCCCTTCCCTCCCGCTGCCACTCTGTCTGACATCTCCACTCGCGCTGTTGTCGCTGCTGTTGTCGCTGCTGTTGTCGATGATGACAACGTGAGTTTACTCTGAATTGAAATACACACTCCCTCAATGCGGCCTGTCGGTTTTCGGCGCGAAGCTCGAGTTCCTTTTTATCATGCGCGCTCTGTTCTGACGACCGGCCGCGGGCACCGATTCGCTTCTGTCACCGCTGCTTCTCCTCATCCAGATTTGTTTGAACCACCAGACGACAGATTTCAAAATGAGCAGCTCGACATTTTCAGAGCTTTTAAGCGTTCGAATACGTCGCAATTGGCGGTTTCTTTGAAAAACCAATTGGCCTCGCGACTGGTGCCTCATGACCATGACAGCAAAAAACACATGAAAATGGGCCTGGATGAGAGAAAGGAGGTGCTCTACAGGGTCTTCAAAAAACGGCAGCCCGACCAGATACTTGCTTTAATGAGAGACGTTCATAACCGGCGAGTCATTGAGGAAATGCCCGACAGTGTCTTTGTTTCTGCGTTTCTCTTCCTCACCCCAGAACACTTTCTCGAGCCGTACAAGAAAATCCTGGGACGAGTGCACGATCACGCACTGAGAGTCAAGGGATACCGCCCTTTCACGCTCATCATGAAACATTACTTGACTGATCTTTTCATGATCTTTCAGATTCGGCAGGCTGGCGGCAACAAAATGGGCCTTGCCGAGCATACTCTCCTCCTTCGCTGGGCTGCTTCCGTGGGCGATCTCTCCATCGCTCTACACACCTGGGCGAGCATGCAGAGAAACAATATCAGGCCGGACGTAGAATGCTACAATTTGTTGTTGGCCACAAGCCTGTGGGACCGGGTTCATGCGGGCAAAGAACGCTACCGCCTGACTGTGACCCGGTTCTACATGAGCAAGAGAAGAAAGGGACCTCGGAAACGCAAGCTCGGCTATAGAGGCTTTGGAGTGAGATCGAACAGTGTCAGAATCGCGGTTCAGTCGATCATCAGGCATATGCAGCAATTAGAAATTCCCGTCAACGAGTCCACGTACGCCAATATGTTACTTGCCTATGGTCGAGTTGGCTACCTCGGAGGTATCAAGAGCGTTTTACAGTCGGTCTGGGGCATTGATGTCGATAAGCTGGCAGACGAGACAGAAATCCATCCTCCGGCTACGGCCTATCCCCAATCGTCGCCTCTGTACCCTTCGGAAGACTTGATCTGGACAGTCGCACATGCGTTTGGGATCTGCAGCGACCTGCCCTCGGCCTTGCGGACAGTGCAATTCATTTCTGAACAATATAATGTCAAGATTACCCCGGAAGCATGGTTGGAGCTGTTTGAACGAGCGTACGTGCTGTCCAAGGAGCAATTCAACAAGAACAAACCCACGACCCCAGCACCGACGGGCCTGGTCCCGTTCACTATCGTGTACAAGATTTATGATATGATGGAACCCGCCCCTACGCACTCGAGAATGCACGTCTATCGAAAACTAGCACGACTAGCCAATTCAAGATTGGTGTTACGGCGATATTCTGAAATGCTCGAAACCGCGTACAACTTTCTTGACGAAACGCGAAGGAAACGACAGCGAGCGTTACAAGTACTAGAAAAATGTCTTGGATTTCCCCTGAGAATAGACCCATTGAATGCCCCCTTTGACGAAACACAAGTGCGATCTGCGTGTCGCCTGACCGAGGTCTGGAAAGCCCTCCGCGAATACGAGATACTCCGCCTGGAAGTCATGCAGCAAAGACTACAAGTTGAAAGAATAGTAGCCCTTGGCGTGGGCACTGGCAGATGGCGAGAGCTTACGGATTACACGGCCTGGACTCGCCAACTATTACCAGAGTTTTTGGCCGAATGGAAGGATTTCCTGCCAGAATGTTTCTACGTAACCCTAGCCCACCACGGCGGGAAAATCGAGTTCCACGGACGCACTACTTACCTGCATCAAAACATCCGCCCTCACTACTACGAACCTGTACGTCGGTCGCGCTGCGGCAGCGAGCTTCTTGCGGCAGAAGAGCTTGAGCCCATGGACGACTATCTCTGGAGCCATATTCGCCAACGCCTGGGGCCCTTGGCGCAAAAACAGCCCTTTGCAGGCTTTTTTCTGAGGAACTGGTCTCGTATGGACGCCCCCGGAGATAATTTTTTGTGGATTGCCGATCAGGAAATGAAACCAGTGGACGCACCCCGTGAAGAACGCAAGTTTACGCGGACCTTTCCGGATACCTTTTGGGAGAGGATGGAGCAGGAGCGGGAGAGAGAGATGGAGAGGGATGGGAATGAGGATGGGGAGCTGGTTGATGTTAGGCCGTTGATTGAGAAGGAGATGCGAGATGGAAGTTATCATGTGGAGTTGGCGCCGTTTGGGCGTTGGTACTGATTTTTGTTCTTTTCCTTAAAAATGTAGCGCTTTGGTTATACCCTTGTGTGTTCTATATATTGATTCCCTTGTCAGTTTCATATCGTTTGTTAAGGGTCTCTAACTTCAATATTGTTCTCAAATATCAATTAGTAGAACTCATTGTCTTTACACAACATTTACTCCTCGATCAAGATTCAAGTGTTGATACATTTATGCCATTCTAGTAGCGTTGTATATGTACAGTTATTAATTACTTCTACACCTTCACGCGCTTCAAGTCATTCACAAACATATACCGCCCAATGGTAATCCAACCCCATCGGAACCAAAGCATCTGACTCTTGTGCCCATCCGTCATGGCCGTCCGAGCCTTGGCCCATTGATTAAAGGAGCTGACATACAGCAGACGACTCGCATAGCTCGCATCCTTGGCACTCGTCGTCTTCGATGAAGACGCCAACGAGTCAACGATATTAGCGACTACGCCAATCACCATCGTCAGTGGCGAGTCAAAGACGCCCGAGTATTTGCGCACAATGTTGGTAGTGGTCAACGTGTATAGTGCGACGGGACACGAATAGCCCGGTTTGCCCTTCACCAGCGCTTTCAAAAAAGCGATCGAGCCGTGGTATAGAGATCGGTGGTTTGGGTGATTGCTGATTCCGCCCTCGTCAAAGGTGACAATGACATCGATCGTCGCCTTGGGCGCGTCGTCGTCGTCTGCGGTGGAAGAAGAAGACGCAGATATTTCGGGTGCAAAGGCGGATGCGAGTAAGGTCGAGACGTCGCGGACTGACCATTCTGCCGTCATGCTGTCCGGAAATCGAGAGCGATCGTCGATAACGAAGACATCGGATTCGTTTCGGAGGCCCAGGTGAACTGCGCTTTTTTGTATTTCCTTTTTGCGAATCTCGCCCAAGCCATCTGCGTCACCTTGGTCTAGTTAGCACAAACCGAAATATAAACCCTAGGCGCAAAGGCAGATTAAATACCAGTGCTCAAACACAAAATTTTGACATGATTCCCAAGCTCTGGTCGCGTCAGGGCCAACACGGTTGGCGAAAAGAACATGGCCTCATCGTCCGGATGCGCAATGAGGAGACATATGCGCTTGTTGTACAGGGTCGGAAAGGACGCTGTGAAGGGGGACCCGGTGGCGGAAAAGGTCCAGAAAACGGTGAAGATAAATGGCGAGATCAGGGCAAACACAAGCCAGGAGAAATCGATCGCCATGGCGGCGAAGATTGAGAGCGGCGGGATTTTAGAGAGATGCGGCGCGTGTTACGACACACACACACACACACCCCGATTGCGACGATGCGGTGGACTCCAGGATAAGGCGCGTAGTTATTCCCTGCTGCTAGCTAACCATCGGATTGGTGTCGCGCGACCCAACTGTAGGACAAGAGGAGGAGTAGTGATGAGTGGAGTAAGAAGGCTGCTCCGGCATCGTACACGCGACAGCGGTATCAACGACCCAGCCTCGAGAGGCTCAGTTGCGCATTGGAGGTGGGAAGTATGGAGGATGGACGACTGGTGTGATATCGAAGCTTCGCCGCAGACCGATTCGTACAGGAAACGTGGCATCAACTTGAAGAGCGCAGGACGTCTGAATAGGGGGAGGGGCAGTCACCTCGGTGGTGAAGCTAGACTAAGGCAAATTATTATCCACCTTGCTTCTTTTTGCTGCAGATCCGGGGATGTCAGCTTACTAACCTTACCAAGAACAGTTTGTTGAGTGTATAGTTGTCAGCGACAATGCACAGTTTGGGTATTATATATATATATATTAAAGCTATATTTTATAATATAATATTGAATGCAGTGGGAAACTGCATTGGACCTCGGAAGGGTGGTTTTCCCGGTTTCCGATTACTATGTGGCTTTGGTTCTTTACAGCGAAGAATAGCGGCAGCCTTTTAAGTTAGTAAATTGAAAAGTCTTTTATTATTAGGGCTTTATATGCACCCTGATTACTTTTTATATAAACAACTTAAACATTATTTATAGATAATATTATTTTAGGTCCAGTCTAGATATTTTAATTTATAGATAGCTAGATTTTTATTATTGTTTATTAACAATATGATAATATCTAAATAAATAGCTATTATTTTTTTAAGGACCTATAACTTACTGGCCATTGCAGTGAATTGAATTGTCTTGTGTCTAGAGGCTAGAAAAATTTATATAATCAGCCTTTCCTCTGATGAAAGAGAGGCGAAAATGACAGTTACACCACGTATGCCTACTGGGGCGCAGCAGCAGTCTTGGCTTCAACAAGCTTTTTCCCCACTTTCACGTAGGGTCGATTTTCTGAGGCTTCAAACGAGATGGGGTATAAACCTCTTCTGACTGGCTGCTCGCTCGCCACTCGTCCCATCCCAAGGAATGGTATTTGGGGTCTGAATATTATATTTATATATATGTGTGTGTGTATTCATTTCCCGAGAATCTAGGTTTTGTCTTTCAAGTTAGTCCTCACCACCATGCATGTCCACTCGCCCGAACCAACCACCGAGTTGATCTCACCCAAGATGCTCACATCGCGGACGAGAGCCATTTTAACCACGGAGACATTGTTCGCGATATAGCATTATTGGTTTTGCTGACGGACTGACTGCGCCTTTTATCCTCCGTAACCGTGGCAATACTGTAGCTGTCTCTACAGTAAACCCTGGTTATAAGCAACTGAACACTCAATGTCAGAATTAGAAATACATACAAATTCTCTTAGCACCTAGTTATTTGCTTGCCCTCTAAACCCCCCCCCCTCCACATTAGTGTTGACAAGAGAGAGGGAAAAGGGGTCTATATAGCCTCAAAGCGCAAGCTTGACGCTTGCTAATAGCAAAAATAACGGTTGCTTCTATACAAATTGACATCCATTTTCTATATAATTTCTATGTAAATCGGCCGTAGTTGGCTATAAGCAAGCCATCTTTATAAGCAAATAAAGTCTTGGTTTCATCTATTTGCTTATAACTAGGGTTTACTGGTAGTGCCTCCTGGTGAGGTCGGACCCCTGACGGGGCCAGAATGACATACCGGCCGGCCTTTATTGGCCACAGAATAGTCATGAATGGCTATGGGGCAAGGTGACGCCAATCAAAGGCAGTGTATTATCAAGCAATTGTCTCCTAATAGTAGTAGTGAGGCAGCGCTGACAATGCTGTTCTTATTATAGAGAAAATGGCGGAGGAGAGACGCGAACGAGGCGAAGTCAATCCGATCAAGGCTGCCATATATACAGACCATATTGCAAGACCTCTTTTCCTCAGGACTTGAGGAATAATCAAGAGGTGATCGTATAAAACTCGATTCTTTCTGCGTGGACTGATCACTAAAATGATGTTTCCCAACTACCTGCTCCGCTTCATCGTGCTATTTTCAGGGATCCCGACACTCGCTTTCGTACAGCAGCAAAACAGCGACAGCCAGCTTCCAGTCTCGGTCTTTACACTTCCTTTGGATAACGGATCTGAGAACTACACATTCGCTCTTAATCTCCCATCCGACTCCGAAGAGGTTTACTTTCGTCTCGCTGGTCCGGCCATATATTCTTGGATCGCGGTTGGAACGGGATCTGAAATGAAGGATTCGCTCATGTTGCTCGTCTACCTGGACAGCGCTGGAAGTAGTACATCCCTGAATGTCCCCATGATGCAGAATACTGGTTCCCGGCCTGTGCTAATCAATTATTGCTACAGACGTGACACTCAGCCCCAGGTTATGTACCGGCGAAACGGAACCGGTGTTTTCATCATCCCTCGATGTCGAGATATTGTCTCGCACTGGAGTGGTCAACAACACTATGACTGTCAATGGCCGATGTTCCAACTGTCGAAGCTGGAATACCGGTTCACTGGATGTGAACAGCACAACTCAACCGTGGATATACGCTCTGGGTCCCGATTCGTCAACTTATGCCACGTTTAAGAGTGACTCCAAGTTAGCTAGCATCGAACGGCACTCTCTTTATGGTAATGCCCTATTCTTGAGAATCATCATTTAGCAGAGTGCAAGTCTCCTAATCATTATCACTCGGGTTTAGGTCGATTTACTATGAATATGGTTCAGGCGACCGGTGGTGACAGTAGCAATAGCATCTCGTCTATGCAATTCACGACTTCTACCGGGTCAGCGGAGGTCGGACAACCGGACAACGACAGCAACTTGCCCACGATCATCCACGCTGTGGTGATATGTACGGCATTTATTGCAATCATGCCAGGAGGTATCATCATGCTGCGCGTCATCCCTGCGAGTGTGCGGTGGCACTGGGTGAACCAGAGTGTCGCAGCAATCTTGGCTGGTATTGGCGGAATTTTGGGCCTCTGGCTGAGCACTATGTTCAACAAGTCCAAACACTACAACTCAGCACACCAGGTGCTAGGACTGATCTGTGTCATTGCAACCTTTATACAGTGGGGGCTTGGCTTCTGGCATCATAGGCAATATAAACGCACTCTGAAGTCGACGAAATACGCCCCTACACATCGGTATTTGGGTAGATTTATTATTCCCCTGGCTATTGTAACCGGGGGCATAGGTCTGACGTGGTCATATGCGTCTAGAGGGGTTGTGATTGGGTATGTAGTTGCGGTGATTGTATTGGCCGTTGCCACTACTAGTTCTGTAATGTGGAAGAGTTATGCCTCTCTTCGGTCACAAAGGACACAGATGACCGTAGACGAGAGGGAGATAGGGTCATCTCCAGCGAAATATGTACAGAATTACCGCTTAGACTCTGGCACGGTACTCACGGATTTCCCTCAACCGATGGGGACTCGATGAGAGAGTTAGAGTGGCCACCAATCCCATAACTATTGACTGAATCTATCTATAGAAAGTGATATGACTGCAATTCGTTTCCAAGACTGCTTAGAACGCTATTTTATAGCATTTATAGTACATAGATGGAAAAACAAATATGATTACTTGTCTATATTAACCTGTAGGGCTCTCGGTTTACGGTTTTGTCTAGGGGTGTCTCATTTGATTAGGAAAAGTTTTGCATATTATGAAAAGCTCGGCTATCGCCATTATACGGAGTGCTGATCCCTTCTTGGCAACTTCTAGGATCCAACTAGAGAAGTCTGGGGTTTGGACTGGGGCTGGATATTTTTACTGTTGCTTGGATGGGATCGGACTTGCTGTGACATCCATACATCTACCGCTTACAGGAAGCCTTGGTTAATTCTTCTGCTGTTCTGCAATTTTGATTGATACATACGTGTGAGCTTTAAGTTGCCTGTCAGACAAGCGCAAGTCTATATCAATTGATGTACATGTCAAATTCCTGACTCTTTCTATCACCACGAGTATGGATGATTCGAATACTAGGTTTGAAGCTATATTATCAGATATGTGAAAAATAACTTACAAATATAACCTTATTAACCAGGTTGAACTGTTATTGAATTTTTAACACACCAATAAATATAAGCACACATGTGTCAAGGCTTCCAAGGCTGCAACGGTTCATATTTAGCAACGTAGCTACAGTACATTTTCAGTACCAGTTCAAATGCTGGAACTCGTAAATGAGCTAGGTAGTGGTATTTATACCATTATCATGCCAAGGTCCTAGAATGATTTATTGCGACAATAGAAATCCCTAGCAAGCACTCGTATGGCTTTCGAATTCGCCCAATTCATTTTGGCAGCATGATCAAGTGGCCTTCTTTTCAAACAACAGGCACAATTTCTAATGCAATGCATTAGCACACCCGGCATTCTGGATGAACCTCGATCCTGATAGCAACAATTGCAGCTATATGCACAGCAACCACCAAGGCTCTTGCATGCCCTCTGGACTTCCTCCTGGGTGGGTAAAAGATTTCCGCTGCAGAGAAGATTAAACCGCCGAATCCAAGGGCCTTTAGGTTTTGTATATAGGAGAGCATGATATCGACTAATGAATAGCCACCAGTACACCTCATGCAGTGATATTTGATGCTGGGCCCGTGTAAGCTTAGCCGTCTCCTCTGTCGTTAAGCTTCTATTGAGCTTTTGGAGTTCTTCAAGATAATGCGCGTCTTGCAAATGGGTAATCTCAGTAAGAATTAAATCCATGCCCTCAAAGGATAATACTATCAACCGATGGATCCAACCTGTCTGAGCCCTAATTCCAGGCCATTGCAGTGGGCAGGAAACTCTACCGATTTTAGCGATTTTCTGTATCCCGACAACAGTATGGAAGTGGCCATGATCAAGAAAAAATTTTTCAATTCGCGAAAGCATATTTGTTAGACTCTCAATCTCGTACAAAATTGAAGGCGTATTAAAAGTTGTCAATCGCTAGAAAGGCTAAAGGCTAGATGGAGGTAAGGGGAGTTGGTTAAATACTATGCGCGGGTGCAGGCAGCAGCTTCCAGGCATTTACCCTGCCTGATCATCAATGAAATACTATATTGATCTGTGGTTTAGAATTTTGACTGCCTGCCTATGTCCTCAATATCATAGATATCTGCAACCTAGGGCGTACGTAACAATTAATCATGGATCGCTATCGAGTCCGGAGTACTGTGGAGAAGCGCTCTACACCCGCCGAGCCTATGCTCCTAATAATACATGGTAGTATTTCTTTGGTCTTCAAGGCTCCTTTGAGACAGATTTGAAACGAAGAGGACCTTGACCATTAATTGTAGGACGATACAGATCCACAGTAATTAGAGTGTCACTTTGAAAATTTGAATTGATGCAGAAGACATAAGCACCTCAAGTGCCTGTTTTTTAAGGCACTTATAGCTAGTTTCACTGTAACGTATCACTCAGGAATCAGGATAAGCAAAATAAAAATATTGAGATTCAAAGTTCAAGCCTTACTATAATCGGTTTAACTTGTTATCACTAGACCCAATGATTGTTGATCGGAACACTGTTCCGGAATTCATAATGCGAGGCGGCTGTTGGTATGGCGATTGAAAACAACCCCCAAAAGTGGTTAGCACATGAAACACCAAGCCCTAACTCGATCTGCTATACTACTTCTCACTCATCCCACTTTTTGCGCATATAGACTCGTCCATCCCAATCCCAACGGCCTCATAATGCGTAAAATACTCCTTGCGCTGCTATGCCGCTTATGTAACAAAGTAACGTGATGTGGCCCACTAGCGCGAAACGCGTTGGCATCTTTCATAACGTATACTTCGTTGGTCGTTATAGTATATACATCTTTAATTTATACAATCACTATCCTCTCTACTCCATCCCAGTCATTCCCAATGTCTTTTGGGTTGTCGTTCGACAGCAGGCGAGTAAGACTAGGCCGGGCCACGTTCGCCAGCAGGGCCAACGTTGGCAGGAGGCCTGCGCATACTATCCAGCCAATTGCTATAAGATATCAATTAGACATTATACCAAGGATGCCAGCATAGAAAAAGATGATGTACCAAATTGCTGCCTTTAGGGAACGCTTGGGGACGGAGCCATCGACGGGCGAGGGGATTGGAGCTGTGCCAAAGCCAGAATTTCCACGTTTCGGACCGGGTCCTAAAAGATATCAATCAATAAGTAACCAAACTCATAAGATCATCAAAAGACTATATCTTACAAATGCTAGCCTACCATAAGAGCAAAAAGAACGGTCACTATGATGACCATGGGGTGCCACCATTTGCCCCCAGTTCTATTTAAAAAAGTATTAGTATATTCCCAATATATCAGATAATATATTTACTCTTTTTTTTTGACGTCTCCGACGTCAAACTCGTCCGAGGGGCCCGAGGAGGGTGATGGCGAGGGGGAGGAGGGCGCGGATAGAGCCACGGACGAAACAACCAGCACAGACTGGCCATACGGTGCCCCAAGGGCACAGAGCACCAAAAAAACAAGCGACAAAAAGTTCATTGTTGCTGCTATTGCTGTTGCTGTTGCTGTTGTTGAGATTGAGGATGAGGTTGTGTTGTAGGAGATTGAATTTATATGCATCATAGATCATTCCTTTGATTCGTAGTGTCTCAGATGGCGGTCAAACATCTATTGATTCGTCTGACCACCAAATCCGCTGAACGGATAAGTCTCGGATAGAGCAAGCGGCGAAAGTTGCTGTCTATCCCCAAAGCGAAGGATGGCGTCGATCAACTAAGGATATCCCAGGAAAGCAATTGGGATCCATGCAACTGGCTCCGAACTCTGGCCATCTTCATCTCCGGCGATGACAATTCCACCACACTCATAAGAGCCAAAATTGTGCCTTATCACCTCTGACGAAGCCAGCTACGGGGTACAAAGGAGGAGATTCGCCTTGGAAACCACCGTGGCCTGTAGTGTTTCAACTGCTCTCTTGTACAATTTATGGCTTGTCTGCGCCATTGACTCTTCTCTTCCACCAATTTTAACTCACGTTTAGAGAAAAAATCAGTGGGGTTGAATTGCACGTAAAGAGAAATTACGTCGTATTCGGGGTGGTTATCCTCGGTCTCATCATCAATGCTAGTACCATTCCTACACTTCAAGCCCTTGCAGTAGCCCTTGAAAGAAATGCACGTAGTCCAATGCCATGTACTCTTGATTCAAGAGAATTAGATGCCACCGTTTAAAGCCAGATTAGCATAGAGTAATGATAGCGTTGACTTGCAATTTCAAATCGTGGGGATGTAACTTGAACTTCGATTGGCAAGTAATCAGCTTCTCCCAGACGACCTTCCCAGAAAATGTGTTCGTAATGGGCGCCAATGAATCAGCAATAGTATCAAATCGCACGGTATTGGAAAGCTAACGACTCTTGGTATAGAAATTCCGTCATAATGGTTCTGGCGTTTCCCGAATTGCACAGCAGCGAAGAGAACGGCAGAGCCATCTTGTGTTCAGCGCTTTCAACACGTTGAAAATCAATGAATAAGATTTTGTATTCCAAGTAGGCGCCATACACGAGCTTGATAGCTGCTTCATCGAGGTCGTAAAAATGACTGGAAACAGGAACCTTCCTGGTACTATTGGAATCGGACATCGCTTGCACCATTGCACAAGACTATAATTGACCAAGTGTGGTGGTCATGGGCTTCTCACGGCGTTGTCTGAGGTACGGATACCAAGGGATTTTCCCCGGAAATTTGGGAAGATAGTAAAGTATCATAGTAAAGTATTCAGGTGACTCCTCATTGTCAATGAATACCGGAAGTTTCGAGCACATATTCTCGAATTTCGTCTTCGCTCCTCTTCACAAGACTGATGGTCATGCCGCCGTGCGATCGAAACTGGACGTTCATAAATGTCCCAAGTTTGAAGTTTTCCACTTGATAATACAGAAGACCGGTATTCTGTACTAATTCCACTAAAGCTGGAGGAAAGCCAGAATATCTCGATGATTTTCCAGGATTGTGAAGAGTGAGAAATTGATGGATAGAGCGTGGGGTGAAGAAATAGAAGGTTGTGGATATAGATTTGAGAAATGAGAAGTTAACAGAAGGGATAAAAGGGAGATGAACCGATAAAAAGGTCCAACTATTCCGGAGACTGTTAGTGACGAAAACCACAAAGCTCAAAATCTCTCTGAAGCTCAACTGAATGTGGTTTCCAGAGGGGTGGTTGGGACTTGATGATGGTGATCTAAAGAAGAGTATGATAGAGGTGAAGAGGAATGCAAGGGAGAAGAGCCTGGGTTAAATACTTTTTAGGAAGAAACATCAGGGCCGGTTCACCGGATTCAACATGGTTCCCCCGGGCTCCCACCCACCGAACATCCCTGTCCGGGCCATCATCTATGAGAATTTTCTCTCACCGTGCGGGTCATGGGGCACTCATGGGGCACTCGCTCCTATTCCGAAGGATCAGCGATTGCCTATTTCGGAGAACCGGTGTCGGCCAACAAGGATTTCTTTGTTCTAGTAGCTTTTATATGTGGAGTCACAATTGCCCCGATGAATTCTAGAGACTCCATCAGATGACCGGCCTGTCCCTGAGCGGAAGTGCAAAGCGACAAAGAGCAGGGCAAACGGGACAAAGTCGACTGGTTCCACAAAAGCACGATATGTGACGAATACTAGATAATAGGCGCTTTGTGTTGAATAATATCAAATGTGGAGGAAACGCAGAGGAGGAAGAAATACTGTAGCTAGGCAGATTACCAGTTGATAAGTCTCCCATTGAGAGGATCCCTTGGCATATAGATTCTCGGATGCTGATCAATAATTGATATAGTTCTTGTTTGAATGAATGTAGTATTCATTTGCTATTCATCATTTCTGGGCTGTCTTTGAAGATATTTAGATCTGAATTACTTACTTCTATCAGCTCTGTTCGACAACAGCAATACCTATAAGTTTAGGATTGTATTTTGAGGAAAGCGACTCTAAACTTTGAAAATATACTGTGTAGATGAGAGGGCCGCTGCAGAGCCAATCAGTGCAGCGCCCGCAGATCCCGGACCCACAGAGGGGCGACGACTTTCTTTTTTTTTTTGGGAGGAATCAATTATATGAATATACAACATCTTGCTGTCAACTGCCCATATACCTATCGACATATTCTCATCGCAGGCCCTGTGAAGATGCCGAGCAAGGATCCCAAGAACCTTTGCGTTGCCTGCAAAGGTGCCGAGCCGTGCGCGACAATACGCAATCGTCCGTTGTGCCAGTAAGTGCAGTGCTCGACAATATTGAACAAGGCAGACAGATCATCGGTGTTTGCTAACCAAATAACAATATGGCAGGCCATGCTTCATCAGCTTCGCAGACGCAAAGACTGCTCGACGGATGGCAAATTACCGGCCGCAAAGAGATGCACCCCCCGCCAAACTACTGTTACCCCTCTCTCTCGGTGCTTCATCGTCGATTCTTTTGAATATGCTGGACAAGCTTCGGGAAAGACAGCTGTCCAAAAACCCACTCGGTGCTGGATTCGATCTTTACGTACTCGTCATAGACCCCTCATCGATTTCTCCACAACTGCCTTCCGTGAAGGCTCATTTCGACGCTGCAAAGGAGCATTATCCAAGTCACACCTACTCGATAGTGCCACTTCATAGCATCTTTGACGTCGACCTGGATATCAAAAACACTCTTGGCGATTTTGGATTCGTGGATGACGAAAGCAAGTCCGGCGCAGATCTGCTGGACTCCTTCCGGGCATCTATATCTACTGCCACAGCGAGAGCGGATCTGGATAATCTCCTTTTGATTCGACTAGTGGTCGCATATGCCAGAAAGTATGATTGTGAGGCAGTTGTTTGGGGAGACTCTGATAGCCGCCTGGCTGCCAAGACTCTTGCGAACGTCGCAAAGGGCCGTGGTATTTCCTTGACATGGCAAATCCGTGATGGCCCTTCTCCATGGGGCATGCAGTTTTGCTTCCCGCTCCGGGAACTTTATAGGTCGGAACTAGACCTCTATGTCGAACAAACTCCAAAGTTACAAAGTGTCGTCGTTCCTAATACTCAGCAAGCAGAGAGCCTATCCACACGAGACCTCTCGATCGATGCTCTAATGAATCAATACATTGTGACACACGGGGAGAAATACCCTGGTGTCATGGCTAATGTTGTTCGAACTGCCGACAAGCTTGAACAAGACAACAGTCCCACCTCTGACCCAGAATGCTCAATGTGCTCTGCTCCTCTCCAGAGCCAAGGCTCTATTGCGGTGCATGGGAACGACACTAACCGACTTTGCTACGCGTGTTTACGATCCAGAGATGACATTCGAGTTTCCAACGCTTAAAATATGACATTGTTACAGATTATACTAGGAAATTATCCACCATATACCAAAAATTTGACGAAAAGCAGGATCTTCCATGCAGGAAGTAAACTGAGGGCACTGCTCATTAACGGCCACCACTGACGCCGGCTTCAAGGTCTCCTTGCTTTTGCCTCCGTCCGCCCGAACGACTTTTGTTTCGTCGAGGAGATTTGGATCTATGCGCGGGATCGGGTCTGACAGGGCCGTGAGAATTGTTACCGTGCTCTATTGGAATCGACTCTGAGACAGGATCTTGCGTATAACCCGGAGGGTCCGGTATCATGTCATCCTGATATCTGTCAAACTCCTCGGGGATACTCAAGTCGACGGGACGCTGGTTTCTCTGTGGATCATTCGCTCTCTTGGCGCGTTTCTTATCTGCTTTAGCCTCCTTCTCTCGGAGATACTTTTCTAAGAGAATGGCATTGCGAGTGTTGCACTTGTAAACTGCGTCGGCAAGGTCACCAATAAACGGAACAAGGCCAATGACGAAGTCGAAGACGATGTTGATCAACATCCGAGAATAGAGCTGCGGAGGGAGTCCGCCATCGATTTTTTGGCAATCCCTGGCCACCATCATGGCCAACGCGGCATCCACACCGTCACCAGCACTGAAAAAGATATCATAATCAGCTTTTGAGTTTTCCGGTTTCCGCTGGGCTTCACTTACAAGGGTATCAATCCAATAACGCTCCCCCAGCCAAATCGGAGACCGCATAGGCTAAAAAGGGAATAATCGAGCTGGTACGCCCGTCGTTTCACGCGATTGAGGATTTTGGCATCGTTTTGAGACAGGCCCGGTGGAATGGCTTTGCGACGCTTTTGGGTTTTCTTGCCAAATGCACGACCCAGTCGGGAGGCAGGCACATGCTCGAAGTAGGGATCCTGAAGAGAAGTAGATTTTAGTATATATTCTGTCGCAAACTTTGGTAGTCGTGGTCGAATGCAACTTACCTCCTGGCCAAACTTGTTCTTGACATTCTCCTTCAAGATGCTTCTGCCCACAAATGAAGCCAATTGAGCAGCCATTATTGTTGTTCTATCGTAGCTTTGCCACTGCAACCTTTGGCGCAAAATAAATAGAGCAGCTGGAATGTCCGGTACGAAATCGGCTGGCGTAGTAGTGGCAAGCCCCTGGTACTATGCAAATAATAGATGCAGACAAAGAATAAAACAAAGGGGAACAAAGGGGAAAAGACTTGTTGTAAGAGTCAGGCGAGACAGTTGCGGTCTCAGCAGCTTTTCCCTTTGGTGTTTCAGGCTTTCAGCAAGCGCCCGCCCACGTCATTCCGCGCGCACAGACCCACGGAGTGGCTGGGGCAGTGGCGCCACAGAGCGATTGGGCATCGGCCGTGTGGCGGTGCAATTTCCATAGTCTGGCTGTTGCTCCCGGACGGAGCTAGAGACGACCCACAACAACCAACCACCTCTTGTCCGGCTGGTTTGGCCTTTGCCATCTTCTTTACGCCGCTACATGTGTGTTTGTTTCGCTTCTGTCCACGTATTCAGAAATCCGGCCAGGTTGAACCAGCTCATAGTTCCGCCACCCACAGCGGTCAAACCCCTGATCCAGCGGTGGACCAGCACTGGGGTGCCCCTAGTGTGCCTAGCCTGCGATCACTGATCCCAAACCTCATCAGATCTGATTCAGGCTCCCGTCGTTACTCCTCTGCATTTTGAAATGCCCACTTATAGTCGCCATTATGACAGAAACAAGACTAAGCCTCGAAGACTGTGCGTTTGCCAGTAGCTCCTCCCATACTCACTGAGACTTGCAAAAATGGCATAGGAAGCTAACTTGAAAATCTTCGTCAACTCCAATAGGGCTGGATGACCTGTGTGTCCGCTTTATCATAAACCTACCGCGAGAAGAACTGGAATCTGTGGAACGAATTTGCTTTCAGGTGGAAGAGGCGCAATGGTTCTACGAGGACTTCATTCGGCCTCTCGATCCGGCCCTGCCTTCGCTGTCCCTGAAGGCCTTTGCGATGCGCATCTTTCAGCACTGCCCACTGATGTCGCAGTGGTCGGAGTATCATCATACAACGGCATTTGCAGAATTCCTGGCATACAAAACCCGTGTGCCAGTGCGAGGCGCTATCATGCTCAATGAAACCATGGACAAAGTCGTCTTGGTCAAAGGTTGGAAAAAGAATGCGAATTGGAGTTTTCCTCGTGGCAAAATCAACAAGGAAGAAAAAGATTTGGACTGTGCTGTACGCGAAGTTCTCGAAGAGACCGGATATGATTTGAAGGAAGCTGGCCTCGTCAAGGACGACAAGCAGATGAAGTATATCGAGATAACCATGCGCGAGCAGCACATGAAACTCTACGTCTTTCGTGGTGTGCCCATGGATACCCAGTTTGCTCCTCAGACCAGAAAGGAAATTAGTAGGATCGAATGGGTCAACCTGTCCGATCTTCCTACGGTCAAGAAGAACAAACAAGCCCAGAATGACGTTGTCAACGCCAACAAATTTTACATGGTTGCTCCGTTCCTTCATCCCCTCAAAAAATGGATCGCCCAACAGCGAAAGCTGGACGCCAAGAACTATCCAGCAGTCTCTTCACTGGCCTATACAGAAGGCGAAACATCTATGGACGAAGCGTTTATCTCGGCCAACAATGGCTTTGCTTCAAGTCATATATATACCCAGCCTGGCACCGCCAGCGATCTACCGGAAGTTAGTCCTTCACAGGATGTCTCGTCGCATCTGAAGCGCCTGCTCAACATTGGCCCCTCAGCCTCGGTTATACAGCCTTCCCCTCCCGTTTCAACCACCGACCCATCAAAGTCGAATGCTTTGCTGTCACTCTTGCTCAACGGCTCCAGTGAAACTGCAACTCAGGGCATTCCCGGACCTATGGCGCGTGTACCGGAAGGATTACATCAACAGCCTGTCGTCTTTCGCCAGCCTCCCTCTTCCTACATGCCACACCAACAGATCTCACACGACGGCGTTTCACCGGCTCCTGCTGTTCAAAACCAACCTTTTGGCTTTCCTGCTCCCTATGCGAGTGCGCCACCTCCCTCGAGAAACTGGAACGCGTTTGTTTCTGAACAACGTCCATCATTATCTGATAACATGTTTCCTCAACTACGCAATGAACAACAACATGCCGCACCATTCCACGCAACACAGGTTGCACCCTATCAGCAGACTGGAGATCCACAATTTGCCCAGCAGACAAATGCGGCTCCGTTCCAGGGGTCGACGATACCTCCTGCAAGCAAATTGCCACCTCCGAAATTGACCAGCCACTCCTTGGCCCTTCTGAATGTGTTCAAAACCCAGTCTCCCACACCAAAACCGGCAACCATATCACAGCACGGCGTGGGACTGTCAACACAGCTCAAGCCGTTGCCACCTCAGGATAATCTGCTGGCTCTGCTCAAAGGCTCCGCACACAAGCCATCGCCAATGCCTGCTGCGGAATTAGCAGCTCAGCCAGTGAAAAATGCCCCGGTACAGATTCTACAACGACCTCCCTCGAGCAAAAAAGAGGTATCAAATGTCAAGGCAACCCATCTTGACGACGATGCTATTACATCTGCTACAGTGTCCGGTCCATTGAAGACACCTGAATTTGGCCAAAAGGGATTTGTAAAGCAGGAAACCCATCGACCCAAGACAAGCAAGAAGCCAGTGGCTGCAGCATCTCCGATCAAAATTCTATCACGGCCATCAGCTGCCAAGAGGGACTCGTCGGTGTCGTCTGAGCAAATTTCACGCCCTTCATCTCGTTCGCATATTGACAGGGCGAATGAAAAGACCAAAACTGCAGAAGTATCCAAAGGCTTCCAGCCACAAATCTTGCGGCGCTCGGAGAAATTGGACCTTAATAATGTGCTGCCTACTCGCACGATCCCTGTCCATGAATTGTCTCCAAGCCCGAACCCATACGCACCGGTGAACAAGGTCCCGACGATAACTCACGACAAACCCATCGTGCCCAAGTATGATCGACGACCTAGTCAAACAGCGGCGCAAAAAGAAACATTATTGAATCTGTTCGGCAAGTCCCCAAGTGAAAAATCTTCTTACATGGCTTCGGCCGCAGACCGCCCCGCGTCGCGAGGCCATTTTGATGCAATTTCGTCTCCGTCGCTTTCAGGTGTCGAATCAAATATACCGGCAAACGTGTCGAGGCTAGGTAGCCCATCAGAAAACGGCACTACGAATTCGGGGGCTCATCGGCTAACATCGCCAGACAACAAGGCGTTTTTACTGGGCTTTCTTCAGAATGTAGCCCAGGGAAAGAAGTAGCTTTTGTTTTGAAACCAGTTATGCATAGCCCTGCCATTAGTTATATCGTTAAAGGTTATATCAATATATTCAAACATATTAATTGTAAAACACATTACTACTGGTAATAATACTGCCATGCTAGATCGCGCTATGACGTCGGAAATATTCTGCCGCTCTTTCCCGCCTAATATGACAAACTCCACGAGCTTGCCAACTTCACTACATCCATTCGACGACCAACAATGATGGCATCCCGGCGATCCACAAATTTCGTCTGCTCGAGATGCTTGGGCAATGGCAAGGCATTTTTCTCAACGAGCGTCAGGGCTCGCCAGCAAAACCTCAATCATGAGCTCCCGCCAGCTCCCCCGGCTTCCGGCTATACCAGGCTGACCAATCGTGCATTAATTGCGATTGCTGGCGTTGACAGCACTTCATTTTTGCAAGGCATGGTCACGCAAAATATGCTCATGGGCAAAGAGCCCGTCAGCGCGGCGCGCCGAACGGGATCTTACAGCGCATTTTTGAACTCGCAGGGCCGTATCCTGCACGATGTATTCATCTACCCCATGACGGGAGACACAAGCGTAGACGCAGATGGGGACCCTCATTGGCTGATTGAAGTCGACAAGGACGAAGTGAAAAATCTGATGAAGCATCTCAAGAAACACAAACTGCGCTCGAAGCTCAAAATACGTGCATTGGAAGACGGCGAACGATCGGTGTGGGCCGCATGGAACGAAGGCGCCGAATCGAGATGGGCAGCCTATAACCTCGACTCGGATTTCCCCTCGAAATTCTCGCCTGCTTCGCTTGTGGCTGGGTGTATTGATACGCGGGCTCCGGGGTTTGGATCGCGATTGCTTACGCCCGGTGACGGTGATCTCCTGGCTCACCTTCCCGATGGCCCCTCCTCTTCTTCTTCCAAGTTTGCTGGCGGTGAAGTTGGTCTGGAAACATATACCCTACGCCGCATACTTCACGGAGTAGCCGAGGGTCAGGCTGAGATTACGCGCGAGTCTGCTCTGCCAATGGAGTGCAACATGGATCTTGCACGCGCCATTGATTTCCGCAAGGGCTGCTATGTCGGCCAAGAGCTGACTATACGTACACACCACACGGGCGTTGTTCGAAAACGCATTCTGCCTGTACAGTTGTACCATGAGGGAAACCAGCCTGACAGCAACAGCGAAATGCCCATCTACGACCCCCACACAACGATATCTCTGCCCCCTGACAGCAGCGGCGCGAATATATCCAAGACTGGCGGACGAAAAGGGCGCAGCGCTGGAAAATTCATTAATGGAATTGGAAACGTCGGTCTGGGCATATGCCGTCTTGAGATGCTGACGGATATCTCGCTAACGGGCGAGAGCAGCCAATACGTGCCATCTCAAGAGTTCGAAGTCTCTGGAGGAGATGTCCGGATCAAAGCGTTTGTGCCTCCTTGGCTTAGAGAGCATATCACGGCAGGTATAGCGCGAAGGGCTCCTACGCCGAGACCAAGCGAGGGCCATGAAGGATTTAGGGCTCGGGATATGGTTGAGCAGTTAGAAGAAGAGGAGGCCGAGGCAGAGGAACGGCGACAGGGGTAGCCGAGTAAGATTATGTATCATAAACTCGCCACTATTGTGCAATATATCATATATTCAAAATCACAGTAGATTTATTAGTAAATTGTAACAAAAGCTTGGATATTTTGATTCTTTTGTAAATGAGTCACGTGATCGTTAATCGCCACCGCCTGCCTGATTCTGCCAGATTTGGTTGGCGATCTTTGACTGCTACATCATTTGTTCTCATCACTCACATCTCAGTGCCTTGTGCTTAAGTTTTCTTGTTGCTACTCCTACGTTTTACAGCCTTTTTTTATAATTACTTTTTCCACCTCAAGTCACAATCAATACACGTCCCGTGGGTGAAAAACGAGTTAGAAAAAGCTGCAACGCAGCAGAAACCACAAAAAATGGCACCAACCGACGACCTCAAAGGACACGCAGCCTCCTCCCAGGACTTCTACGCCCTCCTCGACATATCCCCGGTGGCCTCTGAAAGCGAAATCCGGCGCGCATACCGACGCGCTGCGCTGAAATACCATCCTGACAAAATCTCCAACCCGACACCCGTCGACATTGACAAATTCCACTTACTACAAATCGCAAATGATGTGTTATCGGATCCGGATGTACGGCAGTTGTATGATAATGCGCGTGAGGCGCGGGAGCGTAAGAAGCGGGAGACGCAGATGATGGATGCGGCGAAGAGGAAGATGAAAGAAGATTTAGAGGCGAGAGAGAGGGCGGGGGATGCTGCTGCTGCTGCTGGGCAGAGGGGGATGAAGCGGGGGTGGATGGCGACGACTGATAATGACGCAGAGGAGAAGTTGGAGAGGGAGATTCAGCGTATTGCAGAGGATACTCGGCGGCGACGGCGAGAGGCCGAAGAGAAACTGATGAGGGAGGAAGAAGAGGAACAGCAACAGGAACAGCAGCAACAAGAAAAACAAGAACAGGATAAGGCCAGTCAGTATGTGGACCGGTCCAAGGAAGGTGGCACAAACGTGCCAGAGCTGGAGAGGGCCGTCAAAGTGCGCTGGATCCGCGAAGGGCTGGGAGTCGACCTGGACAAGGACCACTTGATGTCGCTATTTGTGTCATTTGGCAAGGTAGAAAATGCGTTCATGCTAAAAGACAAGCGGCAGCGAGTGGGCGACAAACGCGAAAAGAAGATGGTTGCCACCGGAGTCGTGGTTTTTTCTTCGATTGTGAGCGCCCACGCGGCGGTGCTAGACAGCGAGAAGAAACGAAAGACAGGCGAGGGGTACTGGGCGATTGTCGAGTCTGTGTTTTGGGCATCTGGAAACGAACCCAGTATTGAATCGGATCGTCAACCTACAACATCAAATTCAGCTACAGACACAGCTAAAACAACAGATGCTACTACGAAGCCCTCAATCTCAAAACCCCGGCCCTCGTTCAATTTCGCCAGTTTGAAAGAGCGGGGCACGCCGTCGAAGAGTGGTGGAGGAAAACCCTCTTTCGGGTCTTTCTCGTCGGCCAATGTGAAAAAGGAAGCACGACCTTTAGTCTCTGGCGACAAACCAGGTTTGACAACGGCGAGTCTGCAAGAGGTCACGCTGATGCGGTTGAAGAATGCACAGCGGGAAAAGGAGCGCAAAGCGCTGGAAGAGGACCTTTGTCGAGAGGATGAAGCCGCGGATGCGGCGGCATGATGTTACAGCGTCTATTGATTTTTTTTTATGTCATGGTGAGCGGCGCGCGTATAGACATGGTTTAGTATGTGCTTGAGATACCCAATATTTATCAATTCAGAGATTACAACATTCAACATTTGAACTACTTCAATATCTACTAGGTATGGATTAATATTTATGGCGGACTGACAGCTGTGGAATTGTAATGTATTGTACGAACTGCCAATTGATACTATATATTTAACTATGTCTATAGCCAACCGTCCAGACATCTGGATGTCCCTTGTA
The DNA here is from genome assembly GCF_013368755.1 of Talaromyces rugulosus. NCBI lineage: Eukaryota > Fungi > Ascomycota > Eurotiomycetes > Eurotiales > Trichocomaceae > Talaromyces > Talaromyces rugulosus. The sequence goes on along the minus strand of NC_049563.1, from coordinate 4,656,541 downwards.
GTAGAGCAGAATTATTCACTCATCAGGGTAAAGAGTCTATTGGACAATAAGGTCTAGCCAAACAGCCAAAGGCGTGTTTATTGGCAGCTAACATACTGAGAGAGTTGAATCGTTCCAGACGTAGAATTTGGCGGATGCATTGCGAGTATGTAGATCGTTGCCAGGCACAGTGATATTGGAAGTATTGTCAAGGACAAAACTTCGAATCGATTGATTTGAGGCAAGATGTTTTTCGATCATTGAAACTCTCTGCTGAAGTCCCGAAACTTCGCTGTGAGACTTCTGGAGATCTTTTTCGAGATCCTTCTGGCGATCTTCCGAGGCCTTCTGAGCTTTCAGAACACGAACCCATGTGACGCTGGGCATGCATTAATATTTATTGACAGCCGCACCAAACTTATCCACAGGCGGCAACGTGAAGTGAGAGAAGAAGGGTTGCTCTTGGGCTAGTTATTTAAGGTTGCCTAATACGGCAACTTTCCGTCTATAACCGACTAGTCCGGAAAAGGAAACACCCCCCTCTTTTTTGCTTCATCTCTTCAACTACACTCCTCACGGTCTTTGCGATCTTGTATTCATTCATTCATTGAACAGTAATAATGACGCGCAGCAAGAATATCCGCCTCTATCGGGCGTGTCAGCGATGCCGCCAAAGAAAGCTCAAGTGTGAACCGTAAGTACACATAGGCGTGCTGAGGCCGGACAACTGACCATCATCAGGATCACGCTGGAAGATACTAGCTGGAGGTGTTTCGAATGTCTTCGGGCAGGCCAGGAGTGCAAGCCCGCTGGATCACGGCGCGGGGGAAACTTGCGGACCGGACAAGTGAAATCACCACCTACAGTGTCCCAAGTCGTTGACCAAAATAATCAATCGAATGCGGTAGTCGTCGAAGACGGGACTCAGCCTGAGGAAACAATATATCCGGATCTGCAGACACCCTGCGACGCGTTGCAAATGCTTGCCAAATTGGCCGCGACAGACGCAACAGTATCATCTAACGCTACTCTTCGGCACAACTCCGTGTCCGACAATGGGATGCGGCCTAATATAGCAGCTACCCCGGATTATACGTTTCCTAATCGCGAATTGGGGTACAATCAGCACAATATCGGCCCGAATTTACCATTCTCCACAGGGATGCTTTCGGAGGCTGGAAACTTGGTCAAGAATCTTTTGGGTCATTCGATATGTGAAAGGTTGATTCAACGGTATTGCTTCCAGCCTCTTTTTTTTTTTTTTCAAAGAGCCGATAACTGACTTGTCAAATCACTTAGCTACGCACAGGATTACCATACGTTTTGCCCACTGGCACCGAAAAAGATGCTCAAAACAACCAATATCGATCAACTAGTAGTTGACGAGCCCTTTTTACTGACCGTCATTCTCACGATTGCCTCAAAAGACAACCCAGAGCTGCGTGCAATCCACCAACACTGCTGGAATTCATTAAAGACGCATATGATGGACATATTCCTTGCTGCTCCATCCTCGTTAAATGTGGGCTCGGTTGAGGGACTCATCCTACTTTCCGAGTGGATTCCGTACCATATTTCCGACTACTCTCTCGATGACCATCTTTACCAAGGGAATATCAGTGTGGTGGAGGACAACATGGGATGGTCTTTGATCGGACAAGCAATCCGGCTTGCATATCTTTTGCGTCTGGATAAGGTTTCGTTTCGTGAGGTACCACCTGGCATTTCGCAAGAGCTAGCTCATCGACATCGCTTGGCATGGATATGTAAGAATGCCTATAGCTGGAGAAGACGGATAATGCTTACAGGTTATTTTAGTTGTTTATATATCGGATCGGCAAGTATCAGTTCGCATGGGCCAGTCTTTTTGGTCGCGTGGGCCGTCATTATCTACCCGTTTCACAGCTAAGGATTTCCCTACCTTGCAATCCGTGGAAGATTCGCATCACCTCTATGCCTCTGTTTTAGACGCAAGTCTCGAACTAACGCAAATATTACACAACACCCACGACCTTCTTTATTCCAATAAACTGCGTATGGCGGAAATGATGCGTCGAGGAGACTACAACCCTTATCTCGACGAGCTTCGGCACGCTTTGTCACTATGGCGGACTACTTGGGGTAAACTAGAGCCATCTCCCAAGCTCTACAGTACTCTTCGTATAGTAAGCGAATATGTGTGTCTTTATATCAATGCCTTTTCCTTCCAGTCAATGCTTTCTCGCTTTTATATGGAGAGGGCGGGGGATCATGCCGCCGGACAGGCCAGGCCTTCTTCATCGTTATTCCCTCGGGGGGTATTAGGATCAGCCGATGGGGTATATATCTTTGAGGCTATCAATGCAGCACGCAATATCTTATTTATTGCAATCGAGACCGACCCGGTTGCTCATATTCGCTATATGCCATTTCGATTTTATGTGTTGGTTATGCCTTTCATATCTAAGACGACCCCAAGACTAACCCTAGAACCCAGATATACCATTTATGCTGCCGTTTTTCTCCACAAAGCTGACATTTTCGGCGCTTTCTCCGAATTCGAACACAGTCAGATTGTCGATCTGGTCAGAGGGTACATTCGCGTTTTAAACGATGCCGCCACCGGGCCCTCGCACATAGGCCATCGGTATAATAAACTGTTGGAAAAGCTGTGGTTCAATAACGAAGCACAAACGACGGCAGCAACAGTAACAGGAGCAAACTCTGGGTATTCGTTGAGAAATGCAAGTCAATCGATGCCTCAATCGCATAATAACCAACCAGTGGGTTCGATGGATAATAGTACCTCATATGCTGCAGAATTGCCGCCATCATCATTTAGAGATTTGAGGCCGCCTGAAAACATGATTGACGAGCTGAATCCCTTTTTGGCCAATTTCACGGGCTTGGATAACTATGTTTTTAATCTCGATCCGGAAACGGACATTTATTAAGCGTTGTATTTTGTATAAATACATGTATACATATATTGATTGAAGGATATTAAGAATAAATTAATGTAAAAGACGTGTATCAAGCTTCTTATCTTTTTTTTGTAAGACCAAGTCTATCTAACTACTCTTGAATACATGGGTAACTTGAACATTACAATATCCAAGTATACCTGTAGTCCCCCATTCGCCACCAAGCCCGCTTTCCTTGTGTCCCGAAAACAGACCCTTGGCAATGATTTGAGGACCGGAGTTGATAAAGATGTTTCCAGCCTCTATACGCTGACCTATTTGCTCGGCACGAGATTTGTCAGAACTCCAAACACATGCCCCAAGACCGGCTTTTGTGCCATTGACATAGCCAAGAACTTCTTCCTCTGTGGACCATTTTAGAGTCGGAATAATGGGTCCTGTTAAGAGTAAGTCGTGATACAAGATGTAAAATTAAGGAGAACTGTTCTTACCAAACTGCTCCTCGGTTACGATTGTCGAATCATGCTGTGGCTCGTTCACAATGTGTGGACCGATAAAGTATCCAGTACGATCTCCAAAAGAATGATCTGTACTGATCAAGGCATGTCCCTGTTCACCATCACCAGAAGATAACTCGGCGAGGAAGCGGTTTATGCGGTCATACTGCATTTTGTTCTGGATTGGCCCTAGTAGGCTGTCCGGCTCGCCAATAGTCAACCCCTTCATGGTTTCCACCATTGCCGCCACGAATTGATCGTAGATATCTTGATGGATATAGACTCTCTTTGTGGCGACACAAACCTGGCCTGAGTGGAATAAAGCCGCCATGGTGACTTGAGGAGCGACTTTGGCGATATCGACGTCGGGGAGAACGATCGCGGCATCATTGCCACCCCTACAATATACAAGTTACTGATTAGCCAAAGTCAAATGTTAATTGTTTCAATGTTTCACCATACATTTCCAAAGTAACTCGCTTTACCGTGTTGGCTGCGAGCGCCATGATTCTCTTTCCGGTGGCAGTCGAACCCGTAAAAGCGACCTTGTGGACATCGGGATGCGCCACGAGCGATGGACCGAGCAAATCGTCACCCGACAATGCCTGTACGACACCCGGAGGAAAGATACTTTGAGCAATCTCGGCCAGTTTCAGGGCCGTGTACGGAGTGAACGGGGACGGCTTCACGATGACGCTGCAGCCGGTAAGCAGGGCAGCGAGAACTTTTCCAATGGACAAGACAATGGGGAAGTTCCAGGGGCAGATGGCAACCACGACCCCAACGGGGACGTATTTTGTTGTGACCACTCTATCCTCTAGATCCAGTACCTCGGTTGGCAGGCTCAGAGTGAGATGGTGATCGAACAGAGCGACTGCGTCACTCAGCTCCGCGTCTGCCACGGCGCTGGTTTTTCCAGCCTCCTTCTGAAGAAGGGATTTGATATCCGGCAGGTGAGATAAGAATGAGTCCCTGTATTTGCTAATAAGTCCCCGTCTATACTCAATTATCGTCTTGGACCACGTTTTGACAGCTTTGTTTGCTGCTATTACGGCTTCTTGGATATCGGTTTTGGAAGCAAGCGGCACATCCCACAATGGTTTTCGGTCGAATGGATGAATTCCATGAGTTTTTTCACCTGACGTCCTAGCTTTACCATTAATTATGTTGGAGAAGGAGGAGAAATCAACGGTAGGCATGATGACGACTTTTTTTTTCTCTTTACGATATGATGCTAGAAAAAGGTAGACAAAGGAGAGAAAGCTTGGGCGGTATCAATGTCGAGTCGGGCGACCATCAGAGCTATATTTAACTTAGCTTGACTTCAAGGGAAAAGAGAGAAGATTTAGTTAATTCACCCGACATTTTTCTATAAAAGTAAATATCTGGACATGTGAGAAAATGTTTCCGGCACAGGACGGCTAAGGAAGGTAGACGGCTACAGATGGGAGAGGAAGGGGAAAGGCCATTTTTCAAGGACACGAAGGAAGAATTTGGGGAGAGACTCAAATGAGGGGCAGCATTTTTACTCCTACTATGGGCTTGGTTGATGGTCAATAGACTATAAAAGAACAAATTGACTTTGCATCCTACTTTCAGAAAAGGAACCTGGAATTGCAGCTCCATTCTCAACTTATCCATACAAACTTCACAAAAGCAACACTTGAAAATGGCCCAACCCGATATACCAGAGACGCACAAAGCAATTGTATACGATGATCCTGGAAAGATTTCCACCAAAATCGTACAAGTCAAAACCCCCGAGCCCGGACCCGGAGAGGTTTTGATCCGCATGTAAGAATCTGATTTACTTTTTTGTCTCTTTCTTTCAAGCTAACCATATGTTAGAACACATTCCGGTGTCTGCCATTCTGACTTGAGTTTGATGCTAAACCAGGTATGTTTCCGAGGCAATACTATAATCGACATGGTGAGTTTACTAATAACAATAATGCAGTGGGACTTTTTGGATGAAAAGGTCCAACCAGGTCAAGTGGGTGGTCACGAAGGTATTGGAAATATCGTCAAGATCGGCGCATACTGCGAACAAACGGACCTGAGCATTGGCGACCGAGTTGGGATCAAATGGACTGCTTACACCTGCGGTACGTGCGCGCCATGCCTCGCTGGAGCGGACGGAATCTGTGAGAAGCAAAAAGTCTCGGGCTTTTCTTGCCCGGGAACATTCCAGGAGTATGTCATTAGTTGGGCTCATTATGTCACCCGGATCCCCGGGGGTCTCCCTAGCGATATCGCGGCGCCGCTGTTGTGCGGCGGCGTCACCGTCTACGCCGCCTTGAAGAAGAGTAGGGCCAGTCCGGGGGATTGGGTTGTCATAGCAGGCGGTGGTGGCGGTCTTGGTCATCTAGCCGTGCAGTTGGCAAGCAGAGGAATGGGATACCGGGTTATTGGGCTGGATGTCAGTTCAAAGGAAGAGCTAGTGAAAAGCTGTGGCGCAGAGATCTTTCTTGACATTCTATCATTTCCGCAAGATGATGGTGGAGACTCTCTGGCCACCGAGGTCAAAAAGCACACCGGAGGCAAAGGCGCTTCGGCCGTGGTAGTGTGCAGTGGCAGCAATGCGGCATATGCTCAGGGCCTCAAGTTTCTCAAGTTTAACGGCACGCTGGTATGCGTGGGTGTGCCACGGGGACGGCCAGTCCCTGTTGCTCATGCGTATCCTCACTATATGGTGGCCCAGCAGCTGGCGCTGGTGGGGAGCACAGTGGGCAATCGGAAGGATGCTATCGAAGTGTTGGACATGGCGAGTCGTGGTGTTGTGACTACGCATGTGCAGACCGCCGCAATGGACAATCTTCCCCGCTTCTTTGGCCAGATGGAAGGTGGAACGCTCCACGGGCGAGGCGTAATTACAATGAGTTGAGATGGAGATCAGGTAGCAAGGACAAAGTCTTTACTGTATCGTCCATAGTCTTATGGTTAGGGTTACAACCGCTCCGGTCGTCCAATACAAATCTTAGTTCGTGGAAAATAGGTTTAGTGCTAACTAGTTTGGCTGGTAGAGACGAGGTGGATACGGCTATAGATGGTGTTGTAATTATTCCGTACTAATAAGCAGAGTTCTTGTAGGTACTAGTACTACATACTCCGAAGTGTTGAGAAGCTTAGAAGGAAGTATTGGATTCCATTCTTTTAGTCTTCCAAGCTCTCCATATTTTCAAACTCTCTCAAACTAGCCTGAGTAGCCTCCGTCTTTTGCCAGCGTGGAGACGGCTACGGATGGAATTCGAAAACGCAGATACTAAGAAGTACCCCGGGTGTACTCCGTGCATACATGCATTCGCTTTCTTTTCCCCATATTCTATACGTGTTTTGTGGGGGATGCCGGGGTTCTCCGCAAAATGAAGAAAACTGCCTATATATGAATTTAGCTAAATACTGCACGCAGTCCGGTGAGTCAATTACTCAATGTTTCGTGGCAATTCGATCTGCTTGAAAATTGAAAAAAAGTTCTACCACATACTGAAACTACACGATGATTACAAACATCTACGCCATCACTGCTTTTGCAGTAATTGGCGGTAGTCTGTTTGGTTTTGATATCTCCTCAATGTCTGCCATGTGAGCTCTCACCTACCCGGTCTTTCTACCCAGAGTCTTGGACTGGGAATCCTCACTCGACCTGCTCTTTTTATGTTAATGTGTTGAAGCATCGGCACCACACAATACGCATGTTACTTCAATCAAGGCCCGAATCCGGAATCCTGTGACGGACCGCTAGCAATTGTACAAGGCGGCATCACTGCCAGCATGCCCGGTGGATCTTTTCTTGGCTCTCTTGCCTCGGGGATTATCTCTGATAAAATTGGACGAAAAACTGCAGTTCAAATTGGGTCGGTGATATGGTTAGTCCAGTTCTTGCCCTGTATACTAGTAACAAGGGGCTCACCACACCCAGGCTCGTTGGAAGCACTATCATCTGTGCGTCTCAGAACATCGGAATGCTAATTGTTGGCCGCTTCATAAACGGATTCTCGGTGGGAATCTGTTCTGCTCAGGTACCAGTCTACGTCTCCGAACTAGCTCCTCCGCATCGACGTGGTCTCGTCGTCGGCACACAGCAGTGGGCCATCACATGGGGAATATTGATCATGTTCTACATATCGTACGCATGCTCCTATATTGATGGTTCTGCAGCCTTTCGAATTCCGTGGGCACTGCAAATGACACCCGCCATTCTGCTCTTTTTTGCGCTCTTCTTCCTCCCGGAATCTCCTCGGTGGCTTGCGCAACAAGATCGATGGGAAGAGGCCATCGATATTCTCGCTTTGGTGCATGCAAACGGAGACCGACAAGATCGAGGGGTAAGGACTGTAATAGAGCAATTGCAGAGCACTTGCAGCACCGACCACGACGCCTCAACCTCGTCGTATTGGGAACTCTTCAGCCCCAATATGATTTGGAGAACCCATATCTGCATTTTTGTTCAAATATGGTCTCAGTTGAGCGGCATCAATGTCATCATGTATTGTGAGCTACTCTTTTTCTTTTATTGCTTCAATTCGTGTATTCAACAAAATAATTCCCAAGGCTAACTGACTTTGTAGATATTGTGTATGTATTTGGGATGGCTGGTCTGAATGGCAGTGCCAATCTCGTCTCTTCGTCGATCAACTATGTGATCAACATGGTCACTACTATATTCGCACTCGTTTTTGTCGACAAGATCGGACGTCGCCCCATGCTCATCGGCGGTGGTATCTCCCTTACTATCTGGTGGTTTGTATGCGCGGGCTTAATGGCCGGCTATGGAAAACCCGCACCACCAGGTGGCCTGAACAATATTTCCGAAGAAAGCTGGTCAATTACCGGAGCTCCCGCCAAAGCCGTGATTGCCTGCTCGTATTTGGTTGTTGCATCCTTTGCTCCCAGCTGGGGCCCAATCTCCTGGATCTATCCTCCCGAATTGGTGCCTCTTCATCTTCGGGGCAAAGCTGCCGCTGTCGCAACTGCTAGTAACTGGATATTCAATTTTGCGCTGTCCTATTTTGTGCCTCCGGCATTTGAGGATATCAAATGGAAGACATATCTTATCTTTGGGTCTTTGAGTTTCGTCATGACTCTGCATACGTTTTTCTGCTTTCCCGAGACTTCCCAAAGGACTCTGGAGGAGATTGAGGCAATGTTCAAAAACGGAATCCCTACGACAAAGACTATTTTGGGACTCGAAAAGAATATCAGTGAGAATAATAACATTGCTATGGTTGAAGATGTCGAACAATCAAAGGTTGACTCTACACATGTTGAGATTGCAGATGCTTGAGATGCCAGCTTCCCTGAGATTTGATACCGTGGTTTGGTTTTTTTTTTTTTTTTTTTTGAGAAGTGATGGTATCTTTATGTACAGGGGATCTCCCCGGTTTCCTATCTATATCCTTGTCCAAAACTAGCCTCAATGCAATATAAATCAATTGCTACACGCTTCATCTTAAAGAACAAACTTATAAACAGCTTAATCTAACCACAGTTTCAAAATGAAATCCAGTCGAGTCCCATACTCCTACATATAGAAACAAGTCAATCAATTTAGAGATAAATATATAACGAATAGTAATAATACGTTTAGTGAATTCTCCAGATGTCCATGTCCGATTTACCACCACCCTATAAATTTCTAATATTATATAGCGTTGCAAAGCGTCAACTTTTTCATAGTTTTATTGGTGAAACATTGATAATTAGATAGTAGTACTAATATCGACTCAATTGTATGCTTGTAACTTTGATTATCGTCTCGGACTAGGTTTTTTGGGGGGAAAAAAAGATTACAAGACTGATTTAACAAGTACATCACATATCCTCGAAGAAATTCACCGACCTAGGGAAGACCAACCCTTTCATCCGTATGCTCATTCAACCCCCAAGCCTGCGAACTAGAATCATGCACAGTCGCCCTACGCATATCTCGCCTATGCATCGAAACAAACGGACCCCCGACAGCGCGATGCATAGTACACGTATTATCCCAAATCACCAAATCCCCCGGCTGATTCCAGTGAATTTCCACCGTGTATTTTTCTTGAGTGGCATGCGCAAAAAGCTTGTCTCGTAGTTCCTGCGACCTTTCGGCGCTCATGCCTTCGATATGGTGCACGTGGGCTGCGATGTAGAGATTCTCCCGGCCAGAGGCTTCGTGTACCTGTAGTAGCTGATGCCGGCCCATGGGTTGGTGGTCGAGTGGTTCCAGGTCAGCAAAATATTCCGGAGCAGCGAGTTTCCGGGAATGGTGCATGGAATGGGCAGCAATGTAATTCTTTTCGCGAAGCTCCTGCTTTAACGGCTCGGGCAGGTCGGTAAAGGCAGTACGTGTGTCGGCGAATGCTGTGTGTCCGCCTAATCCAGCCGGTGGCAGTTCGTGGGCAAGTAATAGCGAGTATCCGGCGCGCCGTGGGTTGAAGCTGGAATCCACGTGAAACAGTTCGTTTCCCTTTAGTGGAAAGTTAAGTTAGCAAGGTATACCTTTTTTGAGAGAGATAGAAAGAGAGAGATAGTACCTTGTTCGCTTGGCCTCGAGGCGAGTTGGGATCAAGGATATTCCCATCAATATCGACATTGCTAACATCGAATAGCTGAACATGCTTCAACCGATGCTTCCGGCCCGCTGCAATGTATGGGGTAATGTCGTCTAGTTCGCCAAATCGTTCGGCAAACGCAACATGGCTATCGTCGTTTAGACAAGTACGTCGAAACACAACAACTCCATACTTTGAAGGTGCAAAAAAAAGGAAAGAAAAAAAAGTGTGAGCGCAGTTGCAAAATTGCCAGTAACTAGTATGTGGGGGGTTTACCTTGGTGACTGCTTTGTGGATTTCTTGGAATACTTCTTCTGATAATGGCTTTGAAAAGTCCACGTTGCTGATTTCCGCTGCAAATGTAGGGTGCAGTGGCTTGACTGTGACGATGTTGAATTGTGAATCTTTTGGTTCGTCGCCCATTTTTGTTGGTCAATGTTTTGTTGTTTAAAATAGTAAATATTTTTTTGATCTTTCGGTTTGTTCTCGGCTGAGTGAATTGAATGAAAGACAAGATATAGGCTTCACGAGCTTAAGTACTCGGCTGTCAACACTTTGGCTCCATGACATAACCGGACGAAATAGATGTTATACCAGCAACAACTTGCCATGCTATGATGTTGTCTTTGCCCATCCCATCCCCGTCTCCGTCTATAGCCGGCGTGGGGTTAGGGCTTCCCCACGCCTATCACCATGCCGATATTAGTACGGAATAGAGAGTACGGAGGTGTGCGTCAAATCTTTGGCATTATGGATCTCGCTATGTAGTCCTTTCGGCCAGACATTGGCGTGGTTCGGTAACATGGGGTAGCGATATTCACCTAATATTGATACATATACTTTGTTGCCTCAGGCACCAGTTTCCACCGCGGTACAAACTACATTAACATGTAACATACTTTCCATTATAAAGAAAGTGAGTAGAAAGCAAGCAAGAGGTTACATTATATATAGCTATTGAATTAAACGGATAGTTTGCTTCTAATATACATAATAAAAATGATATTTAGGCTAATAGTCTGATGTAAATAAAGATAGACCAATAGTATGATAGTACGTACTGAGAGAATTGTAGGAACCAATGGGTGTACGTGTCCGGCTACCGCCCGCCAAGAAGGCTCTTAGTTTGAGACCAGTGCTTATCCTTTCTTCAGGTAATATATTATTCAATAATATATATTAAAAGAATTTCTTCGGCCTTTTCCATCCAACAAATTGGAGGTCAAGGCCATCCATGGTGGCCTGACATACCAATACATGCCAATAACACCATGTACCAGTATACTCGTTTTTGACGAATCGCTCTCAAGCTTGACACGTATCAGTTAATTCTCCACCATCAATTAGTACGAGAACCATGATGCTAAAAACAAATTTTAACTTCCATCGAAAGGTACAGAATCTTACCGTATACGGCAGGTAATCAGAGAAGCCGAGATTCCGAGATTCCGAGCCGCACGACTCGGAGACTCGGAATGAGACCAAAGGAATTTCCGGGGTCCACTGGAGTATTCCGATCAGGAAACTTTTCCGCGGCGAGATTTCTTTACCGAGTTTTCAAGTTTTGGGGCGGAAATTCCATTTGATCTTTTTGATTTTTTATTTTTTTTATGGAGAGAAAAATTTCGTGCCTGGATCCAAAGCGGGCGGCCAATAAGAGGGGCGGGATGTATACCGGTACGAAAGCCGAGCATAACCGCGTCGTAGTATGTACTACTACAGATGTAGCAGTCCTAGCCGGCCAGTTACAGCTGTCAAACAGCCCAGGAGGTGAAAAACGGACAAAGCAGTGCGGCAAGAAAAAAGGACCTTGATCGACTGAACCATGCGAAATAGTCGGGTCTAGCCCGGCCCCGCCAGGCGTCCCACGTGTCCTGCTGATTGATGATTGAGATCATGGCGTAATTCTATACTAATAATATGTATTCAGGTAGTAAAAAATCACGTCATCGGTACAAAGGAGTCAATTGCGCTTTATGCTGCTGCATTGCCAAATCATTGCAATATTGTGGTGCAATTGCGCGGATGTTGCAATTGCAGTATTTAGTATTAAGCGATGGGAAAACAATGGATAAATAAGGCCGTGGCGTGACGTCTCCCGTGATGTATACAATCCAAGGATACTTTTGACTATAGTAGTCAAGGCGATCATCCAGGTGTTATGTAATGGCAACCCTGGGGGCCAGTCACAGCCTGCCGTCAGCTGCAAGGCGCCGCCCAAGCTCTGGGATGATCCGGGTCTAGATTTTCTGGTGATCAGGGATTACAGATCAGCAGTAAATACAGCGTCAATATTCAAATAATAATAATATGTCAATATGTCAACATGTCAACATGTGAGTATGTGATGAGTCAAACTAGAGTGCGGGGTACATACAGTGCAAACCCAGGCGGGGGATTTGCCGCTTAGCCCAAAGAGGCAGCAGTCAGGAGAAATTTTCGAGAGAAATCAGCTGGCGGACAGAATTTTCTTGGGCGGTACCGCGTATTTACGGCGTAATTTATTTTCGGATGGTGGGGCAGGCGGTGCATGGCGTCATTCAGATCGCAACAGGCGTAATTTACCGTTCCGCCACATACACACCGCGGAGATGCGACACCGCTCTCGTCATTGTTTCCTGTCTTCATGTGATATCCGTACGGTGTATTACATGTTTATTTACGAAACCATCTCAAATGCCATATGTATGCGGTGTAACTCTCTCGTCTGATTAAGCATTGCAGTATTTCCCCGTGCTCGCAGCTCGGATCACACTGCATATGCCTCGTATGTTCGCAGAGTATTCAATCCTATTTAAGAGTATATACCCAATGCAATATAATAATAGCATCACATTATTAATCACATCAATTAATACAAAATATTATTACTCCAAAATTCCAACAGTGAGTCACGACGGAAGCGGCACGGTATTGGTATTACCAGCCCCACCACGCCCTGTGTCGAGCATCACGGGCCGGCCAGATTCATCAGTGGCCAGGAACTTTCCCGCGAGGTGGAGCGTCCTGATTTTTTCTGCTCTTTGCCCAAGTACAAAGCCAGAGGGTCCCCTCTCGATACGGCTCTGTCGACACTTATATATATACACTTTTGCTATTCTCGTTCCCATCACCACCATCGGATATCCATCTATACAAGCGAATATAGATCCAAGAGGCACCATGCCGGGCCGTCTTCTGTCGAGCCTCGTCCGCACCTCGCCACATGCCAGCTTCCCCGCCTCGCTGTCCTCGTCGACCACATCGGTTAACGAGATGACGCCCTCGCAGTCCGGTCCCTCGTCCAAGCGCAACTCGTGGTCGCTCGGGCTTGACGGCCACGAGAGCCCCGAGCGTTTGCTTTCGGCGGCAGTCGACCACATCATCCACCCAAACAAGGAGAAGCGTCTGAGTCTCGGACGCTCGTCTCGCTCCAAGGAACGGCACTCGGCCAAGGACCATCCTCGCCTGCTCCCCGCCAAACTCAATGTCATCATCGAATCGCCGCCGCTGGTCTTCTACGGCACGCCCGCCAACTCGACCGGCGCTCTGTTTTCTGGCCGTCTGCGCCTGACCGTGTCCAGCCAGGTCGGCTCTGTCGCCCTCAAGTCGTTTACCGTCAACCTGACCAAGACTTTTACCACGAAGAAGCCCATCACCCGAGACTGCGGCAGCTGCTGCGTGCAAAAGGACGAGCTGAAGCGCTGGGACTTTTTGACAGAGTCCATCAAACTGAGCAAGGGCGACCACGACTTTCCTTTTAGCTATTTATTTCCTGGAGACTTGCCCGCCAGCGCTCAAGGGACTTTGGCCGCTATCGAGTACTGGCTGGTTGCCCGCGCTGTCACAACCACTGGAGAGGAGCTGATCGAGAAGGTTCCGCTCACCATCAACCGCTCCATCCTGCCTGGCAATGATCGCTCCTCTCTCCGCATCTTCCCCCCGACCAAGCTGACCGGCCGCGTGGTGCTGCCCTCGGTCGTGCACCCGATTGGCGCGTTTCCCGTGCAGATGAACCTGAGCGGCGTCGTGGAAAAGGGCGAAGATAGCCAGACACGCTGGCGGCTGCGGAAGATGATGTGGCGCATTGAGGAACACCAAAAGGTAGTCTCGAGCGCTTGCCCAAAACACACCCACAAGGTGGGCGGCGAAGGCAAGGGCGTCCTGCACCAGGAGACTCGCATTATCGGCCACAACGAAGAGAAGACGGGATGGAAGACCGACTTTGACACCGCCGGCGGCGAAATCAACATGGAGTTCCTGGCCAACATCAAGCCGGGCAGCAACCCCGTTTGCGATCTCGACGTCAAGGGCTCCCTTGAAGTGAAGCACAATCTCGTGATCGAGCTTATTGTGGCTGAAGAATTCTGCCCAAACAAAAACACCAACCTCATCACCCCGACGGGCGCTGCCCGTGTGCTGCGCATGCAGTTCAACCTGCTGGTCACCCAAAGAGGTGGCCTGGGCATCAGCTGGGACGAAGAGATGCCGCCCGTCTACAACGACGTGCCGGCGAGCCCGCCGGGCTACGCGACGCTCAGCGGCACCTGCGCCATGGAGGACTACCATGGCTCGCCGCTGCCATCGCTGCCGGATTATGAAGACCTGGAGCGTTTGGACTATTTTGGTCCAACCCCTAGCAACAGCACCCAGTTGGCCGAGGTCAGTCGCCAAATGTCGCGACTGACGGCCGATGATCTAGTGGCCGAGCCTGCGCCGGCTCGCGGCTGTGCTGAGTCTGACTCGCCTGAAGCCGAGGCTGCAACCGTCGAGACATGCAGTCATTGATGGTTGCGCACGACACACGACGTTACGAATAATCTATTTTTCGCTCTTGCATTGATGATGCAGGTTGGCAGAACTGTCTGGCAGCGTAATATTTAATGTTTATGTTTACCAAAAGTGCACTGGCTTGATTTTGTCGATTTCTTAATTTTGTTCGATTTTCTGGCTTTGGCGTTTTTTCCTTCTCTATCTCGTTTGGATGTTTTGGCTTTGATATTGAACAGATACCCATGGTGGCCAACTGCTTGTCGCTTTTTTTTTTGTCATACCCTTTATTATCTTCTTAGACTAATCAATTATTATACCACTCTTATATATATATATATATATATAATCAATTCGCTATGCAAACATATCTACATGTGTTTTATATAAAATTAAAAAATGGCATACCCCATATACCCAACCCCCCACCCCAACGGCGCCAAAAACGCCAACAGCCCTGCCACCGGCGACATCTCCAGCACACACCACACCCACATTGTGCCGATACTGGGTGCGCGCTTCATGATTGCATAGTACCCCTGTTCATTTGTGAGTCGCATTAAATACACGCCCAGATAGATCGCCAGCGGTAAGAAGACAAACGTTTTGGACGAGGGTCGGCCGAAGAATAGGTCCCATAGACCATTTATTTCTGGGTTTGACTTTGGCTTGGTTTTGGGCCTGAAGGAGACGATATGCCCATGCGCGAAATGTATGCAGAGGGTCAATACTGGAAACGCGACGAAACAAGACTCCCACGCAAGCGCGCCCAGGGGAACGAATTGTGCGTATTGGTGTGCGGCCAAAAATGCCAGTGTGAGATGCAGCGTCGTCAACGGTGTGGAGAGTAGCAGTGTGTCTATTACGGGCGGTAGCGATGCATCTCCTCCTTCTTCTTCTTCGTTTTCTTCTTGTTGTCGTTGTTGACGATTATGTTCTTGCGGGTCAAACTGCGATACTCCGCCCTCCGGCGAGATCTGAATAAACTGTGTCTCTTTTGCATCCATATCGAATAGCTTTGCATTTTCTTGTTGCTGTTGCTTTCCGGAATGACGGATCTGTTGGCCCTGGCGTTCGGCGGCGATTTCGAGGAGGGTTTTGTTGCTGCTCTTTCGGGATTCGCTTGCGGGAGGCGGGTGTTTGAGTGGGATGTCTGCTGCGGATTCGGCTGCAGCTGCGGCGGCAGCGCGACGCTGCTTACGGTTTTGTGCCATTCTGTAAAGGTTGGATTGGGGATGGTTTTTTGAATGTTTGAGTGTTGATGTGGATTCTGACGTCGGAGCTGCTAGAGTTTAGTGTGGGTCGCGCTAGTCAGGTTTGTACTAGCGTATTCTACCATCTATATCAACGTCAAGTTTTATTATTACTATTATAATTTCTCACTTCTTCATAACAAAAGTCAACCAGCCTGGTACAAAGCCGGCCCCGCAACGACATGCGCATTAATCAAACTCAAATTAAACGGGGTCAGCACTGGATCATCATCCGTCACAGCCACAAACATAGTCCCATTAACCGCCGGATCCCCCTCGTACGTTTGCAAGTCTGGCTGAATCGTGTACCCCGAAGTCGACGCACTGCCGCCGCCGGCATTGAGCGTGAGATTTGAGTACGTCACGTTTAACTGCGTCACCCAGGCGACGTACGCTGGCTTACCGGCCGATGTGGATGTCGTGTAGCTGTTGTTTGGGCCAATGGCCTGCCCGGGGCTGTCCCACGTTAGATTTACCTGTTGCCCGGGCTGGGAGAGCGGGATACTGCGGTTGTGTGTAATTGCTGGCATTGTATTATCACCATTGTCAGTTGCGCATGCGCACGCGTCACTAGAGTTGTTGCCTGTGGAGATATTCAACGCTGGGAAATTCTGCCACACGAGACGCGTCTGGTTCGCTGGACACGAACTGATATACGGCGCCAGCAGCGTCCATGCCCACGACTGCGGAATACCGACTTCGAACCACACGGGCATGGGGAACAGGCCGCCAAACTGCCTAAAAATCATCTGCTGTCGCGCCTCGGTCGACACAGCGCCTAGCAGCAACTGCGCGGCTTCACGGGAGTCGAGATGTGGCAGAAACCCATATGTGCCGGACTCGCCAACTCGGGTAAGCCTTTGAGTGAAATTGACAAAGCCGAGGACGTCTGTGAATGGGTAGTTGTTGTATGTGCATTGTGCAGGTGCAGGGTCTCCCAGGATGTTGCTAAGCATGGTCGCGTGGCCGATTTCTTGCTCCGCCATGAATTCGATGAGATAGCGGTCGTCGCTGCACAGGCCCGCGGCTTCAAAGTCGCTGGTGTTGAACTGCGCCAGGCCGAAACGGAAGAGGTCGAGTTCGATCCATTCTTGGTATAGGGCCAGTGCCTAGGAAGTGTTAGCAGTGATCTAGAGAAAGAAGAAAGACGTGAATTACCAGAGATTGATAGTCAAAGTCACTCTTGACATTATACACAGGCGTGGTATTCAGTCCGACTCCCCCGGCTGGCACATACGGCGCAGGCTGGGCGTCGTGCATGTTCCCGTCGTTCGAGTACGTTGTAGCACTGGGCTCAGGGGTGCCGACGGAGATGCTGGTGCCGACTTGAGTAGCGCTTAGAGCGCCGGATGTTGTCGGTGTGCCGCTGAATGAGCCATGGGTGGGCGAGGGCTGGCTTCGAGTGGGTGCTGGGGTTGGGGTTGTACTCGGAGTAGAGGTAGTAGAGGTAGTAGAATTGGAGGCAGCACTGGAGATAGAACTGGATACAGAACTAGACACAGACACAGAACTAGACACAGGAGAAACAGAGGTATCTGCCTGGGTAGCTGCCAATGCCACTGCCAGCAGGGCGAAAAGGGAAATACACTGGTCTGGGAACATGGTCAGTCAATAGTCAATAAATACTGCATGGCATGAATTGCACGTAGAGCACGCAGAGGGCAATTCATACAGGGGCCAGCTGCCATCCTACGGCCTATTATATCAATGCCTAGAGTTTAGTGACGCAACAAACTGATAATCCATCCGACTCGAGCCTCATACTAGAGTGCTGAATGTATATGATGGATCCCGGACATTTCATCCGCAACACGCGAGCCAATTGTCTCGGCCATAATTTATACGAAGCTTTATAAACTGGAGACAGTTGTACAAGCCAATTGTCCAATAAGAACAGACAATTCTATGACCAGGCAGTTACAGGGTAGTATAGAGGGTAGTAGTATAGAGATGGACGCCTTATCGTTATCTTATCGCATACCACCGTATCACCGTATTATCGTATCTTATCGTATATGTATTTGTCTGCCCCGCATTCTCCTCTTTGGGGTGTTGTTTCTACTCTAATAGACAACTCCTGGCCTACTATTTTCATGCTATTTGCCTGTCTACTCACCTCACAGTCAGAAATAAAAAATAAACATCACCATGCCTCCCATCGTAGACATCCACACCCATGTCTACACTCCAGCGTACCTGGACATGCTCCGCTCCCGCAAAAAAGTGCCCTACGTCCACGACCCAGCCGACCAAAATGCAGACTCTCGCTTGATTATCCTGTCTTCAGACGACAGCGCGTCCATCCCTGCCGACCAGCGAGGAAGACCCGTTGACTCGTCGTACTCGGACATCAACGTCAAACTCGCGTTTATGCGGCGCCATGGAATCACCACCAGCGTGATATCGCTGGCAAACCCATGGCTCGACTTTTTGGATGCCGATGAGGCGCAGTCATGGACTGAGCGGATCAACAATGATCTCGAAGAGACATGTGCGAGAGTGAACAGCAGCAGCACAAAAGCTCAAGCTGAGGGTAATGGTGGTGCCAAAACGCTATACGCCTTTGGCGCCCTCCCGCTCAGCGCGCCCAGCCCATCTATCGTGTCTAACGAAATTACACGTCTCAAAACCCTGCCACACATGCGCGGCATAATCATGGGTACATCTGGCCTGGGCGCTGGTCTCGACGACCCGGCGCTCGACCCGATCTGGTCATCTCTCGAAGAAACGCAAACGCTGCTTTTCCTGCACCCTCACTATGGTCTCCCCGACGAAGCGTTTGGAGGCGCCGAGGCCACGCAGCGATATGGCCATGTGCTTCCGCTCGCGCTGGGGTTCCCGCTGGAGACGACCATTGCTGTGACGCGTATGTTGCTGTCTGGTGTGTTTGATCGGTTTCCAAAGATAAAAATCTTGCTGGCGCATTCCGGTGGTACATTGCCGTTTTTGGCGGGCAGGATTGAGAGCTGTATTGCACATGAGCGCCATTTTGTGGCAAATGGGGGGACGACCCAGGGTCCTGTGAGGAGTGTGTGGGATGTTCTCAAGACCAATATATATCTGGATGCTGTGGTGTATGGGGAGGCTGGGCTAAAGGCAGCAATACACGCGGCAGGTGGTCATGATAGGCTTTTATTTGGTATGTGACTATCTATATATAAACTTTACTCCCTACTTCATCTAACGAAAACAGGCACCGATCATCCTTTCTTTCCTCCCCTGGACGAAAAAGAAGATAGTGAATGGCTCAGCGTGAGCACAAATTTTTCAGCAATCGAAAAAACATTGAGCCCGGACCAAGAAGCTGTCAGGGCTGTTCTTGGTGGCAATGCAGTCCGCATATTGAATCTGAATTAGCGGATAGTATATAGGAAAAAATCATTTCCAGATAGATTCAAGTATATCCCACCCTAGCAATCTCCATACTTCTCGCGAAAACCATTCCGAGTCCATCTCATCTTCTGTGTCCATAACCGATATCTTGCCCGGCTGTGGCCGTTTTTTCAGAGAGTCGAGAAACAAAGGCTCGTCTTCCCTGAATACCGCCTTGAGTAGCGTACGTTGCATTTTCTTCTTGGTGAAACGCAGAAGCGACTCCTTTTGATTTTGGTCAGGTTTGGGCCCGTCAGAAACGCTAAAAGGCGATTTCATTGAAAGCGAATAGACTAGCGCCACGGCCTTTTCCAACAGCCACGCAAGGTGAATTGCCTCAAATTGAGAGGCTTGAAAAGACACAGCGTCGGAACAGCCTGCACGAACAAGACCATCCGGTAAGGGGAGTTTGGTTTCGCTAGCTTGTAGCTCGGGATTGGAGACCATCTCGTTGAATTCAATGGCAGAAAGAACAGTGCCCACTCGGCGCAGGAGCACAAAGAGGTAGCCCTCAAGGACATTTTCGTATTTGGCAATGACGGTTGTTGATGTCAGCAGCATGCCCGCAACCAGATGCCTGACGCTTTCTGATAGCTCGTCAGGGGTATTTGTCTCGGGAGCCTTTGGTTGTTTTGTTCCTGCGTTTTTTGATGTTGCCTTTTCTGAATTCTGCTTGGTTTTGTCTTTTTCAAGTGCCTGAAACCGGCACAGCTTGTCCAGCGCGTGCAAAGCCACCTCGAAAAAAGACACCAAGTAGTACGTAGCCTGACCCTCATACTTTTGCCCTTCGTTTGAACGCAGCATCTTGTTGATACACTGACATGTCACTCTATGGGATTCTTCGACGATGACGAGAATGGTCACTGGATCGCGTTCTGTCGTCGTCTTTTGTTTGTCATTGCAGATTGAGGTAACAGCCGTCTCGGCGGCTTTGCACACGTTTATCGTATTCACGCAAAGGACCGCCCAGTTTGGCTTTTTGCGCATGTTCTGCTGCAGTATCAAGAGATGCCGTAGCAGCGAACCGACCGCTGTGATTGATGGTTAGCCTACAGGATTACCCACAAAATATTTCCCGGTACTGACATGCTTCTTCGGAGCGTAAACGACTGATGGCATCGTCTAGCTGTTCCAGCCCTACTCCAATGACTACTGGCGCAGCGCTCGTCTTCTGCCGTTTCACTCGTGACCCCAAAGGACTCGGGTCCTTGCTTGCTTCGCGCTTGCCACGCTCTGGGGTAGAATCCACACTGCCATCTTTGAGTTTTCCCTTGAGAGACTCAACGCGCTGCTCCAGCTCATAGATGCGGTTGTTCAGCTTGCTCTGCTCGTCTTCGGCCTTGGTGTACGCATTCTTCCAGAAGGTCACGCTATCGAAATACTTGTTGTAGGAATCGAAATGGCTTTTGGAGCTTTTGATGTGAGAGCGAATGTGGCTGATATGGTCTGGGGAAGGTCATGTCAGCTGCAGCTGTCGGAATTGCCAGGCACTCTTACTCACCCAGGACCGGCACAGCGGCTGGCTTTGCGTTGACGATGGCGATTGCGAGCGCCAGTTGCGCCTGCGAAGGTTGCTGGCCTGGTTGGCTCATGGTGGACACTGAAGCCATCGGTCAGGGCTGGTGGAGGCATCCGGTTCACACGCGGAAGGAGCTCTTTCCTATTCCAGCGGCACGTGCTTCAGATTTCACTTGTATGTCTCCAAGGCATTAGGGTTAATCCCAATCTGGCAATTGAACTTCTGTACTCCGAATTCCCGATACATTATGAAGGGTAAAAGTGCACCAAAAAATTCAACTGTTAAATTAAACAAACAACGAGTGGGTAAAATCAAAAATTCTTTCTTTTTTCTTTCTAGAGAGCATTACGTATGTGTCCAACCTTTTGATATAACAACCTTGTTATTCTTCTTGCTGTGTATTGTAGATTGTTGAATTGATTACTCATATGCTAAAAACGAGATTTAAGCACCGATCCTTGATCCTGAAATGATGCTGCACGTATAAAGGCACGATTGACTTGCTTCTGAAGCTCTGAAGATATTAAATAATAATTGTAGAGTCCTCAGTCGTCGCACCTCTGTGGGTCTGCGATCTGCGGGCGCTGTGCTGATTGGCCTCGCAGCGGGCTAGCGTTGACTCCCGGTCTTAGTTAGCTGGAGCCTGTTTGCTCAGCCTGGAGATGCCAACTACCGCAATAGCATCCAGAAGCCAACACGCCCATTTCCATCCATTGAAGGGCACTGCTTGCTTTCGGCCCTCTGTGCTTTACATTTGCTGAAGGAGATCTAGCTGTCTCGTGCGATACTCGACCGATCCTTGTCTGGCGTGAACCCGATCCCTGAAATTCGACAACCATTGGCCTCTGTCCGTCTTGGGCGCAACCTCCGGCCATTATGAAGGGCTGGTTCCCAACCCTCGCCCTTTCCACGCTCCTGGCAAGCGGGGTTTTTGCAAATGAAGTCGAGATAGTGAGTTCCAGTGCCCTTGGAAGACCCTCTGTCGTGAGGCTCTGTTGACTAACCATCCATCCCGTGCTACCCTTAGAAACAAGACGATGCTCATCGACAGAAATGTGCCGGCATGTACAGCCGAAAGGCCTGGGGCGGAGACGTCGAACCGTTCATTCTCACAAAGTTTAATAAGATCGAAGAGGACGTGGCCGAGGACTACCTGGTCAGTCTGGTCGTTTTTGAATGGGGTGACGAACAACTGATCGGGCGGCCGGCTCCCGGCGGTGGTGATGATGTAAGTTGGATTCTGGGCATAACTACATGCAAAAGCCTGTCTAACAGCTAGCAAAGGAACTTGCAACAATATGCGACCAAGCCAATGTCGAGGCCAAGTTGTGTTCCCAAGATGAACTGGGCGCTTTCATCCTAGCCGAGAACGCCACGGAGAACTCGAAATCTCCAATCTTATCACAAGCCATCAACCTAAAAGACCCTGCTGCCATCAACTACCCCATCAAAAACACCGGATTCTACTGTGTCAGTACTTTTGCCTACTCGGGACATGAGTACGAGGGAGTTATTGAGTTTCGCAATGCCTATGGCGAACTGCCTGGCGCCCAGATCGCCAAACTACCCTTTTACGGTGGCCTGACAATAGTATATGCTCTTATTGGAGCGTGAGTCTCTTCCCTCTCGACACATTGGTAGCCACTGACTTTTTCCCCCAAAGATTTTGGGCTTTCCTTTACGTTCAAAACCGACATGACATCTGTAGGCACAACCTCGTCTTACTTCGAGATCCATGCTAACCAAGTCACAGTGCCTGTTCAGAACTACATTACGGCCATCCTGATTTTCCTAATAGTTGAGGAGGCTATGACATGGATATTCTACGGTATGTACAGTCATGTCTTCGGAGGACTAAAGCTAAGTGATGCATACAGACTATCAGAATCGCCATGGGTCGAATGCAGGATCCAAGGTCATGATGATCATTGTTGCCATCCTAAATGCCGGTCGAAACTCGTTTTCCTTTTTCCTGCTGCTCATCGTCTGTATGGGCTACGGAGTCGTCAAGCCAACATTGGGAAGAACCATGGTCTGGGTCCGTATTCTTGCTATTACCCACTTTGTGTTTGGTATGATCTATTCCATCGCAAGTTTGTCTATTGCACCCGACAGTGCCGGACCTCTGGTTTTGCTGGTGATCCTGCCACTTGCCGCCACCCTGACGGCGTTTTACGTCTGGACACTCAACTCTCTAAACTCGACTATGAAGGACCTGATTGAGCGGAGACAAAAGACCAAAGCATTGATGTATAAGAAACTGTGGTGGTGCATTCTTGGCAGCATTGTAGTAATCTTTGGTTTCTTCTTCCTCAATTCGATCGCCTTTGCCGGACACAACGCAGCCAACTTTGTGCCAGATCACTGGAAGACCAGATGGTTCGTGCTGGATGGCTGGCTGAATATTGTGTATCTTTTCGATATTGCATTTATTGCGTATCTGTGGCGCCCAACCGCAAACAACCGCCGATTTGCCATGAGCGACGAGGTAAGAATCTTTTTTTTTCCCTGTTTTAAACATCTTTTACTAACATCGTCCAGCTTGCTCAAGACGACGACGGCTTCGAAATCCGCTCTCTTGCAAACTCACTCGACGAAGAGGACGCTGTCGGCATCGATGACGACGAGTTTGAACACCACAACCGACATGAAAGGGAGCTATCCCCGGTGCCACCGAAACCCGTCCAACCCGCACCCCAGCACCGCGAATCTCTGGACGGCGAGACTATTTTTGCCGTGGGTGACGAAGACGGAGACAAGTTTAGCGACGACGAGGACGAAGACACTTTCCGCAAGTCCTCCGAAGAACGAAGAGGGCTTACTGGCGGACGGAGTACTTGAGCCGAGAGAGAGAGCTCTACTTACTACCAGTCAGGGCTTTCGTAGATTGAAATCCTCACCATTGTACTTTACCTTTGCAGAGTACTAGTTTTTTTTTTCTTCTCTTTCTTTTTTTGACGATTGGCTTCTGTATAATTAGCAATTGTATGACTTTTTATTATATGAGAACCATTTATCTGGTGTTAATTTGAGTTCTTTCTCTCCTTTGGGTGCCTTGTATTTATTATGTTACAGGATTAATACAAAAGTCTAGACAGTTGGAATAAAACATGATTAATTTTGATGAATCTTGAGTATATACAGCACCCTAGATCAATAGAGGATGTGTTTGATGAAGTCATAGTTAATTGGTTCCGCCGAGCCGCTGGCCCTTTTTTGCCCCGCCACATACATTTTGCTGTAATTATTTATTTCCCCACAAGACAGACCTTTTCCCCATTGTTATCAATAATCTTCAAATCCTTTGCGCGACGAGGAGAGGAGAGAAAGGTTGGTATATTCGGAAATATCAGAGACAAGTCTTTCTTGCGACAGTTCTAGCCAATTGTTGCATGTTTTTCACGTCATAGCATGGAGAGAGCTGTATAGATCTATCTACTTCAAAAAAGCCAATACACGCGACACGCATTGGGATAGTTTCTGGCAGCTTTTTCGTGCAGCACCTTCAAAAAAAAAAAAAAAAAAAAGGATAAAACAGGCATTCGAAAGAGGAAAAAAAACGAGAAAAGAAAAAAATGTCCGAAAACCCCGCCATCCCCAATGGCGAGCCCACAACCACAACCACAACCCCAAACCAAGATGGAGACAACGCACTCAGCCTCTCCACAAGCCTCACGCACCAATGCCGCCTCCTCCTCGCCGAACTCGACATCTTCCAGACCGCACTAGCCTCACGCTTCCGCAAACATCAGCAACAGCAACACATCGTCGAAATGCGCCAGCTACGCTCGAATGTGTCGTCGGAACTGAAAACGCTCGAGAGGTTAGCGGCGGATACGAGGAAATTGGTGGAGAGACAACAACAACAACAACAACAACAACAACAACAAGCACATAAAGAAGGAGAACAAGAAGGAGAGAAAGATTTGGAGATGGAGGAAAGGCGGTTGGTGCATACGCTTCGCTCGTCGAATTTGCCGTTCTATATGACTGTTTGGACGATAGCGAAGGTGCAGTGCAAGGGTGTGGTGGCGTTCTCAAAGAGGTTTTACAGAGAGACAAAACCGGTAGTCGATGATGGCACAACGCAACAGCCAGATGGCAAGCAGACAAAAGGAAGCAAAATGCTAAATCAAGACAAGAAAAACAGTACCTTTGTCGATATCGTTCATGACGACGGAGCCCAGTGGCTCAAAATCTCAACTATTTCGGAAAACCGTCTACTGTTTGAAATGGCCGAAAAGGGCTGGGGTATCGACGAAGACGAAGACGATCCCGAGGAACTACAAAACAGGACTGTTTTACGAAACAACGACTCTGACTCTGACGAGGATGACGAAAATGATCAACTTGAGTTGATCAAGATGGCTACGGACATGATCAAGACAGCACGGTCAATACGAGTGAGATATAAAAATCCGCTTGCGTGCCTAATGGTCCCGAAGCTTGTAGAGGGCAGGATTCCCGAAATAGACCGCGTTCTAAATACAATCCGAAGTCTAGGTGTGGCCGTGGAATGTGGACCAAAAATACTACCCGATTTCATGAACGATAAAGCCTTTTGCAATCGTGACCCAGACTCGTTATCCGCAAATGATTTGCCACTCTCGACACTACTTCCAAACCCGTTTGAGAGATTTACCAATACCGTCAATGTCGACTGTACAATCCTCCTGGCTATTGTGTCCGATCTTTCTCACAAACATCGAATCGCCCCATCTGCACACCACCATCGCGCCATTGTGAGACAAATCGAGGTTGAGGAAGAGATACCGTTGCTCAGTGCAGAACTCTGGCCTGCAATGGGCAGTCGTCAGCTTGTCTGCACCGAGGAAGCCGTCCGTAGAATGAAGGAAATTGTTGACACTATCGGCACCGAGACGGAGAAGAAGAGAACGGCGATTTTCTTTGGAGAAGGCGATATGCAAGGGCTCGATAGAGAAGAACTTCTTCAGCAGTTTCAGCAAGTCTCGGACCATCGAATCCCGAAACAGTGGCAACTCCCTATAAAAACTGTGGACGCAACAGCAGATATCAACGACGCATGGCAGCATAATAGATTACCGCCAGTTGCCCGGAAAGTTTCGGAGCTCCTCACTGACATCAACTGTAGTGTCTTTCTGTACGGCTGGGTCAAGGACATTGTCACCATCACAAGCAACAAGACTGTCGTCAAACAGATTGAAAGCGAGATAGAGGCAAATCGAGGTGATGATAACGAGTTGAAAGGCCCAATGGTCTGGGTCTGTGACACAGCTAGAAGTTTGATAGGTAAAGATAAAAACCGAAAACCATAAAGCATATGCCGTATACCTTGTTCGTCGATAAACCGAAAAAGATGAATTTTCTGGAGAGCACGAAATATGGCTGGATCAGTGCCCAGAGATGCTCTTCACACATAAAATAAAATCGACAAGCTTATTTGTCGGAAGATTTAACCCCCTCGTCAGGTAGCCAGAATTGAATATCTTTGTCGGCGGTTGCAAGCATGTTGTATCTGGGATTCATTTCGATCACGGCTGTGCGGGCTCTGGACGGCAAAATAATCGTGGGCTGTAAATACGCACCCGTGTCTGAAATCTGGTGAGTGTCCCATACGTGGACTTCGGTCTGTTCACCAGCCCCTCCTACGATATATCGGCCATCTTGGGTGAAACAAGCATCACCTTGACCCAAGGGCTTTCCAGAGCTCGATATGGGGGCCGCCCTTCCACTAGATCCTTTTCTGCCACCCAAGAAAGCATTCAATGTGCCCTCGAATGCGTCTAGAACAAAATGGCCGTGGTAGTCGGTGCCGACGAGAAGGTTTTTGCCATCGTTGGAAAACTCTAAACGCGACCACAATCTTCCCCGAGTCGCTGGTGTATATCGTTCCTCATGAGGAACCAGGTCAAAGGTGGCAAAGGGGGCTCTGTCGTAGTTACGGAAATCGTAGAGCAAGACCGAAGAGGTCGACTGGGAGGCAATGGCGATCACGGAAGCCGTGGGGTCAAAAGCAACCAAATACGGAGTCGCTAGCTGGAGCTTTCCCTGCACATTTCGGGACCTCAAATCCCAAAGAGAAATCGAGTTGTCTTTTGAGCATGATACGAAGGCGTCAGTACCGGGTGACAGCGCCAGCGATGTCACCTTGTCCGTGTGTCCGCTGAAATATCGAAGGTAACTTTCTTGATGCAAGTCTAGAAGACGAAGAGAGTCTATAAATTGTCAGCTACTACTACACACTTTTTTACTTGAAAATGTCCAAACATACCGTCCACTTTAGTACTGGCGTGGAGTATCTGGCGTGAATGGTGGGTAAAGCGGGCGAGGTGCACTCCATATTTCTTGCTGGGGACCACTTTCGTATTCTTGCCTTCGATAACGTCAAAAACTTGAATGGTCTCGTCCTCGCAGGCAGCTACTATATATTCTCCTTTGTCGTCGAAATCGAGAGAAGTAATGTGGGAGCTGTCGTGCTTCGAAAGTCTGAAGCGCTATTTGAATAGGGATTGTGAGCGGGCAGCCCCCACGTGTCCAAGCAGGAGACACTTACTTTCGATGCGCGGTAAATTGGTATGACATCCGACACCTTCTGAGACGGCTGGGGAGTAGCAGAGCGAGGCACAGGAGGCGGACCAAGAGGAGTGCCGACCTGTGGTGTGTCGGAAGAGGCAGCGCCAGAAACCTTTTGGTCCTGCTGTTCTGGCGGCGGTGCGACGTCTGCCATTGCTGGGTAACTCGAGGGATAGCTAATCAGACAGTCTCTGCAGCGTCTCGAGGGAACAATTGAACGTATTGGGAGGTGTCTTTGAAGTCGACAATTGCAAACGAGAACCGACAAACAGAGCAAACGGCAGGCGGCAGCCGGTGGCAGAATATCGCGCCGAAGACGCCGCGACAAAGCGGCAGCTGCCGCTATTGGGATAATTCTCGCCCGCCGCGATCGGGGAATTCGGCGTGCTCACCGTTCGTTCAGCCGGGCCTACTTAGCAAAGCCTCACCCCAATCGATCGACAAGGTACCCTTCCCCGGACTTGGTCTCGCCCTCCGCTCGCTCTTACCAACGTCGAGTCCCGTCTGTTACCGCTTTCTTTGTTCGGTGAGGCGCGGCCGTGGTCCACCGCTCAGGGTCATATCATCGAAAGCCTGTATGGCCTAACCGTCCTTCCGGTCACCGATCATTTTAATACTCGCCTCGACACTCGCCCTCAAGTGAGCCCTGCGCTTTCATACCGATCGCAACAATGTCTACAACCACTGGGTATGTGGCTCCCGGATGAGATGGCTGTTTCGAGCAGGGATCGAGAGATGATGGCGGAAGGCTTACTTTTATCTATTATACTAGGGCTTTCATCGCCGGAGGCATCGCAGCCTGTGGGGCAGTCACCGTTACTCACAGTTTCGAGACCGTGAAGATCCGGTACGTCCACCGAGATTCTTGCCATTGCTAGGCAGGCGGAAGCATGCGCTGACATACAGCCTCCAAGGCTACAACTCCAGGGAGAGCTACAATCCGATGCTGTGAAGAAATACAAGGGTGTTTTTCATGGCATCAAGGTAATTCTGCAGAACGAGGGCCCGAAAGGCTTGTTCCGGGGTATTGGTTCAGCTGTATGTATTTGGTACAACGCGGTTGGTTTCTTTGATGACCAGGCTGACTCTTTTTTGACTCTAGTATGTTTATCAAGTTCTCCTGAACGGTTGCCGCCTGGGCTTCTATGAACCTGTTCGCACCGGCCTTACGAAAACCCTTTACGGCGATCCCAACGTCCAGTCTCTCGGCGTCAATGTCTTCAGTGGAGCCAGCTCCGGAATTATGGGCGCGGCAGCTGGCTCACCCTTCTTCTTGGTGAAGACTCGACTGCAGTCGTTCTCTCCTTTCCTCCCCGTTGGTACCCAGCATAAATACAAAAACGCATACGATGGACTGCGACAAATCCACCGGAATGAGGGCCTCAAGGGTCTATACCGCGGCGTTGGCGCAGCCATGGTGCGGACAGGCTTTGGAAGCTCCGTCCAGCTTCCCACGTATTTCTTTGCTAAAAGGCGGCTCACAAAACATTTTGGAATGCAGGAAGGCCCTGCTCTTCACCTGGCTAGCAGCACTGCATCTGGATTCGTTGTATGCTGTGTGATGCACCCACCTGGTGAGTAATTGTCTTCTACAAGTGAAGGTCTTTGCTAATCCTTGTAGACACAATCATGTCTCGCATGTACAACCAGACAGGTAACCTCTACAAAGGCGTTTGGGATTGTTTTTACAAGACGATCTCTACGGAGGGTGTCTTAGCCATCTACAAGGGCTACTTTGCGCATCTTGCGCGTATTCTACCTCACACCGTGAGTCGTCCCTTGTAGTTATTTCTGATTGGAGCATGAACTAACCTGGCAATTGCAGATCTTGACTCTCAGTCTTGCCGAACAAACCATCAAACTGATTCGCAAGGTCGAGGACCAGGTTCTGTCGGATTCTCTACGAGAGAAGCTATGAAACGAAACAAAAAACGGAGTGAACTTGTAATGTCTGGGGTAAACACGCTTTGTCATTCCTCAGTTGTCCCACTGTGACGGCGTCCTCGCGGGAATTTCTTTTGTACATATAAAATCAGCGTCTGTTTATAGAGGGATGTGATAGAGGGAACTTGGTTTGTCATAAGACATCTAGAATATGAGGCTGTCAGCGAGCATTGACGCAATCAAGGTAGAATCACTAGTAATATACACCGGCCATCTGCAATGGGTGTAGTCTGTAGACAAACCCCTCCAAGCCTTCAAGGCGGGCAAGAAGCTAGGGACGCGCGATCCAACCCCTTCATGGCCGACCTCGCGTCAAAGCCCTTCTTCACTAGTACTTTGAAATAGTTGGTAAAATAAAGTAGATCAATCACATGAAGGACATTGCGATCGTTGGCACATGT
This sequence comes from Talaromyces rugulosus, assembly GCF_013368755.1. Lineage (NCBI taxonomy): Eukaryota > Fungi > Ascomycota > Eurotiomycetes > Eurotiales > Trichocomaceae > Talaromyces > Talaromyces rugulosus. Next base: position 4,626,836 of record NC_049563.1, on the reverse strand, counting down.
CGCCACCATGGGTCCAACCAGCAATGCCATCAGTCATTTAGCTTCAATGGCAACGCCCAGTTTCCTGGCAACCGCCATTCTTGCCTGCATCAAGGGTGTATCCCTGCATGGCCGCTCGAGACAAGGCAGTATGTACTATGTCGCACTCGAAGGTTTTTTGGCGATACCACTAGAGAGGAAAGACAGTAACAACTAACAATACATGTCGTTTCGTGTTGCGTATCCATTGAACTTAAAGCTGTAAGAAATCCTCAAAAGCAGGACGCGTCGGCCAATCAGTGGCCGTTGTTCGATCTGATAACGCGAGAGATGCAAACAGTGGGTCCCATCAGCGTGTTCTTTGATGGTCTTGCTGGAGCATTCGGGGGCCGGAAGAGCCTGCGAAGGGTGGTGTTACCTAAAAAATCCAGTTCAGCTGCGATGGAGACTGGAGACGCCGAGATTGCAGCTCCATATCCGTAAAGCCGGGCGTGTTGTTATGGGGAGGTTGGCCGTGGCTCTCAAAAACATGGCTGGACGCGACGCCCCGTTCTCGCCGCTGATTGGCCCAGCGGCTCGTCGCGCCTTAAATGACGTGAAGCGTCGTCGCCAAGTCACGTGCAGCGTGACTTAGTGCCACGCGCTAGCGAGCCTGCTGCTCGCGACAGGCAAAGTATTTCTGCCCGCGCTCGCCCAGCTTCTTCCTTCTCTCTCATCCCACTCTTCCACTCCAGACTCTCTCTTGCCTGTCTTTTGTCTTTTGTCTTGCTGTGCCTCATTGATTATTACTCTGTTACAGCTTCTCTCAATTTCACAATTTACAATGACAACGCAAATCACCCCTTCCAAGCAGGTATGCCGCGCTGCCATCACGTCGCCTTGAGACGCGTCTGGATGCTAATCTTCCCCATTGCAGGCCGCTTCCTCTCTCGAGCACCTCAAGATGAGCGATTCGCCCATCAAGCCATTGAACTTCGCCCCCGCTGACAAGGAGAACGCCCCCGCCGTTGTCGACGCGTCCGCCACCGAGCTGTCCAAACCCGTCATGGACAACAAGGCTGCCGAGACGGCAGTTGCTGCCAAGGTTGCTGCTGGCATCAAGGAGACTGAAGCCCATGAGCCATTGCTTCAGGAGAACCCGCACCGCTTCGTTCTTTTCCCCATCAAATATCACGAGGTAAGTGACAACATCGACGCGTCACGCGTAAAGTGGTTTTCGCGTCGAAGTCTGGGACAACCAAATGCTAATACTTTGTATCAATAGATCTGGCAAATGTACAAAAAGGCTGAAGCTTCTTTCTGGACTGCCGAGGAAATTGATCTATCGAAAGATTTGCACGACTGGAACAACCGTCTCAACAGTGATGAGCAGTACTTTATCTCCCACGTGCTTGCCTTCTTTGCCGCGTCCGACGGCATCGTCAACGAGAACCTTGTTGAGCGCTTCAGCGGCGAAGTACAGGTCCCCGAGGCTCGTTGCTTCTATGGATTCCAGATCATGATGGAGAACATCCACTCCGAGACCTACTCTCTGCTCATTGATACCTATATCAACGAACCCAAGCAACGTGCATATCTGTTTGACGCCATTGACAACAGTAAGTTTTTCTCCATCTTTTTTTAATGGACCGGAATTGACGGCTATAGTTCCCTGCATTCGCAAAAAGGCCGACTGGGCCCTCCGCTGGATTTCCGATAAAGAATCTACCTTTGCCCAGCGTCTTGTTGCCTTTGCTGCTGTCGAGGGTATCTTCTTCTCCGGCTCTTTTGCCTCGATTTTCTGGCTCAAGAAGCGTGGTCTGATGCCTGGTCTCACCTTCTCCAACGAGCTGATCTCCCGTGACGAAGGCCTCCACACGGACTTTGCCTGCTTGTTGTTCTCTCACCTCAACGTTCGCCCTAGCCCTGAGGTGGTCCAAAGCATTATTATCGATGCCGTCACCATCGAACAAGAATTCCTGACGGATGCCCTGCCCTGTGCTCTGCTCGGCATGAACTCTAAACTGATGTGCCAGTACATCGAGTTTGTTGCTGACCGCTTGCTTCTTGCTCTCGGTAACAAGAAGTACTACAACTCCACGAACCCCTTTGACTTTATGGAGAACATCTCCCTTGCTGGCAAGACCAACTTCTTCGAGAAGCGAGTGGGTGACTACCAAAAGGCCGGTGTCATGGGCAGCGCCAACAAGAAGGACAAGGAGACTGATAAGAAAGAAGAATCGTCTAACGGTCTGAGCTTCGACGAAGACTTTTAGATTATTCTCCTTTGCTTATGTATACCTGCTGGCTGGAACGGCGTTGTCTGATTTTCTTTATAACACCCCTCTTCTTTGTTTCTGTTATACCTCGATGAGTTCTTGATGGGTCAGGCGGCGTTTGGATTTGTTGCATTTGTTATATGCCTGGTGGTTCGTGTCTTGTGACTGTAATTAACATCAATCCCAATGTAGATTTGGATATGTGAGACGTGCACCATGTAGGGAGATTTAATTTATTACTGATATTTATGAAAATTTTATTGCATTCACGTACATCACCAATCGTGGGTGATAACCTGAGGGTATGTAAGTCAGGGGTTTTTATCTTGATTGAAGTATGGCTTGACTCATTGTTTACGGACGACAAGCCCTCGGCCCCCCTTCAACATAGTCGAAATATGCACGGATTACATGTATTAATCTAGCCAGATGGACTAATTTGCTAGGGCTGGTATCAATTGACTTCTTTGAAATGTCCAGCTGACCAGTTCACAAGAGATATCAAAACTTGATTATTAATGTCTTATTTTGTTAAAAGGTTATAAAGGGCGGTACTATATACATCAATTGGCTAGTCATGGGTATATAAAGAAAAGAAAAAAATTCCGTAATAAAATCACTCAAACAGCAACTTCAACTCCTCAATCCGATCCTTCTTACGGTCATCCTCTGTGCCATCGCCGCCCACCCGCAGCCCCAACGAGCCCGCAATATTCATCTTGCGTTCCTGGACACGAAGCATACGCGTCTCAATCGAGTCCTTAACGACAAACCGCGTCACCGAGACCTCTCGCAGCTGGCCCATACGATGAACGCGGTCGATCGCCTGGGCCTCCACCGCAAAACTCCACCAGGGGTCCATCATGAACACGTGGTTGGCAGCTGTCAGATTCAGCCCTACGCCTCCCGCGCGAAGACTAATCAAAAGAATACTGGGGGTAGGCGGTGTTTGGCCAGCGGGGATTTTGTTGTTGATGTTGTTGTTATTACTAGAAGAAGCGGCAGCTTCGATATCATCCTCAGAGTTTAGCTCCTCTTCGTAGATTTCGGTGCGCGTGAATTGGCGCAAGACTTCTGCTCGCTGTTTCTGCGGCATTGAGCCGTCCAGCCGTAAATGTGTCATGCCGGCTTTGGTAAGCTGTGGACCGATCAGATCCAAAAATGAGGTGAATTGAGAAAACACCACGGATTTTGTGTTTGGCGGCAGCTTCAAGAGATGCGTCATCAACGAATGGATCTTTGCAGAGGTGTGCGCAGAAGGCGACAAGGGGTAAATCCGTCGTAGCGATATTTTAGGCGCAGGCTGTGACGAAGTCGGCGGTGTGCTGCTTTCGGGGATATCGACGACTTCATATGGTATGTTGCTATTTGACGACTGGCGTCGAACAACTTCAAAAATATCCTGCCGCGTTACTGGCGCACGGCAACAAAAGCAGCGCGGAACCTCGCCCTTGTCGGTTTGGTGGCGGATATAGCTCTCTAGACACTTTTTGCACGCGCTGTGCCAGCATCCGGTCACGGCTGGCTCGATCAATGGCTCCTCCGAGCAGATGGGGCATTCTCCGCTGCTGTCGCTTTGGATTTGCCTCAGGGCATGCGTGGTAAACCGCGCCATGGAATCCTGGGGTTTGTTCACGTCTACCGATTCGGTCTCCTTGGTGAACCTGTTGATAAGCTCTTGCAAATCCATGTCATCTTTCATTTCACTGAAGAAATCCGCCGTGGCTGCTGCGTCTTCCTCTTCTGCAACAATATTCTTGTTTCTGGTGAGGACCGGGTGGCAACACGTCTGACGCAGCCGCAAGATCTGGGCAAATATAGTTGAGTAGGATTTCAGTAGAGTGCCAGCTTCAATATTGTCATTGAATGCTCTCTTTGCCCGGTGGTAGATAAGATCGTAGATATCTCGTTCTTGTTCGGAAAGCTCGACCTCTTCAATAGTGACGGTGCGAGGAGGAAGAGGGACCAGCGCTTCACCTTCAGGGGTTTTCATCGTCTTGGTTCGTCGTAGCACAAGTGGCTCGAGCACGGTTTGAACAACATTCAAGGCCCGTATGTAGTCCTTTGACTCGAAGGGTACCGTGATGAACGTTTTCCAGAAAGAAAAGTTGCTCCATGGTTCGACCTTGAGGAAACGTACTAGACTAAATAGATCCTCCAGACGGTTGACAATCGGCGTGCCTGTCAATACCCATCGGTGCTTGGCTTTGAGCTCGTAGCATGCTCTAGCAGATTTGGAGCGCCGGTTTTTGATTAGATGTGCCTCGTCGAGGATTATCCTGAAAAATTCAACGGAGAAAAGTCCACTGTTGTTTTGCGGGTTAGTAGTAAAGCGGCGGAATTCCGACAAAACCACCCCGTAACTAGTCACAATGACATTCGGGGCATTGGCGCCGTTCGTCGGTGAACAGAGCGTCTTTAGATCTACGGTTCTGTCTGTTCCGTAGTAGATCAAAGTTTTGATAGTTCCAGGAGCAGACGCCTTTTGAGCCTCGCTTTCCCATTGCGCAAGAAGTGATGTCGGTGCCACCACTACAGTGGTGTATGGAGCTGGAACGATTCGATTAGACGTTGATAGAAACTCTTCAAATTCATTGGTCCGTGTATAATGGTCTGGAGTCACTCTGTTCGTGTGGACCAAGCTCATCATTTCGATCGTCTTGCCCAACCCCATTTCGTCTGCCAGGATACCTCCTAGGCAATGCTGTTTCTGAACGGGGAAATCCAAGCTTAGCTCGCCAGAGTAAGGGTTCACATAAAAGTAATCTTGTCGCACCACACACGGCACGACTTTGTCGTCTACATCCTTTAGTGGCCACTTGTATTGCTCCCATAAGGGATGCATCGATGACTGCCTGCCGGAACTAGTGTCCCTCTCTTTAGCAAGCATCCAATGCAAAGCTTGCTTTTGATATTTTCGAAGGTCCATTGCAAACGTTTGTGCAGGTTGAGCTTCTGGAGTGTTGAAATCAAACGACTGGGCTTTTTTGTATAGTGTGTCGAGATGATCTTCCTCCAGCTCGGCGGACTCTTCTTCCGGTGATGACTCCTCTAGATCAGTGGCCTCTTTAGGTTTATCTTTCTTTTTGTCGTACACTTCAGAAATCTCGACAGAACGGAGAAGGCCCTCCTTTTTATGTTTGGCTGTGAGTTCATTTGTTGAAGTCGGCAACAGACCAATCTCGTCAAAAAGTCGCACAAGGGCAACCTGACGGATCCTCAAATTCCGTTCCTCTGTGCTTTCTTGCTGCTCAAAGAGAGTGGTTGACCGATTATCGTCCATGCTTCCGAATGCGTCAGGTCTAAAAGCATCAACCTTGAGGTAACAGCGCAGTTGAAGATATATTGTGTCGTTGACTCTGACACGATCAGGTGCAAATACACAGGCGCCTTCGAAATCACATATCTTCTGGTCGATCAGAGTAGAGACCCATTCCGCAGTCTCCTGAGGCAGGCGGCCTATCTCTTCACCTCGCCGATTGACAAAGCGAGTCAGAACGTCGGCTTTCTGATTCGGCATCAGTCGTCCACTGCGGCCAGGCTTTATTGCCGATCTCAGTTTCGTCCGCTCTATCCTGACTCTTTCCTCGTGGCGAATGACATTGAGTCCGCTTCTTGTGGCCCATGCTCCGACACCGAATGCTCCGACGTATCGTCGAAAAGGCATAGAAGGAAATACCCGGGCTCCTTCGGTTGGCAACCATTCCGAACGACCTCGCGGGGGATTTGCTGGTTGATCGATTGTAGCGTTGGCGTTTCTAGCGTTCTGCTCGTTTCTGCAGGGAAGCTGAGTTTGTTGACCCGGTTGTAATAGCGTTGCCTGTGAATGCTGCTCGCGGATTGCTGTTTTGTAGGATCCATCAAAAAACATATTGATAGCTCTCTCCATATTGTCTCCCGCGGCCTGTCGGACCTGGACGACCGTTGTGCTTGATACATCTCCGCCAACAATACTCGCAAACAGTTGAGAATCGAAGCCGTCCGTAGTCGGGGTTTCTGTTTTTTCTTCCTCTTCGCCGTTTGTCTCTGACTGTAAATCTAACGGGGAGGTAAGATCGCCACTTGGCTGCGTCGTTTGGCTAGGCGCGACTTGTTCTTCAATACTCTGTGCAGGCGCATCACTTTCTTCAGAGAAAAACCGGCGCTTCTTTGTCGGGCGCTCATCGTCGTCGCCTCTGATCTCGTGGGGGTAAGCATCTTCAAATCCCATCACCGATGATTCCAGAGTCATGGTATCGGAGACCCTGCAGATAAAGGTTGTAGAGGGGTGGAAAGTTCAATCTATCTGGATCGGGGAGACGCGCCGCGAGACGCGAAAGCCGCAGCTCTGGTCCCGCTAACGTCATTTGGGAAAAATTGGGAAAATCGGTTGACCAAGGACATCTCGACAATTAACAACTCACCTCACCCAGCTGATATTCGCCAGGAATTGCCAGGAACGAGGCTGCTTTCTATACATATTTTGATTTGGTATTTGCAACGACCCTTTCAGATTGTGCATCATGAGGCGGTAAAAAAAGAAACAACAACAAATCATCTACGGAATATCCTGATATCCTCATATACCGAACATGTCAGCGACGAAGAAAGCATTGCCGCGTCGCGGTGTATCTTCGGTTCAATTTTTCAAACAAAAACCGCAATTCAGCCAGCGACGAGCATTCTCAAAGTCTTCTACATTTCGAACCGCCGCAAAGGATGGCGAGGTTGAATCAGCCCGGAAATACTGTACGGACCTAGTCCGGTAAATACCCCCTTGAGGACTGCCTATGCTATGCCCTATCCAAAAAAAGAGAAGAAAAAGACATAACTTACACCGATCAGGAAATATGATCGCCCTTCCTTCGTCCTCAGCACTTTCATCCCTCCGCAGTCGCAGAGCTTCTACCTCGCCCTACAGGCGCTCAACATTTCGCTATCCTTGATCCCCGACACAACCTCCTCACACACAATCGGCCTAATGCGTCTCCAATTCTGGCGCGACACGATATCCCGCACATTATCCGGCACACCACCAAAAGAACCCGTTGCTGTGTTCCTCAGCGCCGCAATCGAAGACCTACGAGCGCGGAGCCCAGCCGCGCGCCTTAGCAAGGGCTGGTTCTTGCGCATGATCAATGCGCGCGAGCGGTCGTTGACTAATACACCTTATGCGAATATCACCGAGCTGGAATCCTACGCCGAAAACACGTATTCCACGTTACTATACCTGACGCTGTCGTCGCTACCGCTAACTTCGCTCACGGTGGACCACATTGCGTCGCATATAGGCAAGGCTGCTGGCATAGCTGCTGTGCTGCGAGGACTGCCGCTCGTGGCTTTTCCACCGCCACCGAATCATCACTCTAATCAGACAGCTGCTCTGGGTGGACAGAATACAGCAGGGCAACAGGGATCTATTACATTGCCACTGGACGTCATGGCGCAAGCAGGGGTCAAAGAAGAAGATATCTTCCGCCAGGGCGCAGCAGCGCCCGGTCTGAGAGATGCGGTTTTTACGGTTGCCACTCGTGCGAATGACCATTTAATTACTGCTCGCCAGATGCTCAAGAACCTGCGTGAGGGTCAAGACGTCGGGCATGACTTTGAGCATGAGGGCGAAGAGGGCCATGAGTATGCAGCAAACCAACAACATACTTCCGACCGATCACAGTATGAAACCCAGTTGAAAGAGGTGGAGCGTGGGTTTGGGGTTTTGATGCCTGCCATACCAACAGGGATGTGGCTTGACAGGCTGGAAAAGGTTGATTTTGATATATTCAACACGGATCTTCTACGATCCGACTGGAGGCTGCCTTGGAAAGCCTATTTTGCACATCGGAGCCAGTCATTTTGACCTTGTATATTAGAAATTATGTACTTATATAATGAATAGGTTTTATGCCTCAAGTCTAAAAATACAAACGCCAATGACCGGATATCAAAAATAAAACAGGTACTTTATACTGTACGGTACTTATTACTCCTTGCCTGTCTATGCCTTCTCGAACTTACGAAAAGCCGTTTCTGGGCAATCTTAAAAAAGTAGCGTCCGATCATATCACGCCTTTTTGCACCGTTAGATATGCTGCAAACATTGTAGGACAGGTGTAACTCACATTAGGAAAAATGTTACCACCACGACAAATGGCACGGCTATTTGCCAGAAATACCTAGAAATGATCATCAATTATGAGGGGCTGGCAAAAAGAGGTGTGTGTAGCTTACGAATCACTATGATGCTGGACACCGTTGAAGCGGACGAAATTCATTCCAAAATATCCCTTTTCTGTGTTAGCTTGTCTACATTCAAGTTTACTAAGTAGAGAACATACCGTCAAAAAGGTCAAAGGAAGGAACAAGGCTGTTACCAAACTCAGTTGCTTCATGCTTTCGTTCTGATAGGCACCTATAAAACACGTTAGAAGAAAAAAAAATGGACTTGTTGATGAGCAGGGAGCCTACCGATTGTGTTGAATATCAAATCAATCATGTTGTCTGCCGACCTCCTCATTTGGTCGTAGCCCTCTGTGATTGTGATACAGTGATCCAGCACATCGCCTAAATAAGTATGACACATGGCACTAATAGTGACCGTCGAGCCGCCTATACTTTTCAAGTTCGGAGTCGCAGTCCCGATGTAAGAAGAACCATCGGCTGTCAGATTCGTACTGGACGACATGGCCTGAGGGAGAGGAACAAAAGTGCCAAGGCCGGGGGTGTGAACTGGCTCTGATCGGTGGTCGCGAAGAGCATTGATAACTGCCACCATGGGCTGCATGGCGCTGCGCAGTACGGCGATTTCAGACGTCAAGACATATAGGCTTTTGGATTGGTCGATATTTGGGTCCGTCAATACCGCAACCTCAAGATCTCCAATTGCGTCTTGGTAAGCAAAAGTCACTGGGATCGCAAGATCAATGATGGCATCCATAATCGCCTGGACCAACATGCTGGCGTCACACGACTGTCGTAATATGGTCTCGGGAGAGCTCAATCGCTTGACAATTGGTGCCTCGATATCGCTGGCACTTTCATCAAAAAATGACAGCACCGTGTTGTCGGCATTCAGGAAGATGGATACCTGCTCCAGAGTCACACCCAAGCCGTGCGAAGCCAACACCGCATGTCGCTCCATGAATTCAATGCGCTCTTCATTAGGCCCGCCCCGGAAGCGTTGCAACGTTCGGCGCATTTTGTATTTGTCTTTGTTATTACGATTACCCGAATCGTTGGACGAACTTCTTCCAAGACCTGCATCGTTTCTATATCCTTGCTCTTTCTCATTCCCCCGCCTCCGGCCTTGCGGAATCAGCAAATCTCGAAGAGCAGCCTGGATGACACGCCATTTCTTCCGCCTGACCGTGACCGGTGAGATACTATCTTTAGAGGAATCCGAGCTGCTATCAGAATTAGGACGCTTCTCGTCCATGTCATCGTCGGAACCGCTTTTGCGATCCTCATGACCCAGTTTGATGAGCTTTTGCAGGGACATGACGATATAGGCATGATCCGAGTACCAATCCACCTTGGTCAGATTGTGCGGATGCATCAAGTCCTCGATTGCAAGCCTATGGATGTTTTTGTGGCTGCCCAGAATCTTTATCACATCCCAACTGAGCCCGTTCACATTGATCCAACGACACTGCACCCATGGCTCCTTTTCCCTCTGCAGGAACTGTTCCAGCGATTCATTATCCAGAGCATACTGCCGCATCTCATTCTGCGAGAAATCCACAATGGTGATTTCGCACTGTCGATGGAGATCGACGGGAAGCGAGAGGTAGTCCCATTCAGTGCCCCCGGTCGGAGGTAGATCAGAATTGGGATCGATTCCCGGCTCCTTGCCAGCACCATGTAGCTGCCGTTCGGGACTCAGTCCGTCTCGGTAGTATGAGCGTAAAGTGTTGGTGCGTCGTGAGCGCCGCCGCCGCAGCGTTGAGACCGAGTCGACGCGCACAGGCGCAGGGAACGAGCCTGGGGATGTCGGGTCATTGTCGTCGTCGTTGTTGTCGTCGTTTTCGGCGCTGGGGAATCGAGACTGCGCTTCAATGTCGATGTTGTGATGCTGCTGCTGCGCCGGCGCTGGGTTTGGTGATGGCACGAAGCCGGGCGCATAATCATGCGCGTCGACGCTCATCGTGGCGACGTTTCGGTTCGAGGTGCGCGTTCATCGGTTGAGTTCAATCAAAATAATAGTAGAAGTCAGGACATCTGCGAGTACAGATTGTTTGTGCATAAAGCATTGAAACGAACGCCCCATTTCTGCAAGGAGTTTGTTGAAGCAAGTGTCATTGATTAAATGCATGTGAAGATCAAATAAAGTTCGAAACGCTCGGGCGGCTCCTTTTCCCCGCAGTCATTTAAAAGCTTAGCGGCGAGGTTCCAAGCAACGAGGATGTAAAAAAAATCTAGTCTACGGAGTTAAGAAGTATGGTTATTATGCTAAGTTCATATTAGACAGTAGATAGGTTAATAATATATACACGGAATTATGTGCTGTACAATATTGAGTGAAACCCCCCACTCCAGTCAAGATGCGCCTTCACCCATTATCATGGAAAAGCATTAACACCAACCCAATGCACCCATTTCACAAGAAAACATAGGAAAAATAGGAAATGTACATGATGGCATAGCCGCATAAGAAGCCATAGAAAAACATCCAGTATACACATTGAAGAGAAGGAAATCATTGTATAAAACGATTTTAAAAATCAATCACGCACGAGCAGGCGTGCGGTGCTTCGAAAACTTGGAAAAGGGAAACGGGTTTTGTTTCGAGTTTGGAGAATAGTTGCGGCCGTAATCGTTCCAATCTTCCATTAGGAAAGCCCTTTGGGGCTCGCCGGCCGGCTTTGGTACGACGGATTTGCGAGTGCGGTTTGTGGTAGGCTTGGATTTGGCAGGGTTTGCCATGGCCTCTTTGACAATGTTTTTAAGTTCATCGTCGTCTCTAGTGATTTGAGCTTTAATAAAAGCGATATTATCAGATCCTTGAAGAGCCGACATCACAGACTCCCTCGGGGTATACGAATACTGATCCGGAGCCGGAGTAGAAAGTGGCTGGATCGAGGGGTCGAGGAAAGCTTCATCTCCCTTTGCGAGTAGTTGGTTGATGTCCAAGCTCTCTCCGTGGGGGATCTTGTGTGGAAAAGACGGAGTCACACAGTCCATGTTGACTTCTTTTCGGAGGACGTGGTCAATATCAACCGCCGAGAAAAAGGCGCATGATTGTGGGAGGTCATCAATGCCGACCTGTTGCGAGAACATGGCACGGGTCCAAACATTAGCAATCTGCAAAGCCATGGCAGCACGGTATTTGTCTTCTTCTTTCACAAGATAGCGAATCTCGTCGTGTACAGTGATAGCAAGTCTAGCCTGGATGTTAAACCGCCGAATAAGAAAATCCATTGCTGTAATCAGGAGATGCAAATAGTCGACCCCGGATGATTGAATAGCCCAGTTAATACGGGACGTCATAAAGCTGCCCTTGTTGATGAAACGACGCATGAGTGCCTCGGTAATACCGGCGCCCAATGCTGGAGTTCGCGGTCGTTCTTGCTCGGCGAACTCTTCTAACTTGTTGAAGACGAATGACTCTGTGCCTCCACGCCAGAACGGCCCATCATTCAATACTTTACGTGTAGTTCGGGCGCCCTTGGTCTCTTTGTAAAGGTTGGAGGCGATCTGATTTGTCTCTTTTTCTGTGAGAGCCGGGTTAAATTGACGGAGCAGAGTCGCAGCGAATTTCAATCCAGCACCGTAGATTCGTCCGTAGTTGAAAACTTTTGCATCGTTTCTCGAAATTCCAAGAATCGAGGCAGTTCGAGAGTGCAAGTCGGTGCCTGCAGCTTTGGAGCCTTCAAGTGTCATGAATCCAATAGCATTACCGCCGTGTAGCTGGAACTGTGCATCGCCAACCAAACTGGCAATCCATAATTCCTGTGAATCGACATCGGCGCCAACAAACGCGTAACCTGGCGGGGCTTGGATCATAGCCTTTAGCTCAGATCCTACACGGTTATTTTTGGCGTTACTGGCAGTGAGCCAAGTGTTCTCCACGGCTCGACGAGTGATGGTGCCCATTGGGATAATCTGAGGTAAAATAAAGCCTAGTTTCCTGTCCGGATTTTTTGGTGCCGACACATCATCTTGGTAGACAACCATCTGGCTCAAGATCCGGTCACGAGCACTGATCCAATAAGAGCACGATGCATTCATTTCCAGCGCTTCTTTGGCAAGAGCGAATTGCGACGAAAGCGTACCCCTTTCAAAATAAGCCAAATAGCCTTTAGCCAGTGGGTTGGCACATCGGGCCTGTGGGCCATCTTTATGAGGAAGTTTATAGTAAACATGATCCCAATCATCTCGCAGCTCTGCATTAGTCTCTTCTGACATATTGCAGCGAGTAACCGGTTGGTTTTGGTAAACAGAGGCTTCTTTCTCAGGTACTCTGAATGTCCAGCCAAATTTGTCAGACCAAATCAGTGGATGGCCATCCCATGCAAGTTTAAGCAATATGGGGGCTATTCGAGTCCTGACTGTGAGGTTGATGTTGGAATTGCTGGTCGGAAAGAGATCTTTGTACCACTTGGGCATGCCCGGCATCTTCTGTCGAGCTGCTGGTCGTGGAGGGTCGCCTTTCTTTTTGCCCTTCACCATCTTAACCTCTTGCCCGGTCCAGTCCAGCTGTCGCAGCCAAGGGTCATTCAGATAAGTCTTTGAGTCGGCCTTCACCTTCAATGCTTCTTCACAAAGCTTAAGGAGTCTGTTTTGAACATCATTGAGGAGTTGATGATAGGTACGCTCGGCATCTTCCAAGTACCGGTCCCAGGATTCATTCACGGGCAATATGACAGACGAAAGGTGGCGCAAGGCGGCGAAGCTGACAGGGTGAGGGCACACTTCGAGGAAGTTGGGAAACACTTTTTTGTACACTCGGTGGGTGACGGCCACGTCGGCCGCACAGTAGTCCAATAATTCATCAAGTTTTTCGACCAGTTGCTCCTTGTTCAACTCTCCGAAATAGTCTCTCTGGGATTTGTCGATGGTCACGTCGCAGTGGAACTTGGCAACGTCTCGCAATGAGTTCACGGAACTCCGTCCTACCCATAATTCCTCCTCTTCATCCGTGAGAGTCTTGCTCTCGAGCAAGGCTGCCAGTTCAACGGAATTGCGGTCGTTTGCGATCTTGTCCCTCAAGTCTCTGTTTTTCTTATGCCGCATCCAAGTGGGACGCTGCTGAGAACACATTCCGTTGACAGCGACGTGAAGAGACATGGTATCGATAAAGAAATTCCGCGATTGCTTCAGGTCATACTCTTCTTGAACGCGGGCCCGATCATACCCAATGTTATGGCCAACAATAATCCTAGGCTTTGACATGTCACCCAGCGGGATAAGATGGCGATCATTATCCGACTCTCCCAGCAGCCACGGAGACAGCCATGCGTACCACGCGGTCGGGCTCACGGCGCAAGCCATGACCGCAAACGAGGATTCCTTGTACAATACTTCGGTATCGAATGTCAGCGCCGACTCATCGGGGGCATCCACGGCTTCGTAAGAGCCGTCACTGTTATATTTGGTCCATCCACTCTGCTTGGCCCATTTCCGCGGCATTTGGGGTGCGTTGATGGTCGAGAATTCTTTGGCGTTGCGCAAGTAAGGGTCCGCAGCATCCATAGCAAGTTTGTAGAAATGTTCGTCCATGGACTGGCCACTCAACGGGGGCATGTCGAAGGCGATGGGCTCTGCCGCATCTTGCGATTTGCCCAACAAATCATGTCGAGACAGATGATCTTTGGACAGTGCGACGAGTTTCTCGTCGGGCGGTGTGGGCTTGTTTTTGAAGACTTGTGAGTGCACATGTTCACTCAGTTGTTGCACTCCGATCTCGTTGAATCTGGCGGACGAGGGTACTATATCATGTTAGCACTGACCATCCGCGTGAGGCAAATCCAGGAAAATCCAAGCATACCCAAAAGTGATTTGCCTTTATTCTGTTCGCTAGCCTGGGTACCAGACAGCTGTGAGAGAAAGGCGGCAGATGGGCGAAATGTCGTCCTTGGGTACAGCGATCGCCGTAGGGTTACGATCGAAGACTGCGTCACTCCCTTAAAACAGGGAGTGACATGGGTGGAATAGTGTAGCATGGAGAAGACAAGCAGACTCAGTCCATGTTAAGAGGATATAAAGCGCGCTTGGCGCACGCACGAAATTATTGGGGCTGATCAGAGAAGAGAAAGAGATGAAAGCGCGCTGGGTTGTTGTTTTTTTTTTCTCTCTCTCTCGTTGATATCATCTCCTGGGCGGATGCGGAAGGCACGGACTACTCCTGCGTGGCTGCCTCAGGCGAAACACGCCACCGCCTGCCTGTTACGACAAGCGCCGTTTCTGCCGCTGTTATCGTGACACTAATTACAGAAGTGGGTCCAGGCAGCCAATCATGTAGCTTCCCACCATGAGTCCCACGGCCGCCACTTCACCCATTGATGATCGGACAGAGACCGACTTCTTCTTCTTCTTCTTATCGCCCAGTTTATAGGAGGTTACTCTCTGCAGAGATATCACTTTCGCTTTGCTTTTCTCTTCCTTTTGTTTCCTCCCAGCGTGCGTATCCGACTGTAATACATCCAGCCATCCATATCATCACTGCCAACATTGATATTAACGGAGATCGGTTTGGCTCGCTTTGCTAAATCTCGACCTCACCGCAGTACAAAGATCATATTCGCCCTTCATTTTACACCGTCACATAACGAATCCAACAGAGCATGTCACGGAGGCCGGCCTCAGCGGTCATTGATCTAACGTCGGGATCAAGACATGCGCTACAGAACCACCATGGATACCACTTCAATACACACCAAGAGCCTACACAAACACAAACGCATACTAGCCCAGAGAACCCTTCTCGAGGCGTCAAACGGAGGCGATTAAGTGATGACACAATAGGCCTGTACAGCCCGTCTCCGGCTAGGCATACATCTTCTTCGTCCGCGCTTGGTGTTGAAGGGGTTGAGTCTGTGGATCTCACGGAGATTAATGATGACTCTGCTCTGTCTCAGGTTCTGGCCAAGCAGCGTGAAGATGCGGTCAAGGCGCAGGCTGCTGCAGATCCGCAGGAAGGACGTACCTCGCTGACGGCCACGAAATGTGCTATTTGTATGGACACGCCGACAGACGCCACCACGACGATATGCGGTATGCGCTTTTATCCGGGTTAATACTGGCTTTTAGGCTAATCTTTCATGTTTAGGACACATGTTTTGCCACAAATGCATCATCGACTCCCTGCGCTACGATGAAGAGCGATCAGAAGCGACGACGGGCAAATCGAATCGAGGCAAATGCCCTGCATGTCGAAAACTCATTTCGCGGCGAGATGCGCCGGGGCCGAGACGTGATCTTGTGCCTTTACAGTTCAAGCTGAAGCGACGGTCATAACTTGACCTCCACACCTTTTTACTGGATAACCACTCGATGTGATATCTGTAGTCTTTCCCTTCACATACTCTCTCTTCTAGTTAATGATTTACGATGCTCGGTTTCCTCGATTTTTTTCAAAGCATGCATGGCGCTTGGAGTTAGTGTACATCAGTCATTGTTTTTCTACTTTTCACTCATGATAATAATAGCAAGTTTACGTTTCATTTCTACCATGTTGTACATACGCATAATTCTTAACAATGAGGTACGCTTGAGCCATTCAGATTCCATACATACTACCTCTCCTTCCACCCTCCTCCCTCCAGCGTATTCCGTCTACTCACACCACCACCCAACCCGCCTCGCACCATTGCATCCCCCTTTTTTCCCAACACCACTTCCAACGCCTGCACGAGCGCTGTCGGATCATACCGGTTTCCGATCACGGTCTGCCCATCGTCGTCAGACATGATCTTGCGGCCATACAGACGCAGTGTCTCGATACCCATGGCAGCTAACCGTTCGCGGTCCACGGCTGGTGTTTCAGGGCCCTCGAGGTGGAGAATATGCGTGACGTATGAAGTATAGGGCGGTCTCGAGGATTTTTGCGACGCTGTTGTTGGTTCGACTATAGTTGGTATCGAGGGCGATGAAGCGACCGAGGACAACGTTGGTGTTATTGCTTCTGGGCGCTGTCCACTGTTTATATAAACCCTCCCCCGACTCTCTTCGCCCGCCTGCACAATAGCTTCGACGAAATCCACGGCGGTAAATGGACGCGTCGAAGGGCCTGTTTCCCTATCCAGCGAACCATTCAAAATCAAAATCTTGTGGCGCGCGGGACTCAGGGCAATCGCTTTGCCGACACCGCGCAGGATCAGGGACGGAATGATAGATGTATACAGTGAGCCGATACTATATATAATCGCCTGACTATCGTTGATAGCCTCTATGGCGCGTGGGTTTGCAGGTGGCCGGACCCCTTGGCCGTATGGGTTGATGTACCAGATGCGCGAGATGCGGCAGGGCAGTTCTTCGTTGTGCGTTTTGCTAAAGGAGATGTTTTTGTGTCGCAGGCTGGGCAATGACCCTGGGAGATGGTCTTCATCGTGCGAGACAGCATGATAAGCAGACAAATCTTCCTCCTCATCATCTTCCTCATCTCCGAGCAGCATCATATTAGGCGGTGCCTGCGGCGACTTTGGCGTCTCACTGCTCGGGTGCGAAATACTATTCTGCCCAACAATAACCGAGCCATCTTCCAATGACGCCGAAATATGATGCGAAAAATTCGAGTTGATGGCCGGAATCACTCGCACCAGGTCAAACGGCACGCCACAGATACTGCCCAACAAGTAAATCGCACTCTCAAAACTTCCCGTAAACAGACGCGCACCTGTGAGGAACAGGTTTCCGACACTGGCCGATGTGAAATCAAAAGTAGTCGAGGGGACACGCGCGCGCTTGAGCATTTCGAGATTTAAATGATTGAAAAACGAACGTATGAGTTCCTTTTTCGCGGGCGAGATGCATGTCCATAGCGCAGATGTGCCGTCGACGATAGACTGCCAGCTGTGTTTCGCGCTGGCTTCGTCGCTGTCGAGGCGGTGGTTGAACAGGAGTTTGAGCGCTGCTCGTTCCGAGTTTGGTGCGGATTCTGGGATTAGGCGGACCAGTCTGCCTGCTCTTTCGTTAGCACTATATCACTAGTAGTTTTTTTTTTTTTTTTGAAGTGAAAAGAGGGAGAATACTTCGAACATCGCCAATGCCAGGCCCGCCAAAAATGCGAATCAGCTCCGACGACGAGCCGCCGTTGTCGGATATAGGGATGATGTAACTCAACAGACAGTGTTTGCTCGCCCGCACAGCATTAAACACGTCTACCAGGCTGTTGGCTGCGCTTCCGCCGGATAGGACGACGATGCCGCGGTTTTCTGTGTTGCTGGCCATGCTCCCTTTGTTTCTAGTGCTTCTAAATTATCCAGCAGCAACAGAGGTACGATATCGCGAGACACCAGTTGGCTAGTCAGCCACGTATTAATAGCAGATCAGGTAACTGAGCACGTGCTTTGGCATAGTCCTGTCTCGTAAGTTAGGTGTACAGTAAACTGACGTCTTGGCTAGCTGTGACTCATCAAAGAGAACACATTGCATCAATTGATATCAAGTGACTGATTGCCGGGAATATAAAGTTCCAATGTTGGGTGGGTCTCCGTTGAGCTTATTTTGGCCGTTTATCGCATGCATATACACTACTTGGCATACTATCTGTACTACATATCAGTTGATACATCAATTGATGTATGTATCCTCATGTTAATTGAGTTGACGATTTGTTTGTTTGATTGAGACTTGCTTGGTAAAAATAATGCTAATACTGGTATAATGAAAACAACCTAATCATCTATAAGAGCACGCTAACGAACTCCTGACCTCGAACAGTGCACGCTTGTCATAAACGAATGGCTCACAGAATGGATAATCAGTCTACTTCTCACTCAGAGTCTCCTTGACCAAGTCCACGGCTCGCTGGGCCAAAGCCGCCGTGTCGGGAGGGAACCTGCCGCTGACATAGTTGTAGTTTTCGTCTTCAACCACAAATCTGCCAAAGTTAGTAGCCATTGGAAGTAAATGAGACCAAAATACATACGGCCCGGGACCGAGATTGTTCTTGTACTGCTTATCCGGGTTGTCCAGCTTCTTCCTTACCTACGCACAGGTTAGAATGTGGAAGCCTCACGAAAAGAGATAAACTTACAATTGCCTCGACATTATCCGTGCCCTTGCCGTATGTCTTGTAGTAGTCGCCGAGGAATGGCCGGGTCATCCAGTAAATACCTGATTCCATAGCTCCGGGCAAAGCAGTCGTAGTAACGTCGTGAAGAACACTCTTCCCATCTGACAAGGTGGCAGCAGACAATGTCTGCACGCCATGGCACACGGCAGCCACTGTCTTCTGGCTTGGTTTCCGGGTCTGCGGGAAATACTCGGCGATGTGTTTCTGCAGCGAGGCTGAATCAATCGTCTGACGCACGCCCTTGTCGTGGCCGCCAGGGAAATACACGAGGTTGTATTGGTCAAGCGAGAAGCCACGGTCTGACCAGGTTAGAGGCTCTTTGACGGCGGGGTCTTCGATCATCTTGTTGTACTTGGCGATGGCATCTTGTTTGGCGCCCTAGATCTATTAACAACTGCTGACTCCTCGGCTCAATGGAGGACGGGCTTACGAGTAATTTCCCCGAGATGCCGGAGATCATACGATCGTCGCAGCGTGGTGCATTGCCTGTTTCCGTGGCAAAGTGGACTTCGAAGCCGGCTTGTTTGAAGACGTCATACGCGACGGCGGTTTCTAGACCGGTTAATCAGATGATAAATAAACACGAGAACAGCAGATTGGGTAGCACACCTGTGGGATCGTGTCCATAGTCGGACATGGGGATGAGGACCTTTGCAGACGCCATGTTGAGGGAGAACAGGTGGAGGTGAAGTGGAAGAAGAGAAGAAGAGACGAGGACAAGAGAGAAGGAGCAGCTGGATCATGGATGTAACTGCCGTCATATGCTAATCTGCGCTAGTCCAACTGTGATCATCCATCTCGCTCTCCACTGCTGCACCTGCTATCATAAGTGATTGCATTGTCGCGATAATAATAAATATCAATCGCTGCACGTGTCAACTGATCTAGTGCTCTGAACCAATATGGTTGCAGCCTCTGATCCGCAGTCCCCGATGTGAGAAATCTCCGGCACAATGTTATTCGCCGGGTTCCTGCCCTGTCTGCAGAACCATTCTTCAATGAAAGAATATCTATAAATATCAATTGCTATCAATTGATATACATATAATGCTTAACAGTGACCACCGGCCAACTCCGCCGGCCAACAATCAACACTGACTGACGCTCGCCATCGGAGAAAACGCGGCCCCACCGGCATATCGTGTGCTTCATAGCTATTTTCTACTTTTCTCCCCCAGTTATTCTGCTTCTACTTCTACTTTTTTCCCCCAGCACTTATTATTGAAGACTTTTTTTTTAAAATCCTCCTTCCTCTCTCTCTACTCTACTGATTAATTAATCGCCTACGATTGTTTCGTCCACGCTGACGTGACCAGTGTCAGCTCTGCGGGGTACTTGCTGTACATGCCGTTTCGTCATCTCCCCTTGCATCGCAGCTCTTTCGCACGATCCGCCGTTCCTCTCCAGAGGATTTTTACAATATTTACAATAGCGGGAAAAATGGCAAGTTCTTCTACAATATACGACCCAGGCAAGGAAAGGCTACTGACAGGTTCAGGATTTCAATTCGGCCGCTCATCCCCAATACCCGAAACGGCTCGTGTGTAAGCTCAATACCCCCCTCCTCTCTTGGATATAACAAACCTCGAACTAAACCTCCAGTCGCCCCCGGCGATATCAAGGGCCCTGAAGGCGACGGCGACGAGACAACCACCAGTACCGTGCGCATGGCCGCAAACCATCTGGCCCAAGACATCACGCGCTCCGACACCTCAACGCCAACATCGGCCATGCAGCAAGAACTGCTCTCGCACCCGGCGCGCGCACACCAGTTTACCATAAACCCTCCACTGCACATGTCGCATCTGCACCCGACGAATCCGCTGCATCAGTTCCACAAATGGTTCAAGGACCCGCGCATCCCGCGTTCGTCTGCGCCAGAGACGTGCACGCTGGCCACCGCTTCGTTACCCTCGGGCCGAGTCAGTGCGCGGATGCTCTATTTCAAGGAGCTGGATGAGCGCGGATGGGTTATATACAGCAATTGGGGCAGCAAGGAAGGCAAAGGCGCTCAAATCTTTGGGTCTGAGTACAGGGCCTCTGCGGATGGCTCCATGCCAGGCGACATGCACGATTCGGCCGCTCTCAATCAGGGCAATAGATGGGCAGCCCTAACGTTTTTCTGGTCGCTCGTCGAGCGGCAGGTCCGGATAGAGGGTATAATCGAGCCGCTGTCGCGAGAGGAAAGCGAAATGTACTGGCGCACGAGGGAACGGCACAGTCAAATCGGTGCCTGGACGAGCTGGCAGAGCAAAGTGCTTTGGTCAGTCGACCCGGACGCCGCCATTTCTTCGGACATTTCGGATCTCGACGACGGACGAGCAGTACTAGAACAGCGCGCCAAGGAAATAGAAGCAAGGTTCGCAGACGTCAAGGAGATCCCTCTGCCGCCCTTTTGGGGAGGCATTCGAGTCGTCCCGGAATCGGTCGAGTTTTGGCAGGGCCGGCCGGGGAGACTGCATGACCGTTTCCGATATATGCTCGAGGGAGCGGGACATTCAGCAAAGACATCCAAATGGCGCATAGAACGACTGTCTCCGTGATTAATATAGATATAAATATTATTGATGCAAAAGCTATAACACACGAAGTGCTTTGTAGTTAGAGTGGATGCGGCTCCACTTTCATGCAGCGCCAAGAAAGCCTTCTAAAGCAAACAACTAGGTCTACTCGATCTACTCAATCCTGATATCCTTCTCAAAACGATACATATAATATATTCTATCCACAGTAAAGCGCTAATCTACAAAGCTGCACGCTCACCGCGCTCGCTCTTCCAACTCGACAAAATTGTCATCTTCCGTGCCATCGAGTATCCCATACTCTTCTTCCCTGGCATGACCCGACGGTGGCTGTGGCCGATCTAGTGTAATTCTCGCATCGCGTGCCGGCCAAAAACCCCTGGCGACTCGCTGTATAAAATCCCATATCTTCTCATCCATGTTAGGACCGCGTTCATGGTTGTTGTTGTTGTCAGTATGAGCAGAGGCACTCGCGATACCCGAAGTGGGTTCACCCGCTGTAGTGTTCTCCTGCGCCTCGACTTTGAACTGGTACTTGAGACAGTCCTTGACCGTGAGCAGCCCCATTATACGACCGCGTTGCTCAACAAGAATAACACGCGGTCCCATCTTCTTAAACAGTTCCATTGCCGTTTCCAGTGGGAGACGAGGATGCACCGAGATCGGGGTATGATCAACATACGGCGCAAAATCGACAAAGCTCGAGCCCGTAGTATCCTCAGGCTCGTTAAAGGTCTCCGGCGCATCATGCTGATGGTAACGGCTGGAGACTGAGCGTCGGTTCTGTATCACGTCTGGCGGCAATGCATCGGATGTGAAGATGCATTTTGCATTGGGAGATAGTGGGCTGGTCCGTCGGGCTTTTTCAATGGCGTATCGCAGCTCCGTGCGGCCAATGTAGCCAACAAGTATTTTATTGCTTCGGTCCTCGACGATGGGGAAGCCTTGGAATTTGTTGTCGCTTAGCAAATGCTCTGCTTCTCGGACGGGGAGATCGGATGCTGGAAGAGACAGCGGGTTGTTGGTCATGACTCGCGACACTGGCACGTTGAAGACATGGTCTTCTTTATTGTCCAAGAAAGGAAATCCATTGAACCAGATCGTTCGGTCCGCGATGCCGCCTTTTCCAAAGCGGTCGCTGACTGCTTTGGTGACGCCGACAACAATCTAGACACTTATTAGACACGTTATATCAACTTAGACTCAATACTTACCATCGTAGGAAGAATGTATACCAAAGCCCCCGTGAGCTCAAACATGATGACCACGACCGAAACAGTGAGATGCATAATCCCACTAAGTGATGCAGCAGCGCCCAAAAATGCATATGTCCCTGGCGTGATACACGGCACGTCTGGTTCACAAGCAGCAAAAAAGCTGGAGTTGGGAAACGACTCGTGTAAAGCTTTCACAAGAATTCCTACCATCCGGCCAAAGGACGCACCTACCGCCATCGAGGGAACGAATATACCCGCGGGGACCTTGCAGCCGTATGAAAAGATGACCAGTATGATGCGAAGGACTGTGGCAATGAACAGAGACAATACCATCGGCCAGCGATTTTGGGCGCTATACGGTCAACAAATCAGCACAAACACGAACAAACAGAGTCTGGGTGTCTTACTCGCAAATTCCCATGTAATTGTTGTCGCCCTCACACTCCCGAAACAAAACTTCCATCATTTGTGTCATATTGATCCGGAGAAAGATGTTGGGATAGCACAACAGCGCTGTCACACCGGCCAGAAAAACAGCTTCTGTAACGGGATACGGGGCCAAGTATTTCTTCCGAAAAGCCTGTACTCGCAGATTCCATTTGATGACCAGGGCGCCATACAAGCCACCGAAAATTCCGATAATGACGAAAAATATCAGCTCAAAAAAGTGCCATGTTCGGTCGTATTTGACCTGGAACATGACAAGTTGCCCGGTCCGAAAGGGGTTCATGGCCTGTATAATGATCAATCCTAGCTGTCAATAACTAGCGTATCGTACTTACTGCTAGGACACCGGTGGCTACGAGAGCACAAAAGTAGCTTCGCCACAGAGTTTTCAAAGGAAAGTACGTCGACATTTCCTAGTTCAAGTCAGATTTCACACTACGAAATAGCAGCAAAGAATAGACGCACTTCAAGAGAAAACAAAACACCCCCAATAGGACTGCCAAATGCAACTGCTACACCCGTGCCGGCAGCTGCAGTCAAGATTTCCCTCGTTTTGGCGGCATTCTGTCGGTACTTGTTGAAGAATCGAGAGATGACATTTCCCGTGCACACCGCATAGTGTACACTCGGTCCTTCTTTGCCGACAGAAAGGCCCGAGCCAATTGACAGCGGAAGACTGATTGACTTGATGAGAAGAGTTGTGCCGCCCAGGAAGCCTTTCATGACGAATCCAGCCAGAATGCACTTGATTTCCGAGATACCCGATCCAGCAGCATATGGCGCGAACGACTTGACAAGGAAACCGGACATGAAAGCAAAGGCGATCTGCAAGTAATTAGCTCGAGATTCTCATGTAGCAACGAGCAACGAACCGAAAAGAGGAAATATACGATATAGTTTATGAAGGAATTGGGTCCCCAATGATGCCATTCGGGGCAACCTGTAGAAAACACGTCAATTACTGCTCGCATATTCTTCCATCGAACGTACCATCTTCAGCCCCCCAGCAACAAAACTGCTCATTGAGATAGAATGCACTGGTGCAGTATCCCAGCTTGACATCCGACAGCCACTCGGTCACAATATTAAGAAAGGCAGCGTTCAGCCCAATGGCCGCGCCAACCAGAGTCACAACCAGCCAGGCCTGGCCTGCATCGTAGGACTCCCACAGCTTCCGTCGCCAGCCAAACGTCCCCTCGCGATCCCAGAATCCGCGCGCCTCGTTGCGGCGAGCGCGGCGTCGCGCTTGTTCCTGCACGGCATCTTGCACCCAGTCGATGGTCGTAAAGTCTTCGTAGCGTTTGATTTCGTTGATCTCGTCGGTCAGGACGGGGTTAGGATCGGTCGCGTCTGCTCCTCCTCCTCGCTCAGCGGCATTATCTCCTTGGTCGCCCTGCTCGGAGACCGAGAAGCCCGAAAGCCTGGGTGAGAGCTGGTAGGATGAGGTCCTGGCGGAGAGGAATGCTCGCGGCTGTGAGGAGCTCGGCGATGCGCGAGATGTGGTCATAGGGCCGTTGGCATATCTGGCGCGCCAACGCCAGCAGCAGGTCAATCGCAGTAGTCGAGGTTGTTCGATACGAGAGAATGTCAACTGAAAAAGGTTGAATTGTTTTGACTGGTGAACTGACGAGGCTGCGGCTGGCAAGTCGACTGGCCATCTGTCTGCTCCGATAAGATAAGTCGATAAGATAAGCTTTGATTTACCGTATCCGTTTTAGCGTTCCTATTCAGTCGATATAATCGGTCTATGATTGATACTTTACAAGGGAATACAGAATTGTTATATACGAAGAAGATCCCTAATGTCAATTATTTATATGTCTGGAGGATTCAATTAGGTTCAGGCATGTACCTGATACACTTGACGACTTTATTCAGTTCAAACCGCACAATGGTCTCTTCGCCCTATCAAATAGAGAAGCACTATGGAGGAATTTTGAGAATATTCTAAGGGAGATTGATACGAGGAAGATTTATTTTATCCTGGATGCCCTTGATGAGTACGAAGAGAACTCATTGGACTGGCTTCTTCAAAAACTCACGAGCCTTTTCTCCTCGAACACACAGCCTTAAAGACCGATACTCAAGATTATAATTACAAGCCGTCGACTTCCAGAAGTTCTCTCTGCTTATCTTTCCAATTTTCCTCACGTGAACGTCAATCCAGGGGAGCAATATTTGGAAAATGATCTCAAACTTTTCATCTCGTCTAAGACTAAATGTCTAGCAGATGCAAGAAGCAATATAGAAATTATTGAGAACAAAAGAGCAATATTAAGGGCAAAGTGGCTTTCAGCAACTCAACCACTGAAAGAGTATACGAACGAAACTTTCTTATTGGTTGGCTTTATCATCAGAGATCTCCGAAAGGCGTTGCTCTCAGAAGTAGCGCAGATGCTTGACAAACCACCGCGAGGATTGGACAATTACTATGAGAAATTTCTTTGGCGGATTTTGGAGCTTGGAGAAACTAAATCCAAAACTACTGCTACAATCATCCAATGGGTAGCTATGGCTAAGCGACCACTCAGTCTATGGGAGTTAAGTGCCACAATGGATACACTACCTACACAAACACACTCTCGAGAAGTGGTGAATGACCATATCAACCTTTGCGGTTATTTCCTTAAAGTCGACAATGGCAAGGTCAGCCTCATCCATCAATCTGCCAAAGATTACTTGAGGAACAACACCTTGAAAAAGATGGGGCATCCCCTCCGTCTTTTTCACATTGTGGACACGGATGTACATTTTCAAATAGCACAGACTTGCTTGAAGTACATAGAGGGGAAATCTGAAAAGGACAATCCCTTTGGAAATGGTCGAGAATATGATCTCAATTTCTTTTTAGTTTTATCCATTGAAGAACTTCGACAGGAAAATTGCCCATCTTTTCGCTTCCCTCTACTACGATACTCAACTATATGGTGGCCTGAACATGCTAGACTTTCAGAAAAAGAAGATGCTCTTTTGAACCTCTCTTTTTTTTCATCGGAGTCATCTATTCGTCAAGCTTGGATACGCACCTATTGGCGTGTAAATATGCTAGCATGTCAACTTCCTGGACCACAGCTCAATTTGATCCATATTTCGGCATTCTTTGGTCTAAAAATGATTGCTAAGACATAGTTTGTTCAAAAAATCTTACCAAACAAACACTCCGCGACACTGTTAATTCCAAGTCTGTTCATGACATGTCCCCCCTTCACTGGGCAGCTAGAAATGGACACTCCAGTGTCGCTAAACTTCTTATTGATCATGGAGCTGGTGTTAACACAAGAGGCTATGTACCTCCTTTAATCTGGGCAGTACGCAACGGTCATAAAGACATCGCAAAATTACTTCTCGATCACCATGCGGAGATCAACAAGATGGGTTACGGCATGACGGCGCTCCATTGGGCTTCCTGGGAGGGACGAGAGGAAATGGTTCAACTGCTTCTTGATCATGGAGCCGAATGGTAAATACGTATGCACAAATTGTGGCAGGCATGGATACGAGATGATATGGGATTCCTTGAATTATTGGTAAAAGCCGAACCTATTCGTCTCTGGTTAGAAAGTTAATTCATGAAACTGGGACAAATTGGTATGTATATTTTTGGGAATCATATCTTTTGAGTGGAATTTCCGCGGTACCGACCGGGACGCGGGTGAACTGGTTCAATGTTACGGCATCATTGCATCTACATCCAAGATTGAAGTAATAATATGCCATTAGTTAGCAGCTTGTATGAGCAGGTTAAGGATTTTGTATGTGCTGCGATTAGAAACGGCCTAGTAGATTTCTCAATCAAGTACGTAAAGAGATGCCACATAGAATCTACAAAATACAAATAGAAAACAAATGCTCCGGTACATATGAAATATGGACATTTGATATTGCATACAAAATATTCCAATCTTCCGTGGCTGCAGCAAAATCCCAAACGTGGTGGAATTTCTCCGTCGGAACTCTAAACTTTTTGTCTCGCCCGAAAGAAAGTCGCGTCTCGCCTCTTGGCTCAATCGTGATCCCCCGCGCTGTCAGATACTACTGCCTTTTCATACCTGTCGCATCGCCAGTCGCATATCGATCGTGTTTTATTATCGCTACTCTACTATATATCGCTCTCGACCTCGAATCTTCGGCGGCCCCTCTGCTGAATCTCAATCTCTCGCGCGACGCGTGCCGCATCCGGTCAGCCGTGGCAATGGCGTCCAACTACCAAGAAAGCCTGGCGGAGGAAGCCACCGGACAGAGTGTACTTCCTCGTATGCATTCATGTCTGCTTCTGGAATATATCCCGGTCTAATTCTTTGGTGTTCAGTGTCGCGAATAAAGAAGATTATCCAGCTGGACGAGGACATTGCGCAATGCTCACATAATGCGACGTTTCTCATCGCAATCGCCACGGTGAGCTTTATCAAAAAGCACTAGTTCTTTGTGAAGTTCCTAGCTGATATATTCTCAGGAATTATTCATACAATACATAGCCGAGCAAGGGTACAACGTTGTCAAATCCGAACGAAAACCCCGAAAGACCATCCAATATAGAGATCTCGGTATTTTCCCTTCTGACTCAGAAAATTGAGCTACGCTGATCATGATCGTAATCACAGCAACGGCCGTTTCACGCATCGATAATCTCGAATTCCTCGCGGACGTCATACCCAAGACCACAACCTATCGCCAATTCAAAGAGAAAAGAGCTCGCGAGGGCGCGCAGGACCTGCCTATCATCGAAAAGGGACAGACCACTCTGAACGGAGCCAGTGCCCCAGTGCAGAACGGCGCCAACAACCTCCCAGGAGACCAGATTCTCCTGCCGTCACGTATAAACGGGAGCAATAACGCGGCACCTCCCCCGGCCGAGTCGCCCATGCCCACGGTGTCGATGATGCTTGGGCGCACGGTGGAACCGGAATTGGGCTCTAATAAAGAAGTTGAGATGACGGGGTAGTCTGGGTTTTTATCTTGCATTGTAATATTGCATTGGGTTGCGTTGATTCTAGGATATTGGAATGTTATTGCTTACGGTGTGTGTAATGAGAGTTGTTAAATGCCCTTGTATAATTAAGTAATAGTAAATTGATAAGTAAATAATAGATAATAAATAAAACATCAAATACGCAATATTTGCAGGTAAAATAATAAGGAATGTCCAGCCAATCACAGGCGGCTGATTCGATTCCGGGTGCTTTTCGGCGGGCGCTTACGACCAAACCAGCTCGGAAAGGCCAACCTCAACCTCCAAAATCCTCGAGTTCCCGACGACCCGTCAGAGTCACCACGCCCTCTGCCTCCCCTCGTGCTCGCCCTCGCCCTTCTCTGTCTCCAATTCGCAGTTGTGCAGCTCTCGCAGCAATGTCTCAACTCAGCTCCGCCTCGGCCACCCTGCTGCGCTCCTGCGCCCGCCAGCAGCTGCCCTCGCACGTCGCTCGCTCCGCGGTTGCCGGCGTCCAGCAGCAGCAGCAACGAAGCGCCTCCAATGCTGGCGCCAAACCGTCCTTTCAGAGCCCCTTTGCGAGCGCCGAGGAGGCCGATGCCACCTTGAAGATCCCCAGCTTCAAGAAATACATGTCCAAGGGCTCGCCGTCGACGAACAAGGTCTTCTCGTACTTTGTTGCCGGCTCCATGGGTCTCGGCTCGGCTGTTGGTGCAAAGGCTACCGTGCACGGTATATACCTTGAAAATTTGGAATTGGCGCTGCTAGGATATATCTAATGATCGACAGACTTCCTCACCAACATGTCCGCCTCTGCCGACGTTTTGGCCCAAGCCAAGGTCGAAATTGCTCTCGGCACTATCCCCGAAGGCAAGAACGTATGTAAAACCTTTTCCTTACAGAGGACACATGCTCAATTCCATGCAGGTTATTATCAAGTGGCGTGGCAAGCCCGTCCTCATCCGTCACCGCACTGCCGGTGAAATCCAGGAGGCCAACGACATTGACTGGAAGACTCTCCGGGATCCTCAGCCCGATGAGGACCGTGTGCAGAAGCCCGAGTGGCTGATCATGCTTGGTATGTCTTTATATTCATTTTGGAATGAAAAAAAAAGGCTAATTTCTTAGGTGTTTGCACTCACCTTGGTTGTGTGCCCATTGGTGAGGCTGGTGACTTTGGTGGCTGGTTCTGCCCTTGCCACGGTTCCCACTACGACATCTCCGGCCGTATTCGCAAGGGTCCTGCTCCGTTGAACCTCGAGGTCCCCGCATACAGCTTCCCCGATGAGGAATCTCTCATTATCGGTTAAGACCAAATATTAAAAAAAAACCGAGCACAATACCATTCCCATGTTTCAATACCTTTCAGACACCTTCCATCCTGATCCGAGACAGACCGGTCCTTTTTCTTTCAAAAAATGATATAGAGAAGAGAAAGCGCGTCAGTGTACTATCATACATTTATTTTCTGTTGGATCTTTTTTTTTATCCTATCCCCCTGCAACCTTTTATATCATATGAACGGAAAGAGAGTATGGAAGTGGAGAGAAAGAGCGCAATTCTCTTGCTTTGTGAGCATGCTTCTTTTCCTCTCTTGATATTGTCAGCTTGAATGAAAGTAGAAAGTTTCCTTTGTTTGTAAATGGATTGATTAATAAGTTATCTTCGAGTTTAAATTGCTTTAGCTACGTAGAATATAACCCTTAGTCCCAATGGACTAATTTAGTTCTAAAACGACGGTTACATGTGATAGCATGGCAAGCTATTCCATTTGCCTAGTTACACGCTGGAACGTCGCCGGTCCTATAGCTTCAATAACTTCCTGTAATCTACCATCCGCCATCAATGCCACAGCATCCCGTCCAGCCTTTGTGTGCTCCTCCAAGGCACCAATTCTGTGAGTAACAATAATGACAGTGTGGCCATTTTTGGTAAACTCATTGTCAACGATACAATGGATGGCAGCTTCCGTGGCAGTATCGAGGGACGACGTGACTTCATCCAAGAGAATCACAGGCTTCACTCCCAGGCGTCGCAAGGAGCCGACTTTGACAAGTGCTCGGCAAAGAGCCAGCAGTTGAAATTGCCCTGCAGAGAGCTTTTCAAACAGTGAGACTTTCCGATCAAGAATTGGATGCTCGTCAGGACCTGAGATATTGATGACGATGGTAGCTCTTCCATTTCCACCGGAGTCGCCTTCGAAGAAATGGGACCATAGCCCCGCTGTTTTCAGCGCAGCAACAAGGACATCATCATCTGATTCTGAGCCGTCGGGGTCTAGATTGAAACGTAGAGTCTCGTTTGGCAAAAATAGAGGGTCTTGGGATACCGCGATAAAGCACCGTCGTCGAAGCAAATCTAAACCAACCTGTCTGATATCGATGCCATCCAGCTCTATCTTCCCGGATTGTAGTTCTAATAGTCGCAAGAGCGTTAAAAGTAACGTGCTTTTACCGCTTATATGTAGAGTCAGCACTGGTCAAATAATTGGTATATACTATGTGGAGTGACCAACCTGCCTGTTCGTCCACAAACGACAAGTTTTTGACCTGCAGGAATATTCAGACTCAGGTTGCGTAAAACAACAGACTCGGACCTAAATTTCGCACTGCTTAGTTTATCAATAACACCGATCTTCTGCAAGGATACGTACCGGTACGACGCAGTGATATTATCGAACCGGATATTTCCATTCGAAGGCCAGCTTTCAGGTGGTTCTAAATTTTCGATCTTTGCACCCTCAGACGGAGTCATTTCCTCCAAAGTTTTCAGGCGAGCAATGGCACCGAGAGATGTCTCTAGCGTAGTCCAATTCTCCACAAGTTTTAGTAATGTCGTGTTTGCTACAAGCATAATGTTCAGCGCAATCCCAACTTGTGCGCCACTGATATGACCGCGAAATACCACAGCTATAGCAACAGCACTTGTTGCAATAGCAGCAGCCAGAAGATCCAAGACGATATTGAGCCACCTCTGGAGACAGAAAAGGAGAAATTCTGGACGTTGAGAGTTCTCAACACTTAGGACATTGTGTTTTATTACGTGTTTGGACCAACCAAACGGCCGTATTGTTTCAAGCCCCTCAATCTAGAAAATCAAAAAAGGTCAGCAGGCACATTGATATTCACAAGGGAGTTGAATACTCACAGATTCCAAGAAATCCGAAAACACCTCTGCGCGATACTCGAGTTCCAAAAATCGGAGCTGCCTTGATGTCCGAAGGTATGCCTTTTGTATGATATAAACCAACAGCATGCAGGCTGGTAGAGACATCGTGAGCCATTTTTCAGCTATGCAAAGAAGTATCGTCTGCATGAGCAGCTTGAAGATTTCTGACAACGTTATTATATGAAAAAAAATTTTTGGGAAAGGGGAAAATTGGTAAAATATACGAGTTACAACAGTCTGAAGCGCTGATGGCAACTGCTTGTCAACAAGCTGGATGTCTTGGCTAAATCTTGGAATTGTTAGCATTAAGTAGACCATACAATAGTACTGACCCTCACCTATTTAAGATTGAACCAATATCAGTCTTAGAGAAGTATGGCAAAGGTGCGCTATATATATGATTAGCCATCCCTTTTATCAACAAGGGTCCAAAAATGAGTGATTAACCTCATCACAATATGCAAAAGACGTTCATGTAAACGCGACCCAGATTGCGGGGCAAGTCGGATAATGATAGACCTGTCATGCTTTCAATAACAATGAGAAACTGGGAATACCGGGAATCCTACCACATCTGAGCACTGGTAGAGGCCCACGCCATGGTTGATAGGAAGAGATATCCACAAACGTAGAAGGCGGAAGTTCCAACACCTGACTCGGTCCATAACTGAAGCCAGTATTGAGGAATAATAACGAAAAAGGCATATATCATAGTGCTCATTGTAAATAGAAAAAGGTTTCTCCAATCAATAAAACCAAAATAGTAACCTGCGCTCGTATCAGTCACAACCACGGATGTGAGAGAGAGAGAGAGAGAGAGAGAGAGAAAGTACCGTATAGAGCGGGATCTCCGCTCTGTCTTGCAAGATCTATTTCAGTCTCGTCTTTTGCTCGTAACTGGGCATTGAGATTCTCAAAATTTGCCGATAGAATAGCATTTTCCTTGATACCGTGGCTGAATGATGACTTTACCACGGATGCAGCTGTGGTCTTGATATTCTGCCAACTCCCTTGGTCTAGAATTCCATGATCCTGTAGAACCACAATGTGATCTGCAGCTCGGAAATGCTGAGCTGTCCCAGAGTAAGCAGCATATTTGAGAATGAGCAAGAGGGAACTAACATG
The DNA here is from genome assembly GCF_013368755.1 of Talaromyces rugulosus. Classification (NCBI taxonomy): domain Eukaryota; kingdom Fungi; phylum Ascomycota; class Eurotiomycetes; order Eurotiales; family Trichocomaceae; genus Talaromyces; species Talaromyces rugulosus. The sequence goes on along the minus strand of NC_049563.1, from coordinate 4,594,983 downwards.
AATTTGAAACAAGGACCAGAGTTGTCTTCAGCCGTTTGACTAACCCTGTGGGTCCAAATAGATTATCGAAGATAGTTTGCTCCGTTTCACCATCCAGTCCACTGAAGATGTCATCAAGCAGAAGTATATCATAACGTGCAAATAATGCACGTGCAAGAGTCTGCAATTTTTTAGCTCAATATACATGTATATTCAATGCTCTTAAAGAAACATACCACCCGCTGTCTCTGTCCTCCAGATAGGTTTAGTCCCATACTGCCAATTTGTGTTTGGTCACCATCGGGGAGGTAATCGAAATCATACGTGAGACAACATATCCCTATTACCTCATGATACCACGTTTCGTGGTATGGGTTGCTAACATTATCAATGTCGGTAGCCCCGTAAATTGCCTCTTTGATTGTACCATTGGGAAGCCACGGTTTCTGGGCACAGTATGCTATCTGTCGTGTCGACAGACCAATTGACCCATAGACAGCGTTTACTTCTCCAAGAATAGCGCGCAACAAGGTCGATTTGCCGCTGGCAGTAGGGCCCGATATTATAGTAAACGATCCAGCAGCTATTTCAATGTTTATGTTATCTAAGATGACCTTTTTATGGCCAATCCTCAGATCACGTATTTCAACAGCAGGGCTGGGATGTATCAAGTCGCCAGATGTCGGGTCCCAGGAATCCTTCGGTAGTATTCCACGACTGTCTTGTAACGATTCCTGAAGTAAAAATGTCTGGATTCTTTCAAACCCAGCGAACGCCGCCAGTGCGCGAGGTATAAAAGTCATAACCATATTTGCAGGATGTGTGACCATGCTCAAGATTGCTACGGTGGTGAATGCAGTTTCTGTAATTAAGTGGCCGCCACGAGCCACCGATATTAGAGCTGAAATAACTAGCGTGATGGCCGGAGAGAATATCCCGAGAGCATTAGCTATATTCACGTCAGATTACACATAGACAATCACAGTCATTCAATGGCGCGGCGCATATGACAAACCAGACATGTTGTAGTAAACCATGACCCATCTGAGTTTTGAGGCCGTCCAAAGCTCCTCTTTGCGAAGTTCCTGAATGCGATTCGTAATATTATGTTGAATGCCAAGCATTTTCACGGTTTTCATCGTGCTTAACACAGAGCTTGTAGCAGCTATACGATTTTGTGTTGCATTGTTCCAAGCTTTTTGACGAGGCTGTAAATGCTTTGCAACAAATCGACTCACGTATGAGCATACTACACACGTCTTAGTATCCAAGTCAGACCCCCCCCACGGCCAATGTACCTACAATAAATCAGAAAGAGCGGCAGAGGCCAGATCCAGCCAACTTGATTAGCTAGTAGTCCTATTCCAACCAGTACTTCAATAATCTGGGCCCATATTTCATGAATCATTTCACCAATACCATCGAGACTGTCTGCATCAGTGCTCATGAGTGTAGTGGCTTCGCCATTATCATAAGCAACGCTAGGAGACTTTATAATCTTATCATGGATAAGTCCAATGAGGGAGCTTTTAGTCATGAGCTTCAGTCTATTTATGCGGTGTTGATACACAGCTGTTGATAGCTAAAGTCGAATGTTAGCGCCTGGAGACAGAAGGAAGGATTGGTCCTTACAGCAAGGCCAATATATATACTCATGGCGGATAAAATAAGCCAAAATCCTTGGCTATTTTCTACATTCACGGTGTAGGTGTCAATATATCTGATAGATTCCCTTATCAGAGTAGGTTGAGAATAGCGAAAGGCAATCAAGAAGAGCCGAGGTTTAACGGCGGCTAAAAGAGGCTGCTTTAGAGATTTCATCAAAACCAGAGGTAAAGTCTTTTTTGTTTCGGGCTTGGCTATGCTTGTGAGATGTAAATAACAAAGTATAGTGAGGTTCCTAACTAACCTCGCTGAGACCATGTGTGAAGTATTGTTTTTCTTGTTGACTCTGGCTTCATATCCGAATTAAGAGGTGGTAAATCTTGGTTGCCAAGGATATTCGTGTACCCCTGGAGAAGAATTGGATTGATCCATATGAAAAATATCCTACTTAAGATGCTGTGGTTTTCTTCGGGAGACTGGTGTGTGCTGAAAGTACCGGATACTGGATGTTGCTTGGCGCAACACTCGAGTATAAAAAGCGTCAAGCGTATACAACAGCGAAGGAGGGCCAGGAGTGAGGTATGCACGTTTCTAGAGATCCTAAAAAACGAAGCTAGGAGGATGGCATCGCACAGTACCGATGCAAGAAGATATAGCGCAGCTAAATCTGATGCTCTATGAGATCGTTGTTGTTCCTGAAGTAGAAGCAGACCTAGGCCCAGTGCGGCGAGTATGGAAAAGAATAGCGATAGCCAAAATTCAGTCTTATGCTGACTTTCCAAGCTTGATATTTCTATCCAATATGAGGGCGATACGGCTGCCAGTAATATCCCAAGACCCTAGGTGCCGTAACCAGTATTAGATATGGAATTTGGAACGCTGGATATTAGGAATACTGACGGCCTTCAAGTATCCCTGACAGCTTGAGCCTCTTAGAATGTTAGAAGCACGAAGCTTGTATAGCCTAGCTGGGAGAAATAACAAAAATACTGCATCACAGATTATAGACACAGCACGTAACACTCGGGCGGGCTCCGGGGCCATTTTCTGCGTTGTGGTTGAGGTAAACAGCTCGCAAGCAATGCTATTGCAAATATTTTCTAGAGTCATTCCAAAAGGCCGATTAATAAAACGCTCATTCAAAGATGCGGTCAGGACAGCAAGTCGCAATTGCTCTTTCTGTCAGCAGATTGCGTTAACGTAATCGGTAACACCCCGCTAGTTAGCTCGCTCGGAAATGCGCTCTATATGAATTTCAAATCTCAATTTCTAAACTCACATAATAATTACAGGTAGAATGTACCTTTAGGTGTCGGAACTACCAAAAATGGTCACTCTGGTATCCTTTTTCGCGTAGCGATGACACCACTTAGGCATACATCACTTTACCCAACTTGGACGTTCCCTCTCGCCGTTTTCACTTACAAGTGTTGTGCATAGTGTCCAGCTTTTGGCTTCCTAATGTGTACTCAGCCTTCTTCGTTTACTTAAATAGTACGCTCATCCTTTGTTAATTTCTCGCTCCCCTCTCCAGTCGGTCTGTTCCCCACCATGATTGATGTCAATTAGTCACCTTGTAAATAATTGTCCAACTCCATGCATCTGCGCGAAGCTCATGCCATGTCGACTCAAGGACAGACAGTGCAGGTCCCGACAAATCCCGCAGCAAACCCCACCAAGAGAGAACCATATCTTATGTCCTACTTGAATGCCACAACCTGCATAGTTCACAGTACAGATACTTGTCCAGGACTCAACCCCCAGTTCAAAGAGGAGAGAATGATAGAAAACCGCCGAATCTCTATATGGAATGCTGTAAGTAGCATGCTGCAGCAGGACCGACCGGTCCTAATCATTCAGATAATACCAAGGTGTCAAAGTCTGTTTACGGAGTGGGATAGGTACTGGAGTCTCTTTCTTGTGAGCTTGCTTCTAGCTGGGCTAATAAAATATGCTTAGGTTCTGCCTTGACGAATTTCGAGAGGATCTTGGGGTACTCTTAGAGAATTTGGGATTGCCAGGAATTAAATGATTGGATTAAGAGAACTTAGAGGCTTTATTAAAGTATACTCCTCCTTCAGTCACCACTGAAGGGGTTTAAAAGGTCTATATTATAAGAAGACTTTTAAAATGCTGGATGATACTACAGTTGAAGATTATAATAATGTGATTATATTTGACCTTTAGGTGGTTTGTACTATTGCTGCTAAGTATTATAATGTAGGAGAGAAGTACCTAAAAGAATATGCCTTTGAAGGCTATCAGGACCAAAGCTGGCATCAAGAAATGACACTCTTCTTTAAGTTTTCTTGTTTTTTACTTAATGTGGGACGATTCTATATTCCAGATAAAGTATAACAATTCTATCAGCAAGTACAAAACTAGGACCATTCTCTGAAGAATATGGCATTAGATTCGGTCAAAATAACGGATCATCTCTGGCATTATCAAATTACCAACTAGTGCAACCACTGAAAGGATACAAACATCGGATTCCAGGTAGCTTTCCAAACATCCTACTCCGCAAATGTTCACAGCAAAAAGTCAGAAAGGACCGTTTAAGCGGGCAACGATAGGGATGCATGAATTTCAAGTCACATTCCTTCCTCAACCTATGCCAGGGCCTATCGCTCCCTGCCCGCCAAAAGAGATTTTGCCTCTGTCCTTATCTTGTCCGTATCGTGTCTAAAGATTTTTTTGTACCTATATGCGCTATTCACTTGGGCTCGGGTGATTTTGACGTCTCCATCCTCTTTCTCCGCGAGTATCTGTGCAACTATGAAGATATTCCGAATTTCTCTCCCACTCAGAAGATGAGGTCGCCGGGTATCGCTGATGGTATCGTCAACCCAGTCTTTCAGATCTGCGTAGTCATCACACAAGCCTTGACTATGCAGACGATCTAGCCACATCTTCCAGATTCTCTCCTCCTGATTGGTATCAGGCTCTCCAAAGTTGACGTCATGATGAATACGAGACAGGATCGCCGGATCAAAGGCTACCACGCGGTTGGTTGTCATGATTAACACACCTTTAAAGTATTCAACTTCCCGAAGGAGAACTAAAACAATGCAGTCAGCACCATATCATTCACATTGAGTATATAGTCAGTCTTTGTTACTGGACACCAATGCATTCTTCGACATGAGACTTTCGTTCTCCCTGCCTCTAGCATCTAAGAGGACATCCGCTTCATCTCTGTGATATGCATCAGTATTCTTCCCGCCCTTTATTTGCTTTCTTCTCACTCACATAAGCAAGATTGCATTCCAGGCTTCGGCGAGTTCGAATATAGTTTTCAGAGCACGTTCTGCGGCAGGGGCATCGAAACCAATGTCACTGGTACCCACCTTGAAAAGTGGTTTCCTTGAGTTTTTAGCTAATGACTCGGCATAAAGTGTCTTTCCTGTCCCGCTATACCCTGGACTTCTCGTCAGATTTCTTATTGAGAAACATGATTTTCCAGAAACCTCGAATGTCGTGAAACTATTCTTCATGAATACACATACCATGAAACAGCAAGACCAGGCTCTCTCCTTTTCCTCCGATCACATCCGTCAGTCTCTGGCTTCGTGGCCTAGCCATAGCCTTTGAATGGTTGTTGACCATTGCGTAAATATGTCGTTCCTCGTCTTCATTCATACCAGCCGGTAGGATAAGATCTTTTACCCTGCTTTCTCGGCCAGCACCCTCCGATTTGTTGACCACCTCAATATTATGTAGCCAGAACTGTCCCCATTCCTTCCTGTTCAAGGCAAATCCAAAAACTCTAGGTGTAAGTAGAAGCTCATTTTCGACAGAGGACGGCGTGTTGCTTTTTTCGATGGATTTGACCCATAATTTGGCCTCATCGCTAAGACACAATTGACAGTGGCATGGTATTGACTCCCTAGCAACTTGAATATCACCAAGCCATAATGTACGCAGTGCTTTTCGCGAATAGTTTACTGTGTCTAGTACTATGTACTCATCAACCTGTATGGGCATTTAGCACTTGGCAGATGACCGCGATGGTTGTCACAAACCTTGGCGTAAGGTAGTATCTGCTTAAATCCTTCGTTATCCACTTGACGCATACGCAAAAGTTGTTTCTCTGAGAAGGCAGGAATACCGCTAAAGTCTCCGGAGTATCGTAGTAACGTTTTCGCGGGAGGCTTTTGCTGGAAGGTGTATTTGACAAAGTTCTCCTTGCGGTTTTTGTAGACCGCATTTTCATAGACCGCGCTGATTCCTCTTTTGTTTCCAGGTCCTGTGTACAATATGGCTGGGTAGTAGCTAAGTTCTGTCGGTAACTTCTGGCCTGAGTAGTTTTCTATTGATATTTCGAACATATTACGGAAAACTTTAGTCCCGTTCCAATCCCAGGCCCAAGCATGGATAACAAGGAACTTTTTTTTTTCATCTTCCATGCTGTAGAAAGGAGCATCCACCGAAAGACGGTCTTTATAGCTGGTCTGATGGACTTTGAAGATCTGGGGGTTTTTGCCAGGGTCATATGAGGAAACAATCAGACTTCCAGGTTTGAAAATAGCCCATAACAAATTAAATTCCACATGGAAATTTCGAGCGTTTTCGATTTCCTCAGGTATTTTCCATGATGCAGGATTCTGAATTTTGTTCACTTCATTGAGAAGAGACCTTAGACCTGAGGCAACCTTTGAAGCAGTAGAGACCGACACTGAGGCAGACTTTAAGTTATCATAGCTGTAAACAAGTAGCTGGAAAGGTGACTCGATCTTGATTTTTTCATCCGATCTGAGGTGTAACCCAATATGAGCGATGTATGCAGAAGTCGTTCGGATGATGCAGCTTCGTAGATCTTGATCTAGAATTGTGATAACGCGATAGTCATCACTCCTGTGCCGGAAGTCACCCCATATCTGGAACCAGGAATTCTCAAGAAGAACCTTTCCTTCTATCAGAGTTTTTCTTAGAAGGTTTTCAGGTTCCATTTGCATAATGCTCTATGTTCTCTACCTCCAGAACATGTGAGTCTAGCAACGAAATATTGGAATGTACGGTGCAATCCCCGACGACAGGATCCCTAGAGCTTGTAGCTTTCGCTTGTAGACTGTCTTTTCGCAAGGCTCGGCTCTACTTGGTGAAGAATTAGCAGAGATTCTCTGTATTGTTATGTATGCTTACCACACTTTTGAATCGATCCAGGGCCTCACAATATAATACTCGTAGTATTCGAGAGTATGAAATTTTGCTGAGGAAGAAACGTATCAAGCACTCGCAGCACTATGAAGAGACAAGAGGCAAAAATTCAATTTATCGTCTCGACTTCACAGCCTCAAGTAACCGTATCTTCCCCGCACGCACAAGGCTGAGGGCCTAAGCCACATCGAGATTGGCTTTTCCTCCTAAAATAGTCGTGCCGCCTTTGATAGGAATCGGACAGTTTTTACCGGTTAGGTAATTTGATTGATGATGTGTCAATGTCGTGTCCTCGCGCTAGCGTGTTGAATGCATTCCTTTAACCCCCCTGACATGTCAAGCCTTGTCAGTTCGGAACTTCGCAAAATTGTGAAAAGTAGCAAGGCATCCCGTGGACATCAGGAAACATCCCTCAAACTTATAAGGCTGAGCGCAGCCCCAAAAAGGGCAGTGCATTTTTAGCGCGAGCAGAAAGCTGATCTTTTCCCGAGCTTCCAATGCTGCATCGCCTACCTAGACGACTAGGTATCAGAATGAGGTGTGCTTTCTAATAAACATACCGAAAACTTCAACTATTTGATTGTGTTCGTATAGTATAACAATGGCATATGCATCCTCATTCTCGGCCGATCTTGACAAGCTAATTTTCCACCCTGCGGAAGTCGGCATCGACACGGATTCTCTCAAGAACATATACAAAGCAGACCATGCGTACGTTAACAAACTTGTGGAGAATATATTGTCCCAAGCTGAGCAGAAAAAAGCTCGATTGGAAAACATCCGCCGATCCTCCACAAGAACATTACGGAGAAATATCCAGAATCTTGCAACTGGGACACAAGTGTTTGTTGAAGAATTCTCCGGAATCTTTGACATTATCAAAGGAATAGACTCACGAGCTGGTTCTATAGCTTACGGCACCTTCAGCTTGCTTCTCATGGTTGCAAAGAACAAGCAACAGCATGAAGACGTGATCACTAGTACTTTGGAAGATCTCGGTCGGTGGTTGTCCAGGTTACGAGCTATCGAAAAATCTGAATATGATAGTGATGATGCGATTCTTCAATTCGTTCTGAAGATATATATCAAAGTGATAGACTTTGGCAGAGATGCAGTACTATATTACGGCTCGTCATCTTCAAAGAGAGTTTTTCAAGCTGTGGCTCGATTGGCTCGGTCTGCGTCAGAGAAGCAGGCAGGAGAAATTAGATCCCTTATTGCAGACCTGATGCAAGAGCTTCTCATTATCCAGCATGATCGCATTAGGACAATCAAAAGTCACTTGGAAAGGGAACAACAGGAAAGACATGAGCAACGTGTCGACAACCTTGAAAGACTGTTTGGTGTCTCGTCGGATCTCCGTGCCAAAAACATGATTCAAGAGAGCAATCGCAGGTTCGATGGCATGTTTAGCAAGGGCAAACCCAAAGCAGGCTTCGCGAGGATAGCGCCGCAACTTGAACAGATTAGCCTTGATGCACTCTCTGAGCGATTAGAGTATAAGTCATGGATGGCAAATTCCTCTTCATGCCTGCTACTGCTTGAAGGAGAGAACTATGATGCGTATGATACCAGCCCTCGGCTCTGCTGGCTATCTCCGGTTGCGGTTCAGTTCTACCAGTATTTTGATGAGCTCAAGAACTGCTATATACTATACCACTTTATTGACGAAGGTGCTCGAGAGTTCGAAGGTTCGGAGACCGGGGTAGGCGTGATGCTAAAAAGCATAATGTTGCAACTATTGAGAGAAAACCAGGACGTTTGCAAGAAACTGTTTGACAGAATACAACACCTGTCTACCCCACCAGCGGCAGAGCAGGAAATCTTGTTTGGAATTCTGCACCATGTTCTACGAACTTTCAGCAAGGAAAAGACGATTTACATAGCAGTCGCAGGTGTCGAAAATTTGTCCAGCAGTCCGCCGATAACGCTTTTCCGCAGGTTGTTAAATCTGATCAGATCGTCTGATGTTCTCGTCACTGTAAAGATTTTAGTGATTTGTCGATCAGGTTATTGGCCAAATGTCGGCCCCAAAGATAGATCAGATCTGCAGCGAGCCCTGGCGATAGGCGGACATGAGGAGCTACTGCTGGCTGTATTTGTTGCGTTCGGTTGGAAACAGAGGTCTCTACATAATCGATAGGAAGATCTCCAGAACGCATCCAGATATTGACCTAAGTCACAAGCTCAGGAGCCTGATTGCAGACTACGTAGGTAGGTTCAACATGGCGTGAATTGAATATTTCATGCTAATTGCATGACCCACCATCGGTTGAAGCCTAGGTGTCAGACGGGCGC